>NW_028136526.1:1200000-1800000 GCF_964662115.1 Mustela nivalis
CACATCTCCCAACGTGGAAACCTCCATGGCCTCGAGATTCCGCTCCCTTCATGAAGGGGCCGTCATGCACAGAAACTCCAACCTGAGCCAACGTCGGATCCTCGCCCTGACTTCAGATGCATAAGATGTTGGTTCAGATCTGCAGGGCGTACCTGCCGTGCCCTCACCCTGAATCCGAAGACTAGCTTGTGTTCTCAGACTTCCGTCCTCACTCTCCTGGCCCCGAAGCCCTCACGTTTGGCAATTCCGGACCGACAATGAAGCACTCTGCCATGTCCTCTAGAAAAAATATATTGCCTAATGAGCAGCCCAGGCAGCTTAAATGAGGATAAACCTACACGGCACTCGAATGTACCCAAATTATATAGTCTAACCTGGGCACTAATGCACTGTCTGACACAACCTGAGCCCGGACATGCTGACCAACACCCAGTCAGCTGACCACACGCTGAGCACATCAGACCCGCCATGGCCTTAGGTCATCATCTCTTCCCTACCTCAGTTCTCAGGCTTCAGAACCTAGACCTTATCTCCAATCACTGCCCACGGGTGACTGTGATGCAGAAATCAGAACTCTTCCTGACCAATGGCAAGAAACCTTGTGGTTGGCATGTTGTCCGACGTTCAGTGTAGGAGAAACCAGCATTCACCCTGAGGCCACGCCCATTCTTGAGTGCGACGAGAGCATAAACACGCATTGTGACCTCAGCGTGAGTTCTGTCCTCTAGTAAGTCCTCTCAGTGGCTGGACCATTAGATGTCATAATGGGCTTGACATGTCCCTAGTCCCCAATTTTTAACCAGATTTCTGGTTGTCCAGTCGCCCCACCCCAGGGCTCTACTCTGGAATCCCTCATTTGGTGGGACATCTGAGGTTGAAAAACAAAATGAAACAAATCGACAACAACAAAAAAACGGACTTCTTCCATCCCCAGAATGACCCCAAACTCTTTGGACGGGACCGAACCCCCAGAGAGTAAGACTCGTCCATTTCCCATAAAGTCACCCGGCAATTTCACGACCATGAGTGACACGATATCCAGAGACAAAAACTTGAGCAAGAGCCTCACACTCGCCCTTTTTTCATATCCCGAAGTGTTCTCCTCATGGTTTGTAGATCAGTCCTGCCATACCTATGACCCAAAACATAAGCCGAGTTTGTGTTTTCAGACAACTGTCCAAACAGCTCTGGCCTACACACCCTACAGGCTCAGGGCCCTGGAGCCAAACCTGAGGACTGTACTTGCCCTCTCCAAGGGAATTGTATGTGCCCATTCCAATGGCCACAACCCTACTAGTAGGATAACCTCCAAAGTCCCTGAGGCCATCCCAATAGTTGTGGCTTCCCAGGACAAACAGGGCCAATCTGAGCCCATCTGAGCACCTACCTGCACTTAGACCCGTAGACTGATGTCCCCAGAGGTAAAAAGGAACGAACAGGCCCCTAGGCACTAATCGGATCCATTGCTTTGGTTTCCAGGCATCTCTCCTCAGAGGCCTGGATTTCAATACCAGCATATGGCTGTTTCTTGACTCACCCATCAGAACAAATCTCATCTACACCTGGGAAACATGCACGTTGGAGCTGTGTCAAAGCCTCTGTTTAGGAGAACCCTTCAGGGCCCCAGGGCCACCGCTTCATTCCAAGGTCTCCATAGACACAAAAACATATTAGGACACATCCACAGGAGAGTCCATTTCAACTCACCCTCCTCGGTTGCCCCCCACATCCAGCAGATCTAACCTGTCTTGTTGCTTGGAGACCATTGGAATGCGAGGTGGGCTACCCAGCCATCCATCCTTAGAACCCTGCTCGGAATCGTTGGCCTGGAGCCAACCAACAGGTCTCAATTGTCCTGCAGAAGAATCTTTGCAGTTTGGAGCTTCTCACAACTCCCATCGTGGGAAAACCCCCATGTCCTCGTGATCCAACCCCCTTCAAGAAAGGGCCATCAGGGCAGAAAGTCCAACCTGAGCGATCGTCTGATCCTTGCCCTGACTTCAGATGCACGAGATCTCTATTGAGGTCTGTAGATTGTGCCTGCCATATCCTCACCCAGAAACCTAGGCTTAGCTTGGGTTCTCAGACTCCGTCCTCAGACTACTGGCCCACAAGCCCTCCAGTTGGGCAATCCAGAACTACAATGCCGCACTCTGCCTGCCCTACAGAAGTCAAACATTGCCCTCAGGGCTACCCCGAAACCGCAAATGAGGATCAACCTGCACGCCATTCGGCTGTACCCCAAACATATAGGCTGACCTGGGCACTATTTCCCCTTCTGACCCAGCCTGAGCCTGGACCTCCTGGTCCCACCCAGACAGCTGGCCGCACACTGAGCACATCGGACCCACCATGGCCTTAGGTCGTCATCTCTTCCCAACTGCGGTTTTCAGGCTCCAGAACCTAGACCTTATCTCCAACCATTGCCCAGGGTTGAAAATGATGCAGAAATCAGAACTCTTTCCCCATGGCAAGAAACCTTGTGGTTGGCATGTTGTCCAACGTTCAGTGTAGTTGAAACAAGCGTGGCCCATGAGGCCCAACCCATGCTTGCGGGCCACATTGGTCACAAACACACATTGTGACCCTCAGCCTGAGCCCAGTCCTCAGGTAAGGCCTCTCAGGGCCTATATGAAGAGACAGCATATTGGGCTTGCCATGCCCCTAGGCCCCGATTTTTAACCATAGTTCGGGTTGTCCCTTCACTCTTCCCCAGGGCTCCTCTTTGGAATTCCTCTTTTGGAGGGACACCTGAGGTAACAAACCTGAAAGCAGTCCTCCCATCCCACAGATTGACGAAAAACAATTGGGATCGGGCCAAATCCACAGAGAGGAAGATTCGTCCATGGCCCATGAGACCTCCCCAACATTCCACGGCCATCGCTGAAACAAAATCCAGAGACAAAAGCCTGAGCAAGCTCCTCAGACTCGCTCATTCTTCATATCCTAAAGAGTTCTTCTCATGGTTTGTAGATCGGGCGTGCCATACCTACGTCCCCAAACTTAAGCTGAGTTTGTGTTTTCAGTCTTCTGTCCTCAAAGTCCTGGGCCACACTCCCTCCAGGCTGGGGCCCCTGGAGCCACACATTAGGACTGCCCCCACCCAATCCATGAGAATTCTGCCCATTCCATTGTCAAAAATCGTACAAATTAGGAGAACCCTCCAAAGTCCCTGAGGCCATCCCAATAGTGTAGGTCGCCCGGGACAAAAAAGGGCGGTTGATACCGGCTGAGCATCTACCTCCACTCATATACCTCCACTCATACCAAGAAGATTGAACCAGACAGGACCCGAGGCCATTATCGGATCCATTGCTTTGGTTTACAGGCATGTCTCCTCAAAAGCCTGGATTCCAATACCAGCAGAGGGGATTTCCTGAGGCACCCATCAGAACAAATCTCGTCTCCACAAGGAAACTTGTGCATGGGAGCTAAGCCAAAGCTACGGAGAATACTTCAGGGTCCCGGTGCCACCTCCACATTCCAAGGCCCTCATGGACACAAACACGCATTAGGACCCATCCTCTGGAAAGTGCATTTCAACTCAGCCACCCCGGTTGCTCCCGCAGATCCATTAGATCTAAACTGTCTTGTTGCTAGGAGACAATTGGAAGGCGAGGCGGACTTCCCAGGCATCCATCCTCGAACGGTGCTCTGGAGTCATTCCATATGGGATGTCCTGGAGCTGTCCAACAGGTCTCAATTGTCCCGCAGAAGGAATCCTTGAAGGGGGCATCCCATATCTCCCAACGTGGAAAACCTCCATGGCCTCGAGATTCCGCTCCCTTCATGAAGGGGCCGTCATGCACTGAAACTCCAACCTGAGCCAACGTCGGATCCTCGCCCTGACTTCAGATGCATGAGATATTGGTTTAGATCTGCAGGGGGTACCTGCCGTGCCCTCACCCTGAATCCGAAGTCTAGCTTGTGTTCTCAGAATTCCGTCCTCACTCTCCTGGCCCCGAAGCCCTCAAGTTTGGCAATTCCGGACCGACAATGAAGCACTCTGCCTGCCCTCTAGAAAAAATATGAGGATAAACCTACACGGCACTCGAATGTACCCAAATTATATAGTCTAACCTGGGCACTAATGCACTGTCTGACACAACCTGAGCCCGGACCTGCTGACCAACACCCAGACAGCTGACCGCAGGTTGAGCACATCAGAACCGCCATGGCCTTAAGTCATCATCTTTTCCCTACCTCAGTTTTCAGGCTTCAGAACCTATACCTTATCTCCAATCACTGCCCACGGGTGACTGTGATGCAGAAATCAGAACTCTTCCTGACCCATGGCAAGAAACCTTGTGGTTGGCATGTTGTCCAACGTTCAGTGTAGGAGAAACCAGCATTCACCCTGAGGCCCCGCCCATTCTTGAGTGCGACGAGAGCATAAAGACGCATTGTGACCTCAGCGTGAGTCCTGTCCTCTAGTAAGTCCTCTCAGTGGCTGGACCATTAGATGTCATAATGGCCTTGACATGTCCCTAGTCCCCAAATTTAACCAGATTTCTGGTTGTCCACTCGCCCCACCCCAGGGCTCTACTCTGGAATCCCTCATTTGGTGGGACATCTGAGGTTAAAAAACAAAATGAAACAAATCGACAACAACAAAAAAACGGACTTCTTCCATCCCCAGAATGACCCCAAACTCTTTGGACGGGACCGAACCCCCAGAGAGTAAGACTCGTCCATTTCCCATGAAGTCACCCGGCAATTTCACGACCATGAGTGACACGATATCCAGAGACAAAAACTTGAGCAAGAGCCTCACACTCGCCCTTTTTTCATATCCCGAAGTGTTCTCCTCATGGTCTGTAGATCAGTCCTGCCATACCTATGACCCAAAACATAAGCCGAGATTGTGTTTTCAGGCAACTGTCCAAACAGCTCTGGCCTACACACCCTACAGGCTCAGGGCCCTGGAGCCAAACCTGAGGACTGTACTTGCCCTCTCCAAGGGAATTGTATGTGCCCATTCCAATGGGCACAGCCCTACTAGTAGGATAACCTCCAAAGTCCCTGAGGCCATCCCAATAGTTGTGGCTTCCCAGGACAAACAGGGGCAATCTGAGCCCATCTGAGCACCTACCTGCACTCAGACCCGTAGACTGATGTCCCCAGAGGTAAAAAGGAACGAACAGGCCCCTAGGCACTAATCGGATCCATTGCTTTGGTTTCCAGGCATCTCTCCTCAGAGACCTGGATTTCAATACCAGCATATGGCTGTTTCTTGACTCACCCATCATAACAAATCTCATCTACACATGGGAAACATGCACGTTGGAGCTGTGTCAAAGCCTCTGTTTAGGAGAACCCTTCAGGGCCCCAGGGCCACCGCTTCATTCCAAGGTCTCCATAGACACAAAAACATATTAGGACACATCCACAGGAGAGTCCATTTCAACTCAGCCTCCTCGGTTGCCCCCCACATCCAGCAGATCTAACCTGTCTTGTTGCTTGGAGACCATTGGAATGCGAGGTGGGCTACCCAGCCATCCACCTTAGAACCCTGCTCGGAATCGTTGGCCTGGAGCCAACCAACAGGTCTCAATTGTCCTGCAGAAGAATCTTTGCAGTTTGGAGCTTCTCACAACTCCCATCGTGGGAAAACCCCCATGTCCTCGTGATCCAACCCCCTTCAAGAAAGGGCCATCAGGGCAGAAAGTCCAACCTGAGCGATCGTCTGATCCTTGCCCTGACTTCAGATGCACGAGATCTCTATTGAGGTCTGTAGATTGTGCCTGCCATATCCTCACCCAGAAACCTAGGCCTAGCTTGGGTTCTCAGACTCCGTCCTCAGACTACTGGCCCACAAGCCCTCCAGTTGGGCAATCCAGAACTACAATGCCGCACTCTGCCTGCCCTACAGAAGTAAAACATTGCCCTCAGGGCTACCCCGAAACCGCAAATGAGGATCAACCTGCACGCCATTCGGCTGTACCCCAAACATATAGGCTGACCTGGGCACTATTTCCCCTTCTGACCGAGCCTGAGCCTGGACCTCCTGGTCCCACCCAGACAGCTGGCCGCA
Organism: Mustela nivalis; assembly: GCF_964662115.1. Taxonomy (NCBI): domain Eukaryota; kingdom Metazoa; phylum Chordata; class Mammalia; order Carnivora; family Mustelidae; genus Mustela; species Mustela nivalis. Next base: position 1,206,035 of record NW_028136526.1, read on the forward strand.
CACTGAGCACATCGGACCCGCCATGGCCTTAGGTCGTCATCTCTTCCCAACTGCGGTTTTCAGGCTCCAGAACCTAGACCTTATCTCCAACCACTGCCCAGGGTTGAAAATGATGCAGAAATCAGAACTCTTTCCCCATGGCAAGAAACCTTGTGGTTGGCATGTTGTCCAACGTTCAGTGTAGTTGAAACAAGCGTGGCCCATGAGGCCCAGCCCATGCTTGTGGGCCACATTGGTCACAAACACACATTGTGATCCTCAGCCTGAGCCCAATCCTCAGGTAAGGCCTCTCAGGGCCTATATGAAGAGACAGCATATTGGGCTTGCCATGCCCCTAGGCCCCAATTTTTAACCATAGTTCGGGTTGTCCCTTCACTCTTCCCCAGGGCTCCTCTTTGGAATTCCTCTTTTGGTGGGACACCTGAGGTAACAAACCTGAAAGGAGTCCTCCCATCCCACAGATTAACGAAAAACAATTGGGATCGGGCCAAATCCACAGAGAGGAAGATTCGTCCATGGCCCATGAGAACCTCCCCAACATTCCACGGCCATCGCTGAAACAAAAGTCAGAGACAAAAGCCTGAGCAAGCGCCTCAGACTCGCTCATTCTTCATATCCTGAAGAGTTCTTCTCATGGTTTGTAGATCGGGCGTGCCATACCTACGTCCCCAAACTTAAGCTGAGTTTGTGTTTTCAGTCTTCTGTCCTCAAAGTCTTGGGCCACACTCCCTACAGGCTGGGGCCCCTGGAGCCCCACATTAGGACTGCCCCACCCAATCCATGGGAATTCTGCCCATTCCATTGTCAAAAATCGTACAAATTAGGAGAACCCTCCAAAGTCCCTGAGGCCATCCCAATAGTGTAGGTCGCCCGGGACAAAAAAGGGCGGTTGATACCGGCTGAGCATCTACCTCCACTCATCTACCTCCACTCATACCAAGAAGAATGAACCAGACAGGACCCGAGGCCATTATCGGATCCATTGCTTTGGTTTACAGGCATGTCTCCTCAGAATCCTGGATTCCAATACCAGCATAGGGGATTTCCTGAGGCACCCATCAGAACAAATCTCGTCTCCACAAGGAAACGTGTGCATGGGAGCTAAGCCAAAGCCAAGGAGAATACTTCAGGGTCCCGGTGCCACCTCCCCATTCCAAGGCCCTCATGGACACAAACACACGTTAGGACCCATCCTCGGGAAAGTGCATTTCAACTCAGCCACCCCGGTTGCTCCCGCAGATACATTAGATCTAAACTGTCTTGTTGCTAGGAGACAATTGGAAGGCGAGGCGGACTTCCCAGGCATCCATCCTCGAACGGAGCTCTGGAGTCATTCCATATGGGATGTCCTGGAGCTGTCCAACAGGTCTCAATTGTCCCGCAGAAGGAATCCTTGAAGGGGGCATCCCACATCTCCCAACGTGGAAAACCTCCATGGCCTCGAGATTCCGCTCCCTTCATGAAGGGGCCGTCATGCACAGAAACTCCAACCTGAGCCAACGTCGGATCCTCGCCCTGACTTCAGATGCATAAGATGTTGGTTCAGATCTGCAGGGCGTACCTGCCGTGCCCTCACCCTGAATCCGAAGACCAGCTTCTGTTCTCAGACTTCCGTCCTCACTCTCCTGGCCCCGAAGCCCTCACGTTTGGCAATTCCGGACCGACAATGAAGCACTCTGCCATGTCCTCTAGAAAAAATATATTGCCTTATGAGCAGCCCAGGCAGCTTAAATGAGGATAAACCTTACACGGCACTCGAATGTACCCAAATTAAATAGTCTAACCTGGGCACTAATGCACTGTCTGACACAACCTGAGCCCGGACCTGCTGACCAACACCCAGTCAGCTGACCACACGCTGAGCACATCAGACCCGCCATGGCCTTAGGTCATCATCTCTTCCCTACCTCAGTTCTCAGGCTTCAGAACCTAGACCTTATCTCCAATCACTGCCCACGGGTGACTGTGATGCAGAAATCAGAACTCTTCCTGACCAATGGCAAGAAACCTTGTGGTTGGCATGTTGTCCGACGTTCAGTGTAGGAGAAACCAGCATTCACCCTGAGGCCACGCCCATTCTTGAGTGCGACGAGAGCATAAACACGCATTGTGACCTCAGCGTGAGTCCTGTCCTCTAGTAAGTCCTCTCAGTGGCTGGACCATTAGATGTCATAATGGGCTTGACATGTCCCTAGTTCCCAATTTTTAACCAGATTTCTGGTTGTTCAGTCGCCCCACCCCAGGGCTCTACTCTGGAATCCCTCATTTGGTGGGACATCTGAGGTTGAAAAACGAAATGAAACAAATCGACAACAACAAAAAAACGGACTTCTTCCATCCCCAGAATGACCCCAAACTCTTTGGACGGGACCGAACCCCCAGAGAGTAAGACTCGTCCATTTCCCATGATGTCACCCGGCAATTTCACGACCATGAGTGACACGATATCCAGAGACAAAAACTTGAGCAAGAGCCTCACACTCGCCCTTTTTTCATATCCCAAAGTGTTCTCCTCATGGTCTGTAGATCAGTCCTGCCATACCTATGACCCAAAACATAAGCCGAGTTTGTGTTTTCAGACAACTGTCCAAACAGCTCTGGCCTACACACCCTACAGGCTCAGGTCCCTGGAGCCAAACCTGAGGACTGTACTTGCCCTCTCCAAGGGAATTGTATGTGCCCATTCCAATGGGCACAGCCCTACTAGTAGGATAACCTCCAAAGTCCCTGAGGCCATCCCAATAGTTGTGGCTTCCCAGGACAAACAGGGCCAATCTGAGCCCATCTGAGCACCTACCTGCACTTAGACCCGTAGACTGATGTCCCCAGAGGTAAAAAGGAACGAACAGGCCCCTAGGCACTAATCGGATCCATTGCTTTGGTTTCCAGGCATCTCTCCTCAGAGGCCTGGATTTCAATACCAGCATATGGCTGTTTCTTGACTCACCCATCAGAACAAATCTCATCTACACATGGGAAACATGCACGTTGGAGCTGTGTCAAAGCCTCTGTTTAGGAGAACCCTTCAGGGACCCAGGGCCACCGCTTCATTCCAAGGTCTCCATAGACACAAAAACATATTAGGACACATCCACAGGAGAGTCCATTTCAACTCAGCCTCCTCGGTTGCCCCCCACATCCAGCAGATCTAACCTGTCTTGTTGCTTGGAGACCATTGGAATGCGAGGTGGGCTACCCAGCCATCCACCTTAGAACCCTGCTCGGAATCGTTGGCATGGAGCCAACCAACAGGTCTCAATTGTCCTGCAGAAGAATCTTTGCAGTTTGGAGCTTCTCACAACTCCCATCGTGGGAAAACCCCCATGTCCTCGTGATCCAACCCCCTTCAAGAAAGGGCCATCAGGGCAGAAAGTCCAACCTGAGCGATCGTCTGATCCTTGCCCTGACTTCAGATGCACGAGATCTCTATTGAGGTCTGTAGATTGTGCCTGCCATATCCTCACCCAGAAACCTAGGCCTAGCTTGGGTTCTCAGACTCCGTCCTCAGACTACTGGCCCACAAGCCCTCCAGTTGGGCAATCCAGAACTACAATGCCGCACTCTGCCTGCCCTACAGAAGTAAAACATTGCCCTAAGGGCTACCCCGAAACCGCAAATGAGGATCAACCTGCACGCCATTCGGATGTACCCCAAACATATAGGCTGACCTGGGCACTATTTCCCCTTCTGACCCAGCCTGAGCCTGGACGTCCTGGTCCCACCCAGACAGCTGGCCGCACACTGAGCACATCGGACCCACCATGGCCTTAGGTCGTCATCTCTTCCCAACTGCGGTTTTCAGGCTCCAGAACCTAGACCTTATCTCCAACCATTGCCCAGGGTTGAAAATGATGCAGAAATCAGAACTCTTTCCCCATGGCAAGAAAACTTGTGGTTGGCATGTTGTCCAACGTTCAGTGTAGTTGAAACAAGCGTGGCCCATGAGGCCCAACCCATGCTTGCGGGCCACATTGGTCACAAACACACATTGTGACCCTCAGCCTGAGCCCAGTCCTCAGGTAAGGCCTCTCAGGGCCTATATGAAGAGACAGCATATTGGGCTTGCCATGCCCCTAGGCCCCGATTTTTAACCATAGTTCGGGTTGTCCCTTCACTCTTCCCCAGGGCTCTGCTTTGGAATTCCTCTTTTGGTGGGACACCTGAGGTAACAAACCTGAAAGGAGTCCTCCCATCCCACAGATTGACGAAAATCAATTGGGATCGGGCCAAATCCACAGAGAGGAAGATTCGTCCATGGCCCATAAGACCTCCCAAACATTCCACGGCCATCGCTGAAACAAAAGTCAGAGACAAATGCCTGAGCAAGCGCCTCAGACTCGCTCATTCTTCATATCCTGAAGAGTTCTTCTCATGGTTTGTAGATCGGGCGTGCCATACCTACGTCCCCAAAGTTAAGCTGAGTTTGTGTTTTCAGTCTCCTGTCCTCAAAGTCCTGGGCCACACTCCCTCCAGGCTGGGGCCCCTGGAGCCACACATTAGGACTGCCCCCACCCAATCCATGGGAATTCTGCCCATTCCATTGTCAAAAATCGTACAAATTAGGAGAACCCTCCAAAGTCCCTGAGGCCATCCCAATAGTGTAGGTCGCCCGGGACAAAAAAGGGCGGTTGATACCGGCTGAGCATCTACCTCCACTCATCTACCTCCACTCATACCAAGAAGATTGAACCAGACAGGACCCGAGGCCATTATCGGATCCATTGATTTGGTTTACAGGCATGTCTCCTCAAAAGCCTGGATTCCAATACCAGCAGAGGGGATTTCCTGAGGCACTCATCAGAACAAATCTCGTCTCCACAAGGAAACTTGTGCATGGGAGCTAAGCCAAAACTAAGGAGAATACTTCAGTGTCCCGGTGCCACCTCCCCATTCCAAGGCCCTCATGGACACAAACACACGTTAGGACCCATCCTCTGGAAAGTGCATTTCAACTCAGCCACCCTGGTTGCTCCCGCAGATCCATTAGATCTAAACTGTCTTGTTGCTAGGAGACAATTGGAAGGCGAGGCGGACTTCCCAGGCATCCATCCTCGAACGGTGCTCTGGAGTCATTCCATATGGGATGTCCTGGAGCTGTCCAACAGGTCTCAATTGTCCCGCAGAAGGAATCCTTGAAGGGGGCATCCCACATCTCCCAACGTGGAAAACCTCCATGGCCTCGAGATTCCGCTCCCTTCATGAAGGGGCCGTCATGCACAGAAACTCCAACCTGAGCCAACGTCGGATCCTCACCCTGACTTCAGATGCATGAGATATTGGTTCAGATCTGCAGGGAGTACCTGCCGTGCCCTCACCCTAAATCCGAACTAGCTTGTGTTCTCAGACTTCCGTCCTTACTCTCCTGGCCCCGAAGCCCTCAAGTTTGGCAATTCCGGACCGACAATGAAGCACTCTGCCATGTCTTCTAGAAAAAATATATTGCCTAATGAGCAGCCCAGGCAGCTTAAATGAGGATAAACCTACACGGCACTCGAATGTACCCAAATTATATAGTCTAACCTGGGCACTAATGCACTGTCTGACACAACCTGAGCCCGGACCGGCTGACCAACACCCAGACAGCTGACCGCACGCTGAGCACATCAGACCCGCCATGGCCTTAGGTCATCATCTCTTCCCTACCTCAGTTTTCAGGCTTCAGAACCTAGACCTTATCTCCAATCACTGCCCACGGGTGACTGTGATGCAGAAATCAGAACTCTTCCTGACCCATGGCAAGAAACCTTGTGGTTGGCATGTTGTCCAACGTTCAGTGTAGGAGAAACCAGCCTTCACCCTGAGGCTCCGCCCATTCTTGAGTGCAACGAGAGCATAAACACGCATTGTGACCTCAGCGTGAGTCCTGTCCTCTAGTAAGTCCTCTCAGTGGCTGGACCATTAGATGTCATAATGGGCTTGACATGTCCCTAGTCCCCACGTTTTAACCAGACTTCTGGTTGTCCAGTCGCCCCACCCCAGGGCTCTACTCTGGAATCCCTCATTTGGTGGGACATCTGAGGTTGAAAAACAAAATGAAACAAATCGACAACAACAAAAAAACGGACTTCTTCCATCCCCAGAATAACCCCAAAATCTTTGGACGGGACCGCACCCCCAGAGAGTAAGACTCGTCTTTTTCCCATGAAGTCACCCGGCAATTTCACGACCATGAGTGACACGATATCCAGAGACAAAAACTTGAGCAAGAGCCTCACACTCGCCCTTTTTTCATATCCCGAAGTGTTCTCCTCATGGTCTGTAGATCAGTCCTGCCATACCTATGACCCAAAACATAAGCCGAGTTTGTGTTTTCAGACAACTGTCCAAACAGCTCTGGCCTACACACCCTACAGGCTCAGGGCCCTGGAGCCAAACCTGAGGACTGTACTTGCCCTCTCCAAGGGAATTCTATGTGCCCATTCCAATGGCCACAACTCTACTAGTAGGATAACCTCCAAAGTCCCTGAGGCCATCCCAATAGTTGTGGCTTCCCAGGACAAACAGGGGCAATCTGAGCCCATCTGAGCACCTACCTGCACTCAGACCCGTAGACTGATGTCCCCAGAGGTAAAAAGGAACGAACAGGCCCCTAGGCACTAATCGGATCCATTGCTTTGGTTTCCAGGCATCTCTCCTCAGAGGCCTGGATTTCAATACCAGCATATGGCTGTTTCTTGACTCACCCATCAGAACAAATCTCATCTACACATGGGAAACATGCACGTTGGAGCTGTGTCAAAGCCTCTGTTTAGGAGAACCCTTCAGGGACCCAGGGCCACCGCTTCATTCCAAGGTCTCCATAGACACAAAAACATATTAGGACACATCCACAGGAGAGTCCATTTCAACTCAGCCTCCTCGGTTGCCCCCCACATCCAGCAGATCTAACCTGTCTTGTTGCTTGGAGACCATTGGAATGCGAGGTGGGCAACCCAGCGATCCATCCTTAGAACCCTGCTCGGAATTGTTGGCCTGGAGCCAACCAACAGGTCTCAATTGTCCTGCAGAAGAATCTTTGCAGTTTGGAGCTTCTCACAACTCCCATCGTGCGAAAACCCCCATGTCCTCGTGATCCAACCCCCTTCAAGAAAGGGCCATCAGGGCAGAAAGTCCAACCTGAGCGATCGTCTGATCCTTGCCCTGACTTCAGATGCACGAGATCTCAATTGAGGTCTGTAGATTGTGCCTGCCATATCCTCACCCAGAAACCTAGGCCTAGCTTGGGTTCTCAGACTCCGTCCTCAGACTACTGGCCCCCAAGCCCTCCAGTTAGGCAATCCAGAACTGCAATGCCGCACTCTGCCTGCCCTACAGAAGTAAAACATTGCCCTCAGGGCTACCCCGAAACCGCAAATGAGGATCAACCTGCACGCCATTCGGCTGTACCCCAAACATATAGGCTGACCTGGGCTCTATTTCCCCTTCTGACCCAGCCTGAGCCTGGACCTCCTGGTTCCACCCAGACAGCTGGCCGCACACTGAGCACATCGGACCCACCATGGCCTTAGGTCGTCATCTCTTCCCAACTGCGGTTTTCAGGCTCCAGAACCTAGACCTTATCTCCAACCATTGCCCAGGGTTGAAAATGATGCAGAAATCAGAACTCTTTCCCCATGGCAAGAAACCTTGTGGTTGGCATGTTGTCCAACGTTCAGTGTAGTTGAAACAAGCGTGGCCCATGAGGCCCAACCCATGCTTGCGGGCCACATTGGTCCCAAACACACATTGTGACCCTCAGCCTGAGCCCAGTCCTCAGGTAAGGCCTCTCAGGGCCTATATGAAGAGACAGCATATTGGGCTTGCCATGCCCCTAGGCCCCGATTTTTAACCATAGTTCGGGTTGTCCCTTCACTCTTCCCCAGGGCTCCTCTTTGGAATTCCTCTTTTGGTGGGACACCTGAGGTAACAAACCTGAAAGCAGTCCTCCCATCCCACAGATTGACGAAAAACAATTGGGATCGGGCCAAATCCACAGAGAGGAAGATTCGTCCATGGCCCATGAGACCTCCCCAACATTCCACGGCCATCGCTGAAACAAAATCCAGAGACAAAAGCCTGAGCAAGCTCCTCAGACTCGCTCATTCTTCATATCCTAAAGAGTTCTTCTCATGGTTTGTAGATCGGGCGTGCCATACCTACGTCCCCAAACTTAAGCTGAGTTTGTGTTTTCAGTCTTCTGTCCTCAAAGTCCTGGGCCACACTCCCTCCAGGCTGGGGCCCCTGGAGCCACACATTAGGACTGCCCCCACCCAATCCATGAGAATTCTGCCCATTCCATTGTCAAAAATCGTACAAATTAGGAGAACCCTCCAAAGTCCCTGAGGCCATCCCAATAGTGTAGGTCGCCCGGGACAAAAAAGGGCGGTTGATACCGGCTGAGCATCTACCTCCACTCATATACCTCCACTCATACCAAGAAGATTGAACCAGACAGGACCCGACGCCATGATCGGATCCATTGCTTTGGTTTACAGGCATGTCTCCTCAAAAGCCTGGATTCCAATACCAGCAGAGGGGATTTCCTGAGGCACCCATCAGAACAAATCTCGTCTCCACAAGGAAACTTGTGCATGGGAGCTAAGCCAAAGCTACGGAGAATACTTCAGGGTCCCGGTGCCACCTCCACATTCCAAGGCCCTCATGGACACAAACACGCATTAGGACCCATCCTCTGGAAAGTGCATTTCAACTCAGCCACCCCGGTTGCTCCCGCAGATCCATTAGATCTATACTGTCTTGTTGCTAGGAGACAATTGGAAGGCGAGGCGGACTTCCCAGGCATCCATCCTCGAACGGTGCTCTGGAGTCATTCCATATGGGATGTCCTGGAGCTGTCCAACAGGTCTCAATTGTCCCGCAGAAGGAATCCTTGAAGGGGGCATCCCATATCTCCCAACGTGGAAAACCTCCATGGCCTCGAGATTCCGCTCCCTTCATGAAGGGGCCGTCATGCACTGAAACTCCAACCTGAGCCAACGTCGGATCCTCGCCCTGACTTCAGATGCATGAGATATTGGTTTAGATCTGCAGGGGGTACCTGCCGTGCCCTCACCCTGAATCCGAAGTCTAGCTTGTGTTCTCAGACTTCCGTCCTCACTCTCCTGGCCCCGAAGCCCTCAAGTTTGGCAATTCCGGACCGACAATGAAGCACTCTGCCTGCCCTCTAGAAAAAATATGAGGATAAACCTACACGGCACTCGAATGTACCCAAATTATATAGTCTAACCTGGGCAATAATGCACTGTCTGACACAACCTGAGCCCGGACCTGCTGACCAACACCCAGACAGCTGACCGCAGGTTGAGCACATCAGAACCGCCATGGCCTTAAGTCATCATCTTTTCCCTACCTCAGTTTTCAGGCTTCAGAACCTATACCTTATCTCCAATCACTGCCCACGGGTGACTGTGATGCAGAAATCAGAACTCTTCCTGACCCATGGCAAGAAACCTTGTGGTTGGCATGTTGTCCAACGTTCAGTGTAGGAGAAACCAGCATTCACCCTGAGGCCCCGCCCATTCTTGAGTGTGACGAGAGCATAAAGACGCATTGTGACCTCAGCGTGAGTCCTGTCCTCTAGTAAGTCCTCTCAGTGGCTGGACCATTAGATGTCATAATGGCCTTGACATGTCCCTAGTCCCCAAATTTAACCAGATTTCTGGTTGTCCACTCGCCCCACCCCAGGGCTCTACTCTGGAATCCCTCATTTGGTGGGACATCTGAGGTTAAAAAACAAAATGAAACAAATCGACAACAACAAAAAAACGGACTTCTTCCATCCCCAGAATGACCCCAAACTCTTTGGACGGGACCGAACCCCCAGAGAGTAAGACTCGTCCATTTCCCATGAAGTCACCCGGCAATTTCACGACCATGAGTGACACGATATCCAGAGACAAAAACTTGAGCAAGAGCCTCACACTCGCCCTTTTTTCATATCCCGAAGTGTTCTCCTCATGGTCTGTAGATCAGTCCTGCCATACCTATGACCCAAAACATAAGCCGAGATTGTGTTTTCAGGCAACTGTCCAAACAGCTCTGGCCTACACACCCTACAGGCTCAGGGCCCTGGAGCCAAACCTGAGGACTGTACTTGCCCTCTCCAAGGGAATTGTATGTGCCCATTCCAATGGCCACAACCCTACTAGTAGGATAACCTCCAAAGTCCCTGAGGCCATCCCAATAGTTGTGGCTTCCCAGGACAAACAGGGGCAATCTGAGCCCATCTGAGCACCTACCTGCACTCAGACCCGTAGACTGATGTCCCCAGAGGTAAAAAGGAACGAACAGGCCCCTAGGCACTAATCGGATCCATTGCTTTGGTTTCCAGGCATCTCTCCTCAGAGGCCTGGATTTCAATACCAGCATATGGCTGTTTCTTGACTCACCCATCATAACAAATCTCATCTACACATGGGAAACATGCACGTTGGAGCTGTGTCAAAGCCTCTGTTTAGGAGAACCCTTCAGGGCCCCAGGGCCACCGCTTCATTCCAAGGTCTCCATAGACACAAAAACATATTAGGACACATCCACAGGAGAGTCCATTTCAACTCAGCCTCCTCGGTTGCCCCCCACATCCAGCAGATCTAACCTGTCTTGTTGCTTGGAGACCATTGGAATGCGAGGTGGGCTACCCAGCCATCCACCTTAGAACCCTGCTCGGAATCGTTGGCCTGGAGCCAACCAACAGGTCTCAATTGTCCTGCAGAAGAATCTTTGCAGTTTGGAGCTTCTCACAACTCCCATCGTGGGAAAACCCCCATGTCCTCGTGATCCAACCCCCTTCAAGAAAGGGCCATCAGGGCAGAAAGTCCAACCTGAGCGATCGTCTGATCCTTGCCCTGACTTCAGATGCACGAGATCTCTATTGAGGTCTGTAGATTGTGCCTGCCATATCCTCACCCAGAAACCTAGGCCTAGCTTGGGTTCTCAGACTCCGTCCTCAGACTACTGGCCCACAAGCCCTCCAGTTGGGCAATCCAGAACTACAATGCCGCACTCTGCCTGCCCTACAGAAGTAAAACATTGCCCTCAGGGCTACCCCGAAACCGCAAATGAGGATCAACCTGCACGCCATTCGGCTGTACCCCAAACATATAGGCTGACCTGGGCACTATTTCCCCTTCTGACCCAGCCTGAGCCTGGACCTCCTGGTCCCACCCAGACAGCTGGCCGCACACTGAGCACATCGGACCCGCCATGGCCTTAGGTCGTCATCTATTCCCAACTGCGGTTTTCAGGCTCCAGAACCTAGACCTTATCTCCAACCACTGCCCAGGGTTGAAAATGATGCAGAAATCAGAACTCTTTCCCCATGGCAAGAAAACTTGTGGTTGGCATGTTGTCCAACGTTCAGTGTAGTTGAAACAAGCGTGGCCCATGAGGCCCAACCCATGCTTGCGGGCCACATTGGTCACAAACACACATTGTGACCCTCAGCCTGAGCCCAGTCCTCAGGTAAGGCCTCTCAGGGCCTATATGAAGAGACAGCATATTGGGCTTGCCATGCCCCTAGGCCCCGATTTTTAACCATAGTTCGGGTTGTCCCTTCACTCTTCCCCAGGGCTCTGCTTTGGAATTCCTCTTTTGGTGGGACACCTGAGGTAACAAACCTGAAAGGAGTCCTCCCATCCCACAGATTGACGAAAATCAATTGGGATCGGGCCAAATCCACAGAGAGGAAGATTCGTCCATGGCCCATAAGACCTCCCAAACATTCCACGGCCATCGCTGAAACAAAAGTCAGAGACAAATGCCTGAGCAAGCGCCTCAGACTCGCTCATTCTTCATATCCTGAAGAGTTCTTCTCATGGTTTGTAGATCGGGCGTGCCATACCTACGTCCCCAAAGTTAAGCTGAGTTTGTGTTTTCAGTCTCCTGTCCTCAAAGTCCTGGGCCACACTCCCTCCATGCTGGGGCCCCTGGAGCCACACATTAGGACTGCCCCCACCCAATCCATGGGAATTCTGCCCATTCCATTGTCAAAAATCGTACAAATTAGGAGAACCCTCCAAAGTCCCTGAGGCCATCCCAATAGTGTAGGTCGCCCGGGACAAAAAAGGGCGGTTGATACCGGCTGAGCATCTACCTCCACTCATCTACCTCCACTCATACCAAGAAGATTGAACCAGACAGGACCCGAGGCCATTATCGGATCCATTGCTTTGGTTTACAGGCATGTCTCCTCAAAAGCCTGGATTCCAATACCAGCAGAGGGGATTTCCTGAGGCACTCATCAGAACAAATATCGTCTCCACAAGGAAACTTGTGCATGGGAGCTAAGCCAAAGCTAAGGAGAATACTTCAGTGTCCCGGTGCCACCTCCCCATTCCAAGGCCCTCATGGACACAAACACACGTTAGGACCCATCCTCTGGAAAGTGCATTTCAACTCAGCCACCCTGGTTGCTCCCGCAGATCCATTAGATCTAAACTGTCTTGTTGCTAGGAGACAATTGGAAGGCGAGGCGGACTTCCCAGGCATCCATCCTCGAACGGTGCTCTGGAGTCATTCCATATGGGATGTCCTGGAGCTGTCCAACAGGTCTCAATTGTCCCGCAGAAGGAATCCTTGAAGGGGGCATCCCACATCTCCCAACGTGGAAAACCTCCATGGCCTCGAGATTCCGCTCCCTTCATGAAGGGGCCGTCATGCACAGAAACTCCAACCTGAGCCAACGTCGGATCCTCGCCCTGACTTCAGATGCATGAGATATTGGTTCAGATCTGCAGGGAGTACCTGCCGTGCCCTCACCCTAAATCCGAACTAGCTTGTGTTCTCAGACTTCCGTCCTTACTCTCCTGGCCCCGAAGCCCTCAAGTTTGGCAATTCCGGACCGACAATGAAGCACTCTGCCATGTCTTCTAGAAAAAATATATTGCCTAATGAGCAGCCCAGGCAGCTTAAATGAGGATAAACCTACACGGCACTCGAATGTACCCAAATTATATAGTCTAACCTGGGCACTAATGCACTGTCTGACACAACCTGAGCCCGGACCGGCTGACCAACACCCAGACAGCTGACCGCACGCTGAGCACATCAGACCCGCCATGGCCTTAGGTCATCATCTCTTCCCTACCTCAGTTTTCAGGCTTCAGAACCTAGACCTTATCTCCAATCACTGCCCACGGGTGACTGTGATGCAGAAATCAGAACTCTTCCTGACCCATGGCAAGAAACCTTGTGGTTGGCATGTTGTCCAACGTTCAGTGTAGGAGAAACCAGCCTTCACCCTGAGGCTCCGCCCATTCTTGAGTGCAACGAGAGCATAAACACGCATTGTGACCTCAGCGTGAGTCCTGTCCTCTAGTAAGTCCTCTCAGTGGCTGGACCATTAGATGTCATAATGGGCTTGACATGTCCCTAGTCCCCACGTTTTAACCAGACTTCTGGTTGTCCAGTCGCCCCACCCCAGGGCTCTACTCTGGAATCCCTCATTTGGTGGGACATCTGAGGTTGAAAAACAAAATGAAACAAATCGACAACAACAAAAAAACGGACTTCTTCCATCCCCAGAATAACCCCAAAATCTTTGGACGGGACCGCACCCCCAGAGAGTAAGACTCGTCTTTTTCCCATGAAGTCACCCGGCAATTTCACGACCATGAGTGACACGATATCCAGAGACAAAAACTTGAGCAAGAGCCTCACACTCGCCCTTTTTTCATATCCCGAAGTGTTCTCCTCATGGTCTGTAGATCAGTCCTGCCATACCTATGACCCAAAACATAAGCCGAGTTTGTGTTTTCAGACAACTGTCCAAACAGCTCTGGCCTACACACCCTACAGGCTCAGGGCCCTGGAGCCAAACCTGAGGACTGTACTTGCCCTCTCCAAGGGAATTCTATGTGCCCATTCCAATGGCCACAACTCTACTAGTAGGATAACCTCCAAAGTCCCTGAGGCCATCCCAATAGTTGTGGCTTCCCAGGACAAACAGGGGCAATCTGAGCCCATCTGAGCACCTACCTGCACTCAGACCCGTAGACTGATGTCCCCAGAGGTAAAAAGGAACGAACAGGCCCCTAGGCACTAATCGGATCCATTGCTTTGGTTTCCAGGCATCTCTCCTCAGAGGCCTGGATTTCAATACCAGCATATGGCTGTTTCTTGACTCACCCATCAGAACAAATCTCATCTACACATGGGAAACATGCACGTTGGAGCTGTGTCAAAGCCTCTGTTTAGGAGAACCCTTCAGGGACCCAGGGCCACCGCTTCATTCCAAGGTCTCCATAGACACAAAAACATATTAGGACACATCCACAGGAGAGTCCATTTCAACTCAGCCTCCTCGGTTGCCCCCCACATCCAGCAGAACTAACCTGTCTTGTTGCTTGGAGACCATTGGAATGCGAGGTGGGCAACCCAGCGATCCATCCTTAGAACCCTGCTCGGAATTGTTGGCCTGGAGCCAACCAACAGGTCTCAATTGTCCTGCAGAAGAATCTTTGCAGTTTGGAGCTTCTCACAACTCCCATCGTGCGAAAACCCCCATGTCCTCGTGATCCAACCCCCTTCAAGAAAGGGCCATCAGGGCAGAAAGTCCAACCTGAGCGATCGTCTGATCCTTGCCCTGACTTCAGATGCACGAGATCTCAATTGAGGTCTGTAGATTGTGCCTGCCATATCCTCACCCAGAAACCTAGGCCTAGCTTGGGTTCTCAGACTCCGTCCTCAGACTACTGGCCCCCAAGCCCTCCAGTTAGGCAATCCAGAACTGCAATGCCGCACTCTGCCTGCCCTACAGAAGTAAAACATTGCCCTCAGGGCTACCCCGAAACCGCAAATGAGGATCAACCTGCACGCCATTCGGCTGTACCCCAAACATATAGGCTGACCTGGGCTCTATTTCCCCTTCTGACCCAGCCTGAGCCTGGACCTCCTGGTTCCACCCAGACAGCTGGCCGCACACTGAGCACATCGGACCCACCATGGCCTTAGGTCGTCATCTCTTCCCAACTGCGGTTTTCAGGCTCCAGAACCTAGACCTTATCTCCAACCATTGCCCAGGGTTGAAAATGATGCAGAAATCAGAACTCTTTCCCCATGGCAAGAAACCTTGTGGTTGGCATGTTGTCCAACGTTCAGTGTAGTTGAAACAAGCGTGGCCCATGAGGCCCAACCCATGCTTGCGGGCCACATTGGTCCCAAACACACATTGTGACCCTCAGCCTGAGCCCAGTCCTCAGGTAAGGCCTCTCAGGGCCTATATGAAGAGACAGCATATTGGGCTTGCCATGCCCCTAGGCCCCGATTTTTAACCATAGTTCGGGTTGTCCCTTCACTCTTCCCCAGGGCTCCTCTTTGGAATTCCTCTTTTGGTGGGACACCTGAGGTAACAAACCTGAAAGCAGTCCTCCCATCCCACAGATTGACGAAAAACAATTGGGATCGGGCCAAATCCACAGAGAGGAAGATTCGTCCATGGCCCATGAGACCTCCCCAACATTCCACGGCCATCGCTGAAACAAAATCCAGAGACAAAAGCCTGAGCAAGCTCCTCAGACTCGCTCATTCTTCATATCCTAAAGAGTTCTTCTCATGGTTTGTAGATCGGGCGTGCCATACCTACGTCCCCAAACTTAAGCTGAGTTTGTGTTTTCAGTCTTCTGTCCTCAAAGTCCTGGGCCACACTCCCTCCAGGCTGGGGCCCCTGGAGCCACACATTAGGACTGCCCCCACCCAATCCATGAGAATTCTGCCCATTCCATTGTCAAAAATCGTACAAATTAGGAGAACCCTCCAAAGTCCCTGAGGCCATCCCAATAGTGTAGGTCGCCCGGGACAAAAAAGGGCGGTTGATACCGGCTGAGCATCTACCTCCACTCATATACCTCCACTCATACCAAGAAGATTGAACCAGACAGGACCCGACGCCATGATCGGATCCATTGCTTTGGTTTACAGGCATGTCTCCTCAAAAGCCTGGATTCCAATACCAGCAGAGGGGATTTCCTGAGGCACCCATCAGAACAAATCTCGTCTCCACAAGGAAACTTGTGCATGGGAGCTAAGCCAAAGCTACGGAGAATACTGCAGGGTCCCGGTGCCACCTCCACATTCCAAGGCCCTCATGGACACAAACACGCATTAGGACCCATCCTCTGGAAAGTGCATTTCAACTCAGCCACCCCGGTTGCTCCCGCAGATCCATTAGATCTAAACTGTCTTGTTGCTAGGAGACAATTGGAAGGCGAGGCGGACTTCCCAGGCATCCATCCTCGAACGGTGCTCTGGAGTCATTCCATATGGGATGTCCTGGAGCTGTCCAACAGGTCTCAATTGTCCCGCAGAAGGAATCCTTGAAGGGGGCATCCCATATCTCCCAACGTGGAAAACCTCCATGGCCTCGAGATTCCGCTCCCTTCATGAAGGGGCCGTCATGCACTGAAACTCCAACCTGAGCCAACGTCGGATCCTCGCCCTGACTTCAGATGCATGAGATATTGGTTTAGATCTGCAGGGGGTACCTGCCGTGCCCTCACCCTGAATCCGAAGTCTAGCTTGTGTTCTCAGACTTCCGTCCTCACTCTCCTGGCCCCGAAGCCCTCAAGTTTGGCAATTCCGGACCGACAATGAAGCACTCTGCCTGCCCTCTAGAAAAAATATGAGGATAAACCTACACGGCACTCGAATGTACCCAAATTATATAGTCTAACCTGGGCAATAATGCACTGTCTGACACAACCTGAGCCCGGACCTGCTGACCAACACCCAGACAGCTGACCGCAGGTTGAGCACATCAGAACCGCCATGGCCTTAAGTCATCATCTTTTCCCTACCTCAGTTTTCAGGCTTCAGAACCTATACCTTATCTCCAATCACTGCCCACGGGTGACTGTGATGCAGAAATCAGAACTCTTCCTGACCCATGGCAAGAAACCTTGTGGTTGGCATGTTGTCCAACGTTCAGTGTAGGAGAAACCAGCATTCACCCTGAGGCCCCGCCCATTCTTGAGTGTGACGAGAGCATAAAGACGCATTGTGACCTCAGCGTGAGTCCTGTCCTCTAGTAAGTCCTCTCAGTGGCTGGACCATTAGATGTCATAATGGCCTTGACATGTCCCTAGTCCCCAAATTTAACCAGATTTCTGGTTGTCCACTCGCCCCACCCCAGGGCTCTACTCTGGAATCCCTCATTTGGTGGGACATCTGAGGTTAAAAAACAAAATGAAACAAATCGACAACAACAAAAAAACGGACTTCTTCCATCCCCAGAATGACCCCAAACTCTTTGGACGGGACCGAACCCCCAGAGAGTAAGACTCGTCCATTTCCCATGAAGTCACCCGGCAATTTCACGACCATGAGTGACACGATATCCAGAGACAAAAACTTGAGCAAGAGCCTCACACTCGCCCTTTTTTCATATCCCGAAGTGTTCTCCTCATGGTCTGTAGATCAGTCCTGCCATACCTATGACCCAAAACATAAGCCGAGATTGTGTTTTCAGGCAACTGTCCAAACAGCTCTGGCCTACACACCCTACAGGCTCAGGGCCCTGGAGCCAAACCTGAGGACTGTACTTGCCCTCTCCAAGGGAATTGTATGTGCCCATTCCAATGGCCACAACCCTACTAGTAGGATAACCTCCAAAGTCCCTGAGGCCATCCCAATAGTTGTGGCTTCCCAGGACAAACAGGGGCAATCTGAGCCCATCTGAGCACCTACCTGCACTCAGACCCGTAGACTGATGTCCCCAGAGGTAAAAAGGAACGAACAGGCCCCTAGGCACTAATCGGATCCATTGCTTTGGTTTCCAGGCATCTCTCCTCAGAGGCCTGGATTTCAATACCAGCATATGGCTGTTTCTTGACTCACCCATCATAACAAATCTCATCTACACATGGGAAACATGCACGTTGGAGCTGTGTCAAAGCCTCTGTTTAGGAGAACCCTTCAGGGCCCCAGGGCCACCGCTTCATTCCAAGGTCTCCATAGACACAAAAACATATTAGGACACATCCACAGGAGAGTCCATTTCAACTCAGCCTCCTCGGTTGCCCCCCACATCCAGCAGATCTAACCTGTCTTGTTGCTTGGAGACCATTGGAATGCGAGGTGGGCTACCCAGCCATCCACCTTAGAACCCTGCTCGGAATCGTTGGCCTGGAGCCAACCAACAGGTCTCAATTGTCCTGCAGAAGAATCTTTGCAGTTTGGAGCTTCTCACAACTCCCATCGTGGGAAAACCCCCATGTCCTCGTGATCCAACCCCCTTCAAGAAAGGGCCATCAGGGCAGAAAGTCCAACCTGAGCGATCGTCTGATCCTTGCCCTGACTTCAGATGCACGAGATCTCTATTGAGGTCTGTAGATTGTGCCTGCCATATCCTCACCCAGAAACCTAGGCCTAGCTTGGGTTCTCAGACTCCGTCCTCAGACTACTGGCCCACAAGCCCTCCAGTTGGGCAATCCAGAACTACAATGCCGCACTCTGCCTGCCCTACAGAAGTAAAACATTGCCCTCAGGGCTACCCCGAAACCGCAAATGAGGATCAACCTGCACGCCATTCGGCTGTACCCCAAACATATAGGCTGACCTGGGCACTATTTCCCCTTCTGACCCAGCCTGAGCCTGGACCTCCTGGTCCCACCCAGACAGCTGGCCGCACACTGAGCACATCGGACCCGCCATGGCCTTAGGTCGTCATCTATTCCCAACTGCGGTTTTCAGGCTCCAGAACCTAGACCTTATCTCCAACCACTGCCCAGGGTTGAAAATGATGCAGAAATCAGAACTCTTTCCCCATGGCAAGAAACCTTGTGGTTGGCATGTTGTCCAACGTTCAGTGTAGTTGAAACAAGCGTGGCCCATGAGGCCCAGCCCATGCTTGTGGGCCACATTGGTCACAAACACACATTGTGATCCTCAGCCTGAGCCCAATCCTCAGGTAAGACCTCTCAGGGCCTATATGAAGAGACAGCATATTGGGCTTGCCATGCCCCTAGGCCCCAATTTTTAACCATAGTTCGGGTTGTCCCTTCACTCTTCCCCAGGGCTCCTCTTTGGAATTCCTCTTTTGGTGGGACACCTGAGGTAACAAACCTGAAAGGAGTCCTCCATCCCACAGATTAACGAAAAACAATTGGGATCGGGCCAAATCCACAGAGAGGAAGATTCGTCCATGGCCCATGAGAACCTCCCCAACATTCCACGGCCATCGCTGAAACAAAAGTCAGAGACAAAAGCCTGAGCAAGCGCCTCAGACTCGCTCATTCTTCATATCCTGAAGAGTTCTTCTCATGGTTTGTAGATCGGGCGTGCCATACCTACGTCCCCAAACTTAAGCTGAGTTTGTGTTTTCAGTCTTCTGTCCTCAAAGTCTTGGGCCACACTCCCTACAGGCTGGGGCCCCTGGAGCCCCACATTAGGACTGCCCCACCCAATCCATGGGAATTCTGCCCATTCCATTGTCAAAAATCGTACAAATTAGGAGAACCCTCCAAAGTCCCTGAGGCCATCCCAATAGTGTAGGTCGCCCGGGACAAAAAAGGGCGGTTGATACCGGCTGAGCATCTACCTCCACTCATCTACCTCCACTCATACCAAGAAGAATGAACCAGACAGGACCCGAGGCCATTATCGGATCCATTGCTTTGGTTTACAGGCATGTCTCCTCAGAATCCTGGATTCCAATACCAGCAGAGGGGATTTCCTGAGGCACCCATCAGAACAAATCTCGTCTCCACAAGGAAACGTGTGCATGGGAGCTAAGCCAAAGCCAAGGAGAATACTTCAGGGTCCCGGTGCCACCTCCCCATTCCAAGGCCCTCATGGACACAAACACACGTTAGGACCCATCCTCGGGAAAGTGCATTTCAACTCAGCCACCCGGTTGCTCCCGCAGATACATTAGATCTAAACTGTCTTGTTGCTAGGAGACAATTGGAAGGCGAGGCGGACTTCCCAGGCATCCATCCTCGACGGAGCTCTGGAGTCATTCCATATGGGATGTCCTGGAGCTGTCCAACAGGTCTCAATTGTCCCGCAGAAGGAATCCTTGAAGGGGGCATCCCACATCTCCCAACGTGGAAAACCTCCATGGCCTCGAGATTCCGCTCCCTTCATGAAGGGGCCGTCATGCACAGAAACTCCAACCTGAGCCAACGTCGGATCCTTGCCCTGACTTCAGATGCATAAGATGTTGGTTCAGATCTGCAGGGCGTACCTGCCGTGCCCTCACCCTGAATCCGAAGACCAGCTTGTGTTCTCAGACTTCCGTCCTCACTCTCCTGGCCCCGAAGCCCTCACGTTTGGCAATTCCGGACCGACAATGAAGCACTCTGCCATGTCCTCTAGAAAAAATATATTGCCTAATGAGCAGCCCAGGCAGCTTAAATGAGGATAAACCTTACACGGCACTCGAATGTACCCAAATTATATAGTCTAACCTGGGCACTAATGCACTGTCTGACACAACCTGAGCCCGGACCTGCTGACCAACACCCAGTCAGCTGACCACATGCTGAGCACATCAGACCCGCCATGGCCTTAGGTCATCATCTCTTCCCTACCTCAGTTCTCAGGCTTCAGAACCTAGACCTTATCTCCAATCACTGCCCACGGGTGACTGTGATGCAGAAATCAGAACTCTTCCTGACCAATGGCAAGAAACCTTGTGGTTGGCATGTTGTCCGACGTTCAGTGTAGGAGAAACCAGCATTCACCCTGAGGCCACGCCCATTCTTGAGTGCGACGAGAGCATAAACACGCATTGTGACCTCAGCGTGAGTCCTGTCCTCTAGTAAGTCCTCTCAGTGGCTGGACCATTAGATATCATAATGGGCTTGACATGTCCCTAGTTCCCAATTTTTAACCAGATTTCTGGTTGTTCAGTCGCCCCACCCCAGGGCTCTACTCTGGAATCCCTCATTTGGTGGGACATCTGAGGTTGAAAAACGAAATGAAACAAATCGACAACAACAAAAAAACGGACTTCTTCCATCCCCAGAATGACCCCAAACTCTTTGGACGGGACCGAACCCCCAGAGAGTAAGACTCGTCCATTTCCCATGAAGTCACCCGGCAATTTCACGACCATGAGTGACACGATATCCAGAGACAAAAACTTGAGCAAGAGCCTCACACTCGCCCTTTTTTCATATCCCAAAGTGTTCTCCTCATGGTCTGTAGATCAGTCCTGCCATACCTATGACCCAATACATAAGCCGAGTTTGTGTTTTCAGACAACTGTCCAAACAGCTCTGGCCTACACACCCTACAGGCTCAGGTCCCTGGAGCCAAACCTGAGGACTGTACTTGCCCTCTCCAAGGGAATTGTATGTGCCCATTCCAATGGGCACAGCCCTACTAGTAGGATAACCTCCAAAGTCCCTGAGGCCATCCCAATAGTTGTGGCTTCCCAGGACAAACAGGGCCAATCTGAGCCCATCTGAGCACCTACCTGCACTTAGACCCGTAGACTGATGTCCCCAGAGGTAAAAAGGAACGAACAGGCCCCTAGGCACTAATCGGATCCATTGCTTTGGTTTCCAGGCATCTCTCCTCAGAGGCCTGGATTTCAATACCAGCATATGGCTGTTTCTTGACTCACCCATCAGAACAAATCTCATCTACACATGGGAAACATGCACGTTGGAGCTGTGTCAAAGCCTCTGTTTAGGAGAACCCTTCAGGGCCCCAGGGCCACCGCTTCATTCCAAGGTCTCCATAGACACAAAAACATATTAGGACACATCCACAGGAGAGTCCATTTCAACTCAGCCTCCTCGGTTGCCCCCCACATCCAGCAGATCTAACCTGTCTTGTTGCTTGGAGACCATTGGAATGCGAGGTGGGCTACCCAGCCATCCATCCTTAGAACCCTGCTCAGAATCGTTGGCCTGGAGCTAACCAACAGGTCTCAATTGTCCTGCAGAAGAATCTTTGCAGTTTGGAGCTTCTCACAACTTCCATCGTGGGAAAACTCCCATGTCCTCGTGATCCAACCCCCTTCAAGAAAGGGCCATCAGGGCAGAAAGTCCAACCTGAGCGATCGTCTGATCCTTGCCCTGACTTCAGATGCACGAGATCTCGATTGAGGTCTGTAGATTGTGCCTGCCATATCCTCACCCAGAAACCTAGGCCTAGCTTGGGTTCTCAGACTCCGTCCTCAGACTACTGGCCCACAAGCCCTCCAGTTGGGCAATCCAGAACTACAATGCCGCACTCTGCCTGCCCTACAGAAGTAAAACATTGCCCTAAGGGCTACCCCGAAACCGCAAATGAGGATCAACCTGCACGCCATTCGGCTGTACCCCAAACATATAGGCTGACCTGGGCACTATTTCCCCTTCTGACCCAGCCTGAGCCTGGACGTCCTGGTCCCACCCAGACAGCTGGCCGCACACTGAGCACATCGGACCCACCATGGCCTTAGGTCGTCATCTCTTCCCAACTGCGGTTTTCAGGCTCCAGAACCTAGACCTTATCTCCAACCATTGCCCAGGGTTGAAAATGATGCAGAAATCAGAACTCTTTCCCCATGGCAAGAAAACTTGTGGTTGGCATGTTGTCCAACGTTCAGTGTAGTTGAAACAAGCGTGGCCCATGAGGCCCAACCCATGCTTGCGGGCCACATTGGTCCCAAACACACATTGTGACCCTCAGCCTGAGCCCAGTCCTCAGGTAAGGCCTCTCAGGGCCTATATGAAGAGACAGCATATTGGGCTTGCCATGCCCCTAGGCCCCGATTTTTAACCATAGTTCGGGTTGTCCCTTCACTCTTCCCCAGGGCTCCTCTTTGGAATTCCTCTTTTGGTGGGACACCTGAGGTAACAAACCTGAAAGGAGTCCTCCCATCCCACAGATTGACGAAAAACAATTGGGATCGGGCCAAATCCACAGAGAGGAAGATTCGTCCATGGCCCATAAGACCTCCCAAACATTCCACGGCCATCGCTGAAACAAAAGTCAGAGACAAATGCCTGAGCAAGCGCCTCAGACTCGCTCATTCTTCATATCCTGTAGAGTTCTTCTCATGGTTTGTAGATCGGGCGTGCCATACCTACGTCCCCAAAGTTAAGCTGAGTTTGTGTTTTCAGTCTCCTGTCCTCAAAGTCCTGGGCCACACTCCCTCCAGGCTGGGGCCCCTGGAGCCACACATTAGGACTGCCCCCACCCAATCCATGGGAATTCTGCCCATTCCATTGTCAAAAATCGTACAAATTAGGAGAACCCTCCAAAGTCCCTGAGGCCATCCCAATAGTGTAGGTCGCCCGGGACAAAAAAGGGCGGTTGATACCGGCTGAGCATCTACCTCCACTCATCTACCTCCACTCATACCAAGAAGATTGAACCAGACAGGACCCGAGGCCATTATCGGATCCATTGATTTGGTTTACAGGCATGTCTCCTCAAAAGCCTGGATTCCAATACGAGCAGAGGGGATTTCCTGAGGCACTCATCAGAACAAATCTCATCTCCACAAGGAAACTTGTGCATGGGAGCTAAGCCAAAGCTAAGGAGAATACTTCAGTGTCCCGGTGCCACCTCCCCATTCCAAGGCCCTCATGGACACAAACACACGTTAGGACCCATCCTCTGGAAAGTGCATTTCAACTCAGCCACCCTGGTTGCTCCCGCAGATCCATTAGATCTAAACTGTCTTGTTGCTACGAGACAATTGGAAGGCGAGGCGGACTTCCCAGGCATCCATCCTCGAACGGTGCTCTGGAGTCATTCCATATGGGATGTCCTGGAGCTGTCCAACAGGTCTCAATTGTCCCGCAGAAGGAATCCTTGAAGGGGGCATCCCACATCTCCCAACGTGGAAAACCTCCATGGCCTCGAGATTCCGCTCCCTTCATGAAGGGGCCGTCATGCACAGAAACTCCAACCTGAGCCAACGTGGGATCCTCGCCCTGACTTCAGATGCATGAGATATTGGTTCAGATCTGCAGGGGGTACCTGCCGTGCCCTCACCCTAAATCCGAAGACTAGCTTGTGTTCTCAGACTTCCGTCCTTACTCTCCTGGCCCCGAGCCCTCAAGTTTGGCAATTCCGGACCGACAATGAAGCACTCTGCCATGTCTTCTAGAAAAAATATATTGCCTAATGAGCAGCCCAGGCAGCTTAAATGAGGATAAACCTACACGGCACTCGAATGTACCCAAATTATATAGTCTAACCTGGGCACTAATGCACTGTCTGACACAACCTGAGCCCGGACCGGCTGACCAACACCCAGACAGCTGACCGCACGCTGAGCACATCAGACCCGCCATGTCCTTAGGTCATCATCTCTTCCCTACCTCAGTTTTCAGGCTTCAGAACCTAGACCTTATCTCCAATCACTGCCCACGGGTGACTGTGATGCAGAAATCAGAACTCTTCCTGACCCATGGCAAGAAACCTTGTGGTTGGCATGTTGTCCAACGTTCAGTGTAGGAGAAACCAGCCTTCACCCTGAGGCCCCGCCCATTCTTGAGTGCAACGAGAGCATAAACACGCATTGTGACCTCAGCGTGAGTCCTGTCCTCTAGTAAGTCCTCTCAGTGGCTGGACCATTAGATGTCATAATGGGCTTGACATGTCCCTAGTCCCCAAGTTTTAACCAGACTTCTGGTTGTCCAGTCGCCCCACCCCAGGGCTCTACTCTGGAATCCCTCATTTGGTGGGACATCTGAGGTTGAAAAACAAAATGAAACAAATCGACAACAACAAAAAAACGGACTTCTTCCATCCCCAGAATAACCCCAAAATCTTTGGACGGGACCGCACCCCCAGAGAGTAAGACTCGTCTTTTTCCCATGAAGTCACCCGGCAATTTCACGACCATGAGTGACACGATATCCAGAGACAAAAACTTGAGCAAGAGCCTCACACTCGCCCTTTTTTCATATCCGAAGTGTTCTCCTCATGGTCTGTAGATCAATCCTGCCATACCTATGACCCAAAACATAAGCCGAGTTTGTGTTTTCAGACAACTGTCCAAACAGCTCTGGCCTACACACCCTACAGGCTCAGGGCCCTGGAGCCAAATCTGAGGACTGTACTTGCCCTCTCCAAGGGAATTCTATGTGCCCATTCCAATGGCCACAACTCTACTAGTAGGATAACCTCCAAAGTCCCTGAGGCCATCCCAATAGTTGTGGCTTCCCAGGACAAACAGGGGCAATCTGAGCCCATCTGAGCACCTACCTGCACTCAGACCCGTAGACTGATGTCCCCAGAGGTAAAAAGGAACGAACAGGCCCCTAGGCACTAATCGGATCCATTGCTTTGGTTTCCAGGCATCTCTCCTCAGAGGCCTGGGTTTCAATACCAGCATATGGCTGTTTCTTGACTCACCCATCAGAACAAATCTCATCTACACATGGGAAACATGCATGTTGGAGCTGTGTCAAAGCCTCTGTTTAGGAGAACCCTTCAGGGACCCAGGGCCACCGCTTCATTCCAAGGTCTCCATAGACACAAAAACATATTAGGACACATCCACAGGAGAGTCCATTTCAACTCAGCCTCCTCGGTTGCCCCCCACATCCAGCAGATCTAACCTGTCTTGTTGCTTGGAGACCATTGGAATGCGAGGTGGGCTACCCAGCGATCCATCCTTAGAACCCTGCTCGGAATTGTTGGCCTGGAGCCAACCAACAGGTCTCAATTGTCCTGCAGAAGAATCTTTGCAGTTTGGAGCTTCTCACAACTCCCATCGTGCGAAAACCCCCATGTCCTCGTGATCCAACCCCCTTCAAGAAAGGGCCATCAGGGCAGAAAGTCCAACCTGAGCGATCGTCTGATCCTTGCCCTGACTTCAGATGCACGAGATCTCTATTGAGGTCTGTAGATTGTGCCTGCCATATCCTCACCCAGAAACCTAGGCCTAGCTTGGGTTCTCAGACTCCGTCCTCAGACTACTGGCCCCCAAGCCCTCCAGTTAGGCAATCCAGAACTGCAATGCCGCACTCTGCCTGCCCTACAGAAGTAAAACATTGCCCTCAGGGCTACCCCGAAACCGCAAATGAGGATCAACCTGCACGCCATTCGGCTGTACCCCAAACATATAGGCTGATCTGGGCACTATTTCCCCTTCTGACCCAGCCTGAGCCTGGACCTCCTGGTCCCACCCAGACAGCTGGCCGCACACTGAGCACATCGGACCCGCCATGGTTTTAGGTCGTCATCTCTTCCCAACTGCGGTTTTCAGGCTCCAGAACCTAGACCTTATCTCCAACCACTGCCCAGGGTTGAAAATGATGCAGAAATCAGAACTCTTTCCCCATGGCAAGGAACCTTGTGGTTGGCATGTTGTCCAACATTCAGTGTAGTTGAAACAAGCGTGGCCCATGAGGCCCAGCCCATGCTTGCGGGCCACATCGGTCACAAACACACATTGTGACCCTCAGCCTGAGCCCAGTCCTCAGGTAAGGCATCTCAGGGCCTATATGAAGAGACAGCATATTGGGCTTGCCATGCCCCTAGGCCCCAATTTTTAACCATAGTTCGGGTTGTCCCTTCACTCTTCCCCAGGGCTCCTCTTTGGAATTCCTCTTTTGGTGGGACACCTGAGGTAACAAACCTGAAAGGAGTCCTCCCATCCCACAGATTGACGAAAAACAATTGGGATCGGGCCAAATCCACAGAGAGGAAGATTCGTCCATGGCCCATGAGACCTCCCCAACATTCCACGGCCATCGCTGAAACAAAATACAGAGACAAAAGCCTGAGCAAGCTCCTCAGACTCGCTCATTCTTCATATCCTGAAGAGTTCTTCTCATGGTTTGTAGATCGGGCGTGCCATACCTACGTCCCCAAACTTAAGCTGAGTTTGTGTTTTCAGTCTTCTGTCCTCAAAGTCCTGGGCCACACTCCCTCCAGGCTGGGGCCCCTGGAGCCACACATTAGGACTGCCCCCACCCAATCCATGGGAATTCTGCCCATTCCATTGTCAAAAATCGTACAAATTAGGAGAACCCTCCAAAGTCCCTGAGGCCATCCCAATAGTGTAGGTCGCCCGGGACAAAAAAGGGCGGTTGATACCGGCTGAGCATCTACCTGCACTCATCTACCTCCACTCATACCAAGAAGATTGAACCAGACAGGACCCGAGGCCATTATCGGATCCATTGCTTTGGTTTACAGGCATGTCTCCTCAAAAGCCTGGATTCCAATACCAGCAGAGGGGATTTCCTGAGGCACTCATCAGAACAAATCTCGTCTCCACAAGGAAACTTGTGCATGGTAGCTAAGCCAAAGCTTAGGAGAATACTTCAGGGTCCCGGTGCCACCTCCACATTCCAAGGCCCTCATGGACACAAACACACGTTAGGACCCATCCTCTGGAAAGTGCATTTCAACTCAGCCACCCCGGTTGCTCCCGCAGATCCATTAGATCTAAACTGTCTTGTTGCTAGGAGACAATTGGAAGGCGAGGCGGACTTCCCAGGCATCCATCCTCGAACGGTGCTCTGGAGTCATTCCATATGGGATGTCCTGGAGCTGTCCAACAGGTCTCAATTGTCCCGCAGAAGGAATCCTTGAAGGGGACATCCCACATCTCCCAACGTGGAAAACCTCCATGGCCTCGAGATTCCGCTCCCTTCATGAAGGGGCCGTCATGCACAGAAACTCCAACCTGAGCCAACGTCGGATCCTCGCCCTGACTTCCGATGCATGAGATATTGGTTCAGATCTGCAGGGGGTACCTGCCGTGCCCTCACCCTGAATCCGAAGTCTAGCTTGTGTTCTCAGACTTCCGTCCTTACTCTCCTGGCCACGAAGCCCTCAAGTTTGGCAATTCCGGACCGACAATGAAGCACTCTGCCTGCCCTCTAGAAAAAATATATTGCCTAATGAGCAGCCCAGGCAGCTTAAATGAGGATAAACCTACACGGCACTCGAATGTACCCAAATTATATAGTCTAACCTGGGCACTAATGCACTGTCTGACACAACCTGAGCCCGGACCTGCTGACCAACACCCAGACAGCTGACCGCACGCTGAGCACATCAGACCCGCCATAGCCTTAGGTCATCATCTCTTCCCTTCCTCAGTTTTCAGGCTTCAGAACCTAGACCTTATCTCCAATCACTGCCCACGGGTGACTGTGATGCAGAAATCAGAACTCTTCCTGACCCATGGCAAGAAACCTTGTGGTTGGCATGTTGTCCAACGTTCAGTGTAGGAGAAACCAGCATTCACCCTGAGGCCCCTCCCATTCTTGCGTGCGACGAGAGCATAAACACGCATTGTGACCTCAGCGTGAGTCCTGTCCTCTAGTAAGTCCTCTCAGTGGCTGGACCATTAGATGTCATAATGGGCTTGACATATCCCTAGTCCCCAATTTTAACCAGATTTCTGGTTGTCCAGTCGCCCCACCCCAGGGCTCTACTCTGGAATCCCTCATTTGGTGGGACATCTGAGGTTGAAAAACAAAATGAAACAAATCGACAACAACAAAAAAATGGACTTCTTCCATCCCCAGAATGACCCCAAACTCTTTGGACGGGACCGAACCCCCAGAGAGTAAGACTCGTCCATTTCCCATGAAGTCACCCGGCAATTTCACGACCATGAGTGACACGATATCCAGACACAAAATCTTGAGCAAGAGCCTCACACTCGCCCTTTTTTCATATCCCGAAGTGTTCTCCTCATGGTCTGTAGATCAGTCCTGCCATACCTATGACCCAAAACATAAGCCGAGTTTGTGTTTTCAGACAACTGTCCAAACAGCTCTGGCCTACACACCCTACAGGCTCAGGGCCCTGGAGCCAAACATGAGGACTGTACTTGCCCTCTCCAAGGGAATTGTATGTGCCCATTCCAATGGCCACAACCCTACTAGTAGGATAACCTCCAAAGTCCCTGAGGCCATCCCAATAGTTGAGTCTTCCCAGGACAAACAGGGGCAATCTGAGCCCATCTGAGCACCTACCTGCACTCAGACCAGTAGACTGATGTCCCCAGAGGTAAAAAGGAACGAACATGACCCTAGGCACTAATCGGATCCATTGCTTTGGTTTCCAGGCATCTCTCCTCAGAGGCCTGGATTTCAATACCAGCATATGGCTGTTTCTTGACTCACCCATCAGAACAAATCTCATCTACACATGGGAAACATGCACGTTGGAGCTGTGTCAAAGCCTCTGTTTAGGAGAACCCTTCAGGTCCCCAAGGCCACCGCTTCATTCCAAGGTCTCCATAGACACAAAAACATATTAGGACACATCCGCAGGAGAGTCCATTTCAACTCAGCCTCCTCGGTTGCCCACCACATCCAGCAGATCTAACCTGTCTTGTTGCTTGGAGACCATTGGAATGCGAGGTGGGCTACCCAGCCATCCATCCTTAGAACCCTGCTCGGAATCGTTGGCCTGGAGAGAACCAACAGGTCTCAATTGTCCTGCAGAAGAATCTTTGCAGTTTGGAGCTTCTCACAACTTCCATCGTGCGAAAACCCCCATGTCCTCGTGATCCAACCCCCTTCAAGAAAGGGCCATCAGGGCAGAAAGTCCAACCTGAGCGATCGTCTGATCCTTGCCCTGACTTCAGATGCACGAGATCTCGATTGAGGTCTGTAGATTGTGCCTGCCATATCCTCACCCAGAAACCTAGGCCAAGCTTGGATTCTCAGACTCCGTCCTCAGACTACTGGCCCACAAGCCCTCCAGTTTGGCAATCCAGAACTACAATGCCGCACTCTGCCTGCCCTACAGAAGTAAAACATTGCCCTCAGGGCTACCCCGAAACCGCAAATGAGGATCAACCTGCACTCCATTCGGATGTACCCCAAACATATAGGCTGACCTGGGCACTATTTCCCCTTCTGACCCAGCCTGAGCCTGGACCTCCTGGTCCCACCCAGACAGCTGGCCGCACACTGAGCACATCGGACCCGCCATGGCCTTAGGTCGTCATCTCTTCCCAACTGCGGTTTTCAGGCTCCAGAACCTAGACCTTATCTCCAACCACTGCCCAGGGTTGAAAATGATGCAGAAATCAGAACTCTTTCCTTATGGCAAGAAACCTTGTGGTTGGCATGTTGTCCAACGTTCAGTGTAGTTGAAACAAGCGTGGCCCATGAGGCCCAGCCCATGCTTGCGGGCCACATTGGTCACAAACACACATTGTGACCCTCAGCCTGAGCCCAGTCCTCAGGTAAGGCCTCTCAGGGCCTATATGAAGAGACAGCATATTGGGCTTGCCATGCCCCTAGGCCCCAATTTTTAACCATAGTTCGGGTTGTCCCTTCACTCTTCCCCAGGGCTCTGCTTTGGAATTCCTCTTTTGGTGGGACACCTGAGGTAACAAACCTGAAAGCAGTCCTCCCATCCCACAGATTGACGAAAAACAATTGGGATCGGGCCAAATCCACAGAGAGGAAGATTCGTCCATGGCCCATGAGACCTCCCCAACCTTCCACGGCCATCGCTGAAACAAAATCTAGAGACAAAAGCCTGAGCAAGCTCCTCAGACTCGCTCATTCTTCATATCCTGAAGAGTTCTTCTCATGGTTTGTAGATCGGGCGTGCCATACCTACGTCCCCAAACTTAAGCTGAGTTTGTGTTTTCAGTCTTCTGTCCTCAAAGTCCTGGGCCACACTCCCTCCAGGCTGGGGCCCCTGGAGCCACACATTAGGACTGCCCCCACCCAATCCATGGGAATTCTGCCCATTCCATTGTCAAAAATCGTACAAATTAGGAGAACCCTCCAAAGTCCCTGAGGCCATCCAAATAGTGTAGGTCGCCCGGGACAAAAAAGGGCGGTTGATACCGGCTGAGCATCTACCTCCACTCATCTACCTCCACTCATACCAAGAAGATTGAACCAGACAGGACCCGAGGCCATTATCGGATCCATTGCTTTGGTTTACAGGCATGTCTCCTCAAAAGCCTGGATTCCAATACCAGCAGAGGGGATTTCCTGAGGCACCCATCAGAACAAATCTCGTCTCCACAAGGAAACTTGTGCATGGGAGCTATGCCATAGCTTAGGAGAATACTTCAGGGTCCCGGTGCCACCTCCCCATTCCAAGGCCCTCATGGACACAAACACACGTTAGGACCCATCCTCTGGAAAGTGCATTTCAACTCAGCCACCCCAGTTGCTCCCGCAGATCCATTAGATCTAAACTGTCTTGTTGCTAGGAGACAATTGGAAGGCGTGGCAGACTTCCCAGGCCTCCACCCTGGAACGGTGCTCTGGAGTCATTCCATATGGGATGTCCTGGAGCTGTCCAACAGGTCTCAATTGTCCCGCAGAAGGAATCCTTGAAGGGGACATCCCACATCTCCCAACGTGGAAAACCTCCATGGCCTCGAGATTCCGCTCCCTTCATGAAGGGGCCGTCATGCACAGAAACTCCAACCTGAGCCAACGTCGGATCCTCGCCCTGACTTCAGATGCATGAGATATTGGTTCAGATCTGCAGGGGGTACCTGCCGTGCCCTCACCCTGAATCCGAAGTCTAGCTTGTGTTCTCAGACATCCGTCCTCACTCTCCTGGCCCCAAAGCCCTCAAGTTTGGCAATTCCGGACCGACAATGAAGCACTCTGCCTGCCCTCTAGAAAAAATATATTGCCTAATGAGCAGCCCAGGCAGCTTAAATGAGGATAAACCTACACGGCACTCGGTAGGCACACGGTACCCAAATTATATAGTCTAACCTGGGCACTAATGAACTATCTGACACAACCTGAGCCCGGACCTGTTGACCAACACCCAGACAGCTGACCGCCTGCTGAGCACATCAGACCCGCCATT
Source organism: Mustela nivalis (assembly GCF_964662115.1). Lineage (NCBI taxonomy): Eukaryota > Metazoa > Chordata > Mammalia > Carnivora > Mustelidae > Mustela > Mustela nivalis. The sequence continues at coordinate 1,237,754 of NW_028136526.1, forward strand.
GCCTTAGGTCATCATCTCTTCCCTACCTCAGTTTTCAGGCTTCAGAACCTAGACCTTATCTCCAATCACTGCCCACGGGTGACTGTGATGCAGAAATCAGAACTCTTCCTGACCCATGGCAAGAAACCTTGTGGTTGGCATGTTTTCCAACGTTCAGTGTAGGAGAAACCAGCATTCACCCTGAGGCCACGCCCATTCTTGAGTGCGACAAGAGCATAAACACGCATTGTGACCTCAGCGTGAGTCCTGTCCTCTAGTAAGTCCTCTCAGTGGCTGGACCATTAGATGTCATAATGGGCTTGACATGTCCCTAGTCCCCAAATTTAACTAGATTTCTGGTTGTCCAGTCGCCCCACCCCAGGGCTCTACTCTGGAATCCCTCATTTGGTGGGACATCTCAGGTTGAAAAACAAAATGAAACAAATAGACAACAACAAAAAAACGGGCCTCTTCCATACCCAGAATGTCCCCAAACTCTTTGGACGGGACCGAACCCCCAGAGAGTAAGACTCGTCCATTTCCCATGAAGTCACCCGGCAATTTCACGACCATGAGTGACACGATATCCAGAGACAAAAACTTGAGCAAGAGCCTCACACTCGCCCTTTTTTCATATCCCGAAGTGTTCTCCTCATGGTCTGTAGATCAGTCCTGCCATACCTATGACCCAAAACATAAGCCGAGTTTGTGTTTTCAGACAACTGTCCAAACAGCTCTGGCCTACACACCCTACAGGCTCAGGGCCCTGGAGCCAAACCTGAGGACTGTACTTGCCTTCTCCAAGGGAATTGTATGTGCCCATTCCAATGGCCACAACCCTACTAGTAGGATAACCTCCAAAGTCCCTGAGGCCATCCCAATAGTTGTGGCTTCCCAGGACAAACAGGGGCAATCTGAGCCCATCTGAGCACCTACCTGCACTCAGACCCGTAGACTGATGTCCCCAGAGGTAAAAAGGAACGAACAGGCCCCTTAGGCACTAATCGGATCCATTGCTTTGGTTTCCAGGCATCTCTCCTCAGAGGCCTGGATTTCAATACCAGCATATGGCTCTTTCTTTACTCACCCATCAGAACAAATCTCTTCTACACATGGGAAACATGCACGTTGGAGCTGTGTCAAAGCCTCTGTTTAGGAGAACCCTTCAAGGCCCCAGGGCCACCGCTTCATTCCAAGGTCTCCATAGACACAAAAACATATTAGGACACATCCACAGGAGAGTCCATTTCAACTCAGCCTCCTCGGTTGCCCCCCACATCAAGCAGATCTAACCTGTCTTGTTGCTTGGAGACCATTGGAATGCGAGGTGGGCTACCCGCCATCCATCCTTAGAACCCTGCTCGGAATCGTTGGCCTAGAGCCAACCAAGAGGTCTCAATTGTCCTGCAGAAGAATCTTTGCAGTTTGGAGCTTCTCACAACTCCCATCGTGGGAAAACCCCCATGTCCTCGTGATCCAACCCCCTTCAAGAAAGGGCCATCAGGGCAGAAAGTCCAACCTGAGCGATCGTCTGATCCTTGCGCTGACTTCAGATGCACGAGATCTCGATTGAGGTCTGTAGATTGTGCCTGCCATATCCTCACCCAGAAACCTAGGCCTAGCTTGGGTTCTCAGACTCCGTCCTCAGACTACTGGCCCACAAGCCCGCCAATTTGGCAATCCAGAACTACAATGCCGCACTCTGCCTGCCCTACAGAAGTAAAACATTGCCCTCAGGGCTACCCCGAAACCGCAAATGAGGATCAAACTGCACGCCATTCGGCTGTACCCCAAACATATAGGCTGACCTGGGCACTATTTCCCCTTCTGACCCAGCCTGAGCCTGGACCTCCTGGTACCACCCAGACAGCTGGCCGCACATTGAGCACATTGGACCCGCCATGGCCTTAGTTCGTCATCTCTTCCCAACTGCGGTTTTCAGGCTCCAGAACCTAGACCTTATCTCCAACCACTGCCCAGGGTTGAGAATGATGCAGAAATCAGAACTCTTTCCTTATGGCAAGAAACCTTGTGGTTGGCATGTTGTCCAACGTTCAGTGTAGTTGAAACAAGCGTGGCCCATGAGGCCCAGCCCATGCTTGAGGGCCACATTGGTCACAAACACACATTGTGACCCTCAGCCTGAGCCCAGTCCTCAGGTAAGGCCTCTCAGGGCCTATATGAAGAGACAGCATATTGGGCTTGCCATGCCCCTAGGCCCCAATTTTTAACCATAGTTCGGGTTGTCCCTTCACTCTTCCCCAGGGCTCCTCTTTGGAATTCCTCTTTTGGTGGGACACCTGAGGTAACAAACCTGAAAGGAGTCCTCCCATCCCACAGATTGACGAAAAACAATTGGGATCGGGCCAAATCCACAGAGAGGCCCATGAGACCTCCCCAACATTCCACGGCCATCGCTGAAACAAAATCCAGAGACAAAAGCCTTAGCAAGCTCCTCAGACTCGCTCATTCTTCATATCCTGAAGAGTTCTTCTCATGGTTTGTAGATCGGGCGTGCCATACCTACGTCCCCAAACTTAAGCTGAGTTTGTGTTTTCAGTCTTCTGTCCTCAAAGTCCTGGGCCACACTCCCTCCAGGCTGGGGCCCCTGGAGCCACACATTAGGACTGCCCCCACCCAATACATGGGAATTCTGCCCATTCCATTGTCAAAAATCGTACAAATTAGGAGAACCCTCCAAAGTCCCTGAGGCCATCCCAATAGTGTAGGTCGCCCGGGACAAAAAAGGGCGGTTGATACCGGCTGAGCATCTACCTGCACTCATCCACCTCCACTCATACCAAGAAGATTGAACCAGACAGGACCCGAGGCCATTATCGGATCCATTGCTTTGGTTTACAGGCATGTCTCCTCAAAAGCCTGGATTCCAATACCAGCAGAGGGGATTTCCTGAGGCACTCATCAGAACAAATCTCGTCTCCACAAGGAAACTTGTGCATGGGAGCTATGCCAAAGCTTAGGAGAATACTTCAGGGTCCCGGTGCCACCTCCCCATTCCAAGGCCCTCATGGACACAAACACACGTTAGGACCCATCCTCTGGAAAGTTCATTTCAACTCAGCCACCCCGGTTGCTCCCGCAGATCCATTAGATCTAAACTGTCTTGTTGCTAGGAGACAATTGGAAGGCGAGGCGGACTTCCCAGGCATCCATCCTCGAACGGTGCTCTGGAGTCATTCCATATGGGATGTCCTGGAGCTGTCCAACAGGTCTCAATTGTCCCGCAGAAGGAATCCTTGAAGGGGACATCCCACATCTCCCAACCTGGAAAACCTCCATGGCCTCGAGATTCCGCTCCCTTCATGAAGGGGCCGTCATGCACAGAAACTCCAACCTGAGCCAACGTCGGATCCTCGCCCTGACTTCCGATGCATGAGATATTGGTTCAGATCTGCAGGGGGTACCTGCCGTGCCCTCACCCTGAAACCGAAGTCTACCTTGTGTTCTCAGACTCCGTCCTTACTCTCCTGGCCCCGAAGCCCTCAAGTTTGGCAATTCCGGACCGACAATGAAGCACTCTGCCTGCCCTCTAGAAAAAATATATTGCCTAATGAGCAGCCCAGGCAGCTTAAATGAGGATAAACCTACACGGCACTCGAATGTACCCAAATTATATAGTCTAACCTGGGCACTAATGCACTGTCTGACACAACCTGAGCCCGGACCTGCTGACCAACACCCAGACAGCTGACCGCACGCTGAGCACATCAGACCCGCCATGGCCTTAGGTCATCATCTCTTCCCTTCCTCAGTTTTCAGGCTTCAGAACCTAGACCTTATCTCCAATCACTGCCCACGGGTGACTGTGATGCAGAAATCAGAACTCTTCCTGACCCATGGCAAGAAACCTTGTGGTTGGCATGTTGTCCAACGTTCAGTGTAGGAGAAACCAGCATTCACCCTGAGGCCCCTCCCATTCTTGCGTGCGACGAGAGCATAAACACGCATTGTGACCTCAGCGTGAGTCCTGTCCTCTAGTAAGTCCTCTCAGTGGCTGGACCATTAGATGTCATAATGGGCTTGACATATCCCTAGTCCCCAATTTTAACCAGATTTCTGGTTGTCCAGTCGCCCCACCCCAGGGCTCTACTCTGGAATCCCTCATTTGGTGGGACATCTGAGGTTGAAAAACAAAATGAAACAAATCGACAACAACAAAAAAACGGAGTTCTTCCATCCCCAGAATGACCCCAAACGCTTTGGACGGGACCGAACCCCCAGAGAGTAAGACTCGTCCATTTCCCATGAAGTCACCCGGCAATTTCACGACCATTTGTGACACGATATCCAGAGACAAAAACTTGAGCAAGAGCCTCACACTCGCCCTTTTTTCATATCCCGAAGTGTTCTCCTCATGGTCTGTAGATCAGTCCTGCCATACCTATGACCCAAAACATAAGCCGAGTTTGTGTTTTCAGACAACTGTCCAAACAGCTCTGGCCTACACACCCTACAGGCTCAGGGCCCTGGAGCCAAACCTGAGGACTGTACTTGCCCTCTCCAAGGGAATTGTATGTGCCCATTCCAATGGCCACAACCCTACTAGTAGGATAACCTCCAAAGTCCCTGAGGCCATCCCAATAGTTGAGGCTTCCCAGGACAAACAGGGGCAATCTTAGCCCATCTGAGCACCTACCTGCACTCAGACAGTAGACTGATGTCCCCAGAGGTAAAAAGGAACGAACATGACCCTAGGCACTAATCGGATCCATTGCTTTGGTTTCCAGGAATCTCTCCTCAGAGGCCTGGATTTCAATACCAGCATATGGCTGTTTCTTGACTCACCCATCAGAACAAATCTCATCTACACATGGGAAACATGCACGTTGGAGCTGTGTCAAAGCCTCTGTTTAGGAGAACCCTTCAGGGCCCCAAGGCCACCGCTTCATTCCAAGGTCTCCATAGACACAAAAACATATTAGGACACATCCACAGGAGAGTCCATTTCAACTCAGCCTCCTCGGTTGCCCACCACATCCAGCAGATCTAACCTGTCTTGTTGCTTGGAGACCATTGGAATGCGAGGTGGGCTACCCAGCCATCCATCCTTAGAACCCTGCTCGGAATCGTTGGCCTGGAGCCAACCAACAGGTCTCAATTGTCCTGCAGAAGAATCTTTGCAGTTTGGAGCTTCTCACAACTCCCATCGTGCGAAAACCCCCATGTCCTCGTGATCCAACCCCCTTCAAGAAAGGGCCATCAGGGCAGAAAGTCCAACCTGAGCGATCGTCTGATCCTTGCCCTGACTTCAGATGCACGAGATCTCGATTGAGGTCTGTAGATTGTGCCTGCCATATCCTCACACAGAAACCTAGGCCTAGCTTGGGTTCTCAGACTCCGTGCTCAGACTACTGGCCCACAAGCCCTCCAGTTTGGCAATCCAGAACTACAATGCCGCACTCTGCCTGCCCTACAGAAGTCCAACATTGCCCTCAGGGCTACCCCGAAACCGCAAATGAGGATCAACCTGCACGCCATTCGGCTGTACCCCAAACATATAGGCTGACCTGGGCACTATTTCCCCTTCTGACCCAGCCTGAGCCTGGACCTCCTGGTCCCACCCAGACAGCTGGCCGCACACTGAGCACATCGGACCCGCCATGGCCTTAGGTCGTCATCTCTTCCCAACTGCGGTTTTCAGGCTCCAGAACCTAGACCTTATCTCCAACCACTGCCCAGGGTTGAAAATGATGCAGAAATCAGAACTCTTTCCCCATGGCAAGAAACCTTGTGGTTGGCATGTTGTCCAACGTTCAGTGTAGTTGAAACAAGCGTGGCCCATGAGGCCCAGCCCATGCTTGCGGGACACATTGGTCACAAACACACATTGTGACCCTCAGCCTGAGCCCAGTCCTCAGGTAAGGCCTCTCAGGGCCTATATGAAGAGACAGCATATTGGGCTTGCCATGCCCCTAGGCCCCAATTTTTAACCATAGTTCGGGGTGTCCCTTCACTCTTCCCCAGGGCTCTGCTTTGGAATTCCTCTTTTGGTGGGACACCTGAGGTAACAAACCTGAAAGCAGTCCTCCCATCCCACAGATTGACGAAAAACAATTGGGATCGGGCCAAATCCACAGAGAGGAAGATTCGTCCATGGCCCATGAGACCTCCCCAACCTTCCACGGCCATCGCTGAAACAAAATCCAGAGACAAAAGCCTGAGCAAGCTCCTCAGACTCGCTCATTCTTCATATCCTGAAGAGTTCTTCTCATGGTTTGTAGATCGGGCGTGCCATACCTACGTCCCCAAACTTAAGCTGAGTTTGTGTTTTCAGTCTTCTGTCCTCAAAGTCCTGGGCCACACTCCCTCCAGGCTGGGGCCCCTGGAGCCACACATTAGGACTGCCCCCACCCAATCCATGGGAATTCTGCCCATTCCATTGTCAAAAATCGTACAAATTAGGAGAACCCTCCAAAGTCCCTGAGGCCATCCAAATAGTGTAGGTCGCCCGGGACAAAAAAGGGCGGTTGATACCGGCTGAGCATCTACCTCCACTCATCTACCTCCACTCATACCAAGAAGATTGAACCAGACAGGACCCGAGGCCATTATCGGATCCATTGCTTTGGTTTACAGGCATGTCTCCTCAAAAGCCTGGATTCCAATACCAGCAGAGGGGATTTCCTGAGGCACCCATCAGAACAAATCTCGTCTCCACAAGGAAACTTGTGCATGGGAGCTATGCCATAGCTTAGGAGAATACTTCAGGGTCCCGGTGCCACCTCCCCATTCCAAGGCCCTCATGGACACAAACACACGTTAGGACCCATCCTCTGGAAAGTGCATTTCAACTCAGCCACCCCAGTTGCTCCCGCAGATCCATTAGATCTAAACTGTCTTGTTGCTAGGAGACAATTGGAAGGCGTGGCAGACTTCCCAGGCCTCCACCCTGGAACGGTGCTCTGGAGTCATTCCATATGGGATGTCCTGGAGCTGTCCAACAGGTCTCAATTGTCCCGCAGAAGGAATCCTTGAAGGGGACATCCCACATCTCCCAACGTGGAAAACCTCCATGGCCTCGAGATTCCGCTCCCTTCATGAAGGGGCCGTCATGCACAGAAACTCCAACCTGAGCCAACGTCGGATCCTCGCCCTGACTTCCGATGCATGAGATATTGGTTCAGATCTGCAGGGGGTACCTGCCGTGCCCTCACCCTGAATCCGAAGTCTAGCTTGTGTTCTCAGACATCCGTCCTCACTCTCCTGGCCCCAAAGCCCTCAAGTTTGGCAATTCCGGACCGACAATGAAGCACTCTGCCTGCCCTCTAGAAAAAATATATTGCCTAATGAGCAGCCCAGGCAGCTTAAATGAGGATAAACCTACACGGCACTCGGTAGGCACACGGTACCCAAATTATATAGTCTAACCTGGGCACTAATGAACTATCTGACACAACCTGAGCCCGGACCTGTTGACCAACACCCAGACAGCTGACCGCCTGCTGAGCACATCAGACCCGCCATTGCCTTAGGTCATCATCTCTTCCCTACCTCAGTTTTCAGGCTTCAGAACCTAGACCTTATCTCCAATCACTGCCCACGGGTGACTGTGATGCAGAAATCAGAACTCTTCCTGACCCATGGCAAGAAACCTTGTGGTTGGCATGTTTTCCAACGTTCAGTGTAGGAGAAACCAGCATTCACCCTGAGGCCACGCCCATTCTTGAGTGCGACAAGAGCATAAACACGCATTGTGACCTCAGCGTGAGTCCTGTCCTCTAGTAAGTCCTCTCAGTGGCTGGAACATTAGATGTCATAATGGCCTTGACATGTCCCTAGTCCCCAAATTTAACTAGATTTCTGGTTGTCCAGTCGCCCCACCCCAGGGCTCTACTCTGGAATCCCTCATTTGGTGGGACATCTGAGGTTGAAAAACAAAATGAAACAAATCGACAACAACAAAAAAACGGGCCTCTTCCATACCCAGAATGTCCCCAAACTCTTTGGATGGGACCGAACCCCCAGAGAGTAAGACTCGTCCATTTCCCATGAAGTCACCCGGCAATTTCACGACCATGAGTGACACGATATCCAGAGACAAAAACTTGAGCAAGAGCCTCACACTCGCCCTTTTTTCATATCCCGAAGTGTTCTCCTCATGGTCTGTAGATCAGTCCTGCCATACCTATGACCCAAAACATAAGCCGAGTTTGTGTTTTCAGACAACTGTCCAAACAGCTCTGGCCTACACACCCTACAGGCTCAGGGCCCTGGAGCCAAACCTGAGGACTGTACTTGCCCTCTCCAAGGGAATTGTATGTGCCCATTCCAATGGCCACAACCCTACTAGTAGGATAACCTCCAAAGTCCCTGAGGCCATCCCAATAGTTGTGGCTTCCCAGGACAAACAGGGGCAATCTGAGCCCATCTGAGCACCTACCTGCACTCAGACCCGTAGACTGATGTCCCCAGAGGTAAAAAGGAACGAACAGGCCCCTTAGGCACTAATCGGATCCATTGCTTTGGTTTCCAGGCATCTCTCCTCAGAGGCCTGGATTTCAATACCAGCATATGGCTGTTTCTTGACTCACCCATCAGAACAAATCTCTTCTACACATGGGAAACATGCACGTTGGAGCTGTGTCAAAGCCTCTGTTTAGGAGAACCCTTCAAGGCCCCAGGGCCACCGCTTCATTCCAAGGTCTCCATAGACACAAAAACATATTAGGACACATCCACAGGAGAGTCCATTTCAACTCAGCCTCCTCAGTTGCCCCCCACATCCAGCAGATCTAACCTGTCTTGTTGCTTGGAGACCATTGGAATGCGAGGTGGGCTACCCAGCCATCCACCTTAGAACCCTGCTCGGAATCGTTGGCCTGGAGCCAACCAACAGGTCTCAATTGTCCTGCAGAAGAATCTTTGCAGTTTGGAGCTTCTCACAACTCCCATCGTGGGAAAACCCCCATGTCCTCGTGATCCAACCCCCTTCAAGAAAGGGCCATCAGGGCAGAAAGTCCAACCTGAGCGATCGTCTGATCCTTGCGCTGACTTCAGATGCACGAGATCTCGATTGAGGTCTGTAGATTGTGCCTGCCATATCCTCACCCAGAAACCTAGGCCTAGCTTGGGTTCTCTGACTCCGTCCTCAGACTACTGGCCCACAAGCCCGCCAGTTGGGCAATCCAGAACTACAATGCCTCACTCTGCCTGCCCTACAGAAGTAAAACATTGCCCTCAGGGCTACCCCGAAACCGCAAATGAGGATCAACCTGCACGCCATTCGGCTGTACCCCAAACATATAGGCTGACCTGGGCACTATTTCCCCTTCTGACCCAGCCTGAGCCTGGACCTCCTGGTCCCACCCAGACAGCTGGCCGCACACTGAGCACATCGGACCCGCCATGGCCTTAGGTCGTCATCTCTTCCCAACTGCGGTTTTCAGGCTCCAGAACCTAGACCTTATCTCCAACCACTGCCCAGGGTTGAGAATGATGCAGAAATCAGAACTCTTTCCTTATGGCAAGAAACCTTGTGGTTGGCATGTTGTCCAACGTTCAGTGTAGTTGAAACAAGCGTGGCCCATGAGGCCCAGCCCATGCTTGCGGGCCACATTGGTCACAAACACACATTGTGACCCTCAGCCTGAGCCCAGTCCTCAGGTAAGGCCTCACAGGGCCTATATGAAGAGACAGCATATTGGGCTTGCCATGCCCCTAGGCCCCAATTTTTAACCATAGTTCGGGTTGTCCCTTCACTCTTCCCCAGGGCTCTGCTTTGGAATTCCTCTTTTGGTGGGACACCTGAGGTAACAAACCTGAAAGGAGTCCTCCCATCCCACAGATTAACGAAAAACAATTGGGATCGGGCCAAATCCACAGAGAGGAAGATTCGTCCATGGCCCATGAGACCACCCCAACATTCCACGGCCATCGCTGAAACAAAAGTCAGAGACAAATGCCTGAGCAAGCGCCTCAGACTCGCTCATTCTTCATATCCTGAAGAGTTCTTCTCATGGTTTGTAGATCGTGCGTGCCATACCTACGTCCCCAAACTTAAGCTGAGTTTGTGTTTTCAGTCTTCTGTCCTCAAAGTCCTGGGCCACACTCCCTCCAGGCTGGGGCCCCTGGAGCCACACATTAGGACTGCCCCCACCCAATCCATGGGAATTCTGCCCATTCCATTGTCAAAAATCGTACAAATTAGGAGAACCCTCCAAAGTCCCTGAGGCCATCCCAATAGTGTAGGTCGCCCGGGACAAAAAAGGGCGGTTGATACCGGCTGAGCATCTACCTCCACTCATCTACCTCCACTCATACCAAGAAGATTGAACCAGACAGGACCCGAGGCCATTATCGGATCCATTGCTTTGGTTTACAGGCATGTCTCCTCAAAATCCTGGATTCCAATACCAGCAGAGGGGATTTCCTGAGGCACCCATCAGAACAAATCTCGTCTCCACAAGGAAACTTGTGCATGGGAGCTATGCCATAGCTTAGGAGAATACTTCAGGGTCCCGGTGCCACCTCCCCATTCCAAGGCCCTCATGGACACAAACACACGTTAGGACCCATCCTCTGGAAAGTGCATTTCAACTCAGCCACCCCGGTTGCTCCCGCAGATCCATTAGACCTAAACTGTCTTGTTGCTAGGAGACAATTGGAAGGCGAGGCGGACTTCCCAGGCATCCATCCTCGAACGGTGCTCTGGAGTCATTCCATATGGGATGTCCTGGAGCTGTCCAACAGGTCTCAATTGTCCCGCAGAAGGAATCCTTGAAGGGGGCATCCCACATCTCCCAACGTGGAAAACCTCCATGGCCTCGAGATTCCGCTCCCTTCATGAACCGGCCGTCATGCACAGAAACTCCAACCTGAGCCAACATCGGATCCTCGCCCTGACTTCAGATGCATGAGATATTGGTTCAGATCTGCAGGGGGTACCTGCCGTGCCCTCACCCTGAATCCAAGACTAGCTTGTGTTCTCAGACTTCCGTCCTTACTCTCCTGGCCCCGAAGCCCTCAAGTTTGGCAATTCCGGACCGACAATGAAGCACTCTGCCATGTCTTCTAGAAAAAATATATTGCCTAATGAGCAGCCCAGGCAGCTTAAATGAGGATAAACCTACACGGCACTCGAATGTACCCAAATTATATAGTCTAACCTGGGCACTAATGCACTGTCTGACACAACCTGAGCCCGGACCTGCTGACCAACACCCAGACAGCTGACCGCACGCTGAGCACATCAGACCCGCCATGGCCTTAGGTCATCATCTCTTCCCTACCTCAGTTTTCAGGCTTCAGAACCTAGACCTTATCTCCAATCACTGCCCACGGGTGACTGTGATGCAGAAATCAGAACTCTTCCTGACCCATGGGAAGAAACCTTGTGGTTGGCATGTTGTCCAACGTTCAGTGTAGGAGAAAACAGCCTTCACCCTGAAGCCCCGCCCATTCTTGAGTGCGACGAGAGCATAAACACGCATTGTGACCTCAGCGTGAGTCCTGTCCTCTAGTAAGTCCTCTCAGTGGCTGGACCATTAGATGTCATAATGGGCTTGACATGTCCCTAGTCCCCAAGTTTTATCCAGACTTCTAGTTGTCCAGTCGCCCCACCCCAGGGCTCTACTCTGGAATCCCTCATTTGGTGGGACATCTGAGGTTGAAAAACAAAATGAAACAAATCGACAACAACAAAAAAACGGACTTCTTCCATCCCCAGAATGACCGCAAACTCTTTGGACGGGACCGAACCCCCAGAGAGTAAGACTCGTCCATTTCCCATGAAGTCACCCGGCAATTTCACGACCATGAGTGACACGATATCCAGAGACAAAAACTTGAGCAAGAGCCTCACACTCGCCCTTTTTTCATATCCCGAAGTGTTCTCCTCATGGTCTGCAGATCAGTCCTGCCATACCTATGGCCCAAAACATAAGCCGAGTTTGTGTTTTCAGACAACTGTCCAAACAGCTCTGGCCTGCACACCCTACAGGCTCAGGGCCCTGGAGCCAAACCTGAGGACTGTACTTGCCCTCTCCAAGGGAATTGTATGTGCCCATTCCAATGGCCACAACCCTACTAGTAGGATAACCTCCAAAGTCCCTGAGGCCATCCCAATAGTTGTGGCTTCCCAGGACAAACAGGGGCAATCTGAGCCCATCTGAGCACCTACCTGCACTCAGACCCGTAGACTGATGTCCCCAGAGGTAAAAAGGAACGAACAGGCCCCTAGGCACTAATCGGATCCATTGCTTTGGTTTCCAGGCATCTCTCCTCAGAGGCCTGGATTTCAATAACAGCATATGGCTGTTTCTTGACTCACCCATCAGAACAAATCTCATCTACACATGGGAAACATGCACGTTGGAGCTGTGTCAAAGCCTCTGTTTAGGAGAACACTTCAGGGCCCCAGGGCCACCGCTTCATTCCAAGGTCTCCATAGACACAAAAACATATTAGGACACATCCACAGGAGAGTCCATTTCAACGCAGCCTCCTCGGTTGCCCCCCACATCCAGCAGATCTAACCTGTCTTGTGGCTTGGAGACCATTGGAATGCGAGGTGGGCTACCCAGCCATCCATCCTTAGAACCCTGCTCGGAATTGTTGGCCTGGAGCCAACCAACAGGTCTCAATTGTCCTGCAGAAGAATCTTTGCAGTTTGGAGCTTCTCACAACTCCCATCGTGGGAAAACCCCCATGTCCTCGTGATCCAACCCCCTTCAAGAAAGGGCCATCAGGGCAGAAAGTCCAACCTGAGCGATCGTCTGATCCTTGCGCTGACTTCAGATGCACGAGATCTCGATTGAGGTCTGTAGATTGTGCCTGCCATATCCTCACCCAGAAACCTAGGCCTAGCTTGGGTTCTCTGACTCCGTCCTCAGACTACTGGCCCACAAGCCCGCCAGTTGGGCAATCCAGAACTACAATGCCTCACTCTGCCTGCCCTACAGAAGTCAAACATTGCCCTCAGGGCTACCCCGAAACCGCAAATGAGGATCAACCTGCACGCCATTCGGCTGTACCCCAAACATATAGGCTGACCTGGGCACTATTTCCCCTTCTGACCCAGCCTGAGCCTGGACCTCCTGGTCCCACCCAGACAGCTGGCCGCACACTGAGCACATCGGACCCGCCATGGCCTTAGGTGGTCATCTCTTCCCAACTGCGGTTTTCAGGCTCCAGAACCTAGACCCTATCTCCAACCACTGCCCAGGGTTGAGAATGATGCAGAAATCAGAACTCTTTCCTTATGGCAAGAAACCTTGTGGTTGGCATGTTGTCCAACGTTCAGTGTAGTTGAAACAAGCGTGGCCCATGAGGCCCAGCCCATGCTTGCGGGCCACATTGGTCACAAACACACATTGTGACCCTCAGCCTGAGCCCAGTCCTCAGGTAAGGCCTCACAGGGCCTATATGAAGAGACAGCATATTGGGCTTGCCATGCCCCTAGGCCCCAATTTTTAACCATAGTTCGGGTTGTCCCCTCACTCTTCCCCAGGGCTCTGCTTTGGAATTCCTCTTTTGGTGGGACACCTGAGGTAACAAACCTGAAAGGAGTCCTCCCATCCCACAGATTAACGAAAAACAATTGGGATCAGGCCAAATCCACAGAGAGGAAGATTCGTCCATGGCCCATGAGACCACCCCAACATTCCACGGCCATCGCTGAAACAAAAGTCAGAGACAAATGCCTGAGCAAGCGCCTCAGACTCGCTCATTCTTCATATCCTGAAGAGTTCTTCTCATGGTTTGTAGATCGTGCGTGCCATACCTACGTCCCCAAACTTAAGCTGAGTTTGTGTTTTCAGTCTTCTGTCCTCAAAGTCCTGGGCCACACTCCCTCCAGGCTGGGGCCCCTGGAGCCACACATTAGGACTGCCCCCACCCAATCCATGGGAATTCTGCCCATTCCATTGTCAAAAATCGTACAAATTAGGAGAACCCTCCAAAGTCCCTGAGGCCATCCCAATAGTGTAGGTCGCCCGGGACAAAAAAGGGCGGTTGATACCGGCTGAGCATCTACCTCCACTCATCTACCTCCACTCATACCAAGAAGATTGAACCAGACAGGACCCGAGGCCATTATCGGATCCATTGCTTTGGTTTACAGGCATGTCTCCTCAAAATCCTGGATTCCAATACCAGCAGAGGGGATTTCCTGAGGCACCCATCCGAACAAATCTCGTCTCCACAAGGAAACTTGTGCATGGGAGCTATGCCATAGCTTAGGAGAATACTTCAGGGTCCCGGTGCCACCTCCCCATTCCAAGGCCCTCATGGACACAAACACACGTTAGGACCCATCCTCTGGAAAGTGCATTTCAACTCAGCCACCCCGGTTGCTCCCGCAGATCCATTAGACCTAAACTGTCTTGTTGCTAGGAGACAATTGGAAGGCGAGGCGGACTTCCCAGGCATCCATCCTCGAACGGTGCTCTGGAGTCATTCCATATGGGATGTCCTGGAGCTGTCCAACAGGTCTCAATTGTCCCGCAGAAGGAATCCTTGAAGGGGGCATCCCACATCTCCCAACGTGGAAAACCTCCATGGCCTCGAGATTCCGCTCCCTTCATGAACCGGCCGTCATGCACAGAAACTCCAACCTGAGCCAACATCGGATCCTCGCCCTGACTTCAGATGCATGAGATATTGGTTCAGATCTGCAGGGGGTACCTGCCGTGCCCTCACCCTGAATCCAAGACTAGCTTGTGTTCTCAGACTTCCGTCCTTACTCTCCTGGCCCCGAAGCCCTCAAGTTTGGCAATTCCGGACCGACAATGAAGCACTCTGCCATGTCTTCTAGAAAAAATATATTGCCTAATGAGCAGCCCAGGCAGCTTAAATGAGGATAAACCTACACGGCACTCGAATGTACCCAAATTATATAGTCTAACCTGGGCACTAATGCACTGTCTGACACAACCTGAGCCCGGACCTGCTGACCAACACCCAGACAGCTGACCGCACCCTGAGCACATCAGACCCGCCATGGCCTTAGGTCATCATCTCTTCCCTACCTCAGTTTTCAGGCTTCAGAACCTAGACCTTATCTCCAATCACTGCCCACGGGTGACTGTGATGCAGAAATCAGAACTCTTCCTGACCCATGGGAAGAAACCTTGTGGTTGGCATGTTGTCCAACGTTCAGTGTAGGAGAAAACAGCCTTCACCTTGAAGCCCCGCCCATTCTTGAGTGCGACGAGAGCATAAACCCGCATTGTGACCTCAGCGTGAGTCCTGTCCTCTAGTAAGTCCTCTCAGTGGCTGGACCATTAGATGTCATAATGGGCTTGACATGTCCCTAGTCCCCAAGTTTTATCCAGACTTCTAGTTGTCCAGTCGCCCCACCCCAGGGCTCTACTCTGGAATCCCTCATTTGGTGGGACATCTGAGGTTGAAAAACAAAATGAAACAAATCGACAACAACAAAAAAACGGACTTCTTCCATCCCCAGAATGACCGCAAACTCTTTGGACGGGACCGAACCCCCAGAGAGTAAGACTCGTCCATTTCCCATGAAGTCACCCGGCAATTTCACGACCATGAGTGACACGATATCCAGAGACAAAAACTTGAGCAAGAGCCTCACACTCGCCCTTTTTTCATATCCCGAAGTGTTCTCCTCATGGTCTGCAGATCAGTCCTGCCATACCTATGGCCCAAAACATAAGCCGAGTTTGTGTTTTCAGACAACTGTCCAAACAGCTCTGGCCTGCACACCCTACAGGCTCAGGGCCCTGGAGCCAAACCTGAGGACTGTACTTGCCCTCTCCAAGGGAATTGTATGTGCCCATTCCAATGGCCACAACCCTACTAGTAGGATAACCTCCAAAGTCCCTGAGGCCATCCCAATAGTTGTGGCTTCCCAGGACAAACAGGGGCAATCTGAGCCCATCTGAGCACCTACCTGCACTCAGACCCGTAGACTGATGTCCCCAGAGGTAAAAAGGAACGAACAGGCCCCTAGGCACTAATCGGATCCATTGCTTTGGTTTCCAGGCATCTCTCCTCAGAGGCCTGGATTTCAATAACAGCATATGGCTGTTTCTTGACTCACCCATCAGAA
This sequence comes from Mustela nivalis, assembly GCF_964662115.1. Classification (NCBI taxonomy): domain Eukaryota; kingdom Metazoa; phylum Chordata; class Mammalia; order Carnivora; family Mustelidae; genus Mustela; species Mustela nivalis. The sequence goes on from NW_028136526.1 coordinate 1,253,769, forward strand.
CAAATCTCATCTACACATGGGAAACATGCACGTTGGAGCTGTGTCAAAGCCTCTGTTTAGGAGAACCCTTCAGGGCCCCAGGGCCACCGCTTCATTCCAAGGTCTCCATAGACACAAAAACATATTAGGACACATCCACAGGAGAGTCCATTTCAACGCAGCCTCCTCGGTTGCCCCCCACATCCAGCAGATCTAACCTGTCTTGTGGCTTGGAGACCATTGGAATGCGAGGTGGGCTACCCAGCCATCCATCCTTAGAACCCTGCTCGGAATTGTTGGCCTGGAGCCAAACAACAGGTCTCAATTGTCCTGCAGAAGAATCTTTGCAGTTTGGAGCTTCTCACAACTCCCATCGTGCGAAAACCCCCATGTCCTCTTGATCCAACCCCCTTCAAGAAAGGGCCATCAGGGCAGAAAGTCCAACCTGAGCGATCGTCTGATCCTTGCCCTGACTTCAGATGCACGAGATCTCTATTGAGGTCTGTAGATTGTGCCTGCCATATCCTCACCCAGAAACCTAGGCCTAGCTTGGGTTCTCAGACTCCGTCCTCAGACTACTGGCCCCCAAGCCCTCCAGTTAGGCAATCCAGAACTGCAATGCCGCACTCTGCATGCCCTACAGAAGTAAAACATTGCCCTCAGGGCTAACCCGAAACCGCAAATGAGGATCAACCTGCACGCCATTCGGCTGTACCCCAAACATATAGGCTGATCTGGGCACTATTTCCCCTTCTGACCCAGCCTGAGCCTGGACCTCCTGGTCCCACCCAGACAGCTGGCCGCACACTGAGCACATCGGACCCGCCATGGTTTTAGGTCGTCATCTCTTCCCAACTGCGGTTTTCAGGCTCCAGAACCTAGACCTTATCTCCAACCACTGCCCAGGGTTGAAAATGATGCAGAAATCAGAACTCTTTCCCCATGGCAAGAAACCTTGTGGTTGGCATGTTGTCCAACGTTCAGTGTAGTTGAAACAAGCGTGGCCCATGAGGCCCAGCCCATGCTTGCGGGCCACATTGGTCACAAACACACATTGTGACCCTCAGCCTGAGCCCAGTCCTCAGGTAAGGCCTCTCAGGGCCTATATGAAGAGACAGCATATTGGGCTTGCCATGCCCCTAGGCCCCAATTTTTAACCATAGTTCGGGTTGTCCCTTCACTCTTCCCCAGGGCTCTGCTTTGGAATTCCTCTTTTGGTGGGACACCTGAGGTAACAAACCTGAAAGGAGTCCTCCCATCCCACAGATTATCGAAAAACAATTGGGATCGGGCCAAATCCACAGAGAGGAAGATTCGTCCATGGCCCATCAGACCTCCCCAACATTCCACGGCCATCGCTGAAACAAAATCCAGAGACAAAAGCCTGAGCAAGCTCCTCAGACTCGCTCATTCTTCATATCCTGAAGAGTTCTTCTCAGTGTTTGTAAATCGGGTGTGCCATACCTACGTCCCCAAACTTAAGCTGAGTTTGTGTTTTCAGTCTTCTGTCCTCAAAGTCCTGGGCCACACTCCCTCCAGGCTGGAGCCCCTGGAGCCACACATTAGGACTGCCCCCACCCAATCCATGGGAATTCTGCCCATTCCATTGTCAAAAATCGTACAAATTAGGAGAACCCTACAAAGTCCCTGAGGCCATCCCAATAGTGTAGGTCGCCCGTGACAAAAAAGGGCGGTTGATACCGGCTGAGCATCTACCTCCACTCATCTACCTCCACTCATACCAAGAAGATTGAACCAGACAGGACCCGAGGCCATTATCGGATACATTGCTTTGGTTTACAGGCATGTCTCCTCAAAAGCCTGCATTCCAATACCAGCAGAGGGGATTTCCTGAGGCACCCATCAGAACAAATCTCGTCTCCACAAGGAAACTTGTGTATGGGAGCTAAGCCAAAGCTTAGGAGAATACTTCAGGGTCCCGGTGCCACCTCCCCATTCCAAGGCCCTCATGGACACAAACACACGTTAGGACCCATCCTCTGGAAAGTTCATTTCAACTCAGCCTCCCCGGTTGCTCCCGCAGATCCATTACATCTAAACTGTATTGTTGCTAGGAGACAATTGGAAGGCGAGGCGGACATCCCAGGCATCCATCCTGGAACGGTGCTTTGGAGTCATTCCATATGGGATGTCCTGGAGCTGTCCAACAGGTCTCAATTGTCCCGCAGAGGGAATCCTTGAAGGGGGCATCCCACATCTCCCAACGTGGAAAACCTCCATGGCCTCGAGATTCCGCTCCCTTCATGAAGGGGCCGTCATGCACAGAAACTCCAACCTGAGCCAACGTCTGATCCTCGCCCTGACTTCAGATGCAGGAGATATTGGTTCAGATCTGCAGGGGGTACCTGCCGTGCCCTCACCCTGAATCCGAAGTCTAGCTTGTGTTCTCAGACTTCCGTCCTCACTCTCCTGGCCCCGAAGCCCTCAAGTTTGGCAATTCCGGACCGACAATGAAGCACTCTGCCTGCCCTCTAGAAAAAATATATTGCCTAATGAGCAGCCCAGGCAGCTTAAATGAGGATAAACCTACACGGCACTCGAATGTACCCAAATTATATAGTCTAACCTGGGCACTAATGCACTGTCTGACACAACCTGAGCCCGGACCTGCTGACCAACACCCAGACAGCTGACCGCACGCTGAGCACATCAGACCCGCCATGGCCTTAGGTCATCCTCTCTTCCCTTCCTCAGTTTTCAGGCTTCAGAACCTAGACCTTATCTCCAATCACTGCCCACGGGTGACTGTGATGCAGAAATCAGAACTCTTCCTGACCCATGGCATGAAACCTTGTGGTTGGCATGTTGTCCAACGTTCAGTGTAGGAGAAACCAGCATTCACCCTGAGGCCCCGCCCATTTTGAGTGCGACGAGAGCATATACACGCATTGTGACCTCAGCGTGAGTCCTGTCCTCTAGTAAGTCCTCTCAGTGGCTCGACCATTGGATGTCATAATGGGCTTGACATGTCCCTAGTCCCCAATTTTTAACCAGATTTCTGGTTGTCCAGTCGCCCCACCCCAGGGCTCTACTCTGGAATCCCTCATTTGGTGGGACATCTGAGGTTGAAAAACAAAATGAAACAAATCGACAACAACAAAAAAACGGACTTCTTCCATCCCCAGAATGACCGCAAACTCTTTGGACGGGACCGAACCCCCAGAGAGTAAGACTCGTCCATTTCCCATGAAGTCACCCGGCAATTTGACGACCATGAGTGACACGATATCCAGAGACAAAAACTTGAGCAAGAGCCTCACACTTGCTCTTTTTTCATATCCCGAAGTGTTCTCCTCATGGTCTGTAGATCAGTCCTGCCATACCTATGACCCAAAACATAAGCCGAGTTTGTGTTTTCAGACAACTGTCCAAACAGCTCTGGCCTACACACCCTACAGGCTCAGGGCCCTGGAGCCAAACCTGAGGACTGTACTTGGCCTCACCAAGGGAATTGTATGTGCCCATTCCAATGGCCACAACCCTACTAATAGGATAACCTTCAAAGTCCCTGAGGCCATCCCAATAGTTGTGGCTTCCCAGGACAAACAGGGGCAATCTGAGCCCATCTGAGCACCTACCTGCACTCAGACCCGTAGACTGATGTCCCCAGAGGTAAAAAGGAACGAACAGGCCCCTAGGCACTAATCGGATCCATTGCTTTGGTTTCCAGGCATCTCGCCTCAGAGGCCTGGATTTCAATACCAGCATATGGCTGTTTCTTGACTCACCCATCAGAACAAATCTCATCTACACATGGGAAACATGCACGTTGGAGCTGTGTCAAAGCCTCTGTTTAGGAGAACCCTTCAGGGCCCCAGGGCCACCGCTTCATTCCAAGGTCTCCATAGACACAAAAACATATTAGGACACATCCACAGCAGAGTCCATTTCAACGCAGCCTCCTCGGTTGCCCCCCACATCCAGCAGATCTAAACTGTCTTGTTGCTTGGATACAATTGGAATGCGAGGTGGGCTACCCAGCCATCCATCCTTAGAACCCTGCTCGGAATCATTGGCCTGGAGCCAACCAACAGGTCTCAATTGTCCTGCAGAAGAATCTTTGCAGTTTGGAGCTTCTCACAACACCCATCGTGGGAAAACCCCCATGTCCTCGTGATCCAACCCCCTTCAAGAAAGGGCCATAAGGGCAGAAAGTCCAACCTGAGCGATCGTCTGATCATTGCCCTGACTTCAGATGCACGAGATCTCGATTGAGGTCTGTAGATTGTGCCTGCCATATCCTCACCCAGAAACCTAGGCCTAGCTTGGGTTATCTGACTCCGTCCTCAGACTACTGGCCCACAAGCCCTCCAGTTGGGCAATCCAGAACTACAATGCCGCACTCTGCCTGCCCTACAGAAATCAAACATTGCCCTCAGGGCTACCCCGAAACCGCAAATGAGGATCAACCTGCACGCCATTCGGATGTACCCCAAACATATAGGCTGACCTGGGCACTATTTCCCCTTCTGACCCAGCCTGAGCCTGGACCTCCTGGTCCCACCCAGACAGCTGGCCGCATACTGAGCACATCGGACCCGCCATGGCCTTAGGTCGTCATCTCTTCCCAACTGCGGTTTTCAGGCTCCAGAACCTAGACCTTATCTCCAACCACTGCCCAGGGTTGAAAATGATGCAGAAATCAGAACTATTTCCCCATGGCAAGAAACCTTGTGGTTGGCATGTTGTCCAACGTTCAGTGTAGTTGAAACAAGCGTGGCCCATGAGGCCCAGCCCATGCTTGCGGGCCACATTGGTCACAAACACACATTGTGACCCTCAGCCTGAGCCCAGTCCTCAGGTAAGGCCTCTCAGGGCCTATATGAAGAGACAGCATATTGGGCTTGCCATGCCCCTAGGCCCCAATTTTTAACCATAGTTCGGGTTGTCCCTTCACTCTTCCCCAGGGCTCCTCTTTGGAATTCCTCTTTTGGTGGGACACCTGAGGTAACAAACCTGAAAGGAGTCCTCCCATCCCACAGATTGACGAAAAACAATTGGGATCGGGCCAAATCCACAGAGAGGAAGCTTCGTCCATGGCCCATGAGACCTCCCCAACATTCCACGGCCATCGCTGAAACAAAATCCAGAGACAAAAGCCTGAGCAAGCTCCTCAGACTCGCTCATTCTTCATATCCTGAAGAGTTCTTCTCATGGTTTGTAGATCGGGCGTGCCATACCTACGTCCCCAAACTTAAGCTGAGTTTGTGTTTTCAGTCTTCTGTCCTCAAAGTCCTGGGCCACACTCCCTCCAGGCTGGGGCCCCTGGAGCCACACATTAGGACTGCCCCCACCCAATCCATGGGAATTCTGCCCATTCCATTGTCAAAAATCGTACAAATTAGGAGAACGCTCCAAAGTCCCTGAGGCCATCCCAATAGTGTAGGTCGCCCGGGACAAAAAAGGGCGGTTGATACCGGCTGAGCATCTACCTGCACTCATCTACCTCCACTCATACCAAGAAGATTGAACCAGACAGGACCCGAGGCCATTTTCGGATCCATTGCTTTGGTTTACAGGCATGTCTGCTCAAAAGCCTGGATTCCAATACCAGCAGAGGGGATTTCCTGAGGCACTCATCAGAACAAATCTCGTCTCCACAAGGAAACTTGTGCATGGTAGCTAAGCCAAAGCTTAGGAGAATACTTCAGGGTCCCGGTGCCACCTCCCCATTCCAAGGCCCTCATGGACACAAACACACGTTAGGACCCATCCTCTGGAAAGTGCATTTCATCTCAGCCATCCCGGTTGCTCCCGCAGATCCATTAGATCTAAACTGTCTTGTTGCTAGGAGACAATTGGAAGGCGAGGCGGACTTCCCAGGCATCCATCCTCGAATGGTGCTCTGGAGTCATTCCATATGGGATGTCCTGGAGCTGTCCAACAGGTCTCAATTGTCCCGCAGAAGGAATCCTTGAAGGGGGCATCCCACATCTCCCAACGTGGAAAACCTCCATGGCCTCGAGATTCCGCTCCCTTCATGAAGGGGCCGTCATGCACAGAAACTCCAACCTGAGCCAACGTCGGATCCTCGCCCTGACTTCCGATGCATGAGATATTGGTTCAGATCTGCAGGGGGTACCTGCCGTGCCCTCACCCTGAATCCGAAGTCTAGCTTGTGTTCTCAGACTTCCGTCCTCACTCTCCTGGCCCCGAAGCCCTCAAGTTTGGCAATTCCGGACCGACAATGAAGCACTCTGCCTGCCCTCTAGAAAAAATATATTGCCTAATGAGCAGACCAGGCAGCTTAAATGAGGATAAACCTACACGGCACTCGAATGTACCCATTATATAGTCTAACCTGGGCACTAATGCACTGTCTGACACAACCTGAGCCCGGACCTGCTGACCAACACCCAGACAGCTGACCGTACGCTGAGCACATCAGACCCGCCATGGCCTTAGGTCATCCTCTCTTCCCTTCCTCAGTTTTCAGGCTTCAGAACCTAGACCTTATCTCCAATCACTGCCCACGGGTGACTGTGATGCAGAAATCAGAACTCTTCCTGACCCATGGCAAGAAACCTTGTGGTTGGCATGTTGTCCAACGTTCAGTGTAGGAGAAACCAGCATTCACCCTGAGGCCCCGCCCATTTTGAGTGCGACGAGAGCATATACACGCATTGTGACCTCAGCGTGAGTCCTGTCCTCTAGTAAGTCCTCTCAGTGGCTGGACCATTGGATGTCATAATGGGCTTGACATGTCCCTAGTCCCCAATTTTTAACCAGATTTCTGGTTGTCCAGTCGCCCCACCCCAGGGCTCTACTCTGGAATCCCTCATTTGGTGGGACATCTGAGGTTGAAAAACAAAATGAAACAAATCGACAACAACAAAAAAACGGACTTCTTCCATCCCCAGAATGACCCCAAACTCTTTGGACGGGATCGAACCCCCAGAGAGTAAGACTCGACCATTTCCCATGAAGTCACCCGGCAATTTCACGACCATGAGTGACACGATATCCAGAGACAAAAACTTGAGCAAGAGCCTCACACTCGCTCTTTTTTCATATCCCGAAGTGTTCTCCTCATGGTCTGTAGATCAGTCCTGCCATACCTATGACCCAAAACATAAGCCGAGTTTGTGTTTTCAGACAACTGTCCAAACAGCTCTGGCCTACACACCCTACAGGCTCAGGGCCCTGGAGCCAAACCTGAGGACTGTACTTGCCCTCACCAAGGGAATTGTATGTGCCCACTCCAATGGCCACAACCTTACTAATAGGATAACCTCCTAAGTCCCTGAGGCCATCCCAATAGTTGTGGCTTCAGAGGACAAACAGGGGCAATCTGAGCCCATCTGAGCACCTACCTGCACTCAGACCCGTAGACTGATGTCCCCAGAGGTAAAAAGGAACGAACAGGCCCCTAGGCACTAATCGGATCCATTGCTTTGGTTTCCAGGCATCTCTCCTCAGAGGCCTGCATTTCATACCAGCATATGGCTGTTTCTTGACTCACCCATCAGAACAAATCTCATCTACACATGGGAAACATGCACGTTGGAGCTGTGTCAAAGCCTCTGTTTAGGAGAACCCTTCAGGGCCCCAGGGCCACCGCTTCATTCCAAGGTCTCCATAGACACAAAAACATATTAGGACACATCCACAGGAGAGTCCATTTCAACGCAGCCTCCTCGGTTGCCCCCCACATCCAGGAGATCTAACCTGTCTTGTTGCTTGGAGACCATTGGAATGCGAGGTGGGGTACCCAGCCATCCATCCTTAGAACCCTGCTCGGAATCGTTGGCCTGGAGCCAACCAACAGGTCTCAATTGTCCTGCAGAAGAATCTTTGCAGTTTGGAGCTTCTCACAACTCCCATCGTGGGAAAACCCCCATGTCCTCGTGATCCAACCCCCTTCAAGAAAGGGCCATCAGGGCAGAAAGTCCAACCTGAGCGATCGTCTGATCCTTGCCCTGACTTCAGATGCACGAGATCTCGATTGAGGTCTGTAGATTGTGCCTGCCATATCCTCACCCAGAAACCTAGGCCTAGCTTGGGTTCTCAGACTCCGTCCTCAGACTACTGGCCCAGAAGCCCTCCAGTTGGGCAATCCAGAACTACAATGCCGCACTCTGCCTGCCCTACAGAAGTCAAACATTGCCCTCAGGGCTACCCCGAAACCGCAAATGAGGATCAACCTGCACGCCATTCGGATGTACCCCAAACATATAGGCTGACCTGGGCACTATTTCCCCTTCTGACCCAGCCTGAGCCTCGACCTCCTGGTCCCACCCAGACAGCTGGCCGCACACTGAGCACATCGGACCCGCCATGGCCTTAGGTCGTCATCTCTTCCCAACTGCGGTTTTCAGGCTCCAGAACCTAGACCTTATCTCCAACCACTGCCCAGGGTTGAAAATGATGCAGAAATCAGAACTCTTTCCCCATGGCAAGAAACCTTGTGGTTGGCATGTTGTCCAACGTTCAGTGTAGTTGAAACAAGCGTGGCCCATGAGGCCCAGCCCATGCTTGCGGGCCACATTGGTCACAAACACACATTGTGACCCTCAGCCTGAGCCCAGTCCTCAGGTAAGGCCTCTCAGGGCCTATATGAAGAGACAGCATATTGGGCTTGCCATGCCCCTAGGCCCCAATTTTTAACCATAGTTCGGGTTGTCCCTTCACTCTTCCCCAGGGCTCCTCTTTGGAATTCCTCTTTTTGTGGGACACCTGAGGTAACAAACCTGAAAGGAGTCCTCCCATCCCACAGATTGACGAAAAACAATTGGGATCGGGCCAAATCCACAGAGAGGAAGCTTCGTCCATGGCCCATGAGACCTCCCCAACATTCCACGGCCATCGCTGAAACAAAATCCAGAGACAAAAGCCTGAGCAAGCTCCTCAGACTCGCTCATTCTTCATATCCTGAAGAGTTCTTCTCATGGTTTGTAGATCGGGCGTGCCATACCTACGTCCCCAAACTTAAGCTGAGTTTGTGTTTTCAGTCGTCTGTCCTCAAAGTCCTGGGCCACACTCCCTCAAGGCTGGGGCCCCTGGAGCCACACATTAGGACTGCCCCCACCCAATCCATGGGAATTCTGCCCATTCCATTGTCAAAAATCGTACAAATTAGGAGAACCCTCCAAAGTCCCTGAGGCCATCCCAATAGTGTAGGTCGCCCGGGACAAAAAAGGGCGGTTGATACCGGCTGAGCATCTACCTGCACTCATCTACCTCCACTCATACCAAGAAGATTGAACCAGACAGGACCCGAGGCCATTTTCGGATCCATTGCTTTGGTTTACAGGCATGTCTCCTCAAAAGCCTGGATTCCAATACCAGCAGAGGGGATTTCCTGAGGCACTCATCAGAACAAATCTCGTCTCCACAAGGAAACTTGTGCATGGTAGCTAAGCCAAAGCTTAGGAGAATACTTCAGGGTCCCGGTGCCACCTCCCCATTCCAAGGCCCTCATGGACACAAACACACGTTAGGACCCATCCTCTGGAAAGTGCATTTCATCTCAGCCATCCCGGTTGCTCCCGCAGATCCATTAGATCTAAACTGTCTTGTTGCTAGGAGACAATTGGAAGGCGAGGCGGACTTCCCAGGCATCCATCCTCGAATGGTGCTCTGGAGTCATTCCATATGGGATGTCCTGGAGCTGTCCAACAGGTCTCAATTGTCCCGCAGAAGGAATCCTTGAAGGGGGCATCCCACATCTCCCAACGTGGAAAACCTCCATGGCCTCGAGATTCCGCTCCCTTCATGAAGGGGCCGTCATGCACAGAAACTCCAACCTGAGCCAACGTCGGATCCTCGCCCTGACTTCCGATGCATGAGATATTGGTTCAGATCTGCAGGGGGTACCTGCCGTGCCCTCACCCTGAATCCGAAGTCTAGCTTGTGTTCTCAGACTTCCGTCCTCACTCTCCTGGCCCCGAAGCCCTCAAGTTTGGCAATTCCGGACCGACAATGAAGCACTCTGCCTGCCCTCTAGAAAAAATATATTGCCTAATGAGCAGCCCAGGCAGCTTAAATGAGGATAAACCTACACGGCACTCGAATGTACCCAAATTATATAGTCTAACCTGGGCACTAATGCACTGTCTGACACAACCTGAGCCCGGACCTGCTGACCAACACCCAGACAGCTGACCGTACGCTGAGCACATCAGACCCGCCATGGCCTTAGGTCATCCTCTCTTCCCTTCCTCAGTTTTCAGGCTTCAGAACCTAGACCTTATCTCCAATCACTGCCCACGGGTGACTGTGATGCAGAAATCAGAACTCTTCCTGACCCATGGCAAGAAACCTTGTGGTTGGCATGTTGTCCAACGTTCAGTGTAGGAGAAACCAGCATTCACCCTGAGGCCCCGCCCATTTTGAGTGCGACGAGAGCATATACACGCATTGTGACCTCAGCGTGAGTCCTGTCCTCTAGTAAGTCCTCTCAGTGGCTGGACCATTGGATGTCATAATGGGCTTGACATGTCCCTAGTCCCCAATTTTTAACCAGATTTCTGGTTGTCCAGTCGCCCCACCCCAGGGCTCTACTCTGGAATCCCTCATTTGGTGGGACATCTGAGGTTGAAAAACAAAATGAAACAAATCGACAACAACAAAAAAACGGACTTCTTCCATCCCCAGAATGACCCCAAACTCTTTGGACGGGATCGAACCCCCAGAGAGTAAGACTCGACCATTTCCCATGAAGTCACCCGGCAATTTCACGACCATGAGTGACACGATATCCAGAGACAAAAACTTGAGCAAGAGCCTCACACTCGCTCTTTTTTCATATCCCGAAGTGTTCTCCTCATGGTCTGTAGATCAGTCCTGCCATACCTATGACCCAAAACATAAGCCGAGTTTGTGTTTTCAGACAACTGTCCAAACAGCTCTGGCCTACACACCCTACAGGCTCAGGGCCCTGGAGCCAAACCTGAGGACTGTACTTGCCCTCACCAAGGGAATTGTATGTGCCCACTCCAATGGCCACAACCTTACTAATAGGATAACCTCCTAAGTCCCTGAGGCCATCCCAATAGTTGTGGCTTCAGAGGACAAACAGGGGCAATCTGAGCCCATCTGAGCACCTACCTGCACTCAGACCCGTAGACTGATGTCCCCAGAGGTAAAAAGGAACGAACAGGCCCCTAGGCACTAATCGGATCCATTGCTTTGGTTTCCAGGCATCTCTCCTCAGAGGCCTGCATTTCATACCAGCATATGGCTGTTTCTTGACTCACCCATCAGAACAAATCTCATCTACACATGGGAAACATGCACGTTGGAGCTGTGTCAAAGCCTCTGTTTAGGAGAACCCTTCAGGGCCCCAGGGCCACCGCTTCATTCCAAGGTCTCCATAGACACAAAAACATATTAGGACACATCCACAGGAGAGTCCATTTCAACGCAGCCTCCTCGGTTGCCCCCCACATCCAGGAGATCTAACCTGTCTTGTTGCTTGGAGACCATTGGAATGCGAGGTGGGGTACCCAGCCATCCATCCTTAGAACCCTGCTCGGAATCGTTGGCCTGGAGCCAACCAACAGGTCTCAATTGTCCTGCAGAAGAATCTTTGCAGTTTGGAGCTTCTCACAACTCCCATCGTGGGAAAACCCCCATGTCCTCGTGATCCAACCCCCTTCAAGAAAGGGCCATCAGGGCAGAAAGTCCAACCTGAGCGATCGTCTGATCCTTGCCCTGACTTCAGATGCACGAGATCTCGATTGAGGTCTGTAGATTGTGCCTGCCATATCCTCACCCAGAAACCTAGGCCTAGCTTGGGTTCTCAGACTCCGTCCTCAGACTACTGGCCCAGAAGCCCTCCAGTTGGGCAATCCAGAACTACAATGCCGCACTCTGCCTGCCCTACAGAAGTCAAACATTGCCCTCAGGGCTACCCCGAAACCGCAAATGAGGATCAACCTGCACGCCATTCGGATGTACCCCAAACATATAGGCTGACCTGGGCACTATTTCCCCTTCTGACCCAGCCTGAGCCTCGACCTCCTGGTCCCACCCAGACAGCTGGCCGCACACTGAGCACATCGGACCCGCCATGGCCTTAGGTCGTCAGCTCTTCCCAAATGCGGTTTTCAGGCTCCAGAACCTAGACCTTATCTCCAACCACTGCCCAGGGTTGAAAATGATGCAGAATTCAGAACTCTTTCCCCATGGCAAGAAACCTTGTGTTTGGCATGTTGTCCAACGTTCAGTGTAGTTGAAATAAGCGTGGCCCATGAGGACGAGCCCATGCTTGCGGGCCACATTGGTCACAAACACACATTGTGACCCTCAGCCTGAGCCCAGTCCTCAGGTAAGGCCTCTCAGGGCCTATATGAAGAGACAGCATATTGGGCTTGCCATGCCCCTAGGCCCCAATTTTTAACCATAGTTCGGGTTGTCCCTTCACTCTTCCCCAGGGCTCTGCTTTGGAATTCCTCTTTTGGTGGGACACCTGAGGTAACAAACCTGAAAGGAGTCCTCCCATCCCAAAGATTGACGAAAAACAATTGGGATCGGGCCAAATCCACAGAGAGGAAGATTCGTCCATGGCCCATGAGACCTTCCCAACATTCCACGGCCATCGCTGAAACAAAATCCAGAGACAAAAGCCTGAGCAAGCGCCTCAGAATCGCTCATTCTTCATATCCTGAAGAGTTCTTCTCATGGTTTGTAGATCGGGCGTGCCATACCTAAGTCCCCAAACTTAAGCTGAGTTTGTGTTTTCAGTCTTCTGTCCTCAAAGTCCTGGGCCACACTCCCTCCAGGCTGGGGCCCCTGGATCCACACATTAGGACTGCCCTCACCCAATCCATGGGAATTCTCCCCATTCCATTGTCAAAAATCGTACAAATTAGGAGAACCCTCCAAAGTCCCTGAGGCCATCCCAATAGTGTAGGTCGCCCGGGTCAAAAAAGGGCGGTTGATACCGGCTGAGCATCTACCTCCACTCATCTACCTCCACTCATACCAAGAAGATTGAACCAGACAGGACCCGAGGCCATAATCGGATCCATTGCTTTGGTTTACAGGCATGTCTCCTCAAAAGCCTGGATTCCAATACCAGCAGAGGGGATTTCCTGAGGCACTCATCAGAACAAATCTCGTCTCCACAAGGAAACTTGTGCATGGGAGCTATGCCAAAGCTTAGGAGAATACTTCAGGGTCCCGGTGCCACCTCCCCATTCCAAGGCCCTCATGGACACAAACACACGTTAGGTCCCATCCTCTGGAAAGTGCATTTCAACTCAGCCACCCCGGTTGCTCCCGCAGAACCATTAGATCTAAACTGTCTTGTTGCTAGGAGACAATTGGAAGGCGAGGCGGACTTCCCAGGCATCCATCCTCGAACAGTGCTCTGGAGTCATTCCATATGCTTTGGTTTACAGGCATGTCTCCTCAAATGCCTGGATTCCAATACCAGCAGAGGGGATTTCCTGAGGCACCCATCAGAACAAATCTCGTCTCCACAAGGAAACTTGTGCATGGGAGCTATGCCAAAGCTTAGGAGAATACTTCAGGGTCCGGTGCCACCTCCCCATTCCAAGGCCCTCATGGACACAAACACACATTAGGACCCATCCTCTGGATAGTGCATTTCAACTCAGCCTCCCCGGTTGCTCCCGCAGATCCATTAGATCTAAACTGTCTTGTTGCTAGGAGATAATTGGAAGGCGAGGCGGACTTCCCAGGCCACATCCTGGAATGGTGCTCTGGAGTCATTCCAAATGGGATGTCCTGGAGCTGTCCAACAGGTCTCAATTGTCCCACAGAAGGAATCCTTGAAGGGGAAATCCCACATCTCCCAACGTGGAAAACTTCCATGTCCTCGAGATTCCGCTCCCTTCATGAAGGGGCCGTCATGCACAGAAACTCCAACCTGAACCAACGTCGGCTCCTCGCCCTGACTTCAGATGCATGAGATATTGGTTCAGATCTGCAGGGGGTACCTGCCGTGCCCTCACCCTGAATCCGAAGTCTAGCTTGTGTTCTCAGACTTCCGTCCTCACTCTCCTGGCCCCGAAGCGCTCATGTTTGGCAATTCCGGACCAACAATGAAGCACTCTGCCTGCCCTCTGAAAAAATATATTGCCTAATGAGCTGACCAGGCAGCTTAAATGAAGATAAACCTACACGGCAGTCGAATGTACCCAAATTATATAGTCTAATCTGGGCACTAATGCACTGTCTGACACAACCTGAGCCCGGACCTGCTGACCAACACCCAGACAGCTGACCGCACCCTGAGCACATCAGACCCGCCATGGCCTTAGGTCATCATCTCTTCCCTACCTCAGTTTTCAGGCTTCAGAACCTAGACCTTATCTCCAATCACTGCCCACGGGTGACTGTGATGCAGAAATCAGAACTCTTCCTGACCCATGGCAAGAAACCTTGTGGTTGGCATGTTGTCCAACGTTCAGTGTAGGAGAAACCAGCATTCACCCTGAGGCCCCGCCCATTTTGAGTGCGACGAGAGCATATACACGCATTGTGACCTCAGCGTGAGTCCTGTCCTCTAGTAAGTCCTCTCAGTGGCTGGATCATTAGATGTCATAATGGGCTTGACATGTCCCTAGTCCCCAATTTTTAACCAGATTTCTGGTTGTCCAGTCGCCCCATTCGAGGGGTCCACTCTGGAATCCCTCATTTGGTGGGACATCTGAGGTTGAAAAAGAAAATGAAACAAATCGACAACAACAAAAAAACGGACTTCTTCCATCCCCAGAATGACCGCAAACTCTTTGGACGGGACCGAACCCCCAGAGAGTAAGACTCGTCCATTTCCCATGAAGTCACCCGGCAATTTCACGACCATGAGTGACACGATATCCAGAGACAAAAACTTGAGCAGGAGCCTCACACTCGCTCTTTTTTCATATCCCGAAGTGTTCTCCTCATGGTCTGTAGATAAGTCCTGCCATACCTATGACCCAAAACATAAGCCGAGTTTGTGTTTTCAGACAACTGTCCAAAAAGCTCTGGCCTACACACCCTACAGGCTCAGGGCCCTGGAGCCAAACCTGAGGACTGTACTTGGCCTCACCAAGGGAATTGTATGTGCCCATTCCAATGGCCACAACCCTACTAATAGGATAACCTCCAAAGTCCCTGAGGCCATCCCAATAGTTGTGGCTTCCCAGGACAAACAGGGGCAATCTGAGCCCATCTGAGCACCTACCTGCACTCAGACCCGTAGACTGATGTCCCCAGAGGTAAAAAGGAACGAACAGGCCCCTAGGCACTAATCGGATCCATTGCTTTGGTTTCCAGGCATCTCTCCTCAGAGGCCTGGATTTCAATACCAGCATATGGCTGTTTCTTGACTCACCCATCAGAACAAATCTCATCTACACATGGGAAACATGCACGTTGGAGCTGTGTCAAAGCCTCTGTTTAGGAGAACCCTTCAGGGCCCCAGGGCCACCGCTTCATTCCAAGGTCTCCATAGACACAAAAACATATTAGGACACATCCACAGGAGAGTCCATTTCAACGCAGCCTCCTCGGTTGCCCCCCACATCCAGCAGATCTAAACTGTCTTGTTGCTTGGAGACAATTGGAATGCGAGGTGGGCTACCCAGCCATCCATCCTTAGAACCCTGCTCGGAATCATTGGCCTGGAGCCAACCAACAGGTCTCAATTGTCCTGCAGAAGAATCTTTGCAGTTTGGAGCTTCTCACAACTCCCATCGTGGGAAAACCCCCATGTCCTCGTGATCCAACCCCCTTCAAGAAAGGGCCATAAGGGCAGAAAGTCCAACCTGAGCGATCGTCTGATCCTTGCCCTGACTTCAGATGCACGATATCTCGATTGAGGTCTGTAGATTGTGCCTGCCATATCCTCACCCAGAAACCTAGGCCTAGCTTGGGTTCTCAGACTCCGTCCTCAGACTACTGGCCCACAAGCCCTCCAGTTGGGCAATCCAGAACTACAATGCCGCACTCTTCCTGCCCTACAGAAGTCAAACATTGCCCTCAGGGCTACCCCGAAACCGCAAATGAGGATCAACCTGCACGCCATTCGGCTGTACCCCAAACATATAGGCTGACCTGGGCACTATTTCCCCTTCTGACCCAGCCTGAGCCTGGACCTCCTGGTCCCACCCAGACAGCTGGCCGCATACTGAGCACATCGGACCCGCCATGGCCTTAGGTCGTCATCTCTTCCCAACAGCGGTTTTCAGGCTCCAGAAACTAGACCTTATCTCCAACCACTGCCCAGGGTTGAAAATGATGCAGAAATCAGAACTCTTTCCCCATGGCAAGAAACCTTGTGTTTGGCATGTTGTCCAACGTTCAGTGTAGTTGAAACAAGCGTGGCCCATGAGGCCCAGCCCATGCTTGCGGCCACATTGGTCACAAACACACATTGTGACCCTCAGCCTGAGCCCAGTCCTCAGGTAAGGCCTCTCAGGGCCTATATGAAGAGACAGCATATTGGGCTTGCCATGCCCCTAGGCCCCAATTTTTAACCATAGTTCGGGTTGTCCCTTCACTCTTCCCCAGGGCTCCTCTTTGGAATTCCTCTTTTGGTGGGACACCTGAGGTAACAAACCTGAAAGGAGTCCTCCCATCCCACAGATTGACGAAAAACAATTGGGATCGGGCCAAATCCACAGAGAGGAAGCTTCGTCCATGGCCCATGAGACCTCCCCAACATTCCACGGCCATCGCTGAAACAAAATCCAGAGACAAAAGCCTGAGCAAGCTCCTCAGACTCGCTCATTCTTCATACCCTGAAGAGTTCTTCTCATGGTTTGTAGATCGGGCGTGCCATACCTACGTCCCCAAACTTAAGCTGAGTTTGTGTTTTCAGTCTTCTGTCCTCAAAGTCCTGGGCCACACTCCCTCCAGGCTGGGGCCCCTGGAGCCACACATTAGGACTGCCCCCACCCAATCCATGGGAATTCTGCCCATTCCATTGTCAAAAATCGTACAAATTAGGAGAACCCTCCAAAGTCCCTGAGGCCATCCCAATAGTGTAGGTCGCCCGGGACAAAAAAGGGCGGTTGATACCGGCTGAGCATCTACCTGCACTCATCTACCTCCACTCATACCAAGAAGATTGAACCAGACAGGACCCGAGGCCATTTTCGGATCCATTGCTTTGGTTTACAGGCATGTCTCCTCAAAAGCCTGGATTCCAATACCAGCAGAGGGGATTTCCTGAGGCACTCATCAGAACAAATCTCGTCTCCACAAGGAAACTTGTGCATGGTAGCTAAGCCAAAGCTTAGGAGAATACTTCAGGGTCCCGGTGCCACCTCCCCATTCCAAGGCCCTCATGGACACAAACACACGTTAGGACCCATCCTCTGGAAAGTGCATTTCATCTCAGCCATCCCGGTTGCTCCCGCAGATCCATTAGATCTAAACTGTCTTGTTGCTAGGAGACAATTGGAAGGCGAGGCGGACTTCCCAGGCATCCATCCTGGAACGGTGCTCTGGAGTCATTCCATATGGGATGTCCTGGAGCTGTCCAACAGGTCTCAATTGTCCCGCAGAAGGAATCCTTGAAGGGGGCATCCCACATCTCCCAACGTGGAAAACCTCCATGGCCTCGAGATTCCGCTCCCTTCATGAAGGGGCCGTCATGCACAGAAACTCCAACCTGAGCCAACGTCGGATCCTCGCCCTGACTTCCGATGCATGAGATATTGGTTCAGATCTGCAGGGGGTACCTGCCGTGCCCTCACCCTGAATCCGAAGTCTAGCTTGTGTTCTCAGACTTCCGTCCTCACTCTCCTGGCCCCGAAGCCCTCAAGTTTGGCAATTCCGGACCGACAATGAAGCACTCTGCCTGCCCTCTAGAAAAAATATATTGCCTAATGAGCAGCCCAGGCAGCTTAAATGAGGATAAACCTACACGGCACTCGAATGTACCCAAATTATATAGTCTAACCTGGGCACTAATGCACTGTCTGACACAACCTGAGCCCGGACCTGCTGACCAACACCCAGACAGCTGACCGTACGCTGAGCACATCAGACCCGCCATGGCCTTAGGTCATCCTCTCTTCCCTTCCTCAGTTTTCAGGCTTCAGAACCTAGACCTTATCTCCAATCACTGCCCACGGGTGACTGTGATGCAGAAATCAGAACTCTTCCTGACCCATGGCAAGAAACCTTGTGGTTGGCATGTTGTCCAACGTTCAGTGTAGGAGAAACCAGCATTCACCCTGAGGCCCCGCCCATTTTGAGTGCGACGAGAGCATATACACGCATTGTGACCTCAGCGTGAGTCCTGTCCTCTAGTAAGTCCTCTCAGTGGCTGGACCATTGGATGTCATAATGGGCTTGACATGTCCCTAGTCCCCAATTTTTAACCAGATTTCTGGTTGTCCAGTCGCCCCACCCCAGGGCTCTACTCTGGAATCCCTCATTTGGTGGGACATCTGAGGTTGAAAAACAAAATGAAACAAATCGACAACAACAAAAAAACGGACTTCTTCCATCCCCAGAATGACCCCAAACTCTTTGGACGGGATCGAACCCCCAGAGAGTAAGACTCGACCATTTCCCATGAAGTCACCCGGCAATTTCACGACCATGAGTGACACGATATCCAGAGACAAAAACTTGAGCAAGAGCCTCACACTCGCTCTTTTTTCATATCCCGAAGTGTTCTCCTCATGGTCTGTAGATCAGTCCTGCCATACCTATGACCCAAAACATAAGCCGAGTTTGTGTTTTCAGACAACTGTCCAAACAGCTCTGGCCTACACACCCTACAGGCTCAGGGCCCTGGAGCCAAACCTGAGGACTGTACTTGCCCTCACCAAGGGAATTGTATGTGCCCACTCCAATGGCCACAACCTTACTAATAGGATAACCTCCTAAGTCCCTGAGGCCATCCCAATAGTTGTGGCTTCAGAGGACAAACAGGGGCAATCTGAGCCCATCTGAGCACCTACCTGCACTCAGACCCGTAGACTGATGTCCCCAGAGGTAAAAAGGAACGAACAGGCCCATAGGCACTAATCGGATCCATTGCTTTGGTTTCCAGGCATCTCTCCTCAGAGGCCTGCATTTCATACCAGCATATGGCTGTTTCTTGACTCACCCATCAGAACAAATCTCATCTACACATGGGAAACATGCACGTTGGAGCTGTGTCAAAGCCTCTGTTTAGGAGAACCCTTCAGGGCCCCAGGGCCACCGCTTCATTCCAAGGTCTCCATAGACACAAAAACATATTAGGACACATCCACAGGAGAGTCCATTTCAACGCAGCCTCCTCGGTTGCCCCCCACATCCAGGAGATCTAACCTGTCTTGTTGCTTGGAGACCATTGGAATGCGAGGTGGGGTACCCAGCCATCCATCCTTAGAACCCTGCTCGGAATCGTTGGCCTGGAGCCAACCAACAGGTCTCAATTGTCCTGCAGAAGAATCTTTGCAGTTTGGAGCTTCTCACAACTCCCATCGTGGGAAAACCCCCATGTCCTCGTGATCCAACCCCCTTCAAGAAAGGGCCATCAGGGCAGAAAGTCCAACCTGAGCGATCGTCTGATCCTTGCCCTGACTTCCGATGCACGAGATCTCTATTGAGGTTTGTAGATTGTGCCTGCCATATCCTCACCCAGAAACCTAGGCCTAGCTTGGGTTCTCAGACTCCGTCCTCAGACTACTGGCCCACAAGCCCTCCAGTTGGGCAATCCAGAACTACAATGCCGCACTCTAGCTGCCCTACAGAAGTAAAACATTGCCCTCAGGGCTACCCCGAAACCCCAAATGAGGATCAACCTGCACGCCATTCGGCTGTACCCCAAACATATAGGCTGACCTGGGCACTATTTCCCCTTCTGACCCAGCCTGAGCCTCGACCTCCTGGTCCCACCCAGACAGCTGGCCGCACACTGAGCACATCGGACCCGCCATGGCCTTAGGTCGTCAGCTCTTCCCAAATGCGGTTTTCAGGCTCCAGAACCTAGACCGTATCTCCAACCACTGCCCAGGGTTGAAAATGATGCAGAATTCAGAACTCTTTCCCCATGGCAAGAAACCTTGTGTTTGGCATGTTGTCCAACGTTCAGTGTAGTTGAAATAAGCGTGGCCCATGAGGACGAGCCCATGCTTGCGGGCCACATTGGTCACAAACACACATTGTGACCCTCAGCCTGAGCCCAGTCCTCAGGTAAGGCCTCTCAGGGCCTATATGAAGAGACAGCATATTGGGCTTGCCATGCCCCTAGGCCCCAATTTTTAACCATAGTTCGGGTTGTACCTTCACTCTTCCCCAGGGCTCTGCTTTGGAATTCCTCTTTTGGTGGGACACCTGAGGTAACAAACCTGAAAGGAGTCCTCCCATCCCAAAGATTGACGAAAAACAATTGGGATCGGGCCAAATCCACAGAGAGGAAGATTCGTCCATGGCCCATGAGACCTCCCCAACATTCCACGGCCATCGCTGAAACAAAATCCAGAGACAAAAGCCTGAGCAAGCGCCTCAGAATCGCTCATTCTTCATATCCTGAAGAGTTCTTCTCATGGTTTGTAGATCGGGCGTGCCATACCTAAGTCCCCAAACTTAAGCTGAGTTTGTGTTTTCAGTCTTCTGTCCTCAAAGTCCTGGGCCACACTCCCTCCAGGCTGGGGCCCCTGGATCCACACATTAGGACTGCCACCACCCAATCCATGGGAATTCTCCCCATTCCATTGTCAAAAATCGTACAAATTAGGAGAACCCTCCAAAGTCCCTGAGGCCATCCCAATAGTGTAGGTCGCCCGGGTCAAAAAAGGGCGGTTGATACCGGCTGAGCATCTACCTCCACTCATCTACCTCCACTCATACCAAGAAGATTGAACCAGACAGGACCTGAGGCCATTATCGGATCCATTGCTTTGGTTTACAGGCATGTCTCCTCAAAAGCCTGGATTCCAATACCAGCAGAGGGGATTTCCTGAGGCACTCATCAGAACAAATCTCGTCTCCACAAGGAAACTTGTGCATGGGAGCTATGCCAAAGCTTAGGAGAATACTTCAGGGTCCCGGTGCCACCTCCCCATTCCAAGGCCCTCATGGACACAAACACACGTTAGGTCCCATCCTCTGGAAAGTGCATTTCAACTCAGCCACCCCGGTTGCTCCCGCAGATCCATTAGATCTAAACTGTCTTGTTGCTAGGAGACAATTGGAAGGCGAGGCGGACTTCCCAGGCATCCATCCTCGAACAGTGCTCTGGAGTCATTCCATATGCTTTGGTTTACAGGCATGTCTCCTCAAAAGCCTGGATTCCAATACCAGCAGAGGGGATTTCCTGAGGCACCCATCAGAACAAATCTCGTCTCCACAAGGAAACTTGTGCATGGGAGCTATGCCAAAGCTTAGGAGAATACTTCAGGGTCCGGTGCCACCTCCCCATTCCAAGGCCCTCATGGACACAAACACACATTAGGACCCATCCTCTGGATAGTGCATTTCAACTCAGCCTCCCCGGTTGCTCCCGAAGATCCATTAGATCTAAACTGTCTTGTTGCTAGGAGATAACTGGAAGGCGAGGCGGACTTCCCAGGCCACATCCTGGAATGGTGCTCTGGAGTCATTCCAAATGGGATGTCCTGGAGCTGTCCAACAGGTCTCAATTGTCCCACAGAAGGAATCCTTGAAGGGGAAATCCCACATCTCCCAACGTGGAAAACTTCCATGTCCTCGAGATTCCGCTCCCTTCATGAAGGGGCCGTCATGCACAGAAACTCCAACCTGAACCAACGTCGGATCCTCGCCCTGACTTCAGATGCATGAGATATTGGTTCAGATCTGCAGGGGGTACCTGCCGTGCCCTCACCCTGATTCCGAAGTCTAGCTTGTGTTCTCAGACTTCCGTCCTCACTCTCCTGGCCCCGAAGCGCTCATGTTTGGCAATTCCGGACCGACAATGAAGCACTCTGCCTGCCCTCTGAAAAAATATATTGCCTAATGAGCTGACCAGGCAGCTTAAATGAAGATAAACCTACACGGCACTCGAATGTACCCAAATTATATAGTCTAACCTGGGCACTAATGCACTGTCTGACACAACCTGAGCCCGGACCTGCTGACCAACACCCAGACAGCTGACCGCACCCTGAGCACATCAGACCCGCCATGGCCTTAGGTCATCATCTCTTCCCTACCTCATTTTTCAGGCTTCAGAACCTAGACCTTATCTCCAATCACTGCCCACGGGTGACTGTGATGCAGAAATCAGAACTCTTCCTGACCCATGGCAAGAAACCTTGTGGTTGGCATGTTGTCCAACGTTCAGTGTAGGAGAAACCAGCATTCACCCTGAGGCCCCGCCCATTCTTGAGTGCGAGGAGAGCATAAACACGCATTGTGACCTCAGCGTGAGTCCTGTCATCTAGTAAGTCCTCTCAGTGGCTGGATCATTAGATGTCATAATGGGCTTGACATGTCCCTAGTCCCCAATTTTTAACCAGATTTCTGGTTGTCCAGTCGCCCCATTCGAGGGGTCTACTCTGGAATCCCTCATTTGGTGGGACATCTGAGGTTGAAAAACAAAATGAAACAAATCGACAACAACAAAAAAACGGACTTCTTCCATCCCCAGAATGACCGCAAACTCTTTGGACGGGACCGAACCCCCAGAGAGTAAGACTCGTCCATTTCCCATGAAGTCACCCGGCAATTTGACGACCATGAGTGACACGATATCCAGAGACAAAAACTTGAGCAAGAGCCTCACACTCGCCCTTTTTTCATATCCCGAAATGTTCTCCTCATGGTCCGTAGATCATTCCTGCCATACCTATGACCCAAAACATAAGCCGAGTTTGTGTTTTCAGACAACTGTCCAAACAGCTCTGGCCTGCACACCCTACAGGCTCAGGGCCCTGGAGCCAAACCTGAGGACTGTACTTGCCCTCTCCAAGGGAATTGTATGTGCCCATTCCAATGGCCACAACCCTACTAATAGGATAACCTCCAAAGTCCCTGAGGCCATCCCAATAGTTGTGGCTTCCCAGGACAAACAGGGGCAATCTGAGCCCATCTGAGCACCTACCTGCACTCAGACCCGTAGACTGATGACCCCAGAGGTAAAAAGGAACGAACAGGCCCCTAGGCACTAATCGGATCCATTGCTTTGGTTTCCAGGCATCTCTCCTCAGAGGCCTGGATTTCAATACCAGCATATGGCTGTTTCTTGACTCACCCATCAGAACAAATCTCATCTACACATGGGAAACATGCACGTTGGAGCTGTGTCAAAGCCTCTGTTTAGGAGAACCCTTCAGGGCCCCAGGGCCACCGCTTCATTCCAAGGTCTCCATAGACACAAAAACATATTAGGACACATCCACAGGAGAGTCCATTTCAACGCAGCCTCCTCGGTTGCCCCCCACATCCAGCAGATCTAACCTGTCTTGTTGCTTGGAGACCATTGGAATGCGAGGTGGGCTACCCAGCCATCCATCCTTAGAACCCTGCTCGGAATCGTTGGCCTGGAGCCAACCAACAGGTCTCAATTGTCCTGCAGAAGAATCTTTGCAGTTTGGAGCTTCTCACAACTCCCATCGTGGGAAAACCCCCATGTCCTCGTGATCCAACCCCCCTCAGGAAAGGGCCATCAGGGCAGAAAGTCCAACCTGAGCGATCGTCTGATCCTTGCCCTGACTTCAGATGCACGAGATCTCTATTGAGGTCTGTAGATTGTGCCTGCCATATCCTCACCCAGAAACCTAGGCCTAGCTTGGGTTCTCAGACTCCGTCCTCAGACTACTGGCCCACAAGCCCTCCAGTTTGGCAATCCAGAACTACAATGCCGCACTCTGCCTGCCCTACAGAAGTAAAACATTGCCCACAGGGCTACCCGGAAACCCCAAATGGGGATCAACCTGCACGCCAATCGGCTGTACCCCAAACATATAGGCTGACCTGGGCACTATTTCCCCTTCTGACCCAGCCTGAGCCTGGACCTCCTGGTCCCACCCAGACAGCTGGCCGCACACTGAGCACATCGGACCCGCCATGGCCTTAGGTCGTCATCTCTTCCCAACTGCGGTTATCAGGGTCCAGAACCTAGACCTTATCACCAACCACTGCCCAGGGTTGAAAATGATGCAGAAATCAGAACTCTTTCCCCATGGCAAGAAACCTTGTGGTTGGCATGTTGTCCAACGTTCAGTGTAGTTGAAACAAGCGTGGCCCATGAGGCCCAGCCCATGCTTGCGGGCCACATTGGTCACAAACACACATTGTGACCCTCAGCCTGAGCCCAGTCCTCAGGTAAGGCCTCTCAGGGCCTATATGAAGAGACAGCATATTGGGCTTGCCATGCCCCTAGGCCCCAATTTTTAACCATAGTTCGGGGTGTCCCTTCACTCTTCCCCAGGGCTCTGCTTTGGAATTCCTCTTTTGGTGGGACACCTGAGGTAACAAACCTGAACGGAGTCCTCCCATCCCACAGATTGACGAAAAACAATTGGGATCGGGCCAAATCCACAGAGAGGAAGATTCGTCCAGGGCCCATGAGACCTCCCCAACATTCCACGGCCAACGCTGAAACAAAATCCTGAGACAAAAGCCTGAGCAAGCGCCTCAGACTTGCTCATTCTTCATATCCTGAAGAGTTCTTCTCATGGTTTGTAGATCGGGCATGCCATACCTACGTCCCCAAACTTAAGCTGAGTTTGTGTTTTCAGTCTTCTGTCCTCAAAGTCCTGGGCCACACTCCCTCCAGGCTGGGGCCCCTGGAGCCACACATTAGGACTGCCCCCACCCAATCCATGGCAATTCTGCCCATTCCATTGTCAAAAATCGTACAAATTAGGAGAACCCTCCAAAGTCCCTGAGGCCATCCCAATAGAGTAGGTCGCCCAGGACAAAAAAGGGCGGTTGATATCAGCTGAGCATCTACCTCCACTCATCTACCTCCACTCATACCAAGAAGATTGAACCAGACAGGACCCGAGGCCATTATCGCATCCATTGCTTTGGTTTACAGGCATGTCTCCTCAAAAGCCTGGATTCCAATACCAGCAGAGGGGATTTCCTGAGGCACCCATCAGAACAAATCTCGTCTCCACAAGGAAACTTGTGCATGGGAGCTATGCCAAAGCTTAGGAGAATACTTCAGGGTCCCGGTGCCACCTCCCCATTCCAAGGCCCTCATGGACACAAACACACATTAGGACCCATCCTCTGGAAAGTGCATTTCAACTCAGCCACCCCGGTTGCTCCCGCAGATCCATTAGATCTAAACTGTCTTGTTGCTAGGAGACAATTGGAAGGCGAGGCGGACTTCCCAGGCATCCATCCTGGAACGGTGCTCTGGAGTCATTCCATATGGGATGCCCTGGAGATGTCCAACAGGTCTCAATTGTCCTGCAGAAGGAATCCTTGAAGGGGGCATCCCACATCTCCCAACGTGGAAAACCTCCATGGCCTCGAGATTCCGCTCCCTTCATGAAGGGGCCGTCATGCACAGAAACTCCAACCTGAGCCAACGTCGGATCCTCGCCCTGACTTCCGATGCATGAGATATTGGTTCAGATCTGCAGGGGGTACCTGCCGTGCCCTCACCCTGAATCCGAAGTCTAGCTTGTGTTCTCAGACTTCCGTCCTCACTCTCCTGGCCCCGAAGCCCTCATGTTTGGTAATTCCGGACCGACAATGAATCACTCTGCCTGCCCTCTAGAAAAAATATATTGCCTAAAGAGCTGACCAGGCAGCTTAAATGAAGATAAACCTACACGGCACTCGAATGTACCCAAATTATATAGTCTAACCTGGGCACTAATGCACTGTCTGACACAACCTGAGCCCGGACCTGCTGACCAACACCCAGACAGCTGACCGCACCCTGAGCACATCAGACCCGCCATGGCCTTAGGTCATCATCTCTTCCCTACCTCAGTTTTCAGGCTTCAGAACCTAGACCTTATCTCCAATCACTGCCCAGGGTGACTGTGATGCAGAAATCAGAACTCTTCCTGACCCATGGCAAGAAACCTTGTGGTTGGCATGTTGTCCAACGTTCAGTGTAGGAGAAACCAGCATTCACCCTGAGGCCCCGCCCATTCTTGAGTGCGACGAGAGCATAAACACGCATTGTGACCTCAGCGTGAGTCCTGTCCTCTAGTAAGTCCTCTCAGTGGCTGGAAGATTAGATGTCATAATGGGCTTGACATGTCCCTAGTCCCCAATTTTTAACCAGATTTCTGGTTGTCCAGTCGCCCCACCCCAGGGCTCTACTCTGGAATCCCTCATTTGGTGGGACATCTGAGGTTGAAAAACAAAATGAAACAAATCGACAACAACAACAAAAAAACGGACTACTTCCATCCCCAGAATGACCGCAAACTCTTTGGACGGGACCGAACCCCCAGAGAGTAAGACTCGTCCATTTCCCATGAAGTCACCCGGCAATTTCACGACCATGAGTGACACGATATCCAGAGACAAAAACTTGAGCAAGAGCCTCACACTCGCCCTTTTTTCATATCCCGAAGTGTTCTCCTCATGGTCTGTAGATCAGTCCTGCCATACCTATGACCCAAAACATAAGCCGAGTTTGTGTTTTCAGACAACTGTCCAAACAGCTCTGGCCTACACACCCTACAGGCTCAGGGCCCTAGACCAAACCTGAGGACTGTACTTGCCCTCTCCAAGGGAATTGTGTGTGCCCATTCCAATGGCCACAACCCTACTAATAGGATAACCTCCAAAGTCCCTGAGGCCATCCCAATAGTTGTGGCTTCCCAGGACAAACAGGGGCAATCTGAGCCCATCTGAGCACCTACCTGCACTCAGACCCATAGACTGATGTCCCCAGAAGTAAAAACGAATGAACAGGCCCCTAGGCACTAATCGGATCCATTGCTTTGGTTTCCAGGCATCTCTCCTCAGAGGCCTGGATTTCAATACCAGCATATGGCTGTTTCTTGACTCACCCATCAGAACAAATCTCATCTACCCATGTGAAACTTCCACGTTGGAGCTGTGTCAAAGCCTCTGTTTAGGAGAACCCTTCAGGGCCCCAGGGCCACCGCTTCATTCCAAGATCTCCATAGACACAAATACATATTAGGACACATCCACAGGAGAGTCCATTTCAACACAGCCTCCTCGGTTGACCCCCACATCCAGCAGATCTAACCTGTCTTGTTGCTTGGAGACAATTGGAATGCGAGGTGGGCTACCCAGCCATCCATCCTTAGAACCCTGCTCGGAATCGTTGGCCTGGAACCAACCAACAGGTCTCAATTGTCCTGCAGAAGAATCTTTGCAGTTTGGAGCTTCTCACAACTCCCATCGTGGGAAAACCCCCATGTCCTCGTGATCCAAACCCCTTCAAGAAAGGGCCATCAAGGCAGAAAGTCCAACCGGAGCGATCGTCTGATCCTTGCCCTGACTTCAGATGCACGAGATCTCTATTGAAGTCTGTAGATTGTGCCTGCCATATCCTCACCCAGAAACCTAGGCCAAGCTTGGGTTCTCAGACTCCGTCCTCAGACTACTGGCCCACAAGCCCTCCAGTTTGGCAATCCAGAACTACAATGCCGCACTCTGCCTGCCCTACAGAAGTAAAACATTGCTCTCAGGGCTACACCGAAACCCCAAATGGGGATCAACCTGCACGCCAATCGGCTGTACCCCAAACATATAGGCTGACCTGGGCACTATTTCCCCTTCTGACCCAGCCTGAGCCTAGACCTCCTGGTCCCACCCAGACAGCTGGCCGCACACTGAGCACATCGGACCCGCCATGGCCTTAGGTCGTCATCTCTTCCCAACTGCAGTTATCAGGGTCCAGAACCTAGACCTTATCACCAACCACTGCCCAGGGTTGAAAATGATGCAGAAATCAGAACTCTTTCCCCATGGCAAGAAACCTTGTGGTTGGCATGTTGTCCAACGTTCAGTGTAGTTGAAACAAGCGTGGCCCATGAGGCCCAGCCCATGCTTGCGGGCCACATTGGTCACAAACACACATTGTGACCCTCAGCCTGAGCCCAGTCCTCAGGTAAGGCCTCTCAGGGCCTATATGAAGAGACAGCATATTGGGCTTGCCATGCCCCTAGGCCCCAATTTTTAACCATAGTTCGGGGTGTCCCTTCACTCTTCCCCAGGGCTCTGCTTTGGAATTCCTCTTTTGGTGGGACACCTGAGGTAACAAACCTGAAAGCAGTCCTCCCATCCCACAGATTGACGAAAAACAATTGGGATCGGGCCAAATCCACAGAAGAAGATTCGTCCATGGCCCATGAGACCTCCCCAACATTCCACGGCCAACGCTGAAACAAAATCCTGAGACAAAAGCCTGAGCAAGCGCCTCAGACTCGCTCATTCTTCATATCCTGAAGAGTTCTTCTCATGGTTTGTAGATCGGGCGTGCCATACCTACGTCCCCAAACTTAAGCTGAGTTTGTGTTTTCAGTCTTCTGTCCTCAAAGTCCTGGGCCACACTCCCTCCAGGCTGGGGCCCCTGGAGCCACACATTAGGACTGCCCCCACCCAATCCATGGGAATTCTGCCCATTCCATTGTCAAAAATCGTACAAATTAGGAGAACCCTCCAAAGTCCCTGAGGCCATCCCAATAGAGTAGGTCGCCCGGGACAAAAAAGGGCGGTTGATATCGGCTGAGCATCTACCTCCACTCATCTACCTCCACTCATACCAAGAAGATTGAACCAGACAGGACCCGAGGCCATTATCGCATCCATTGCTTTGGTTTACAGGCATGTCTCCTCAAAAGCCTGGATTCCAATACCAGCAGAGGGGATTTCCTGAGGCACCCATCAGAACAAATCTCGTCTCCACAAGGAAACATGTGCATGGGAGCTATGCCAAAGCTTAGGAGAATACTTCAGGGTCCCGGTGCCACCTCCCCATTCCAAGGCCCTCATGGACACAAACACACATTAGGACCCATCCTCTGGAAAGTGCATTTCAACTCAGCCACCCCGGTTGCTCCCGCAGATACATTAGATCTAAACTGTCTTGTTGCTAGGAGACAATTGGAAGGCGAGGCGGACTTCCCAGGCATCCATCCTCAAACGGTGCCCTGGAGTCATTCCAAATGGGATGTCCTGGAGCTGTCCAACAGGTCTCAATTGTCCCGCAGAAGGAATCCTTGAAGGGGGTATCCCACATCTCCCAAAGTGGAAAACCTCCATGGCCTCGAGATTCCGCTCCCTTCATGAAGGGGCCGTCATGCACAGAAACTCAAACCTGAGCCAACGTCGGATCCTCGCCCTGACTTCAGATGCATGAGATATTGGTTCAGATCTGCAGGGGGTACCTGCCGTGCCCTCACCCTGAATCCGAAGTCTAGCTTGTGTTCTCAGACTTCCGTCCTCACTCTCCTGGCCCCGAAGCCCTCATGTTTGGCAATTCCGGACCAACAATGAAGCACTCTGCCTGCCCTCTAGAAAAAATATATTGCCTAATGAGCTGTCCAGGCAGCTTAAATGAAGATAAACCTACACGGCACTCGAATGTACCCAAATTATATAGTCTAACCTGGGCACTAATGCACTGTCTGACACAACCTGAGCCCGGACCTGCTGACCAACACCCAGACAGCTGACCGCACCCTGAGCACATCAGACCCGCCATGGCCTTAGGTCATCATCTCTTCCCTACCTCAGTTTTCAGGCTTCAGAACCTAGACCTTATCTCCAATCACTGCCCAGGGTGACTGTGATGCAGAAATCAGAACTCTTCCTGACCCATGGCAAGAAACCTTGTGGTTGGCATGTTGTCCAACGTTCAGTGTAGGAGAAACCAGCATTCACCCTGAGGCCCCGCCCATTCTTGAGTGCGACGAGAGCATAAACACGCATTGTGACCTCAGCGTGAGTCCTGTCCTCTAGTAAGTCCTCTCAGTGGCTGGAAGATTAGATGTCATAATGGGCTTGACATGTCCCTAGTCCCCAATTTTTAACCAGATTTCTGGTTGTCCAGTCGCCCCACCCCAGGGCTCTACTCTGGAATCCCTCATTTGGTGGGACATCTGAGGTTGAAAAACAAAATGAAACAAATCGACAACAACAACAAAAAAACGGACTACTTCCATCCCCAGAATGACCGCAAACTCTTTGGACGGGACCGAACCCCCAGAGAGTAAGAATCGTCCATTTCCCATGAAGTCACCCGGCAATTTCACGACCATGAGTGACACGATATCCAGAGACAAAAACTTGAGCAAGAGCCTCACACTCGCCCTTTTTTCATATC
The DNA here is from genome assembly GCF_964662115.1 of Mustela nivalis. Lineage (NCBI taxonomy): Eukaryota > Metazoa > Chordata > Mammalia > Carnivora > Mustelidae > Mustela > Mustela nivalis. The sequence continues at coordinate 1,283,914 of NW_028136526.1, forward strand.
CCGAAGTGTTCTCCTCATGGTCTGTAGATCAGTCCTGCCATACCTATGACCCAAAACATAAGCCGAGTTTGTGTTTTCAGACAACTGTCCAAACAGCTCTGGCCTACACACCCTACAGGCTCAGGGCCCTAGACCAAACCTGAGGACTGTACTTGCCCTCTCCAAGGGAATTGTGTGTGCCCATTCCAATGGCCACAACCCTACTAATAGGATAACCTCCAAAGTCCCTGAGGCCATCCCAATAGTTGTGGCTTCCCAGGACAAACAGGGGCAATCTGAGCCCATCTGAGCACCTACCTGCACTCAGACCCATAGACTGATGTCCCCAGAAGTAAAAACGAATGAACAGGCCCCTAGGCACTAATCGGATCCATTGCTTTGGTTTCCAGGCATCTCTCCTCAGAGGCCTGGATTTCAATACCAGCATATGGCTGTTTCTTGACTCACCCATCAGAACAAATCTCATCTACCCATGTGAAACTTCCACGTTGGAGCTGTGTCAAAGCCTCTGTTTAGGAGAACCCTTCAGGGCCCCAGGGCCACCGCTTCATTCCAAGATCTCCATAGACACAAATACATATTAGGACACATCCACAGGAGAGTCCATTTCAACACAGCCTCCTCGGTTGACCCCCACATCCAGCAGATCTAACCTGTCTTGTTGCTTGGAGACAATTGGAATGCGAGGTGGGCTACCCAGCCATCCATCCTTAGAACCCTGCTCGGAATCGTTGGCCTGGAACCAACCAACAGGTCTCAATTGTCCTGCAGAAGAATCTTTGCAGTTTGGAGCTTCTCACAACTCCCATCGTGGGAAAACCCCCATGTCCTCGTGATCCAAACCCCTTCAAGAAAGGGCCATCAAGGCAGAAAGTCCAACCGGAGCGATCGTCTGATCCTTGCCCTGACTTCAGATGCACGAGATCTCTATTGAAGTCTGTAGATTGTGCCTGCCATATCCTCACCCAGAAACCTAGGCCAAGCTTGGGTTCTCAGACTCCGTCCTCAGACTACTGGCCCACAAGCCCTCCAGTTTGGCAATCCAGAACTACAATGCCGCACTCTGCCTGCCCTACAGAAGTAAAACATTGCTCTCAGGGCTACACCGAAACCCCAAATGGGGATCAACCTGCACGCCAATCGGCTGTACCCCAAACATATAGGCTGACCTGGGCACTATTTCCCCTTCTGACCCAGCCTGAGCCTAGACCTCCTGGTCCCACCCAGACAGCTGGCCGCACACTGAGCACATCGGACCCGCCATGGCCTTAGGTCGTCATCTCTTCCCAACTGCGGTTATCAGGGTCCAGAACCTAGACCTTATCACCAACCACTGCCCAGGGTTGAAAATGATGCAGAAATCAGAACTCTTTCCCCATGGCAAGAAACCTTGTGGTTGGCATGTTGTCCAACGTTCAGTGTAGTTGAAACAAGCGTGGCCCATGAGGCCCAGCCCATGCTTGCGGGCCACATTGGTCACAAACACACATTGTGACCCTCAGCCTGAGCCCAGTCCTCAGGTAAGGCCTCTCAGGGCCTATATGAAGAGACAGCATATTGGGCTTGCCATGCCCCTAGGCCCCAATTTTTAACCATAGTTCGGGGTGTCCCTTCACTCTTCCCCAGGGCTCTGCTTTGGAATTCCTCTTTTGGTGGGACACCTGAGGTAACAAACCTGAAAGCAGTCCTCCCATCCCACAGATTGACGAAAAACAATTGGGATCGGGCCAAATCCACAGAAGAAGATTCGTCCATGGCCCATGAGACCTCCCCAACATTCCACGGCCAACGCTGAAACAAAATCCTGAGACAAAAGCCTGAGCAAGCGCCTCAGACTCGCTCATTCTTCATATCCTGAAGAGTTCTTCTCATGGTTTGTAGATCGGGCGTGCCATACCTACGTCCCCAAACTTAAGCTGAGTTTGTGTTTTCAGTCTTCTGTCCTCAAAGTCCTGGGCCACACTCCCTCCAGGCTGGGGCCCCTGGAACCACACATTAGGACTGCCCCCACCCAATCCATGGCAATTCTGCCCATTCCATTGTCAAAAATCGTACAAATTAGCAGAACCCTCCAAAGTCCCTGAGGCCATCCCATTAGTGTAGGTCGCCCGGGACAAAAAAGGGCCGTTGATACCGGCTGAGCATCTACCTCCACTCATCTACCTCCACTCATACCAAGAAGATTGAACCAGACAGGACCCGAGGCCATTATCGGATCCATTGCTTTGGTTTACAGGCATGTCTCCTCAAAAGCCTGGATTCCAATACCAGCAGAGGGGATTTCCTGAGGCACCCATCAGAACAAATCTCGTCTCCACAAGGAAACTTGTGCATGGGAGCTATGCCAAAGCTTAGGAGAATACTTCAGGGTCCCGGTGCCACCTCCCCATTCCAAGGCCCTCATGTACACAAACACACATTAGGACCCATCCTCTGGAAAGTGCATTTCAACTCAGCCACCCCGGTTGCTCCCGCAGATACATTAGATCTAAACTGTCTTGTTGCTAGGAGACAATTGGAAGGCGAGGCGGACTTCCCAGGCATCCATCCTGGAACGGTGCTCTGGAGTCATTCCATATGGGATGCCCTGGAGATGTCCAACAGGTCTCAATTGTCCCGCAGAAGGAATCCTTGAAGGGGGCATCCCACATCTCCCAACGTGGAAAACCTCCATGGCCTCGAGATTCCGCTCCCTTCATGAAGGGGCCGTCATGCACAGAAACTCAAACCTGAGCCAACGTCGGATCCTCGCCCTGACTTCCGATGCATGAGATATTGGTTCAGATCTGCAGGGGGTACCTGACGTGCTCTCACCCTGAATCCGAAGTCTAGCTTGTGTTCTCAGACTTCCGTCCTCACTCTCCTGGCCCCGAAGCCCTCATGTTTGGTAATTCCGGACCGACAATGAATCACTCTGCCTGCCCTCTAGAAAAAATATATTGCCTAAAGAGCTGACCAGGCAGCTTAAATGAAGATAAACCTACACGGCACTCGAATGTACCCAAATTATATAGTCTAACCTGGGCACTAATGCACTGTCTGACACAACCTGAGCCCGGACCTGCTGACCAACACCCAGACAGCTGACCGCACCCTGAGCACATCAGACCCGCCATGGCCTTAGGTCATCATCTCTTCCCTACCTCAGTTTTCAGGCTTCAGAACCTAGACCTTATCTCCAATCACTGCCCACGGGTGACTGTGATGCAGAAATCAGAACTCTTCCTGACCCATGGCAAGAAACCTTGTGGTTGGCATGTTGTCCAACGTTCAGTGTAGGAGAAAACAGCATTCACCCTGAGGCCCCGCCCATTCTTGAGTGCGACGAGAGCATAAACACGCATTGTGACCTCAGCGTGAGTCCTGTCCTCTAGTAAGTCCTCTCAGTGGCTGGAAGATTAGATGTCATAATGGGTTTGACATGTCCCTAGTCCCCAATTTTTAACCAGATTTCTGGTTGTCCAGTCGCCCCACCCCAGGGCTCTACTCTAGAATCCCTCATTTGGTGGGACATCTGAGGTTGAAAAACAAAATGAAACAAATCGAAAACAACAACAAAAAAACGGACTACTTCCATCCCCAGAATGACCGCAAACTCTTTGGACGGGACCGAACCCCCAGAGAGTAAGACTCGTCCATTTCCCATGAAGTCACCCGGCAATTTCACGACCATGAGTGACACGATATCCAGAGACAAAAACTTGAGCAAGAGCCTCACACTCGCCCTTTTTCATATCCCGAAGTGTTCTCCTCATGGTCTGTAGATCAGTCCTGCCATACCTATGACCCAAAACATAATCCGAGTTTGTGTTTTCAGACAACTGTCCAAACAGCTCTGGCCTACACACCCTACAGGCTCAGGGCCCTAGACCAAACCTGAGGACTGTACTTGCCCTCTCCAAGGGAATTGTGTGTGCCCATTCCAATGGCCACAACCCTACTAATAGGATAACCTCCAAAGTCCCTGAGGCCATCCCAATAGTTGTGGCTTCCCAGGACAAACAGGGGCAATCTGAGCCCATCTGAGCACCTACCTGCACTCAGACCCATAGACTGATGTCCCCAGAAGTAAAAACGAATGAACAGGCCCCTAGGCACTAATCGGATCCATTGCTTTGGTTTCCAGGTATCTCTCCTCAGAGGCCTGGATTTCAATACCAGCATATGGCTGTTTCTTGACTCACCCATCAGAACAAATCTCATCTACCCATGTGAAACTTCCACGTTGGAGCTGTGTCAAAGCCTCTGTTTAGGAGAACCCTTCAGGGCCCCAGGGCCACCGCTTCATTCCAAGATCTCCATAGACACAAATACATATTAGGACACATCCACAGGAGAGTCCATTTCAACACAGCCTCCTCGGTTGACCCCCACATCCAGCAGATCTAACCTGTCTTGTTGCTTGGAGACCATTGGAATGCGAGGTGGGCTACCCAGCCATCCATCCTTAGAACCCTGCTCGGAATCGTTGGCCTGGAGCCAACCAACAGGTCTCAATTGTCCTGCAGAAGAATCTAGCAGTTTGGAGCTTCTCACAACTCCCATCGTGGGAAAACCCCCATGTCCTCGTGATCCAAACCCCTTCAAGAAAGGGCCATCAAGGCAGAAAGTCCAACCGGAGCGATCGTCTGATCCTTGCCCTGACTTCAGATGCACGAGATCTCTATTGAAGTCTGTAGATTGTGCCTGCCATATCCTCACCCAGAAACCTAGGCCAAGCTTGGGTTCTCAGACTCCGTCCTCAGACTACTGGCCCACAAGCCCTCCAGTTTGGCAATCCAGAACTACAATGCCGCACTCTGCCTGCCCTACAGAAGTAAAACATTGCTCTCAGGGCTACCCCGAAACCCCAAATGGGGATCAACCTGCACGCCAATCGGCTGTACCCCAAACATATAGGCTGACCTGGGCACTATTTCCCCTTCTGACCCAGCCTGAGCCTGGACCTCCTGGTCCCACCCAGACAGCTGGCCGCACACTGAGCACATCGGACCCGCCATGGCCTTAGGTCGTCATCTCTTCCCAACTGCGGTTATCAGGGTCCAGAACCTAGACCTTATCACCAACCACTGCCCAGGGTTGAAAATGATGCAGAAATCAGAACTCTTTCCCCATGGCAAGAAACCTTGTGGTTGGCATGTTGTCCAACGTTCAGTGTAGTTGAAACAAGCGTGGCCCATGAGGCCCAGCCCATGCTTGCGGGACACATTGGTCACAAACACACATTGTGACCCTCAGCCTGAGCCCAGTCCTCAGGTAAGGCTTCTCAGGGCCTATATGAAGAGACAGCATATTGGGCTTGCCATGCCCCTAGGCCCCAATTTTTAACCATAGTTCGGGGTGTCCCTTCACTCTTCCCCAGGGCTCTGCTTTGGAATTCCTCTTTTGGTGGGACACCTGAGGTAACAAACCTGAACGGAGTCCTCCCATCCCACAGATTGACGAAAAACAATTGGGATCGGGCCAAATCCACAGAGAGGAAGATTCGTCCATGGCCCATGAGACCTCCCCAACATTCCACGGCCAACGCTGAAGCAAAATCCTGAGACAAAAGCCTGAGCAAGCGCCTCAGACTCGCTCATTCTTCATATCCTGAAGAGTTCTTCTCATGGTTTGTAGATCGGGAGTGCCATACCTACGTCCCCAAACTTAAGCTGAGTTTGTGTTTTCAGTCTTCTGTCCTCAAAGTCCTGGGCCACACTCCCTCCAGGCTGGGGCCCCTGGAGCCACACATTAGGACTGCCCCCACCCAATCCATGGGAATTCTGCCCATTCCATTGTCAAAAATCGTACAAATTAGGAGAACCCTCCAAAGTCCCTGAGGCCATCCCAATAGTGTAGGTCGCCCGGGACAAAAAGGGCGGTTGATACCGGCTGAGCATCTACCTCCACTCATCTACCTCCACTCATACCAAGAAGATTGAACCAGACAGGACCAGAGGCCATTATCGGATCCATTGCTTTGGTTTACAGGCATGTCTCCTCAAAAGCCTGGATTCCAATACCAGCAGAGGGGATTTCCTGAGGCACCCATCAGAACAAATCTCGTCTCCACAAGGAAACTTGTGCATGGGAGCTATGCCAAAGCTTAGGAGAATACTTCAGGGTCCCATTGCCACCTCCCCATTCCAAGGCCCACATGGACACAAACACACATTAGGACCCATCCTCTGGAAAGTGCATTTCAACTCAGCCACCCCGGTTGCTCCCGCAGATCCATTAGATCTAAACTGTATTGTTGCTAGGAGACAATTGGAAGGCGAGGCGGACTTCCCAGGCATCCATCCTCGAACGGTGCCCTGGAGTCATTCCAAATGGGATGTCCTGGAGCTGTCCAACAGGTCTCAATTGTCCCTCAGAAGGAATCCTTGAAGGGGGCATCCCACATCTCCCAACGTGGAAAACCTCCATGGCCTCGAGATTCCGCTCCCTTCATGACGGGGCCGTCATGCACAGAAACTCCAACCTGAGCCAATGTCGGATCCTCGCCCTGACTTCAGATGCATGAGAATTTGGTTCAGATCTGCAGGGGGTACCTGCCGTGCCCTCACCCTGAATCCGAAGTCTAGCTTGTGTCTCAGACTTCTGTCCTCACTATCCTGGCCCCGAAGCCCTCACGTTTGGCAATTCCGGACCGACAATGAAGCACTCTGCCTGCCCTCTAGAAAAAATATATTGCCTAATGACTGACCAGGCAGCTAAAATGAAGATAAACCTACACGGCACTCGAATGTACCCAAATTATATAGTCTAACCTGGGCACTAATGCACTGTCTGACACAACCTGAGCCCGGACCTGCTGACCGCACCAGACAGCTGACCGCACCCTGAGCACATCAGACCCGCCATGGCCTTAGGTCATCATCTCTTCCCTACCTCAGTTTTCAGGCTTCAGAACCTAGACCTTATCTCCAATCACTGCCCACGGGTGACTGTGATGCAGAAATCAGAACTCTTCCTGACCCATGGCAAGAAACCTTGTGGTTGGCATGTTGTCCAACGTTCAGTGTAGGAGAAAACAGCATTCACCCTGAGGCCCCGCCCATTCTTGAGTGTGACGAGAGCATAAACACGCATTGTGACCTCAGCGTGAGTCCTGTCCTCTAGTAAGTCCTCTCAGTGGCTGGATCATTAGATGTCATAATGGGCTTGACATGTCCCTAGTCCCCAATTTTTAACCAGATTTCTGGTTGTCCAGTCGCCCCACCCCAGGGCTCTACTCTGGAATCCCTCATTTGGTGGGACATCTGAGGTTGAAAAACAAAATGAAACAAATCGACAACAACAAAAAAACGGACTTCTTCCATCCCCAGAATGACCGCAAACTCTTTGGACGGGACCGAACCCCCAGAGAGTAAGACTCGTCCATTTCCCATGAAGTCACTCGGCAATTTCACGACCATGAGTGACACGATATCCAGAGACAAAAACTTGAGCAAGAGACTCACACTCGCCCTTTTTTCATATCCCGAATGTTCTCCTCATGGACCGTAGATCATTCCTGCCATAACTATGACCCCAAACATAAGCCGAGTTTGTGTTTTCAGACAACTGTCCAAACAGCTCTGGCCTACACACCCTACAGGCTCAGGGCCCTGGAGCCAAACCTGAGGACTGTACTTGCCCTCTCCAAGGCAATTGTATGTGCCCATTCCAATGGCCACAACCCTATTAATAGGATAACCTCCAAAGTCCCTGAGGCCATCCCAATAGTTGTGGCTTCCCAGGACAAACAGGGGCAATCTGAGCCCATCTGAGCACCTACCTGCACTCAGACCCGTAGACTGATGTCCCCAGAGGTAAAAAGGAACGAACAGGCCCCAAGGCAAAATCGGATCCATTGCTTTGGTTTCCAGGCATCTCTCCTCAGAGGCCTGGATTTCAATACCAGCATATGGCTGTTTCTTGACTCACCCATCAGAACAAATCTCATCTACCCATGTGAAACTTCCACGTTGGAGCTGTGTCAAAGCCTCTGTTTAGGAGAACCCTTCAGGGCCCCAGGGCCACCGCTTCATTCCAAGATCTCCATAGACACAAATACATATTAGGACACATCCACAGGAGAGTCCATTTCAACACAGCCTCCTCGGTTGACCCCCACATCCAGCAGATCTAACCTGTCTTGTTGCTTGGAGACCATTGGAATGCGAGGTGGGCTACCCAGCCATCCATCCTTAGAACCCTGCTCGGAATCGTTGGCCTGGAGCCAACCAACAGGTCTCAATTGTCCTGCAGAAGAATCTTTGCAGTTTGGAGCTTCTCACAACTCCCATCGTGGGAAAACCCCCATGTCCTCGTGATCCAACCCCCTTCAAGAAAGGGCCATCAGGGCAGAAAGACCAACCTGAGCGATCGTCTGATCCTTGCCCTGACTTCAGATGCACGAGATCTCTATTGAGGTCTGTAGATTGTGCCTGCCATATCCTCACCCAGAAACCTAGGCCTAGCTTGGGTTCTCAGACTCCGTCCTCAGACTACTGGCCCACAAGCCCTCCAGTTTGGCAATCCAGAACTACAATGCCGCACTCTGCCTGCCCTACAGAAGTAAAACATTGCCCTCAGGGCACCCCGAAACCCCAAATGAGGATCCACCTGCACGCCATTCGGCTGTACCCCAAACATATAGGCTGACCTGGGCACTATTTCCCCTTCTGACCCAGCCTGAGCCTGGACCTCCTGGTCCCACCCAGACAGCTGGCCGCACACTGAGCACATCGGATCCGCCATGGCCTTAGGTCGTCATCTCTTCCCAACTGCGGTTTTCAGGCTCCAGAACCTAGACCTTATCTCCAACCACTGCCCAGGTTTGAAAATGATGCAGAAATCAGAACTCTTTCCCCATGGCAAGAAACCTTGTGCTTGGCATGTTTTCCAACGTTCAGTGTAGTTGAAACAAGCATGGCCCATGAGGCCCAGCCCATGATTGCGGGCCACATTGGTCACAAACACACATTGTGACCCTCAGCCTGAGCCCAGTCCTCAGGTAAGGCCTCTCAAAGCCTATATGAAGCGACAGCATATTGGGCTTGCCATGCCCCTAGGCCCCAATTTTTAACCATAGTTCGGGTTGTCCCTTCACTCTTCCCCAGGGATCTGCTTTGGAATTCCTCTTTTGGTGGGACACCTGATGTAACAAACCTGAACGGAGTCCTCCCATCCCACAGATTGACGAAAAACTATTGGGATCGGTCCAAATCCACAGAGAGGAAGATTCGTGCATGGCCCAGGAGACCTCCCCAACATTCCATGGCCATCGCTGAAACAAAATCCAGAGACAAAAGCCTGAGCAAGCGCCTCAGAATCGCTCATTCTTCATATCCTGAAGAGTTCTTCTCATGGTTTGTAGATCGGGCGTGCCATACCTACGTCCCCAAACTTAAGCTGAGTTTGTGTTTTCAGTCTTCTGTCCTCAAAGTCCTGGGCCCCACTCCCTCCAAGCTGGGGCCCGTGGAGCCACACATTAGGACTGCCCCCACCAATCCATGGGAATTTTGCCCATTCCATTGTCAAAAATCGTACAAATTAGGAGAACCCTCCAAAGTCCCTGAGGCCATCCCAATAGTGTACGTCACCAAAAAAACAAGGGCTGTCTGACAACAGCTAATAATCGACCTCCACTCATACAATAGATGGATGTCCCCAGAGAAGAAGATTGAAACAGACAGGACCCTAGGCCATAATAGGCCCAGTGCTTTGGGTTACAAGCATGTGTCCTCAAAACCTTATTCCAATACGAGCATAGGTGTTTTCCTGAGGCACCTATCAGAACTCATCTCGTCTCCACAAGGAAACCTGTGCATTGGAGCTATGTCCAGAGCTTAGGAGATTACTTCAGGGTCCCGGTGCCACCGCCCCATTCCAAGGCCCTCATGGACACAAAAACATATTAGGACCCATCCTCAGGAAAGTCCATTTCAACTCAGCCACCCCTGTTGCTCCGGCAGAGCCATCAGATCTAAACTGTCTTGTTGCTAGGAGACAATTGGAATGCGAGGCGCTTCCCAGGCACCCATTCGCGAACGGTGCTCTGGAGTCATTCCATATGGGATGTCCTGGAGCTGTCCAACATTTCTCAATTGTCCCGCAGAAGGAATCCTTGAAGGGGGCATCCCACAACTCCCAACGTGGGAAAACCTCAATGGCCCCGAGATTCCGCTCCCTTCATGAAGCGGCCGTCATGCACAGAAACTCCAGCCAGAGCCAACGGCTGATCCTCGCCCTGACTTCAGATGCATGAGATATTGGTTCAGATCTGCATGGTGTACCTGCCGTGCCCTCGTCCTGAAACCCAAGTCTAGCTTGTCTTCTCAGACTTGTGTCCTCACACTCCTGGCCCGAAGCCCTCATGTTTGGCAATTCCGGACCCACAATGCAGCACTCTGCCTGCCCTCCAGAAAAAAAATTATTGCCTCATGAGCTGCCCAGGCACCTTAAATGTGTATAAACCTACACAGCACTCGACTTTACCCAAATTACATAGTCTAACCTGGGCACTAATGCACTGTCGAAAACAACCTGAACCCGGACCTCCTGACCAACACCCAGAAAGCTGAACGCACACTGAGCACATAAAACGCGCCATGGCCTTAGGTATCATCTCTTCCCTACCTCCGTTTTCAGGCTTCAGAACCGAGACCTTATCTCCAATCACTGCCCAGGGGTGAGTGTGATGCAGAAATCAGAACTCCTCCTTACCCATGGCAAGAAACCTTGTGGTTGGCACGTTGTCCAACGTTCAGTGTAGGAGAAACCAGCATTCACCCTCAGGCCCCGCCCATTCTTGAGTGCGACGAGGGCATACACATGCATTGTGACACTCAGCATGAGTCCTGTCCTCTAGTAGGTCCTCTCAGTGGCTGGACCATTAGATGTCATAATGGGCTTGTCATGTCACTAGGCCCCAATTTTTAACCAGATTTCTGATTGTCCAGTCTCCCCTCCCCAGGGCTCTATTCTGGAATCCCTCATTTGGAGGGACACCTGAGGTTAAAAAAGAAAACAACAACAACAAAAACAAACAAACAAACAAAAAAAAAACGACTTCTTCCAGCCCACAGAATGACCCCAAACTCTTTGGATGGGGCCTAACCACCAGTGAGTAAGACTCGTCCATTTCCGATGAAGTCACCCAAAAATTCCACGACCATGAGTGACACGATATCCAGAGACAAAAACTTGAGCATGAACCTCACACTCGCCCTTCTTTCAAATCCCGAAGAGTTCTCCTCATGGTCTGTAGGTCAGTCCTGCCATACCTAAGACCCGAAACATAAGCCGAGTTTGTGTTTTCAGACAACTGTCCAAACAGCCCTGGCCTACACAACCTACAGGCTCAGATCCCCTGGAGCCAAACCTGAGGACTGTCCTTGCCCTCTCCAAGGGAATTGTGTGTGTCCATTCCAATGGCCACAACCCTTCTAATAGGATAAACCTCCAAAGTTCCTGATCCATCTCAATAGTGGTGGCTTCCCAGGAAAAATAGGGGCATTCTGAGCCCAACTGAGCACCTACCTGCACTCAGACCCATAGACAGATGTCCCCAGAGGTAAAAAGGAAAGAACAGGCCCCTAGCACTAATCAGATCCATTGCTTTGGTTTCCAGGCATCTCTCCTCAGAGGCCTGGATATCAAAACAGCACATAGCTGTTTCTTGACTCACCCATCAGAAAACATCTCATCTACACATGGGAAACTTGCACGTTGGAGCTGTGTCAAAGCCTCTGCTTAAAAGAACCCTTTAGGGCCCCAGTGCCACCGCTTCATTCCAAGGTCTCCATAGACACAAAAGCACATTAGGACCCATCCCCAGGGGTGTCCATTTCAACTCAGCGTCCTCGGTTGCTCCCCACAGATCCAGGAGATCTAACCTGTCTTGTTGCTAGGAGGCAATTGGAATGCGAGGTGGGCTACCCAGCCATCCATCCTTAGAACCCTGCTCAGAATCATTGGCCTGGACCCAAACAACAGGTCTCAATTGTCCTGCAGAAGACTCTCTGCAGTTTGGAGCTTCTCACAACTCCCATCGTGGGAAAACCCCCATGGCCTCGTGATGCCCCCCCATTCATAAAGGGGCCATCAGGGACAGAAACTCCAACCTGAGCGATCGTCTGATCCTCGCCCTGACTTCAGATGCACGAGATCTCGATTCAGGTCTGTACATTCTGCCTGCCATGGCCTCACCCAGAAATCTAAGCCTAGCTTGTGTTCTCAGACTTTGGTCGTCAGACTACTGCCCCACAAGCCCTCCAGTTTGGCAATCCAGAACTACAATGCAGCACCCTGCCCGCCCTCCAGAAGAAAAACATTGCCCTCTGGGGCTACCCAGTAACCCCAAATGAGGATCAACCTGCACCGACCTTGGCTGTACCCCAAATACATAGGCTGACCAGGGCACTAATGCCCTTTCTGACACAGGCTGAGCCTGGACCCCCTGGCCCCTCCCAGACAGCTGGCCGCACACTGAGCACATCGAGCCGCCGTGGCCTTAGGTCGTCATTCCTTCCCAACCTCGGTTTTCAGGTTTCAGAACCTAGACCTTATCTCCAGTCACTGCCCAGGGTTGAAGGTGATGCAGAAATCAGAACTCCTTCCCCATGGCAAGAAACCTTGTGGTTGGCATGTTGTCCAACGTTCAGTGTAGTTGAAACCAGTGTGGCCCATGATGCCCTGCCCATGCTCGCCGGCCACTTTGGTCACAAACGCACATTGTGACCCTCAGGTTGAGCCCAGTCCTCAAGTAAGGCCAGTCAGTGGCTAGATGAAGAGATAACATATTGGGCTTCCCATGCCCCTAGGCCCCAATTTTTAACCATAGTTCGGGTTGTCCCTTCAGTCTTCCCCACGGCTTTGCTTTGGAATTCCAATTTATGTGGGACACCTGAGGTAACAAAACTGAAATGAGTCCACCCATCCCACATATTGACGTAAAGCAATTGGGAATCGGGCCAAATCCTCAGAGAAGAAGATTCGTCCATGGCCCATGAGGCCTCCCCGACATTCCACGGCCATCGCTGATACAAAATCCAGAGACAAAAGCCTGAGCAAGCGCCTCAGACTCCCACTTTCTTCATATCCTGAAGAGTTCTTCTCATGGTTTGTAGATCGGGCCTGCCATACCTACGTCCCCAAACCTAAGCTGAGTTTGTGTTTTCAGACTTCTGTCCTCAAAGTCTTGGGCCACACTCCCTCCAGGCTGGGTCCCTGGAGCCACACATTAGGACTGTGCCTACCAATCCATGGGAATTCTGCCCATTCCATGGTCCAAAATCGTACAAATTAGGAGAAACCTCCAAAGTCCCTGAGGCCATCCCAATAGTGTAGGTCTCCCAGAACAAACCAGGGCTGTCTGACACCAGCTGATAATCGACCTCCACTCATACCATAGATGGATGTCCCCAGAGAAGAAATTGAACCAGACAGGACCCTAGGCTATAATAGGATCCATTGCTTTGGGTTACAGGCATGTGTCCTCAAAAGCCTGATTCCAATACGTGCATAGGGGTTTTCCTGAGGCACCCATCAGAACTCATCTCGTCTCCACAAGGAAACCTGTGCATGGGAGCCATGTCCAAAGCTTAGGAGAGTACTTCAGGTTCCCGGTGCCACCGCCCTATTCCAAGGCCCTCATGGACACAAAAACACATTAGGACCCATCCTCAGGAAAGTCCATTTCAACTCAGCCACCCCTGTTGCTCCGGCAGAGCCATCAGATCTAAACTGTCTTGTTGCTAGGAGAGAATTGGAATGCGAGGCGGGCTCCCTGCATCCATCCGCGAACGGTGCTCTGGAGTCATTCCATATGGGATGTCCTGGAGCTGTCCAACAGGTCTCAATTGTCCCGCAGAAGGAATCCTTGAAGGGGGCATCCCACAACTCCCAACGTGGGAAAACCTCAATGGCCCCGAGATTCCTCTCCCTTCATGAAGCGGACGTCATGCACAGAAACTCCAACCTGAGCCAACGTCTGATCCTCGCCCTGACTTCAGATGCATGAGATATTGGTTCAGATCTGCAGGGGGTACCTGCCGTGCCCTCACCCTGAAACCAAGTCTAGCTTGTCTTCTCAGACTTCCGTCCTCACACTCCTGGCCACGATGCCCTCAAGTTTGGCAATTCCGGACCCACAATGCAGCACTCTGCCTGCCCTCTAGAAAAAAAATTGTTGCATCAGGAGCTGCCCAGGCAGCTTAAATGAGGATAAACCTACACAGCACTCTACGTTACCCAATTAGATAGTCTAACCTGGGCACTAATGCACTGTCGAACACAACCTGAGCCCGGACCTCCTGACCAATACCCAGAAAGCTGACCGCACACTGAGCACATAAAAACCGCCATGGCCTTAGGTCATCATCTCTTCCCTACCTCCGTTTTCAGGCTTCAGAACCGAGACCTTATCTCCAATCACTGCACAGCGGTGTGTCTGATGCAGAAATCAGAACTCTTCCTGACCCATGGCAAGAACCCTTGTGGTTGGCACGTTGTCCAACGTTCAGTGTAGGAGAAACCAGCATTCACCCTGAGGCCCCGCCCATTCTTGAGTGCGACGAGGGCATACATACGCATTGTGACCCTCAGCATGAGTCCTGTCCTCTAGTAAGTCCTCTCAGTGGCTGGACCATTAGATGTCATAATGGGCTTGACATGTCCCTAGGCCCCAATTTTTAACCAGATTTCTGATTGTCCAGTCGCCCCTCCCCAGGGTTCCAGTCTGGAATCCCTCATTTGGTGGGACACCTGAGGTTAAAAAAGAAAACAACAACAACAACAAAAAAAAAACGGACTTCTTCCAGCCCACAAAATGACCCCAAACTCTTTGGACGGGGCCAAACCACCAGAGAGTAAGACTCGTCCATTTCCCATGAAGTCACCCAGAAATTCCACGACCATGAGTGGCACGATATCCAGAGACAAAAACTTGAGCAGGAGCCTCACACTCGCCCTTCTTTCAAATCCCGAAGAGTTCTCCTCATGGTCTGTAGGTCAGTCCTGCCATACCTACGACCCGAAACATAAGCCGAGTTTGTGTTTTCAGACAACTGTCCAAACAGCCCTGGGCTACACAATCTACAGGCTCAGGCCCCTGGAGCCAAAACTGAGAACTGTACTTGCCCTCTCCAAGGGAATTGTGTGTGCCCATTCCAATGGCCACAACCCTACTAATAGGATAAAACTCCAAAGTCCCTGATCCATCTCAATAGTGGTGGCTTCCCAGGAAAAATAGGGGCATTCTGAGCCCAACTGAGCACCTACCTGCACTCAGACCCATAGACAGATGTCCCCAGAGGTAAAAAGGAAAGAACAGGCCCCTAGCACTAATCAGATCCATTGCTTTGGTTTCCAGGCATCTCTCCTCAGAGGCCTGGATATCAAAACAGCACATAGCTGTTTCTTGACTCACCCATCAGAAAACATCTCATCTACACATGGGAAACTTGCACGTTGGAGCTGTGTCAAAGCCTCTGCTTAAAAGAACCCTTTAGGGCCCCAGTGCCACCGCTTCATTCCAAGGTCTCCATAGACACAAAAGCACATTAGGACCCATCCCCAGGGGTGTCCATTTCAACTCAGCGTCCTCGGTTGCTCCCCACAGATCCAGGAGATCTAACCTGTCTTGTTGCTAGGAGGCAATTGGAATGCGAGGTGGGCTACCCAGCCATCCATCCTTAGAACCCTGCTCAGAATCATTGGCCTGGACCCAAACAACAGGTCTCAATTGTCCTGCAGAAGACTCTCTGCAGTTTGGAGCTTCTCACAACTCCCATCGTGGGAAAACCCCCATGGCCTCGTGATGCCCCCCCATTCATAAAGGGGCCATCAGGGACAGAAACTCCAACCTGAGCGATCGTCTGATCCTCGCCCTGACTTCAGATGCACGAGATCTCGATTCAGGTCTGTACATTCTGCCTGCCATGGCCTCACCCAGAAATCTAAGCCTAGCTTGTGTTCTCAGACTTTGGTCGTCAGACTACTGCCCCACAAGCCCTCCAGTTTGGCAATCCAGAACTACAATGCAGCACCCTGCCCGCCCTCCAGAAGAAAAACATTGCCCTCTGGGGCTACCCAGTAACCCCAAATGAGGATCAACCTGCACCGACCTTGGCTGTACCCCAAATACATAGGCTGACCAGGGCACTAATGCCCTTTCTGACACAGGCTGAGCCTGGACCCCCTGGCCCCTCCCAGACAGCTGGCCGCACACTGAGCACATCGAGCCGCCGTGGCCTTAGGTCGTCATTCCTTCCCAACCTCGGTTTTCAGGTTTCAGAACCTAGACCTTATCTCCAGTCACTGCCCAGGGTTGAAGGTGATGCAGAAATCAGAACTCCTTCCCCATGGCAAGAAACCTTGTGGTTGGCATGTTGTCCAACGTTCAGTGTAGTTGAAACCAGTGTGGCCCATGATGCCCTGCCCATGCTCGCCGGCCACTTTGGTCACAAACGCACATTGTGACCCTCAGGTTGAGCCCAGTCCTCAAGTAAGGCCAGTCAGTGGCTAGATGAAGAGATAACATATTGGGCTTCCCATGCCCCTAGGCCCCAATTTTTAACCATAGTTCGGGTTGTCCCTTCAGTCTTCCCCACGGCTTTGCTTTGGAATTCCAATTTATGTGGGACACCTGAGGTAACAAAACTGAAATGAGTCCACCCATCCCACATATTGACGTAAAGCAATTGGGAATCGGGCCAAATCCTCAGAGAAGAAGATTCGTCCATGGCCCATGAGGCCTCCCCGACATTCCACGGCCATCGCTGATACAAAATCCAGAGACAAAAGCCTGAGCAAGCGCCTCAGACTCCCACTTTCTTCATATCCTGAAGAGTTCTTCTCATGGTTTGTAGATCGGGCCTGCCATACCTACGTCCCCAAACCTAAGCTGAGTTTGTGTTTTCAGACTTCTGTCCTCAAAGTCTTGGGCCACACTCCCTCCAGGCTGGGTCCCTGGAGCCACACATTAGGACTGTGCCTACCAATCCATGGGAATTCTGCCCATTCCATGGTCCAAAATCGTACAAATTAGGAGAAACCTCCAAAGTCCCTGAGGCCATCCCAATAGTGTAGGTCTCCCAGAACAAACCAGGGCTGTCTGACACCAGCTGATAATCGACCTCCACTCATACCATAGATGGATGTCCCCAGAGAAGAAATTGAACCAGACAGGACCCTAGGCTATAATAGGATCCATTGCTTTGGGTTACAGGCATGTGTCCTCAAAAGCCTGATTCCAATACGTGCATAGGGGTTTTCCTGAGGCACCCATCAGAACTCATCTTGTCTCCACAAGGAAACCTGTGCATGGGAGCCATGTCCAAAGCTTAGGAGAGTACTTCAGGTTCCCGGTGCCACCGCCCTATTCCAAGGCCCTCATGGACACAAAAACACATTAGGACCCATCCTCAGGAAAGTCCATTTCAACTCAGCCACCCCTGTTGCTCCGGCAGAGCCATCAGATCTAAACTGTCTTGTTGCTAGGAGAGAATTGGAATGCGAGGCGGGCTCCCTGCATCCATCCGCGAACGGTGCTCTGGAGTCATTCCATATGGGATGTCCTGGAGCTGTCCAACAGGTCTCAATTGTCCCGCAGAAGGAATCCTTGAAGGGGGCATCCCACAACTCCCAACGTGGGAAAACCTCAATGGCCCCGAGATTCCTCTCCCTTCATGAAGCGGACGTCATGCACAGAAACTCCAACCTGAGCCAACGTCTGATCCTCGCCCTGACTTCAGATGCATGAGATATTGGTTCAGATCTGCAGGGGGTACCTGCCGTGCCCTCACCCTGAAACCAAGTCTAGCTTGTCTTCTCAGACTTCCGTCCTCACACTCCTGGCCACGATGCCCTCAAGTTTGGCAATTCCGGACCCACAATGCAGCACTCTGCCTGCCCTCTAGAAAAAAAATTGTTGCATCAGGAGCTGCCCAGGCAGCTTAAATGAGGATAAACCTACACAGCACTCTACGTTACCCAATTAGATAGTCTAACCTGGGCACTAATGCACTGTCGAACACAACCTGAGCCCGGACCTCCTGACCAATACCCAGAAAGCTGACCGCACACTGAGCACATAAAAACCGCCATGGCCTTAGGTCATCATCTCTTCCCTACCTCCGTTTTCAGGCTTCAGAACCGAGACCTTATCTCCAATCACTGCACAGCGGTGTGTCTGATGCAGAAATCAGAACTCTTCCTGACCCATGGCAAGAACCCTTGTGGTTGGCACGTTGTCCAACGTTCAGTGTAGGAGAAACCAGCATTCACCCTGAGGCCCCGCCCATTCTTGAGTGCGACGAGGGCATACATACGCATTGTGACCCTCAGCATGAGTCCTGTCCTCTAGTAAGTCCTCTCAGTGGCTGGACCATTAGATGTCATAATGGGCTTGACATGTCCCTAGGCCCCAATTTTTAACCAGATTTCTGATTGTCCAGTCGCCCCTCCCCAGGGTTCCAGTCTGGAATCCCTCATTTGGTGGGACACCTGAGGTTAAAAAAGAAAACAACAACAACAACAAAAAAAAAACGGACTTCTTCCAGCCCACAAAATGACCCCAAACTCTTTGGACGGGGCCAAACCACCAGAGAGTAAGACTCGTCCATTTCCCATGAAGTCACCCAGAAATTCCACGACCATGAGTGGCACGATATCCAGAGACAAAAACTTGAGCAGGAGCCTCACACTCGCCCTTCTTTCAAATCCCGAAGAGTTCTCCTCATGGTCTGTAGGTCAGTCCTGCCATACCTACGACCCGAAACATAAGCCGAGTTTGTGTTTTCAGACAACTGTCCAAACAGCCCTGGGCTACACAATCTACAGGCTCAGGCCCCTGGAGCCAAAACTGAGAACTGTACTTGCCCTCTCCAAGGGAATTGTGTGTGCCCATTCCAATGGCCACAACCCTACTAATAGGATAAAACTCCAAAGTCCCTGATCCATCTCAATAGTGGTGGCTTCCCAGGAAAAATAGGGGCATTCTGAGCCCAACTGAGCACCTACCTGCACTCAGACCCATAGACAGATGTCCCCAGAGGTAAAAAGGAAAGAACAGGCCCCTAGCACTAATCAGATCCATTGCTTTGGTTTCCAGGCATCTCTCCTCAGAGGCCTGGATATCAAAACAGCACATAGCTGTTTCTTGACTCACCCATCAGAAAACATCTCATCTACACATGGGAAACTTGCACG
The DNA here is from genome assembly GCF_964662115.1 of Mustela nivalis. NCBI lineage: Eukaryota > Metazoa > Chordata > Mammalia > Carnivora > Mustelidae > Mustela > Mustela nivalis. The sequence goes on from NW_028136526.1 coordinate 1,303,099, forward strand.
TTGGAGCTGTGTCAAAGCCTCTGCTTAAAAGAACCCTTTAGGGCCCCAGTGCCACCGCTTCATTCCAAGGTCTCCATAGACACAAAAGCACATTAGGACCCATCCCCAGGGGTGTCCATTTCAACTCAGCGTCCTCGGTTGCTCCCCACAGATCCAGGAGATCTAACCTGTCTTGTTGCTAGGAGGCAATTGGAATGCGAGGTGGGCTACCCAGCCATCCATCCTTAGAACCCTGCTCAGAATCATTGGCCTGGACCCAAACAACAGGTCTCAATTGTCCTGCAGAAGACTCTCTGCAGTTTGGAGCTTCTCACAACTCCCATCGTGGGAAAACCCCCATGGCCTCGTGATGCCCCCCCATTCATAAAGGGGCCATCAGGGACAGAAACTCCAACCTGAGCGATCGTCTGATCCTCGCCCTGACTTCAGATGCACGAGATCTCGATTCAGGTCTGTACATTCTGCCTGCCATGGCCTCACCCAGAAATCTAAGCCTAGCTTGTGTTCTCAGACTTTGGTCGTCAGACTACTGCCCCACAAGCCCTCCAGTTTGGCAATCCAGAACTACAATGCAGCACCCTGCCCGCCCTCCAGAAGAAAAACATTGCCCTCTGGGGCTACCCAGTAACCCCAAATGAGGATCAACCTGCACCGACCTTGGCTGTACCCCAAATACATAGGCTGACCAGGGCACTAATGCCCTTTCTGACACAGGCTGAGCCTGGACCCCCTGGCCCCTCCCAGACAGCTGGCCGCACACTGAGCACATCGAGCCGCCGTGGCCTTAGGTCGTCATTCCTTCCCAACCTCGGTTTTCAGGTTTCAGAACCTAGACCTTATCTCCAGTCACTGCCCAGGGTTGAAGGTGATGCAGAAATCAGAACTCCTTCCCCATGGCAAGAAACCTTGTGGTTGGCATGTTGTCCAACGTTCAGTGTAGTTGAAACCAGTGTGGCCCATGATGCCCTGCCCATGCTCGCCGGCCACTTTGGTCACAAACGCACATTGTGACCCTCAGGTTGAGCCCAGTCCTCAAGTAAGGCCAGTCAGTGGCTAGATGAAGAGATAACATATTGGGCTTCCCATGCCCCTAGGCCCCAATTTTTAACCATAGTTCGGGTTGTCCCTTCAGTCTTCCCCACGGCTTTGCTTTGGAATTCCAATTTATGTGGGACACCTGAGGTAACAAAACTGAAATGAGTCCACCCATCCCACATATTGACGTAAAGCAATTGGGAATCGGGCCAAATCCTCAGAGAAGAAGATTCGTCCATGGCCCATGAGGCCTCCCCGACATTCCACGGCCATCGCTGATACAAAATCCAGAGACAAAAGCCTGAGCAAGCGCCTCAGACTCCCACTTTCTTCATATCCTGAAGAGTTCTTCTCATGGTTTGTAGATCGGGCCTGCCATACCTACGTCCCCAAACCTAAGCTGAGTTTGTGTTTTCAGACTTCTGTCCTCAAAGTCTTGGGCCACACTCCCTCCAGGCTGGGTCCCTGGAGCCACACATTAGGACTGTGCCTACCAATCCATGGGAATTCTGCCCATTCCATGGTCCAAAATCGTACAAATTAGGAGAAACCTCCAAAGTCCCTGAGGCCATCCCAATAGTGTAGGTCTCCCAGAACAAACCAGGGCTGTCTGACACCAGCTGATAATCGACCTCCACTCATACCATAGATGGATGTCCCCAGAGAAGAAATTGAACCAGACAGGACCCTAGGCTATAATAGGATCCATTGCTTTGGGTTACAGGCATGTGTCCTCAAAAGCCTGATTCCAATACGTGCATAGGGGTTTTCCTGAGGCACCCATCAGAACTCATCTCGTCTCCACAAGGAAACCTGTGCATGGGAGCCATGTCCAAAGCTTAGGAGAGTACTTCAGGTTCCCGGTGCCACCGCCCTATTCCAAGGCCCTCATGGACACAAAAACACATTAGGACCCATCCTCAGGAAAGTCCATTTCAACTCAGCCACCCCTGTTGCTCCGGCAGAGCCATCAGATCTAAACTGTCTTGTTGCTAGGAGAGAATTGGAATGCGAGGCGGGCTCCCTGCATCCATCCGCGAACGGTGCTCTGGAGTCATTCCATATGGGATGTCCTGGAGCTGTCCAACAGGTCTCAATTGTCCCGCAGAAGGAATCCTTGAAGGGGGCATCCCACAACTCCCAACGTGGGAAAACCTCAATGGCCCCGAGATTCCTCTCCCTTCATGAAGCGGACGTCATGCACAGAAACTCCAACCTGAGCCAACGTCTGATCCTCGCCCTGACTTCAGATGCATGAGATATTGGTTCAGATCTGCAGGGGGTACCTGCCGTGCCCTCACCCTGAAACCAAGTCTAGCTTGTCTTCTCAGACTTCCGTCCTCACACTCCTGGCCACGATGCCCTCAAGTTTGGCAATTCCGGACCCACAATGCAGCACTCTGCCTGCCCTCTAGAAAAAAAATTGTTGCATCAGGAGCTGCCCAGGCAGCTTAAATGAGGATAAACCTACACAGCACTCTACGTTACCCAATTAGATAGTCTAACCTGGGCACTAATGCACTGTCGAACACAACCTGAGCCCGGACCTCCTGACCAATACCCAGAAAGCTGACCGCACACTGAGCACATAAAAACCGCCATGGCCTTAGGTCATCATCTCTTCCCTACCTCCGTTTTCAGGCTTCAGAACCGAGACCTTATCTCCAATCACTGCACAGCGGTGTGTCTGATGCAGAAATCAGAACTCTTCCTGACCCATGGCAAGAACCCTTGTGGTTGGCACGTTGTCCAACGTTCAGTGTAGGAGAAACCAGCATTCACCCTGAGGCCCCGCCCATTCTTGAGTGCGACGAGGGCATACATACGCATTGTGACCCTCAGCATGAGTCCTGTCCTCTAGTAAGTCCTCTCAGTGGCTGGACCATTAGATGTCATAATGGGCTTGACATGTCCCTAGGCCCCAATTTTTAACCAGATTTCTGATTGTCCAGTCGCCCCTCCCCAGGGTTCCAGTCTGGAATCCCTCATTTGGTGGGACACCTGAGGTTAAAAAAGAAAACAACAACAACAACAAAAAAAAAACGGACTTCTTCCAGCCCACAAAATGACCCCAAACTCTTTGGACGGGGCCAAACCACCAGAGAGTAAGACTCGTCCATTTCCCATGAAGTCACCCAGAAATTCCACGACCATGAGTGGCACGATATCCAGAGACAAAAACTTGAGCAGGAGCCTCACACTCGCCCTTCTTTCAAATCCCGAAGAGTTCTCCTCATGGTCTGTAGGTCAGTCCTGCCATACCTACGACCCGAAACATAAGCCGAGTTTGTGTTTTCAGACAACTGTCCAAACAGCCCTGGGCTACACAATCTACAGGCTCAGGCCCCTGGAGCCAAAACTGAGAACTGTACTTGCCCTCTCCAAGGGAATTGTGTGTGCCCATTCCAATGGCCACAACCCTACTAATAGGATAAAACTCCAAAGTCCCTGATCCATCTCAATAGTGGTGGCTTCCCAGGAAAAATAGGGGCATTCTGAGCCCAACTGAGCACCTACCTGCACTCAGACCCATAGACAGATGTCCCCAGAGGTAAAAAGGAAAGAACAGGCCCCTAGCACTAATCAGATCCATTGCTTTGGTTTCCAGGCATCTCTCCTCAGAGGCCTGGATATCAAAACAGCACATAGCTGTTTCTTGACTCACCCATCAGAAAACATCTCATCTACACATGGGAAACTTGCACGTTGGAGCTGTGTCAAAGCCTCTGCTTAAAAGAACCCTTTAGGGCCCCAGTGCCACCGCTTCATTCCAAGGTCTCCATAGACACAAAAGCACATTAGGACCCATCCCCAGGGGTGTCCATTTCAACTCAGCGTCCTCGGTTGCTCCCCACAGATCCAGGAGATCTAACCTGTCTTGTTGCTAGGAGGCAATTGGAATGCGAGGTGGGCTACCCAGCCATCCATCCTTAGAACCCTGCTCAGAATCATTGGCCTGGACCCAAACAACAGGTCTCAATTGTCCTGCAGAAGACTCTCTGCAGTTTGGAGCTTCTCACAACTCCCATCGTGGGAAAACCCCCATGGCCTCGTGATGCCCCCCCATTCATAAAGGGGCCATCAGGGACAGAAACTCCAACCTGAGCGATCGTCTGATCCTCGCCCTGACTTCAGATGCACGAGATCTCGATTCAGGTCTGTACATTCTGCCTGCCATGGCCTCACCCAGAAATCTAAGCCTAGCTTGTGTTCTCAGACTTTGGTCGTCAGACTACTGCCCCACAAGCCCTCCAGTTTGGCAATCCAGAACTACAATGCAGCACCCTGCCCGCCCTCCAGAAGAAAAACATTGCCCTCTGGGGCTACCCAGTAACCCCAAATGAGGATCAACCTGCACCGACCTTGGCTGTACCCCAAATACATAGGCTGACCAGGGCACTAATGCCCTTTCTGACACAGGCTGAGCCTGGACCCCCTGGCCCCTCCCAGACAGCTGGCCGCACACTGAGCACATCGAGCCGCCGTGGCCTTAGGTCGTCATTCCTTCCCAACCTCGGTTTTCAGGTTTCAGAACCTAGACCTTATCTCCAGTCACTGCCCAGGGTTGAAGGTGATGCAGAAATCAGAACTCCTTCCCCATGGCAAGAAACCTTGTGGTTGGCATGTTGTCCAACGTTCAGTGTAGTTGAAACCAGTGTGGCCCATGATGCCCTGCCCATGCTCGCCGGCCACTTTGGTCACAAACGCACATTGTGACCCTCAGGTTGAGCCCAGTCCTCAAGTAAGGCCAGTCAGTGGCTAGATGAAGAGATAACATATTGGGCTTCCCATGCCCCTAGGCCCCAATTTTTAACCATAGTTCGGGTTGTCCCTTCAGTCTTCCCCACGGCTTTGCTTTGGAATTCCAATTTATGTGGGACACCTGAGGTAACAAAACTGAAATGAGTCCACCCATCACACATATTGACGTAAAGCAATTGGGAATCGGGCCAAATCCTCAGAGAAGAAGATTCGTCCATGGCCCATGAGGCCTCCCCGACATTCCACGGCCATCGCTGATACAAAATCCAGAGACAAAAGCCTGAGCAAGCGCCTCAGACTCCCACTTTCTTCATATCCTGAAGAGTTCTTCTCATGGTTTGTAGATCGGGCCTGCCATACCTACGTCCCCAAACCTAAGCTGAGTTTGTGTTTTCAGACTTCTGTCCTCAAAGTCTTGGGCCACACTCCCTCCAGGCTGGGTCCCTGGAGCCACACATTAGGACTGTGCCTACCAATCCATGGGAATTCTGCCCATTCCATGGTCCAAAATCGTACAAATTAGGAGAAACCTCCAAAGTCCCTGAGGCCATCCCAATAGTGTAGGTCTCCCAGAACAAACCAGGGCTGTCTGACACCAGCTGATAATCGACCTCCACTCATACCATAGATGGATGTCCCCAGAGAAGAAATTGAACCAGACAGGACCCTAGGCTATAATAGGATCCATTGCTTTGGGTTACAGGCATGTGTCCTCAAAAGCCTGATTCCAATACGTGCATAGGGGTTTTCCTGAGGCACCCATCAGAACTCATCTCGTCTCCACAAGGAAACCTGTGCATGGGAGCCATGTCCAAAGCTTAGGAGAGTACTTCAGGTTCCCGGTGCCACCGCCCTATTCCAAGGCCCTCATGGACACAAAAACACATTAGGACCCATCCTCAGGAAAGTCCATTTCAACTCAGCCACCCCTGTTGCTTCGGCAGAGCCATCAGATCTAAACTGTCTTGTTGCTAGGAGAGAATTGGAATGCGAGGCGGGCTCCCTGCATCCATCCGCGAACGGTGCTCTGGAGTCATTCCATATGGGATGTCCTGGAGCTGTCCAACAGGTCTCAATTGTCCCGCAGAAGGAATCCTTGAAGGGGGCATCCCACAACTCCCAACGTGGGAAAACCTCAATGGCCCCGAGATTCCTCTCCCTTCATGAAGCGGACGTCATGCACAGAAACTCCAACCTGAGCCAACGTCTGATCCTCGCCCTGACTTCAGATGCATGAGATATTGGTTCAGATCTGCAGGGGGTACCTGCCGTGCCCTCACCCTGAAACCAAGTCTAGCTTGTCTTCTCAGACTTCCGTCCTCACACTCCTGGCCACGATGCCCTCAAGTTTGGCAATTCCGGACCCACAATGCAGCACTCTGCCTGCCCTCTAGAAAAAAAATTGTTGCATCAGGAGCTGCCCAGGCAGCTTAAATGAGGATAAACCTACACAGCACTCTACGTTACCCAATTAGATAGTCTAACCTGGGCACTAATGCACTGTCGAACACAACCTGAGCCCGGACCTCCTGACCAATACCCAGAAAGCTGACCGCACACTGAGCACATAAAAACCGCCATGGCCTTAGGTCATCATCTCTTCCCTACCTCCGTTTTCAGGCTTCAGAACCGAGACCTTATCTCCAATCACTGCACAGCGGTGTGTCTGATGCAGAAATCAGAACTCTTCCTGACCCATGGCAAGAACCCTTGTGGTTGGCACGTTGTCCAACGTTCAGTGTAGGAGAAACCAGCATTCACCCTGAGGCCCCGCCCATTCTTGAGTGCGACGAGGGCATACATACGCATTGTGACCCTCAGCATGAGTCCTGTCCTCTAGTAAGTCCTCTCAGTGGCTGGACCATTAGATGTCATAATGGGCTTGACATGTCCCTAGGCCCCAATTTTTAACCAGATTTCTGATTGTCCAGTCGCCCCTCCCCAGGGTTCCAGTCTGGAATCCCTCATTTGGTGGGACACCTGAGGTTAAAAAAGAAAACAACAACAACAACAAAAAAAAAACGGACTTCTTCCAGCCCACAAAATGACCCCAAACTCTTTGGACGGGGCCAAACCACCAGAGAGTAAGACTCGTCCATTTCCCATGAAGTCACCCAGAAATTCCACGACCATGAGTGGCACGATATCCAGAGACAAAAACTTGAGCAGGAGCCTCACACTCGCCCTTCTTTCAAATCCCGAAGAGTTCTCCTCATGGTCTGTAGGTCAGTCCTGCCATACCTACGACCCGAAACATAAGCCGAGTTTGTGTTTTCAGACAACTGTCCAAACAGCCCTGGGCTACACAATCTACAGGCTCAGGCCCCTGGAGCCAAAACTGAGAACTGTACTTGCCCTCTCCAAGGGAATTGTGTGTGCCCATTCCAATGGCCACAACCCTACTAATAGGATAAAACTCCAAAGTCCCTGATCCATCTCAATAGTGGTGGCTTCCCAGGAAAAATAGGGGCATTCTGAGCCCAACTGAGCACCTACCTGCACTCAGACCCATAGACAGATGTCCCCAGAGGTAAAAAGGAAAGAACAGGCCCCTAGCACTAATCAGATCCATTGCTTTGGTTTCCAGGCATCTCTCCTCAGAGGCCTGGATATCAAAACAGCACATAGCTGTTTCTTGACTCACCCATCAGAAAACATCTCATCTACACATGGGAAACTTGCACGTTGGAGCTGTGTCAAAGCCTCTGCTTAAAAGAACCCTTTAGGGCCCCAGTGCCACCGCTTCATTCCAAGGTCTCCATAGACACAAAAGCACATTAGGACCCATCCCCAGGGGTGTCCATTTCAACTCAGCGTCCTCGGTTGCTCCCCACAGATCCAGGAGATCTAACCTGTCTTGTTGCTAGGAGGCAATTGGAATGCGAGGTGGGCTACCCAGCCATCCATCCTTAGAACCCTGCTCAGAATCATTGGCCTGGACCCAAACAACAGGTCTCAATTGTCCTGCAGAAGACTCTCTGCAGTTTGGAGCTTCTCACAACTCCCATCGTGGGAAAACCCCCATGGCCTCGTGATGCCCCCCCATTCATAAAGGGGCCATCAGGGACAGAAACTCCAACCTGAGCGATCGTCTGATCCTCGCCCTGACTTCAGATGCACGAGATCTCGATTCAGGTCTGTACATTCTGCCTGCCATGGCCTCACCCAGAAATCTAAGCCTAGCTTGTGTTCTCAGACTTTGGTCGTCAGACTACTGCCCCACAAGCCCTCCAGTTTGGCAATCCAGAACTACAATGCAGCACCCTGCCCGCCCTCCAGAAGAAAAACATTGCCCTCTGGGGCTACCCAGTAACCCCAAATGAGGATCAACCTGCACCGACCTTGGCTGTACCCCAAATACATAGGCTGACCAGGGCACTAATGCCCTTTCTGACACAGGCTGAGCCTGGACCCCCTGGCCCCTCCCAGACAGCTGGCCGCACACTGAGCACATCGAGCCGCCGTGGCCTTAGGTCGTCATTCCTTCCCAACCTCGGTTTTCAGGTTTCAGAACCTAGACCTTATCTCCAGTCACTGCCCAGGGTTGAAGGTGATGCAGAAATCAGAACTCCTTCCCCATGGCAAGAAACCTTGTGGTTGGCATGTTGTCCAACGTTCAGTGTAGTTGAAACCAGTGTGGCCCATGATGCCCTGCCCATGCTCGCCGGCCACTTTGGTCACAAACGCACATTGTGACCCTCAGGTTGAGCCCAGTCCTCAAGTAAGGCCAGTCAGTGGCTAGATGAAGAGATAACATATTGGGCTTCCCATGCCCCTAGGCCCCAATTTTTAACCATAGTTCGGGTTGTCCCTTCAGTCTTCCCCACGGCTTTGCTTTGGAATTCCAATTTATGTGGGACACCTGAGGTAACAAAACTGAAATGAGTCCACCCATCCCACATATTGACGTAAAGCAATTGGGAATCGGGCCAAATCCTCAGAGAAGAAGATTCGTCCATGGCCCATGAGGCCTCCCCGACATTCCACGGCCATCGCTGATACAAAATCCAGAGACAAAAGCCTGAGCAAGCGCCTCAGACTCCCACTTTCTTCATATCCTGAAGAGTTCTTCTCATGGTTTGTAGATCGGGCCTGCCATACCTACGTCCCCAAACCTAAGCTGAGTTTGTGTTTTCAGACTTCTGTCCTCAAAGTCTTGGGCCACACTCCCTCCAGGCTGGGTCCCTGGAGCCACACATTAGGACTGTGCCTACCAATCCATGGGAATTCTGCCCATTCCATGGTCCAAAATCGTACAAATTAGGAGAAACCTCCAAAGTCCCTGAGGCCATCCCAATAGTGTAGGTCTCCCAGAACAAACCAGGGCTGTCTGACACCAGCTGATAATCGACCTCCACTCATACCATAGATGGATGTCCCCAGAGAAGAAATTGAACCAGACAGGACCCTAGGCTATAATAGGATCCATTGCTTTGGGTTACAGGCATGTGTCCTCAAAAGCCTGATTCCAATACGTGCATAGGGGTTTTCCTGAGGCACCCATCAGAACTCATCTCGTCTCCACAAGGAAACCTGTGCATGGGAGCCATGTCCAAAGCTTAGGAGAGTACTTCAGGTTCCCGGTGCCACCGCCCTATTCCAAGGCCCTCATGGACACAAAAACACATTAGGACCCATCCTCAGGAAAGTCCATTTCAACTCAGCCACCCCTGTTGCTCCGGCAGAGCCATCAGATCTAAACTGTCTTGTTGCTAGGAGAGAATTGGAATGCGAGGCGGGCTCCCTGCATCCATCCGCGAACGGTGCTCTGGAGTCATTCCATATGGGATGTCCTGGAGCTGTCCAACAGGTCTCAATTGTCCCGCAGAAGGAATCCTTGAAGGGGGCATCCCACAACTCCCAACGTGGGAAAACCTCAATGGCCCCGAGATTCCTCTCCCTTCATGAAGCGGACGTCATGCACAGAAACTCCAACCTGAGCCAACGTCTGATCCTCGCCCTGACTTCAGATGCATGAGATATTGGTTCAGATCTGCAGGGGGTACCTGCCGTGCCCTCACCCTGAAACCAAGTCTAGCTTGTCTTCTCAGACTTCCGTCCTCACACTCCTGGCCACGATGCCCTCAAGTTTGGCAATTCCGGACCCACAATGCAGCACTCTGCCTGCCCTCTAGAAAAAAAATTGTTGCATCAGGAGCTGCCCAGGCAGCTTAAATGAGGATAAACCTACACAGCACTCTACGTTACCCAATTAGATAGTCTAACCTGGGCACTAATGCACTGTCGAACACAACCTGAGCCCGGACCTCCTGACCAATACCCAGAAAGCTGACCGCACACTGAGCACATAAAAACCGCCATGGCCTTAGGTCATCATCTCTTCCCTACCTCCGTTTTCAGGCTTCAGAACCGAGACCTTATCTCCAATCACTGCACAGCGGTGTGTCTGATGCAGAAATCAGAACTCTTCCTGACCCATGGCAAGAACCCTTGTGGTTGGCACGTTGTCCAACGTTCAGTGTAGGAGAAACCAGCATTCACCCTGAGGCCCCGCCCATTCTTGAGTGCGACGAGGGCATACATACGCATTGTGACCCTCAGCATGAGTCCTGTCCTCTAGTAAGTCCTCTCAGTGGCTGGACCATTAGATGTCATAATGGGCTTGACATGTCCCTAGGCCCCAATTTTTAACCAGATTTCTGATTGTCCAGTCGCCCCTCCCCAGGGTTCCAGTCTGGAATCCCTCATTTGGTGGGACACCTGAGGTTAAAAAAGAAAACAACAACAACAACAAAAAAAAACGGACTTCTTCCAGCCCACAAAATGACCCCAAACTCTTTGGACGGGGCCAAACCACCAGAGAGTAAGACTCGTCCATTTCCCATGAAGTCACCCAGAAATTCCACGACCATGAGTGGCACGATATCCAGAGACAAAAACTTGAGCAGGAGCCTCACACTCGCCCTTCTTTCAAATCCCGAAGAGTTCTCCTCATGGTCTGTAGGTCAGTCCTGCCATACCTACGACCCGAAACATAAGCCGAGTTTGTGTTTTCAGACAACTGTCCAAACAGCCCTGGGCTACACAATCTACAGGCTCAGGCCCCTGGAGCCAAAACTGAGAACTGTACTTGCCCTCTCCAAGGGAATTGTGTGTGCCCATTCCAATGGCCACAACCCTACTAATAGGATAAAACTCCAAAGTCCCTGATCCATCTCAATAGTGGTGGCTTCCCAGGAAAAATAGGGGCATTCTGAGCCCAACTGAGCACCTACCTGCACTCAGACCCATAGACAGATGTCCCCAGAGGTAAAAAGGAAAGAACAGGCCCCTAGCACTAATCAGATCCATTGCTTTGGTTTCCAGGCATCTCTCCTCAGAGGCCTGGATATCAAAACAGCACATAGCTGTTTCTTGACTCACCCATCAGAAAACATCTCATCTACACATGGGAAACTTGCACGTTGGAGCTGTGTCAAAGCCTCTGCTTAAAAGAACCCTTTAGGGCCCCAGTGCCACCGCTTCATTCCAAGGTCTCCATAGACACAAAAGCACATTAGGACCCATCCCCAGGGGTGTCCATTTCAACTCAGCGTCCTCGGTTGCTCCCCACAGATCCAGGAGATCTAACCTGTCTTGTTGCTAGGAGGCAATTGGAATGCGAGGTGGGCTACCCAGCCATCCATCCTTAGAACCCTGCTCAGAATCATTGGCCTGGACCCAAACAACAGGTCTCAATTGTCCTGCAGAAGACTCTCTGCAGTTTGGAGCTTCTCACAACTCCCATCGTGGGAAAACCCCCATGGCCTCGTGATGCCCCCCCATTCATAAAGGGGCCATCAGGGACAGAAACTCCAACCTGAGCGATCGTCTGATCCTCGCCCTGACTTCAGATGCACGAGATCTCGATTCAGGTCTGTACATTCTGCCTGCCATGGCCTCACCCAGAAATCTAAGCCTAGCTTGTGTTCTCAGACTTTGGTCGTCAGACTACTGCCCCACAAGCCCTCCAGTTTGGCAATCCAGAACTACAATGCAGCACCCTGCCCGCCCTCCAGAAGAAAAACATTGCCCTCTGGGGCTACCCAGTAACCCCAAATGAGGATCAACCTGCACCGACCTTGGCTGTACCCCAAATACATAGGCTGACCAGGGCACTAATGCCCTTTCTGACACAGGCTGAGCCTGGACCCCCTGGCCCCTCCCAGACAGCTGGCCGCACACTGAGCACATCGAGCCGCCGTGGCCTTAGGTCGTCATTCCTTCCCAACCTCGGTTTTCAGGTTTCAGAACCTAGACCTTATCTCCAGTCACTGCCCAGGGTTGAAGGTGATGCAGAAATCAGAACTCCTTCCCCATGGCAAGAAACCTTGTGGTTGGCATGTTGTCCAACGTTCAGTGTAGTTGAAACCAGTGTGGCCCATGATGCCCTGCCCATGCTCGCCGGCCACTTTGGTCACAAACGCACATTGTGACCCTCAGGTTGAGCCCAGTCCTCAAGTAAGGCCAGTCAGTGGCTAGATGAAGAGATAACATATTGGGCTTCCCATGCCCCTAGGCCCCAATTTTTAACCATAGTTCGGGTTGTCCCTTCAGTCTTCCCCACGGCTTTGCTTTGGAATTCCAATTTATGTGGGACACCTGAGGTAACAAAACTGAAATGAGTCCACCCATCCCACATATTGACGTAAAGCAATTGGGAATCGGGCCAAATCCTCAGAGAAGAAGATTCGTCCATGGCCCATGAGGCCTCCCCGACATTCCACGGCCATCGCTGATACAAAATCCAGAGACAAAAGCCTGAGCAAGCGCCTCAGACTCCCACTTTCTTCATATCCTGAAGAGTTCTTCTCATGGTTTGTAGATCGGGCCTGCCATACCTACGTCCCCAAACCCAAGCTGAGTTTGTGTTTTCAGACTTCTGTCCTCAAAGTCTTGGGCCACACTCCCTCCAGGCTGGGTCCCTGGAGCCACACATTAGGACTGTGCCTACCAATCCATGGGAATTCTGCCCATTCCATGGTCCAAAATCGTACAAATTAGGAGAAACCTCCAAAGTCCCTGAGGCCATCCCAATAGTGTAGGTCTCCCAGAACAAACCAGGGCTGTCTGACACCAGCTGATAATCGACCTCCACTCATACCATAGATGGATGTCCCCAGAGAAGAAATTGAACCAGACAGGACCCTAGGCTATAATAGGATCCATTGCTTTGGGTTACAGGCATGTGTCCTCAAAAGCCTGATTCCAATACGTGCATAGGGGTTTTCCTGAGGCACCCATCAGAACTCATCTCGTCTCCACAAGGAAACCTGTGCATGGGAGCCATGTCCAAAGCTTAGGAGAGTACTTCAGGTTCCCGGTGCCACCGCCCTATTCCAAGGCCCTCATGGACACAAAAACACATTAGGACCCATCCTCAGGAAAGTCCATTTCAACTCAGCCACCCCTGTTGCTCCGGCAGAGCCATCAGATCTAAACTGTCTTGTTGCTAGGAGAGAATTGGAATGCGAGGCGGGCTCCCTGCATCCATCCGCGAACGGTGCTCTGGAGTCATTCCATATGGGATGTCCTGGAGCTGTCCAACAGGTCTCAATTGTCCCGCAGAAGGAATCCTTGAAGGGGGCATCCCACAACTCCCAACGTGGGAAAACCTCAATGGCCCCGAGATTCCTCTCCCTTCATGAAGCGGACGTCATGCACAGAAACTCCAACCTGAGCCAACGTCTGATCCTCGCCCTGACTTCAGATGCATGAGATATTGGTTCAGATCTGCAGGGGGTACCTGCCGTGCCCTCACCCTGAAACCAAGTCTAGCTTGTCTTCTCAGACTTCCGTCCTCACACTCCTGGCCACGATGCCCTCAAGTTTGGCAATTCCGGACCCACAATGCAGCACTCTGCCTGCCCTCTAGAAAAAAAATTGTTGCATCAGGAGCTGCCCAGGCAGCTTAAATGAGGATAAACCTACACAGCACTCTACGTTACCCAATTAGATAGTCTAACCTGGGCACTAATGCACTGTCGAACACAACCTGAGCCCGGACCTCCTGACCAATACCCAGAAAGCTGACCGCACACTGAGCACATAAAAACCGCCATGGCCTTAGGTCATCATCTCTTCCCTACCTCCGTTTTCAGGCTTCAGAACCGAGACCTTATCTCCAATCACTGCACAGCGGTGTGTCTGATGCAGAAATCAGAACTCTTCCTGACCCATGGCAAGAACCCTTGTGGTTGGCACGTTGTCCAACGTTCAGTGTAGGAGAAACCAGCATTCACCCTGAGGCCCCGCCCATTCTTGAGTGCGACGAGGGCATACATACGCATTGTGACCCTCAGCATGAGTCCTGTCCTCTAGTAAGTCCTCTCAGTGGCTGGACCATTAGATGTCATAATGGGCTTGACATGTCCCTAGGCCCCAATTTTTAACCAGATTTCTGATTGTCCAGTCGCCCCTCCCCAGGGTTCCAGTCTGGAATCCCTCATTTGGTGGGACACCTGAGGTTAAAAAAGAAAACAACAACAACAACAAAAAAAAACGGACTTCTTCCAGCCCACAAAATGACCCCAAACTCTTTGGACGGGGCCAAACCACCAGAGAGTAAGACTCGTCCATTTCCCATGAAGTCACCCAGAAATTCCACGACCATGAGTGGCACGATATCCAGAGACAAAAACTTGAGCAGGAGCCTCACACTCGCCCTTCTTTCAAATCCCGAAGAGTTCTCCTCATGGTCTGTAGGTCAGTCCTGCCATACCTACGACCCGAAACATAAGCCGAGTTTGTGTTTTCAGACAACTGTCCAAACAGCCCTGGGCTACACAATCTACAGGCTCAGGCCCCTGGAGCCAAAACTGAGAACTGTACTTGCCCTCTCCAAGGGAATTGTGTGTGCCCATTCCAATGGCCACAACCCTACTAATAGGATAAAACTCCAAAGTCCCTGATCCATCTCAATAGTGGTGGCTTCCCAGGAAAAATAGGGGCATTCTGAGCCCAACTGAGCACCTACCTGCACTCAGACCCATAGACAGATGTCCCCAGAGGTAAAAAGGAAAGAACAGGCCCCTAGCACTAATCAGATCCATTGCTTTGGTTTCCAGGCATCTCTCCTCAGAGGCCTGGATATCAAAACAGCACATAGCTGTTTCTTGACTCACCCATCAGAAAACATCTCATCTACACATGGGAAACTTGCACGTTGGAGCTGTGTCAAAGCCTCTGCTTAAAAGAACCCTTTAGGGCCCCAGTGCCACCGCTTCATTCCAAGGTCTCCATAGACACAAAAGCACATTAGGACCCATCCCCAGGGGTGTCCATTTCAACTCAGCGTCCTCGGTTGCTCCCCACAGATCCAGGAGATCTAACCTGTCTTGTTGCTAGGAGGCAATTGGAATGCGAGGTGGGCTACCCAGCCATCCATCCTTAGAACCCTGCTCAGAATCATTGGCCTGGACCCAAACAACAGGTCTCAATTGTCCTGCAGAAGACTCTCTGCAGTTTGGAGCTTCTCACAACTCCCATCGTGGGAAAACCCCCATGGCCTCGTGATGCCCCCCCATTCATAAAGGGGCCATCAGGGACAGAAACTCCAACCTGAGCGATCGTCTGATCCTCGCCCTGACTTCAGATGCACGAGATCTCGATTCAGGTCTGTACATTCTGCCTGCCATGGCCTCACCCAGAAATCTAAGCCTAGCTTGTGTTCTCAGACTTTGGTCGTCAGACTACTGCCCCACAAGCCCTCCAGTTTGGCAATCCAGAACTACAATGCAGCACCCTGCCCGCCCTCCAGAAGAAAAACATTTCCCTCTGGGGCTACCCAGTAACCCCAAATGAGGATCAACCTGCACCGACCTTGGCTGTACCCCAAATACATAGGCTGACCAGGGCACTAATGCCCTTTCTGACACAGGCTGAGCCTGGACCCCCTGGCCCCTCCCAGACAGCTGGCCGCACACTGAGCACATCGAGCCGCCGTGGCCTTAGGTCGTCATTCCTTCCCAACCTCGGTTTTCAGGTTTCAGAACCTAGACCTTATCTCCAGTCACTGCCCAGGGTTGAAGGTGATGCAGAAATCAGAACTCCTTCCCCATGGCAAGAAACCTTGTGGTTGGCATGTTGTCCAACGTTCAGTGTAGTTGAAACCAGTGTGGCCCATGATGCCCTGCCCATGCTCGCCGGCCACTTTGGTCACAAACGCACATTGTGACCCTCAGGTTGAGCCCAGTCCTCAAGTAAGGCCAGTCAGTGGCTAGATGAAGAGATAACATATTGGGCTTCCCATGCCCCTAGGCCCCAATTTTTAACCATAGTTCGGGTTGTCCCTTCAGTCTTCCCCACGGCTTTGCTTTGGAATTCCAATTTATGTGGGACACCTGAGGTAACAAAACTGAAATGAGTCCACCCATCCCACATATTGACGTAAAGCAATTGGGAATCGGGCCAAATCCTCAGAGAAGAAGATTCGTCCATGGCCCATGAGGCCTCCCCGACATTCCACGGCCATCGCTGATACAAAATCCAGAGACAAAAGCCTGAGCAAGCGCCTCAGACTCCCACTTTCTTCATATCCTGAAGAGTTCTTCTCATGGTTTGTAGATCGGGCCTGCCATACCTACGTCCCCAAACCCAAGCTGAGTTTGTGTTTTCAGACTTCTGTCCTCAAAGTCTTGGGCCACACTCCCTCCAGGCTGGGTCCCTGGAGCCACACATTAGGACTGTGCCTACCAATCCATGGGAATTCTGCCCATTCCATGGTCCAAAATCGTACAAATTAGGAGAAACCTCCAAAGTCCCTGAGGCCATCCCAATAGTGTAGGTCTCCCAGAACAAACCAGGGCTGTCTGACACCAGCTGATAATCGACCTCCACTCATACCATAGATGGATGTCCCCAGAGAAGAAATTGAACCAGACAGGACCCTAGGCTATAATAGGATCCATTGCTTTGGGTTACAGGCATGTGTCCTCAAAAGCCTGATTCCAATACGTGCATAGGGGTTTTCCTGAGGCACCCATCAGAACTCATCTCGTCTCCACAAGGAAACCTGTGCATGGGAGCCATGTCCAAAGCTTAGGAGAGTACTTCAGGTTCCCGGTGCCACCGCCCTATTCCAAGGCCCTCATGGACACAAAAACACATTAGGACCCATCCTCAGGAAAGTCCATTTCAACTCAGCCACCCCTGTTGCTCCGGCAGAGCCATCAGATCTAAACTGTCTTGTTGCTAGGAGAGAATTGGAATGCGAGGCGGGCTCCCTGCATCCATCCGCGAACGGTGCTCTGGAGTCATTCCATATGGGATGTCCTGGAGCTGTCCAACAGGTCTCAATTGTCCCGCAGAAGGAATCCTTGAAGGGGGCATCCCACAACTCCCAACGTGGGAAAACCTCAATGGCCCCGAGATTCCTCTCCCTTCATGAAGCGGACGTCATGCACAGAAACTCCAACCTGAGCCAACGTCTGATCCTCGCCCTGACTTCAGATGCATGAGATATTGGTTCAGATCTGCAGGGGGTACCTGCCGTGCCCTCACCCTGAAACCAAGTCTAGCTTGTCTTCTCAGACTTCCGTCCTCACACTCCTGGCCACGATGCCCTCAAGTTTGGCAATTCCGGACCCACAATGCAGCACTCTGCCTGCCCTCTAGAAAAAAAATTGTTGCATCAGGAGCTGCCCAGGCAGCTTAAATGAGGATAAACCTACACAGCACTCTACGTTACCCAATTAGATAGTCTAACCTGGGCACTAATGCACTGTCGAACACAACCTGAGCCCGGACCTCCTGACCAATACCCAGAAAGCTGACCGCACACTGAGCACATAAAAACCGCCATGGCCTTAGGTCATCATCTCTTCCCTACCTCCGTTTTCAGGCTTCAGAACCGAGACCTTATCTCCAATCACTGCACAGCGGTGTGTCTGATGCAGAAATCAGAACTCTTCCTGACCCATGGCAAGAACCCTTGTGGTTGGCACGTTGTCCAACGTTCAGTGTAGGAGAAACCAGCATTCACCCTGAGGCCCCGCCCATTCTTGAGTGCGACGAGGGCATACATACGCATTGTGACCCTCAGCATGAGTCCTGTCCTCTAGTAAGTCCTCTCAGTGGCTGGACCATTAGATGTCATAATGGGCTTGACATGTCCCTAGGCCCCAATTTTTAACCAGATTTCTGATTGTCCAGTCGCCCCTCCCCAGGGTTCCAGTCTGGAATCCCTCATTTGGTGGGACACCTGAGGTTAAAAAAGAAAACAACAACAACAACAAAAAAAAACGGACTTCTTCCAGCCCACAAAATGACCCCAAACTCTTTGGACGGGGCCAAACCACCAGAGAGTAAGACTCGTCCATTTCCCATGAAGTCACCCAGAAATTCCACGACCATGAGTGGCACGATATCCAGAGACAAAAACTTGAGCAGGAGCCTCACACTCGCCCTTCTTTCAAATCCCGAAGAGTTCTCCTCATGGTCTGTAGGTCAGTCCTGCCATACCTACGACCCGAAACATAAGCCGAGTTTGTGTTTTCAGACAACTGTCCAAACAGCCCTGGGCTACACAATCTACAGGCTCAGGCCCCTGGAGCCAAAACTGAGAACTGTACTTGCCCTCTCCAAGGGAATTGTGTGTGCCCATTCCAATGGCCACAACCCTACTAATAGGATAAAACTCCAAAGTCCCTGATCCATCTCAATAGTGGTGGCTTCCCAGGAAAAATAGGGGCATTCTGAGCCCAACTGAGCACCTACCTGCACTCAGACCCATAGACAGATGTCCCCAGAGGTAAAAAGGAAAGAACAGGCCCCTAGCACTAATCAGATCCATTGCTTTGGTTTCCAGGCATCTCTCCTCAGAGGCCTGGATATCAAAACAGCACATAGCTGTTTCTTGACTCACCCATCAGAAAACATCTCATCTACACATGGGAAACTTGCACGTTGGAGCTGTGTCAAAGCCTCTGCTTAAAAGAACCCTTTAGGGCCCCAGTGCCACCGCTTCATTCCAAGGTCTCCATAGACACAAAAGCACATTAGGACCCATCCCCAGGGGTGTCCATTTCAACTCAGCGTCCTCGGTTGCTCCCCACAGATCCAGGAGATCTAACCTGTCTTGTTGCTAGGAGGCAATTGGAATGCGAGGTGGGCTACCCAGCCATCCATCCTTAGAACCCTGCTCAGAATCATTGGCCTGGACCCAAACAACAGGTCTCAATTGTCCTGCAGAAGACTCTCTGCAGTTTGGAGCTTCTCACAACTCCCATCGTGGGAAAACCCCCATGGCCTCGTGATGCCCCCCCATTCATAAAGGGGCCATCAGGGACAGAAACTCCAACCTGAGCGATCGTCTGATCCTCGCCCTGACTTCAGATGCACGAGATCTCGATTCAGGTCTGTACATTCTGCCTGCCATGGCCTCACCCAGAAATCTAAGCCTAGCTTGTGTTCTCAGACTTTGGTCGTCAGACTACTGCCCCACAAGCCCTCCAGTTTGGCAATCCAGAACTACAATGCAGCACCCTGCCCGCCCTCCAGAAGAAAAACATTGCCCTCTGGGGCTACCCAGTAACCCCAAATGAGGATCAACCTGCACCGACCTTGGCTGTACCCCAAATACATAGGCTGACCAGGGCACTAATGCCCTTTCTGACACAGGCTGAGCCTGGACCCCCTGGCCCCTCCCAGACAGCTGGCCGCACACTGAGCACATCGAGCCGCCGTGGCCTTAGGTCGTCATTCCTTCCCAACCTCGGTTTTCAGGTTTCAGAACCTAGACCTTATCTCCAGTCACTGCCCAGGGTTGAAGGTGATGCAGAAATCAGAACTCCTTCCCCATGGCAAGAAACCTTGTGGTTGGCATGTTGTCCAACGTTCAGTGTAGTTGAAACCAGTGTGGCCCATGATGCCCTGCCCATGCTCGCCGGCCACTTTGGTCACAAACGCACATTGTGACCCTCAGGTTGAGCCCAGTCCTCAAGTAAGGCCAGTCAGTGGCTAGATGAAGAGATAACATATTGGGCTTCCCATGCCCCTAGGCCCCAATTTTTAACCATAGTTCGGGTTGTCCCTTCAGTCTTCCCCACGGCTTTGCTTTGGAATTCCAATTTATGTGGGACACCTGAGGTAACAAAACTGAAATGAGTCCACCCATCCCACATATTGACGTAAAGCAATTGGGAATCGGGCCAAATCCTCAGAGAAGAAGATTCGTCCATGGCCCATGAGGCCTCCCCGACATTCCACGGCCATCGCTGATACAAAATCCAGAGACAAAAGCCTGAGCAAGCGCCTCAGACTCCCACTTTCTTCATATCCTGAAGAGTTCTTCTCATGGTTTGTAGATCGGGCCTGCCATACCTACGTCCCCAAACCCAAGCTGAGTTTGTGTTTTCAGACTTCTGTCCTCAAAGTCTTGGGCCACACTCCCTCCAGGCTGGGTCCCTGGAGCCACACATTAGGACTGTGCCTACCAATCCATGGGAATTCTGCCCATTCCATGGTCCAAAATCGTACAAATTAGGAGAAACCTCCAAAGTCCCTGAGGCCATCCCAATAGTGTAGGTCTCCCAGAACAAACCAGGGCTGTCTGACACCAGCTGATAATCGACCTCCACTCATACCATAGATGGATGTCCCCAGAGAAGAAATTGAACCAGACAGGACCCTAGGCTATAATAGGATCCATTGCTTTGGGTTACAGGCATGTGTCCTCAAAAGCCTGATTCCAATACGTGCATAGGGGTTTTCCTGAGGCACCCATCAGAACTCATCTCGTCTCCACAAGGAAACCTGTGCATGGGAGCCATGTCCAAAGCTTAGGAGAGTACTTCAGGTTCCCGGTGCCACCGCCCTATTCCAAGGCCCTCATGGACACAAAAACACATTAGGACCCATCCTCAGGAAAGTCCATTTCAACTCAGCCACCCCTGTTGCTCCGGCAGAGCCATCAGATCTAAACTGTCTTGTTGCTAGGAGAGAATTGGAATGCGAGGCGGGCTCCCTGCATCCATCCGCGAACGGTGCTCTGGAGTCATTCCATATGGGATGTCCTGGAGCTGTCCAACAGGTCTCAATTGTCCCGCAGAAGGAATCCTTGAAGGGGGCATCCCACAACTCCCAACGTGGGAAAACCTCAATGGCCCCGAGATTCCTCTCCCTTCATGAAGCGGACGTCATGCACAGAAACTCCAACCTGAGCCAACGTCTGATCCTCGCCCTGACTTCAGATGCATGAGATATTGGTTCAGATCTGCAGGGGGTACCTGCCGTGCCCTCACCCTGAAACCAAGTCTAGCTTGTCTTCTCAGACTTCCGTCCTCACACTCCTGGCCACGATGCCCTCAAGTTTGGCAATTCCGGACCCACAATGCAGCACTCTGCCTGCCCTCTAGAAAAAAAATTGTTGCATCAGGAGCTGCCCAGGCAGCTTAAATGAGGATAAACCTACACAGCACTCTACGTTACCCAATTAGATAGTCTAACCTGGGCACTAATGCACTGTCGAACACAACCTGAGCCCGGACCTCCTGACCAATACCCAGAAAGCTGACCGCACACTGAGCACATAAAAACCGCCATGGCCTTAGGTCATCATCTCTTCCCTACCTCCGTTTTCAGGCTTCAGAACCGAGACCTTATCTCCAATCACTGCACAGCGGTGTGTCTGATGCAGAAATCAGAACTCTTCCTGACCCATGGCAAGAACCCTTGTGGTTGGCACGTTGTCCAACGTTCAGTGTAGGAGAAACCAGCATTCACCCTGAGGCCCCGCCCATTCTTGAGTGCGACGAGGGCATACATACGCATTGTGACCCTCAGCATGAGTCCTGTCCTCTAGTAAGTCCTCTCAGTGGCTGGACCATTAGATGTCATAATGGGCTTGACATGTCCCTAGGCCCCAATTTTTAACCAGATTTCTGATTGTCCAGTCGCCCCTCCCCAGGGTTCCAGTCTGGAATCCCTCATTTGGTGGGACACCTGAGGTTAAAAAAGAAAACAACAACAACAACAAAAAAAAACGGACTTCTTCCAGCCCACAAAATGACCCCAAACTCTTTGGACGGGGCCAAACCACCAGAGAGTAAGACTCGTCCATTTCCCATGAAGTCACCCAGAAATTCCACGACCATGAGTGGCACGATATCCAGAGACAAAAACTTGAGCAGGAGCCTCACACTCGCCCTTCTTTCAAATCCCGAAGAGTTCTCCTCATGGTCTGTAGGTCAGTCCTGCCATACCTACGACCCGAAACATAAGCCGAGTTTGTGTTTTCAGACAACTGTCCAAACAGCCCTGGGCTACACAATCTACAGGCTCAGGCCCCTGGAGCCAAAACTGAGAACTGTACTTGCCCTCTCCAAGGGAATTGTGTGTGCCCATTCCAATGGCCACAACCCTACTAATAGGATAAAACTCCAAAGTCCCTGATCCATCTCAATAGTGGTGGCTTCCCAGGAAAAATAGGGGCATTCTGAGCCCAACTGAGCACCTACCTGCACTCAGACCCATAGACAGATGTCCCCAGAGGTAAAAAGGAAAGAACAGGCCCCTAGCACTAATCAGATCCATTGCTTTGGTTTCCAGGCATCTCTCCTCAGAGGCCTGGATATCAAAACAGCACATAGCTGTTTCTTGACTCACCCATCAGAAAACATCTCATCTACACATGGGAAACTTGCACGTTGGAGCTGTGTCAAAGCCTCTGCTTAAAAGAACCCTTTAGGGCCCCAGTGCCACCGCTTCATTCCAAGGTCTCCATAGACACAAAAGCACATTAGGACCCATCCCCAGGGGTGTCCATTTCAACTCAGCGTCCTCGGTTGCTCCCCACAGATCCAGGAGATCTAACCTGTCTTGTTGCTAGGAGGCAATTGGAATGCGAGGTGGGCTACCCAGCCATCCATCCTTAGAACCCTGCTCAGAATCATTGGCCTGGACCCAAACAACAGGTCTCAATTGTCCTGCAGAAGACTCTCTGCAGTTTGGAGCTTCTCACAACTCCCATCGTGGGAAAACCCCCATGGCCTCGTGATGCCCCCCCATTCATAAAGGGGCCATCAGGGACAGAAACTCCAACCTGAGCGATCGTCTGATCCTCGCCCTGACTTCAGATGCACGAGATCTCGATTCAGGTCTGTACATTCTGCCTGCCATGGCCTCACCCAGAAATCTAAGCCTAGCTTGTGTTCTCAGACTTTGGTCGTCAGACTACTGCCCCACAAGCCCTCCAGTTTGGCAATCCAGAACTACAATGCAGCACCCTGCCCGCCCTCCAGAAGAAAAACATTGCCCTCTGGGGCTACCCAGTAACCCCAAATGAGGATCAACCTGCACCGACCTTGGCTGTACCCCAAATACATAGGCTGACCAGGGCACTAATGCCCTTTCTGACACAGGCTGAGCCTGGACCCCCTGGCCCCTCCCAGACAGCTGGCCGCACACTGAGCACATCGAGCCGCCGTGGCCTTAGGTCGTCATTCCTTCCCAACCTCGGTTTTCAGGTTTCAGAACCTAGACCTTATCTCCAGTCACTGCCCAGGGTTGAAGGTGATGCAGAAATCAGAACTCCTTCCCCATGGCAAGAAACCTTGTGGTTGGCATGTTGTCCAACGTTCAGTGTAGTTGAAACCAGTGTGGCCCATGATGCCCTGCCCATGCTCGCCGGCCACTTTGGTCACAAACGCACATTGTGACCCTCAGGTTGAGCCCAGTCCTCAAGTAAGGCCAGTCAGTGGCTAGATGAAGAGATAACATATTGGGCTTCCCATGCCCCTAGGCCCCAATTTTTAACCATAGTTCGGGTTGTCCCTTCAGTCTTCCCCACGGCTTTGCTTTGGAATTCCAATTTATGTGGGACACCTGAGGTAACAAAACTGAAATGAGTCCACCCATCCCACATATTGACGTAAAGCAATTGGGAATCGGGCCAAATCCTCAGAGAAGAAGATTCGTCCATGGCCCATGAGGCCTCCCCGACATTCCACGGCCATCGCTGATACAAAATCCAGAGACAAAAGCCTGAGCAAGCGCCTCAGACTCCCACTTTCTTCATATCCTGAAGAGTTCTTCTCATGGTTTGTAGATCGGGCCTGCCATACCTACGTCCCCAAACCCAAGCTGAGTTTGTGTTTTCAGACTTCTGTCCTCAAAGTCTTGGGCCACACTCCCTCCAGGCTGGGTCCCTGGAGCCACACATTAGGACTGTGCCTACCAATCCATGGGAATTCTGCCCATTCCATGGTCCAAAATCGTACAAATTAGGAGAAACCTCCAAAGTCCCTGAGGCCATCCCAATAGTGTAGGTCTCCCAGAACAAACCAGGGCTGTCTGACACCAGCTGATAATCGACCTCCACTCATACCATAGATGGATGTCCCCAGAGAAGAAATTGAACCAGACAGGACCCTAGGCTATAATAGGATCCATTGCTTTGGGTTACAGGCATGTGTCCTCAAAAGCCTGATTCCAATACGTGCATAGGGGTTTTCCTGAGGCACCCATCAGAACTCATCTCGTCTCCACAAGGAAACCTGTGCATGGGAGCCATGTCCAAAGCTTAGGAGAGTACTTCAGGTTCCCGGTGCCACCGCCCTATTCCAAGGCCCTCATGGACACAAAAACACATTAGGACCCATCCTCAGGAAAGTCCATTTCAACTCAGCCACCCCTGTTGCTCCGGCAGAGCCATCAGATCTAAACTGTCTTGTTGCTAGGAGAGAATTGGAATGCGAGGCGGGCTCCCTGCATCCATCCGCGAACGGTGCTCTGGAGTCATTCCATATGGGATGTCCTGGAGCTGTCCAACAGGTCTCAATTGTCCCGCAGAAGGAATCCTTGAAGGGGGCATCCCACAACTCCCAACGTGGGAAAACCTCAATGGCCCCGAGATTCCTCTCCCTTCATGAAGCGGACGTCATGCACAGAAACTCCAACCTGAGCCAACGTCTGATCCTCGCCCTGACTTCAGATGCATGAGATATTGGTTCAGATCTGCAGGGGGTACCTGCCGTGCCCTCACCCTGAAACCAAGTCTAGCTTGTCTTCTCAGACTTCCGTCCTCACACTCCTGGCCACGATGCCCTCAAGTTTGGCAATTCCGGACCCACAATGCAGCACTCTGCCTGCCCTCTAGAAAAAAAATTGTTGCATCAGGAGCTGCCCAGGCAGCTTAAATGAGGATAAACCTACACAGCACTCTACGTTACCCAATTAGATAGTCTAACCTGGGCACTAATGCACTGTCGAACACAACCTGAGCCCGGACCTCCTGACCAATACCCAGAAAGCTGACCGCACACTGAGCACATAAAAACCGCCATGGCCTTAGGTCATCATCTCTTCCCTACCTCCGTTTTCAGGCTTCAGAACCGAGACCTTATCTCCAATCACTGCACAGCGGTGTGTCTGATGCAGAAATCAGAACTCTTCCTGACCCATGGCAAGAACCCTTGTGGTTGGCACGTTGTCCAACGTTCAGTGTAGGAGAAACCAGCATTCACCCTGAGGCCCCGCCCATTCTTGAGTGCGACGAGGGCATACATACGCATTGTGACCCTCAGCATGAGTCCTGTCCTCTAGTAAGTCCTCTCAGTGGCTGGACCATTAGATGTCATAATGGGCTTGACATGTCCCTAGGCCCCAATTTTTAACCAGATTTCTGATTGTCCAGTCGCCCCTCCCCAGGGTTCCAGTCTGGAATCCCTCATTTGGTGGGACACCTGAGGTTAAAAAAGAAAACAACAACAACAACAAAAAAAAACGGACTTCTTCCAGCCCACAGAATGACCCCAAACTCTTTGGACGGGGCCAAACCACCAGAGAGTAAGACTCGTCCATTTCCCATGAAGTCACCCAGAAATTCCACGACCATGAGTGGCACGATATCCAGAGACAAAAACTTGAGCAGGAGCCTCACACTCGCCCTTCTTTCAAATCCCGAAGAGTTCTCCTCATGGTCTGTAGGTCAGTCCTGCCATACCTACGACCCGAAACATAAGCCGAGTTTGTGTTTTCAGACAACTGTCCAAACAGCCCTGGGCTACACAATCTACAGGCTCAGGCCCCTGGAGCCAAAACTGAGAACTGTACTTGCCCTCTCCAAGGGAATTGTGTGTGCCCATTCCAATGGCCACAACCCTACTAATAGGATAAAACTCCAAAGTCCCTGATCCATCTCAATAGTGGTGGCTTCCCAGGAAAAATAGGGGCATTCTGAGCCCAACTGAGCACCTACCTGCACTCAGACCCATAGACAGATGTCCCCAGAGGTAAAAAGGAAAGAACAGGCCCCTAGCACTAATCAGATCCATTGCTTTGGTTTCCAGGCATCTCTCCTCAGAGGCCTGGATATCAAAACAGCACATAGCTGTTTCTTGACTCACCCATCAGAAAACATCTCATCTACACATGGGAAACTTGCACGTTGGAGCTGTGTCAAAGCCTCTGCTTAAAAGAACCCTTTAGGGCCCCAGTGCCACCGCTTCATTCCAAGGTCTCCATAGACACAAAAGCACATTAGGACCCATCCCCAGGGGTGTCCATTTCAACTCAGCGTCCTCAGTTGCTCCCCACAGATCCAGGAGATCTAACCTGTCTTGTTGCTAGGAGGCAATTGGAATGCGAGGTGGGCTACCCAGCCATCCATCCTTAGAACCCTGCTCAGAATCATTGGCCTGGACCCAAACAACAGGTCTCAATTGTCCTGCAGAAGACTCTCTGCAGTTTGGAGCTTCTCACAACTCCCATCGTGGGAAAACCCCCATGGCCTCGTGATGCCCCCCCATTCATAAAGGGGCCATCAGGGACAGAAACTCCAACCTGAGCGATCGTCTGATCCTCGCCCTGACTTCAGATGCACGAGATCTCGATTCAGGTCTGTACATTCTGCCTGCCATGGCCTCACCCAGAAATCTAAGCCTAGCTTGTGTTCTCAGACTTTGGTCGTCAGACTACTGCCCCACAAGCCCTCCAGTTTGGCAATCCAGAACTACAATGCAGCACCCTGCCCGCCCTCCAGAAGAAAAACATTGCCCTCTGGGGCTACCCAGTAACCCCAAATGAGGATCAACCTGCACCGACCTTGGCTGTACCCCAAATACATAGGCTGACCAGGGCACTAATGCCCTTTCTGACACAGGCTGAGCCTGGACCCCCTGGCCCCTCCCAGACAGCTGGCCGCACACTGAGCACATCGAG
This sequence comes from Mustela nivalis, assembly GCF_964662115.1. Lineage (NCBI taxonomy): Eukaryota > Metazoa > Chordata > Mammalia > Carnivora > Mustelidae > Mustela > Mustela nivalis. The sequence continues at coordinate 1,330,054 of NW_028136526.1, forward strand.
CCGCCGTGGCCTTAGGTCGTCATTCCTTCCCAACCTCGGTTTTCAGGTTTCAGAACCTAGACCTTATCTCCAGTCACTGCCCAGGGTTGAAGGTGATGCAGAAATCAGAACTCCTTCCCCATGGCAAGAAACCTTGTGGTTGGCATGTTGTCCAACGTTCAGTGTAGTTGAAACCAGTGTGGCCCATGATGCCCTGCCCATGCTCGCCGGCCACTTTGGTCACAAACGCACATTGTGACCCTCAGGTTGAGCCCAGTCCTCAAGTAAGGCCAGTCAGTGGCTAGATGAAGAGATAACATATTGGGCTTCCCATGCCCCTAGGCCCCAATTTTTAACCATAGTTCGGGTTGTCCCTTCAGTCTTCCCCACGGCTTTGCTTTGGAATTCCAATTTATGTGGGACACCTGAGGTAACAAAACTGAAATGAGTCCACCCATCCCACATATTGACGTAAAGCAATTGGGAATCGGGCCAAATCCTCAGAGAAGAAGATTCGTCCATGGCCCATGAGGCCTCCCCGACATTCCACGGCCATCGCTGATACAAAATCCAGAGACAAAAGCCTGAGCAAGCGCCTCAGACTCCCACTTTCTTCATATCCTGAAGAGTTCTTCTCATGGTTTGTAGATCGGGCCTGCCATACCTACGTCCCCAAACCCAAGCTGAGTTTGTGTTTTCAGACTTCTGTCCTCAAAGTCTTGGGCCACACTCCCTCCAGGCTGGGTCCCTGGAGCCACACATTAGGACTGTGCCTACCAATCCATGGGAATTCTGCCCATTCCATGGTCCAAAATCGTACAAATTAGGAGAAACCTCCAAAGTCCCTGAGGCCATCCCAATAGTGTAGGTCTCCCAGAACAAACCAGGGCTGTCTGACACCAGCTGATAATCGACCTCCACTCATACCATAGATGGATGTCCCCAGAGAAGAAATTGAACCAGACAGGACCCTAGGCTATAATAGGATCCATTGCTTTGGGTTACAGGCATGTGTCCTCAAAAGCCTGATTCCAATACGTGCATAGGGGTTTTCCTGAGGCACCCATCAGAACTCATCTCGTCTCCACAAGGAAACCTGTGCATGGGAGCCATGTCCAAAGCTTAGGAGAGTACTTCAGGTTCCCGGTGCCACCGCCCTATTCCAAGGCCCTCATGGACACAAAAACACATTAGGACCCATCCTCAGGAAAGTCCATTTCAACTCAGCCACCCCTGTTGCTCCGGCAGAGCCATCAGATCTAAACTGTCTTGTTGCTAGGAGAGAATTGGAATGCGAGGCGGGCTCCCTGCATCCATCCGCGAACGGTGCTCTGGAGTCATTCCATATGGGATGTCCTGGAGCTGTCCAACAGGTCTCAATTGTCCCGCAGAAGGAATCCTTGAAGGGGGCATCCCACAACTCCCAACGTGGGAAAACCTCAATGGCCCCGAGATTCCTCTCCCTTCATGAAGCGGACGTCATGCACAGAAACTCCAACCTGAGCCAACGTCTGATCCTCGCCCTGACTTCAGATGCATGAGATATTGGTTCAGATCTGCAGGGGGTACCTGCCGTGCCCTCACCCTGAAACCAAGTCTAGCTTGTCTTCTCAGACTTCCGTCCTCACACTCCTGGCCACGATGCCCTCAAGTTTGGCAATTCCGGACCCACAATGCAGCACTCTGCCTGCCCTCTAGAAAAAAAATTGTTGCATCAGGAGCTGCCCAGGCAGCTTAAATGAGGATAAACCTACACAGCACTCTACGTTACCCAATTAGATAGTCTAACCTGGGCACTAATGCACTGTCGAACACAACCTGAGCCCGGACCTCCTGACCAATACCCAGAAAGCTGACCGCACACTGAGCACATAAAAACCGCCATGGCCTTAGGTCATCATCTCTTCCCTACCTCCGTTTTCAGGCTTCAGAACCGAGACCTTATCTCCAATCACTGCACAGCGGTGTGTCTGATGCAGAAATCAGAACTCTTCCTGACCCATGGCAAGAACCCTTGTGGTTGGCACGTTGTCCAACGTTCAGTGTAGGAGAAACCAGCATTCACCCTGAGGCCCCGCCCATTCTTGAGTGCGACGAGGGCATACATACGCATTGTGACCCTCAGCATGAGTCCTGTCCTCTAGTAAGTCCTCTCAGTGGCTGGACCATTAGATGTCATAATGGGCTTGACATGTCCCTAGGCCCCAATTTTTAACCAGATTTCTGATTGTCCAGTCGCCCCTCCCCAGGGTTCCAGTCTGGAATCCCTCATTTGGTGGGACACCTGAGGTTAAAAAAGAAAACAACAACAACAACAAAAAAAAACGGACTTCTTCCAGCCCACAAAATGACCCCAAACTCTTTGGACGGGGCCAAACCACCAGAGAGTAAGACTCGTCCATTTCCCATGAAGTCACCCAGAAATTCCACGACCATGAGTGGCACGATATCCAGAGACAAAAACTTGAGCAGGAGCCTCACACTCGCCCTTCTTTCAAATCCCGAAGAGTTCTCCTCATGGTCTGTAGGTCAGTCCTGCCATACCTACGACCCGAAACATAAGCCGAGTTTGTGTTTTCAGACAACTGTCCAAACAGCCCTGGGCTACACAATCTACAGGCTCAGGCCCCTGGAGCCAAAACTGAGAACTGTACTTGCCCTCTCCAAGGGAATTGTGTGTGCCCATTCCAATGGCCACAACCCTACTAATAGGATAAAACTCCAAAGTCCCTGATCCATCTCAATAGTGGTGGCTTCCCAGGAAAAATAGGGGCATTCTGAGCCCAACTGAGCACCTACCTGCACTCAGACCCATAGACAGATGTCCCCAGAGGTAAAAAGGAAAGAACAGGCCCCTAGCACTAATCAGATCCATTGCTTTGGTTTCCAGGCATCTCTCCTCAGAGGCCTGGATATCAAAACAGCACATAGCTGTTTCTTGACTCACCCATCAGAAAACATCTCATCTACACATGGGAAACTTGCACGTTGGAGCTGTGTCAAAGCCTCTGCTTAAAAGAACCCTTTAGGGCCCCAGTGCCACCGCTTCATTCCAAGGTCTCCATAGACACAAAAGCACATTAGGACCCATCCCCAGGGGTGTCCATTTCAACTCAGCGTCCTCGGTTGCTCCCCACAGATCCAGGAGATCTAACCTGTCTTGTTGCTAGGAGGCAATTGGAATGCGAGGTGGGCTACCCAGCCATCCATCCTTAGAACCCTGCTCAGAATCATTGGCCTGGACCCAAACAACAGGTCTCAATTGTCCTGCAGAAGACTCTCTGCAGTTTGGAGCTTCTCACAACTCCCATCGTGGGAAAACCCCCATGGCCTCGTGATGCCCCCCCATTCATAAAGGGGCCATCAGGGACAGAAACTCCAACCTGAGCGATCGTCTGATCCTCGCCCTGACTTCAGATGCACGAGATCTCGATTCAGGTCTGTACATTCTGCCTGCCATGGCCTCACCCAGAAATCTAAGCCTAGCTTGTGTTCTCAGACTTTGGTCGTCAGACTACTGCCCCACAAGCCCTCCAGTTTGGCAATCCAGAACTACAATGCAGCACCCTGCCCGCCCTCCAGAAGAAAAACATTGCCCTCTGGGGCTACCCAGTAACCCCAAATGAGGATCAACCTGCACCGACCTTGGCTGTACCCCAAATACATAGGCTGACCAGGGCACTAATGCCCTTTCTGACACAGGCTGAGCCTGGACCCCCTGGCCCCTCCCAGACAGCTGGCCGCACACTGAGCACATCGAGCCGCCGTGGCCTTAGGTCGTCATTCCTTCCCAACCTCGGTTTTCAGGTTTCAGAACCTAGACCTTATCTCCAGTCACTGCCCAGGGTTGAAGGTGATGCAGAAATCAGAACTCCTTCCCCATGGCAAGAAACCTTGTGGTTGGCATGTTGTCCAACGTTCAGTGTAGTTGAAACCAGTGTGGCCCATGATGCCCTGCCCATGCTCGCCGGCCACTTTGGTCACAAACGCACATTGTGACCCTCAGGTTGAGCCCAGTCCTCAAGTAAGGCCAGTCAGTGGCTAGATGAAGAGATAACATATTGGGCTTCCCATGCCCCTAGGCCCCAATTTTTAACCATAGTTCGGGTTGTCCCTTCAGTCTTCCCCACGGCTTTGCTTTGGAATTCCAATTTATGTGGGACACCTGAGGTAACAAAACTGAAATGAGTCCACCCATCCCACATATTGACGTAAAGCAATTGGGAATCGGGCCAAATCCTCAGAGAAGAAGATTCGTCCATGGCCCATGAGGCCTCCCCGACATTCCACGGCCATCGCTGATACAAAATCCAGAGACAAAAGCCTGAGCAAGCGCCTCAGACTCCCACTTTCTTCATATCCTGAAGAGTTCTTCTCATGGTTTGTAGATCGGGCCTGCCATACCTACGTCCCCAAACCCAAGCTGAGTTTGTGTTTTCAGACTTCTGTCCTCAAAGTCTTGGGCCACACTCCCTCCAGGCTGGGTCCCTGGAGCCACACATTAGGACTGTGCCTACCAATCCATGGGAATTCTGCCCATTCCATGGTCCAAAATCGTACAAATTAGGAGAAACCTCCAAAGTCCCTGAGGCCATCCCAATAGTGTAGGTCTCCCAGAACAAACCAGGGCTGTCTGACACCAGCTGATAATCGACCTCCACTCATACCATAGATGGATGTCCCCAGAGAAGAAATTGAACCAGACAGGACCCTAGGCTATAATAGGATCCATTGCTTTGGGTTACAGGCATGTGTCCTCAAAAGCCTGATTCCAATACGTGCATAGGGGTTTTCCTGAGGCACCCATCAGAACTCATCTCGTCTCCACAAGGAAACCTGTGCATGGGAGCCATGTCCAAAGCTTAGGAGAGTACTTCAGGTTCCCGGTGCCACCGCCCTATTCCAAGGCCCTCATGGACACAAAAACACATTAGGACCCATCCTCAGGAAAGTCCATTTCAACTCAGCCACCCCTGTTGCTCCGGCAGAGCCATCAGATCTAAACTGTCTTGTTGCTAGGAGAGAATTGGAATGCGAGGCGGGCTCCCTGCATCCATCCGCGAACGGTGCTCTGGAGTCATTCCATATGGGATGTCCTGGAGCTGTCCAACAGGTCTCAATTGTCCCGCAGAAGGAATCCTTGAAGGGGGCATCCCACAACTCCCAACGTGGGAAAACCTCAATGGCCCCGAGATTCCTCTCCCTTCATGAAGCGGACGTCATGCACAGAAACTCCAACCTGAGCCAACGTCTGATCCTCGCCCTGACTTCAGATGCATGAGATATTGGTTCAGATCTGCAGGGGGTACCTGCCGTGCCCTCACCCTGAAACCAAGTCTAGCTTGTCTTCTCAGACTTCCGTCCTCACACTCCTGGCCACGATGCCCTCAAGTTTGGCAATTCCGGACCCACAATGCAGCACTCTGCCTGCCCTCTAGAAAAAAAATTGTTGCATCAGGAGCTGCCCAGGCAGCTTAAATGAGGATAAACCTACACAGCACTCTACGTTACCCAATTAGATAGTCTAACCTGGGCACTAATGCACTGTCGAACACAACCTGAGCCCGGACCTCCTGACCAATACCCAGAAAGCTGACCGCACACTGAGCACATAAAAACCGCCATGGCCTTAGGTCATCATCTCTTCCCTACCTCCGTTTTCAGGCTTCAGAACCGAGACCTTATCTCCAATCACTGCACAGCGGTGTGTCTGATGCAGAAATCAGAACTCTTCCTGACCCATGGCAAGAACCCTTGTGGTTGGCACGTTGTCCAACGTTCAGTGTAGGAGAAACCAGCATTCACCCTGAGGCCCCGCCCATTCTTGAGTGCGACGAGGGCATACATACGCATTGTGACCCTCAGCATGAGTCCTGTCCTCTAGTAAGTCCTCTCAGTGGCTGGACCATTAGATGTCATAATGGGCTTGACATGTCCCTAGGCCCCAATTTTTAACCAGATTTCTGATTGTCCAGTCGCCCCTCCCCAGGGTTCCAGTCTGGAATCCCTCATTTGGTGGGACACCTGAGGTTAAAAAAGAAAACAACAACAACAACAAAAAAAAACGGACTTCTTCCAGCCCACAAAATGACCCCAAACTCTTTGGACGGGGCCAAACCACCAGAGAGTAAGACTCGTCCATTTCCCATGAAGTCACCCAGAAATTCCACGACCATGAGTGGCACGATATCCAGAGACAAAAACTTGAGCAGGAGCCTCACACTCGCCCTTCTTTCAAATCCCGAAGAGTTCTCCTCATGGTCTGTAGGTCAGTCCTGCCATACCTACGACCCGAAACATAAGCCGAGTTTGTGTTTTCAGACAACTGTCCAAACAGCCCTGGGCTACACAATCTACAGGCTCAGGCCCCTGGAGCCAAAACTGAGAACTGTACTTGCCCTCTCCAAGGGAATTGTGTGTGCCCATTCCAATGGCCACAACCCTACTAATAGGATAAAACTCCAAAGTCCCTGATCCATCTCAATAGTGGTGGCTTCCCAGGAAAAATAGGGGCATTCTGAGCCCAACTGAGCACCTACCTGCACTCAGACCCATAGACAGATGTCCCCAGAGGTAAAAAGGAAAGAACAGGCCCCTAGCACTAATCAGATCCATTGCTTTGGTTTCCAGGCATCTCTCCTCAGAGGCCTGGATATCAAAACAGCACATAGCTGTTTCTTGACTCACCCATCAGAAAACATCTCATCTACACATGGGAAACTTGCACGTTGGAGCTGTGTCAAAGCCTCTGCTTAAAAGAACCCTTTAGGGCCCCAGTGCCACCGCTTCATTCCAAGGTCTCCATAGACACAAAAGCACATTAGGACCCATCCCCAGGGGTGTCCATTTCAACTCAGCGTCCTCGGTTGCTCCCCACAGATCCAGGAGATCTAACCTGTCTTGTTGCTAGGAGGCAATTGGAATGCGAGGTGGGCTACCCAGCCATCCATCCTTAGAACCCTGCTCAGAATCATTGGCCTGGACCCAAACAACAGGTCTCAATTGTCCTGCAGAAGACTCTCTGCAGTTTGGAGCTTCTCACAACTCCCATCGTGGGAAAACCCCCATGGCCTCGTGATGCCCCCCCATTCATAAAGGGGCCATCAGGGACAGAAACTCCAACCTGAGCGATCGTCTGATCCTCGCCCTGACTTCAGATGCACGAGATCTCGATTCAGGTCTGTACATTCTGCCTGCCATGGCCTCACCCAGAAATCTAAGCCTAGCTTGTGTTCTCAGACTTTGGTCGTCAGACTACTGCCCCACAAGCCCTCCAGTTTGGCAATCCAGAACTACAATGCAGCACCCTGCCCGCCCTCCAGAAGAAAAACATTGCCCTCTGGGGCTACCCAGTAACCCCAAATGAGGATCAACCTGCACCGACCTTGGCTGTACCCCAAATACATAGGCTGACCAGGGCACTAATGCCCTTTCTGACACAGGCTGAGCCTGGACCCCCTGGCCCCTCCCAGACAGCTGGCCGCACACTGAGCACATCGAGCCGCCGTGGCCTTAGGTCGTCATTCCTTCCCAACCTCGGTTTTCAGGTTTCAGAACCTAGACCTTATCTCCAGTCACTGCCCAGGGTTGAAGGTGATGCAGAAATCAGAACTCCTTCCCCATGGCAAGAAACCTTGTGGTTGGCATGTTGTCCAACGTTCAGTGTAGTTGAAACCAGTGTGGCCCATGATGCCCTGCCCATGCTCGCCGGCCACTTTGGTCACAAACGCACATTGTGACCCTCAGGTTGAGCCCAGTCCTCAAGTAAGGCCAGTCAGTGGCTAGATGAAGAGATAACATATTGGGCTTCCCATGCCCCTAGGCCCCAATTTTTAACCATAGTTCGGGTTGTCCCTTCAGTCTTCCCCACGGCTTTGCTTTGGAATTCCAATTTATGTGGGACACCTGAGGTAACAAAACTGAAATGAGTCCACCCATCCCACATATTGACGTAAAGCAATTGGGAATCGGGCCAAATCCTCAGAGAAGAAGATTCGTCCATGGCCCATGAGGCCTCCCCGACATTCCACGGCCATCGCTGATACAAAATCCAGAGACAAAAGCCTGAGCAAGCGCCTCAGACTCCCACTTTCTTCATATCCTGAAGAGTTCTTCTCATGGTTTGTAGATCGGGCCTGCCATACCTACGTCCCCAAACCCAAGCTGAGTTTGTGTTTTCAGACTTCTGTCCTCAAAGTCTTGGGCCACACTCCCTCCAGGCTGGGTCCCTGGAGCCACACATTAGGACTGTGCCTACCAATCCATGGGAATTCTGCCCATTCCATGGTCCAAAATCGTACAAATTAGGAGAAACCTCCAAAGTCCCTGAGGCCATCCCAATAGTGTAGGTCTCCCAGAACAAACCAGGGCTGTCTGACACCAGCTGATAATCGACCTCCACTCATACCATAGATGGATGTCCCCAGAGAAGAAATTGAACCAGACAGGACCCTAGGCTATAATAGGATCCATTGCTTTGGGTTACAGGCATGTGTCCTCAAAAGCCTGATTCCAATACGTGCATAGGGGTTTTCCTGAGGCACCCATCAGAACTCATCTCGTCTCCACAAGGAAACCTGTGCATGGGAGCCATGTCCAAAGCTTAGGAGAGTACTTCAGGTTCCCGGTGCCACCGCCCTATTCCAAGGCCCTCATGGACACAAAAACACATTAGGACCCATCCTCAGGAAAGTCCATTTCAACTCAGCCACCCCTGTTGCTCCGGCAGAGCCATCAGATCTAAACTGTCTTGTTGCTAGGAGAGAATTGGAATGCGAGGCGGGCTCCCTGCATCCATCCGCGAACGGTGCTCTGGAGTCATTCCATATGGGATGTCCTGGAGCTGTCCAACAGGTCTCAATTGTCCCGCAGAAGGAATCCTTGAAGGGGGCATCCCACAACTCCCAACGTGGGAAAACCTCAATGGCCCCGAGATTCCTCTCCCTTCATGAAGCGGACGTCATGCACAGAAACTCCAACCTGAGCCAACGTCTGATCCTCGCCCTGACTTCAGATGCATGAGATATTGGTTCAGATCTGCAGGGGGTACCTGCCGTGCCCTCACCCTGAAACCAAGTCTAGCTTGTCTTCTCAGACTTCCGTCCTCACACTCCTGGCCACGATGCCCTCAAGTTTGGCAATTCCGGACCCACAATGCAGCACTCTGCCTGCCCTCTAGAAAAAAAATTGTTGCATCAGGAGCTGCCCAGGCAGCTTAAATGAGGATAAACCTACACAGCACTCTACGTTACCCAATTAGATAGTCTAACCTGGGCACTAATGCACTGTCGAACACAACCTGAGCCCGGACCTCCTGACCAATACCCAGAAAGCTGACCGCACACTGAGCACATAAAAACCGCCATGGCCTTAGGTCATCATCTCTTCCCTACCTCCGTTTTCAGGCTTCAGAACCGAGACCTTATCTCCAATCACTGCACAGCGGTGTGTCTGATGCAGAAATCAGAACTCTTCCTGACCCATGGCAAGAACCCTTGTGGTTGGCACGTTGTCCAACGTTCAGTGTAGGAGAAACCAGCATTCACCCTGAGGCCCCGCCCATTCTTGAGTGCGACGAGGGCATACATACGCATTGTGACCCTCAGCATGAGTCCTGTCCTCTAGTAAGTCCTCTCAGTGGCTGGACCATTAGATGTCATAATGGGCTTGACATGTCCCTAGGCCCCAATTTTTAACCAGATTTCTGATTGTCCAGTCGCCCCTCCCCAGGGTTCCAGTCTGGAATCCCTCATTTGGTGGGACACCTGAGATTAAAAAAGAAAACAACAACAACAACAAAAAAAAACGGACTTCTTCCAGCCCACAAAATGACCCCAAACTCTTTGGACGGGGCCAAACCACCAGAGAGTAAGACTCGTCCATTTCCCATGAAGTCACCCAGAAATTCCACGACCATGAGTGGCACGATATCCAGAGACAAAAACTTGAGCAGGAGCCTCACACTCGCCCTTCTTTCAAATCCCGAAGAGTTCTCCTCATGGTCTGTAGGTCAGTCCTGCCATACCTACGACCCGAAACATAAGCCGAGTTTGTGTTTTCAGACAACTGTCCAAACAGCCCTGGGCTACACAATCTACAGGCTCAGGCCCCTGGAGCCAAAACTGAGAACTGTACTTGCCCTCTCCAAGGGAATTGTGTGTGCCCATTCCAATGGCCACAACCCTACTAATAGGATAAAACTCCAAAGTCCCTGATCCATCTCAATAGTGGTGGCTTCCCAGGAAAAATAGGGGCATTCTGAGCCCAACTGAGCACCTACCTGCACTCAGACCCATAGACAGATGTCCCCAGAGGTAAAAAGGAAAGAACAGGCCCCTAGCACTAATCAGATCCATTGCTTTGGTTTCCAGGCATCTCTCCTCAGAGGCCTGGATATCAAAACAGCACATAGCTGTTTCTTGACTCACCCATCAGAAAACATCTCATCTACACATGGGAAACTTGCACGTTGGAGCTGTGTCAAAGCCTCTGCTTAAAAGAACCCTTTAGGGCCCCAGTGCCACCGCTTCATTCCAAGGTCTCCATAGACACAAAAGCACATTAGGACCCATCCCCAGGGGTGTCCATTTCAACTCAGCGTCCTCGGTTGCTCCCCACAGATCCAGGAGATCTAACCTGTCTTGTTGCTAGGAGGCAATTGGAATGCGAGGTGGGCTACCCAGCCATCCATCCTTAGAACCCTGCTCAGAATCATTGGCCTGGACCCAAACAACAGGTCTCAATTGTCCTGCAGAAGACTCTCTGCAGTTTGGAGCTTCTCACAACTCCCATCGTGGGAAAACCCCCATGGCCTCGTGATGCCCCCCCATTCATAAAGGGGCCATCAGGGACAGAAACTCCAACCTGAGCGATCGTCTGATCCTCGCCCTGACTTCAGATGCACGAGATCTCGATTCAGGTCTGTACATTCTGCCTGCCATGGCCTCACCCAGAAATCTAAGCCTAGCTTGTGTTCTCAGACTTTGGTCGTCAGACTACTGCCCCACAAGCCCTCCAGTTTGGCAATCCAGAACTACAATGCAGCACCCTGCCCGCCCTCCAGAAGAAAAACATTGCCCTCTGGGGCTACCCAGTAACCCCAAATGAGGATCAACCTGCACCGACCTTGGCTGTACCCCAAATACATAGGCTGACCAGGGCACTAATGCCCTTTCTGACACAGGCTGAGCCTGGACCCCCTGGCCCCTCCCAGACAGCTGGCCGCACACTGAGCACATCGAGCCGCCGTGGCCTTAGGTCGTCATTCCTTCCCAACCTCGGTTTTCAGGTTTCAGAACCTAGACCTTATCTCCAGTCACTGCCCAGGGTTGAAGGTGATGCAGAAATCAGAACTCCTTCCCCATGGCAAGAAACCTTGTGGTTGGCATGTTGTCCAACGTTCAGTGTAGTTGAAACCAGTGTGGCCCATGATGCCCTGCCCATGCTCGCCGGCCACTTTGGTCACAAACGCACATTGTGACCCTCAGGTTGAGCCCAGTCCTCAAGTAAGGCCAGTCAGTGGCTAGATGAAGAGATAACATATTGGGCTTCCCATGCCCCTAGGCCCCAATTTTTAACCATAGTTCGGGTTGTCCCTTCAGTCTTCCCCACGGCTTTGCTTTGGAATTCCAATTTATGTGGGACACCTGAGGTAACAAAACTGAAATGAGTCCACCCATCCCACATATTGACGTAAAGCAATTGGGAATCGGGCCAAATCCTCAGAGAAGAAGATTCGTCCATGGCCCATGAGGCCTCCCCGACATTCCACGGCCATCGCTGATACAAAATCCAGAGACAAAAGCCTGAGCAAGCGCCTCAGACTCCCACTTTCTTCATATCCTGAAGAGTTCTTCTCATGGTTTGTAGATCGGGCCTGCCATACCTACGTCCCCAAACCCAAGCTGAGTTTGTGTTTTCAGACTTCTGTCCTCAAAGTCTTGGGCCACACTCCCTCCAGGCTGGGTCCCTGGAGCCACACATTAGGACTGTGCCTACCAATCCATGGGAATTCTGCCCATTCCATGGTCCAAAATCGTACAAATTAGGAGAAACCTCCAAAGTCCCTGAGGCCATCCCAATAGTGTAGGTCTCCCAGAACAAACCAGGGCTGTCTGACACCAGCTGATAATCGACCTCCACTCATACCATAGATGGATGTCCCCAGAGAAGAAATTGAACCAGACAGGACCCTAGGCTATAATAGGATCCATTGCTTTGGGTTACAGGCATGTGTCCTCAAAAGCCTGATTCCAATACGTGCATAGGGGTTTTCCTGAGGCACCCATCAGAACTCATCTCGTCTCCACAAGGAAACCTGTGCATGGGAGCCATGTCCAAAGCTTAGGAGAGTACTTCAGGTTCCCGGTGCCACCGCCCTATTCCAAGGCCCTCATGGACACAAAAACACATTAGGACCCATCCTCAGGAAAGTCCATTTCAACTCAGCCACCCCTGTTGCTCCGGCAGAGCCATCAGATCTAAACTGTCTTGTTGCTAGGAGAGAATTGGAATGCGAGGCGGGCTCCCTGCATCCATCCGCGAACGGTGCTCTGGAGTCATTCCATATGGGATGTCCTGGAGCTGTCCAACAGGTCTCAATTGTCCCGCAGAAGGAATCCTTGAAGGGGGCATCCCACAACTCCCAACGTGGGAAAACCTCAATGGCCCCGAGATTCCTCTCCCTTCATGAAGCGGACGTCATGCACAGAAACTCCAACCTGAGCCAACGTCTGATCCTCGCCCTGACTTCAGATGCATGAGATATTGGTTCAGATCTGCAGGGGGTACCTGCCGTGCCCTCACCCTGAAACCAAGTCTAGCTTGTCTTCTCAGACTTCCGTCCTCACACTCCTGGCCACGATGCCCTCAAGTTTGGCAATTCCGGACCCACAATGCAGCACTCTGCCTGCCCTCTAGAAAAAAAATTGTTGCATCAGGAGCTGCCCAGGCAGCTTAAATGAGGATAAACCTACACAGCACTCTACGTTACCCAATTAGATAGTCTAACCTGGGCACTAATGCACTGTCGAACACAACCTGAGCCCGGACCTCCTGACCAATACCCAGAAAGCTGACCGCACACTGAGCACATAAAAACCGCCATGGCCTTAGGTCATCATCTCTTCCCTACCTCCGTTTTCAGGCTTCAGAACCGAGACCTTATCTCCAATCACTGCACAGCGGTGTGTCTGATGCAGAAATCAGAACTCTTCCTGACCCATGGCAAGAACCCTTGTGGTTGGCACGTTCTCCAACGTTCAGTGTAGGAGAAACCAGCATTCACCCTGAGGCCCCGCCCATTCTTGAGTGCGACGAGGGCATACATACGCATTGTGACCCTCAGCATGAGTCCTGTCCTCTAGTAAGTCCTCTCAGTGGCTGGACCATTAGATGTCATAATGGGCTTGACATGTCCCTAGGCCCCAATTTTTAACCAGATTTCTGATTGTCCAGTCGCCCCTCCCCAGGGTTCCAGTCTGGAATCCCTCATTTGGTGGGACACCTGAGATTAAAAAAGAAAACAACAACAACAACAAAAAAAAACGGACTTCTTCCAGCCCACAAAATGACCCCAAACTCTTTGGACGGGGCCAAACCACCAGAGAGTAAGACTCGTCCATTTCCCATGAAGTCACCCAGAAATTCCACGACCATGAGTGGCACGATATCCAGAGACAAAAACTTGAGCAGGAGCCTCACACTCGCCCTTCTTTCAAATCCCGAAGAGTTCTCCTCATGGTCTGTAGGTCAGTCCTGCCATACCTACGACCCGAAACATAAGCCGAGTTTGTGTTTTCAGACAACTGTCCAAACAGCCCTGGGCTACACAATCTACAGGCTCAGGCCCCTGGAGCCAAAACTGAGAACTGTACTTGCCCTCTCCAAGGGAATTGTGTGTGCCCATTCCAATGGCCACAACCCTACTAATAGGATAAAACTCCAAAGTCCCTGATCCATCTCAATAGTGGTGGCTTCCCAGGAAAAATAGGGGCATTCTGAGCCCAACTGAGCACCTACCTGCACTCAGACCCATAGACAGATGTCCCCAGAGGTAAAAAGGAAAGAACAGGCCCCTAGCACTAATCAGATCCATTGCTTTGGTTTCCAGGCATCTCTCCTCAGAGGCCTGGATATCAAAACAGCACATAGCTGTTTCTTGACTCACCCATCAGAAAACATCTCATCTACACATGGGAAACTTGCACGTTGGAGCTGTGTCAAAGCCTCTGCTTAAAAGAACCCTTTAGGGCCCCAGTGCCACCGCTTCATTCCAAGGTCTCCATAGACACAAAAGCACATTAGGACCCATCCCCAGGGGTGTCCATTTCAACTCAGCGTCCTCGGTTGCTCCCCACAGATCCAGGAGATCTAACCTGTCTTGTTGCTAGGAGGCAATTGGAATGCGAGGTGGGCTACCCAGCCATCCATCCTTAGAACCCTGCTCAGAATCATTGGCCTGGACCCAAACAACAGGTCTCAATTGTCCTGCAGAAGACTCTCTGCAGTTTGGAGCTTCTCACAACTCCCATCGTGGGAAAACCCCCATGGCCTCGTGATGCCCCCCCATTCATAAAGGGGCCATCAGGGACAGAAACTCCAACCTGAGCGATCGTCTGATCCTCGCCCTGACTTCAGATGCACGAGATCTCGATTCAGGTCTGTACATTCTGCCTGCCATGGCCTCACCCAGAAATCTAAGCCTAGCTTGTGTTCTCAGACTTTGGTCGTCAGACTACTGCCCCACAAGCCCTCCAGTTTGGCAATCCAGAACTACAATGCAGCACCCTGCCCGCCCTCCAGAAGAAAAACATTGCCCTCTGGGGCTACCCAGTAACCCCAAATGAGGATCAACCTGCACCGACCTTGGCTGTACCCCAAATACATAGGCTGACCAGGGCACTAATGCCCTTTCTGACACAGGCTGAGCCTGGACCCCCTGGCCCCTCCCAGACAGCTGGCCGCACACTGAGCACATCGAGCCGCCGTGGCCTTAGGTCGTCATTCCTTCCCAACCTCGGTTTTCAGGTTTCAGAACCTAGACCTTATCTCCAGTCACTGCCCAGGGTTGAAGGTGATGCAGAAATCAGAACTCCTTCCCCATGGCAAGAAACCTTGTGGTTGGCATGTTGTCCAACGTTCAGTGTAGTTGAAACCAGTGTGGCCCATGATGCCCTGCCCATGCTCGCCGGCCACTTTGGTCACAAACGCACATTGTGACCCTCAGGTTGAGCCCAGTCCTCAAGTAAGGCCAGTCAGTGGCTAGATGAAGAGATAACATATTGGGCTTCCCATGCCCCTAGGCCCCAATTTTTAACCATAGTTCGGGTTGTCCCTTCAGTCTTCCCCACGGCTTTGCTTTGGAATTCCAATTTATGTGGGACACCTGAGGTAACAAAACTGAAATGAGTCCACCCATCCCACATATTGACGTAAAGCAATTGGGAATCGGGCCAAATCCTCAGAGAAGAAGATTCGTCCATGGCCCATGAGGCCTCCCCGACATTCCACGGCCATCGCTGATACAAAATCCAGAGACAAAAGCCTGAGCAAGCGCCTCAGACTCCCACTTTCTTCATATCCTGAAGAGTTCTTCTCATGGTTTGTAGATCGGGCCTGCCATACCTACGTCCCCAAACCCAAGCTGAGTTTGTGTTTTCAGACTTCTGTCCTCAAAGTCTTGGGCCACACTCCCTCCAGGCTGGGTCCCTGGAGCCACACATTAGGACTGTGCCTACCAATCCATGGGAATTCTGCCCATTCCATGGTCCAAAATCGTACAAATTAGGAGAAACCTCCAAAGTCCCTGAGGCCATCCCAATAGTGTAGGTCTCCCAGAACAAACCAGGGCTGTCTGACACCAGCTGATAATCGACCTCCACTCATACCATAGATGGATGTCCCCAGAGAAGAAATTGAACCAGACAGGACCCTAGGCTATAATAGGATCCATTGCTTTGGGTTACAGGCATGTGTCCTCAAAAGCCTGATTCCAATACGTGCATAGGGGTTTTCCTGAGGCACCCATCAGAACTCATCTCGTCTCCACAAGGAAACCTGTGCATGGGAGCCATGTCCAAAGCTTAGGAGAGTACTTCAGGTTCCCGGTGCCACCGCCCTATTCCAAGGCCCTCATGGACACAAAAACACATTAGGACCCATCCTCAGGAAAGTCCATTTCAACTCAGCCACCCCTGTTGCTCCGGCAGAGCCATCAGATCTAAACTGTCTTGTTGCTAGGAGAGAATTGGAATGCGAGGCGGGCTCCCTGCATCCATCCGCGAACGGTGCTCTGGAGTCATTCCATATGGGATGTCCTGGAGCTGTCCAACAGGTCTCAATTGTCCCGCAGAAGGAATCCTTGAAGGGGGCATCCCACAACTCCCAACGTGGGAAAACCTCAATGGCCCCGAGATTCCTCTCCCTTCATGAAGCGGACGTCATGCACAGAAACTCCAACCTGAGCCAACGTCTGATCCTCGCCCTGACTTCAGATGCATGAGATATTGGTTCAGATCTGCAGGGGGTACCTGCCGTGCCCTCACCCTGAAACCAAGTCTAGCTTGTCTTCTCAGACTTCCGTCCTCACACTCCTGGCCACGATGCCCTCAAGTTTGGCAATTCCGGACCCACAATGCAGCACTCTGCCTGCCCTCTAGAAAAAAAATTGTTGCATCAGGAGCTGCCCAGGCAGCTTAAATGAGGATAAACCTACACAGCACTCTACGTTACCCAATTAGATAGTCTAACCTGGGCACTAATGCACTGTCGAACACAACCTGAGCCCGGACCTCCTGACCAATACCCAGAAAGCTGACCGCACACTGAGCACATAAAAACCGCCATGGCCTTAGGTCATCATCTCTTCCCTACCTCCGTTTTCAGGCTTCAGAACCGAGACCTTATCTCCAATCACTGCACAGCGGTGTGTCTGATGCAGAAATCAGAACTCTTCCTGACCCATGGCAAGAACCCTTGTGGTTGGCACGTTGTCCAACGTTCAGTGTAGGAGAAACCAGCATTCACCCTGAGGCCCCGCCCATTCTTGAGTGCGACGAGGGCATACATACGCATTGTGACCCTCAGCATGAGTCCTGTCCTCTAGTAAGTCCTCTCAGTGGCTGGACCATTAGATGTCATAATGGGCTTGACATGTCCCTAGGCCCCAATTTTTAACCAGATTTCTGATTGTCCAGTCGCCCCTCCCCAGGGTTCCAGTCTGGAATCCCTCATTTGGTGGGACACCTGAGGTTAAAAAAGAAAACAACAACAACAACAAAAAAAAACGGACTTCTTCCAGCCCACAAAATGACCCCAAACTCTTTGGACGGGGCCAAACCACCAGAGAGTAAGACTCGTCCATTTCCCGTGAAGTCACCCAGAAATTCCACGACCATGAGTGGCACGATATCCAGAGACAAAAACTTGAGCAGGAGCCTCACACTCGCCCTTCTTTCAAATCCCGAAGAGTTCTCCTCATGGTCTGTAGGTCAGTCCTGCCATACCTACGACCCGAAACATAAGCCGAGTTTGTGTTTTCAGACAACTGTCCAAACAGCCCTGGGCTACACAATCTACAGGCTCAGGCCCCTGGAGCCAAAACTGAGAACTGTACTTGCCCTCTCCAAGGGAATTGTGTGTGCCCATTCCAATGGCCACAACCCTACTAATAGGATAAAACTCCAAAGTCCCTGATCCATCTCAATAGTGGTGGCTTCCCAGGAAAAATAGGGGCATTCTGAGCCCAACTGAGCACCTACCTGCACTCAGACCCATAGACAGATGTCCCCAGAGGTAAAAAGGAAAGAACAGGCCCCTAGCACTAATCAGATCCATTGCTTTGGTTTCCAGGCATCTCTCCTCAGAGGCCTGGATATCAAAACAGCACATAGCTGTTTCTTGACTCACCCATCAGAAAACATCTCATCTACACATGGGAAACTTGCACGTTGGAGCTGTGTCAAAGCCTCTGCTTAAAAGAACCCTTTAGGGCCCCAGTGCCACCGCTTCATTCCAAGGTCTCCATAGACACAAAAGCACATTAGGACCCATCCCCAGGGGTGTCCATTTCAACTCAGCGTCCTCGGTTGCTCCCCACAGATCCAGGAGATCTAACCTGTCTTGTTGCTAGGAGGCAATTGGAATGCGAGGTGGGCTACCCAGCCATCCATCCTTAGAACCCTGCTCAGAATCATTGGCCTGGACCCAAACAACAGGTCTCAATTGTCCTGCAGAAGACTCTCTGCAGTTTGGAGCTTCTCACAACTCCCATCGTGGGAAAACCCCCATGGCCTCGTGATGCCCCCCCATTCATAAAGGGGCCATCAGGGACAGAAACTCCAACCTGAGCGATCGTCTGATCCTCGCCCTGACTTCAGATGCACGAGATCTCGATTCAGGTCTGTACATTCTGCCTGCCATGGCCTCACCCAGAAATCTAAGCCTAGCTTGTGTTCTCAGACTTTGGTCGTCAGACTACTGCCCCACAAGCCCTCCAGTTTGGCAATCCAGAACTACAATGCAGCACCCTGCCCGCCCTCCAGAAGAAAAACATTGCCCTCTGGGGCTACCCAGTAACCCCAAATGAGGATCAACCTGCACCGACCTTGGCTGTACCCCAAATACATAGGCTGACCAGGGCACTAATGCCCTTTCTGACACAGGCTGAGCCTGGACCCCCTGGCCCCTCCCAGACAGCTGGCCGCACACTGAGCACATCGAGCCGCCGTGGCCTTAGGTCGTCATTCCTTCCCAACCTCGGTTTTCAGGTTTCAGAACCTAGACCTTATCTCCAGTCACTGCCCAGGGTTGAAGGTGATGCAGAAATCAGAACTCCTTCCCCATGGCAAGAAACCTTGTGGTTGGCATGTTGTCCAACGTTCAGTGTAGTTGAAACCAGTGTGGCCCATGATGCCCTGCCCATGCTCGCCGGCCACTTTGGTCACAAACGCACATTGTGACCCTCAGGTTGAGCCCAGTCCTCAAGTAAGGCCAGTCAGTGGCTAGATGAAGAGATAACATATTGGGTTTCCCATGCCCCTAGGCCCCAATTTTTAACCATAGTTCGGGTTGTCCCTTCAGTCTTCCCCACGGCTTTGCTTTGGAATTCCAATTTATGTGGGACACCTGAGGTAACAAAACTGAAATGAGTCCACCCATCCCACATATTGACGTAAAGCAATTGGGAATCGGGCCAAATCCTCAGAGAAGAAGATTCGTCCATGGCCCATGAGGCCTCCCCGACATTCCACGGCCATCGCTGATACAAAATCCAGAGACAAAAGCCTGAGCAAGCGCCTCAGACTCCCACTTTCTTCATATCCTGAAGAGTTCTTCTCATGGTTTGTAGATCGGGCCTGCCATACCTACGTCCCCAAACCCAAGCTGAGTTTGTGTTTTCAGACTTCTGTCCTCAAAGTCTTGGGCCACACTCCCTCCAGGCTGGGTCCCTGGAGCCACACATTAGGACTGTGCCTACCAATCCATGGGAATTCTGCCCATTCCATGGTCCAAAATCGTACAAATTAGGAGAAACCTCCAAAGTCCCTGAGGCCATCCCAATAGTGTAGGTCTCCCAGAACAAACCAGGGCTGTCTGACACCAGCTGATAATCGACCTCCACTCATACCATAGATGGATGTCCCCAGAGAAGAAATTGAACCAGACAGGACCCTAGGCTATAATAGGATCCATTGCTTTGGGTTACAGGCATGTGTCCTCAAAAGCCTGATTCCAATACGTGCATAGGGGTTTTCCTGAGGCACCCATCAGAACTCATCTCGTCTCCACAAGGAAACCTGTGCATGGGAGCCATGTCCAAAGCTTAGGAGAGTACTTCAGGTTCCCGGTGCCACCGCCCTATTCCAAGGCCCTCATGGACACAAAAACACATTAGGACCCATCCTCAGGAAAGTCCATTTCAACTCAGCCACCCCTGTTGCTCCGGCAGAGCCATCAGATCTAAACTGTCTTGTTGCTAGGAGAGAATTGGAATGCGAGGCGGGCTCCCTGCATCCATCCGCGAACGGTGCTCTGGAGTCATTCCATATGGGATGTCCTGGAGCTGTCCAACAGGTCTCAATTGTCCCGCAGAAGGAATCCTTGAAGGGGGCATCCCACAACTCCCAACGTGGGAAAACCTCAATGGCCCCGAGATTCCTCTCCCTTCATGAAGCGGACGTCATGCACAGAAACTCCAACCTGAGCCAACGTCTGATCCTCGCCCTGACTTCAGATGCATGAGATATTGGTTCAGATCTGCAGGGGGTACCTGCCGTGCCCTCACCCTGAAACCAAGTCTAGCTTGTCTTCTCAGACTTCTGTCCTCACACTCCTGGCCACGATGCCCTCAAGTTTGGCAATTCCGGACCCACAATGCAGCACTCTGCCTGCCCTCTAGAAAAAAAATTGTTGCATCAGGAGCTGCCCAGGCAGCTTAAATGAGGATAAACCTACACAGCACTCTACGTTACCCAATTAGATAGTCTAACCTGGGCACTAATGCACTGTCGAACACAACCTGAGCCCGGACCTCCTGACCAATACCCAGAAAGCTGACCGCACACTGAGCACATAAAAACCGCCATGGCCTTAGGTCATCATCTCTTCCCTACCTCCGTTTTCAGGCTTCAGAACCGAGACCTTATCTCCAATCACTGCACAGCGGTGTGTCTGATGCAGAAATCAGAACTCTTCCTGACCCATGGCAAGAACCCTTGTGGTTGGCACGTTGTCCAACGTTCAGTGTAGGAGAAACCAGCATTCACCCTGAGGCCCCGCCCATTCTTGAGTGCGACGAGGGCATACATACGCATTGTGACCCTCAGCATGAGTCCTGTCCTCTAGTAAGTCCTCTCAGTGGCTGGACCATTAGATGTCATAATGGGCTTGACATGTCCCTAGGCCCCAATTTTTAACCAGATTTCTGATTGTCCAGTCGCCCCTCCCCAGGGTTCCAGTCTGGAATCCCTCATTTGGTGGGACACCTGAGGTTAAAAAAGAAAACAACAACAACAACAAAAAAAAACGGACTTCTTCCAGCCCACAGAATGACCCCAAACTCTTTGGACGGGGCCAAACCACCAGAGAGTAAGACTCGTCCATTTCCCATGAAGTCACCCAGAAATTCCACGACCATGAGTGGCACGATATCCAGAGACAAAAACTTGAGCAGGAGCCTCACACTCGCCCTTCTTTCAAATCCCGAAGAGTTCTCCTCATGGTCTGTAGGTCAGTCCTGCCATACCTACGACCCGAAACATAAGCCGAGTTTGTGTTTTCAGACAACTGTCCAAACAGCCCTGGGCTACACAATCTACAGGCTCAGGCCCCTGGAGCCAAAACTGAGAACTGTACTTGCCCTCTCCAAGGGAATTGTGTGTGCCCATTCCAATGGCCACAACCCTACTAATAGGATAAAACTCCAAAGTCCCTGATCCATCTCAATAGTGGTGGCTTCCCAGGAAAAATAGGGGCATTCTGAGCCCAACTGAGCACCTACCTGCACTCAGACCCATAGACAGATGTCCCCAGAGGTAAAAAGGAAAGAACAGGCCCCTAGCACTAATCAGATCCATTGCTTTGGTTTCCAGGCATCTCTCCTCAGAGGCCTGGATATCAAAACAGCACATAGCTGTTTCTTGACTCACCCATCAGAAAACATCTCATCTACACATGGGAAACTTGCACGTTGGAGCTGTGTCAAAGCCTCTGCTTAAAAGAACCCTTTAGGGCCCCAGTGCCACCGCTTCATTCCAAGGTCTCCATAGACACAAAAGCACATTAGGACCCATCCCCAGGGGTGTCCATTTCAACTCAGCGTCCTCGGTTGCTCCCCACAGATCCAGGAGATCTAACCTGTCTTGTTGCTAGGAGGCAATTGGAATGCGAGGTGGGCTACCCAGCCATCCATCCTTAGAACCCTGCTCAGAATCATTGGCCTGGACCCAAACAACAGGTCTCAATTGTCCTGCAGAAGACTCTCTGCAGTTTGGAGCTTCTCACAACTCCCATCGTGGGAAAACCCCCATGGCCTCGTGATGCCCCCCCATTCATAAAGGGGCCATCAGGGACAGAAACTCCAACCTGAGCGATCGTCTGATCCTCGCCCTGACTTCAGATGCACGAGATCTCGATTCAGGTCTGTACATTCTGCCTGCCATGGCCTCACCCAGAAATCTAAGCCTAGCTTGTGTTCTCAGACTTTGGTCGTCAGACTACTGCCCCACAAGCCCTCCAGTTTGGCAATCCAGAACTACAATGCAGCACCCTGCCCGCCCTCCAGAAGAAAAACATTGCCCTCTGGGGCTACCCAGTAACCCCAAATGAGGATCAACCTGCACCGACCTTGGCTGTACCCCAAATACATAGGCTGACCAGGGCACTAATGCCCTTTCTGACACAGGCTGAGCCTGGACCCCCTGGCCCCTCCCAGACAGCTGGCCGCACACTGAGCACATCGAGCCGCCGTGGCCTTAGGTCGTCATTCCTTCCCAACCTCGGTTTTCAGGTTTCAGAACCTAGACCTTATCTCCAGTCACTGCCCAGGGTTGAAGGTGATGCAGAAATCAGAACTCCTTCCCCATGGCAAGAAACCTTGTGGTTGGCATGTTGTCCAACGTTCAGTGTAGTTGAAACCAGTGTGGCCCATGATGCCCTGCCCATGCTCGCCGGCCACTTTGGTCACAAACGCACATTGTGACCCTCAGGTTGAGCCCAGTCCTCAAGTAAGGCCAGTCAGTGGCTAGATGAAGAGATAACATATTGGGCTTCCCATGCCCCTAGGCCCCAATTTTTAACCATAGTTCGGGTTGTCCCTTCAGTCTTCCCCACGGCTTTGCTTTGGAATTCCAATTTATGTGGGACACCTGAGGTAACAAAACTGAAATGAGTCCACCCATCCCACATATTGACGTAAAGCAATTGGGAATCGGGCCAAATCCTCAGAGAAGAAGATTCGTCCATGGCCCATGAGGCCTCCCCGACATTCCACGGCCATCGCTGATACAAAATCCAGAGACAAAAGCCTGAGCAAGCGCCTCAGACTCCCACTTTCTTCATATCCTGAAGAGTTCTTCTCATGGTTTGTAGATCGGGCCTGCCATACCTACGTCCCCAAACCCAAGCTGAGTTTGTGTTTTCAGACTTCTGTCCTCAAAGTCTTGGGCCACACTCCCTCCAGGCTGGGTCCCTGGAGCCACACATTAGGACTGTGCCTACCAATCCATGGGAATTCTGCCCATTCCATGGTCCAAAATCGTACAAATTAGGAGAAACCTCCAAAGTCCCTGAGGCCATCCCAATAGTGTAGGTCTCCCAGAACAAACCAGGGCTGTCTGACACCAGCTGATAATCGACCTCCACTCATACCATAGATGGATGTCCCCAGAGAAGAAATTGAACCAGACAGGACCCTAGGCTATAATAGGATCCATTGCTTTGGGTTACAGGCATGTGTCCTCAAAAGCCTGATTCCAATACGTGCATAGGGGTTTTCCTGAGGCACCCATCAGAACTCATCTCGTCTCCACAAGGAAACCTGTGCATGGGAGCCATGTCCAAAGCTTAGGAGAGTACTTCAGGTTCCCGGTGCCACCGCCCTATTCCAAGGCCCTCATGGACACAAAAACACATTAGGACCCATCCTCAGGAAAGTCCATTTCAACTCAGCCACCCCTGTTGCTCCGGCAGAGCCATCAGATCTAAACTGTCTTGTTGCTAGGAGAGAATTGGAATGCGAGGCGGGCTCCCTGCATCCATCCGCGAACGGTGCTCTGGAGTCATTCCATATGGGATGTCCTGGAGCTGTCCAACAGGTCTCAATTGTCCCGCAGAAGGAATCCTTGAAGGGGGCATCCCACAACTCCCAACGTGGGAAAACCTCAATGGCCCCGAGATTCCTCTCCCTTCATGAAGCGGACGTCATGCACAGAAACTCCAACCTGAGCCAACGTCTGATCCTCGCCCTGACTTCAGATGCATGAGATATTGGTTCAGATCTGCAGGGGGTACCTGCCGTGCCCTCACCCTGAAACCAAGTCTAGCTTGTCTTCTCAGACTTCCGTCCTCACACTCCTGGCCACGATGCCCTCAAGTTTGGCAATTCCGGACCCACAATGCAGCACTCTGCCTGCCCTCTAGAAAAAAAATTGTTGCATCAGGAGCTGCCCAGGCAGCTTAAATGAGGATAAACCTACACAGCACTCTACGTTACCCAATTAGATAGTCTAACCTGGGCACTAATGCACTGTCGAACACAACCTGAGCCCGGACCTCCTGACCAATACCCAGAAAGCTGACCGCACACTGAGCACATAAAAACCGCCATGGCCTTAGGTCATCATCTCTTCCCTACCTCCGTTTTCAGGCTTCAGAACCGAGACCTTATCTCCAATCACTGCACAGCGGTGTGTCTGATGCAGAAATCAGAACTCTTCCTGACCCATGGCAAGAACCCTTGTGGTTGGCACGTTGTCCAACGTTCAGTGTAGGAGAAACCAGCATTCACCCTGAGGCCCCGCCCATTCTTGAGTGCGACGAGGGCATACATACGCATTGTGACCCTCAGCATGAGTCCTGTCCTCTAGTAAGTCCTCTCAGTGGCTGGACCATTAGATGTCATAATGGGCTTGACATGTCCCTAGGCCCCAATTTTTAACCAGATTTCTGATTGTCCAGTCGCCCCTCCCCAGGGTTCCAGTCTGGAATCCCTCATTTGGTGGGACACCTGAGATTAAAAAAGAAAACAACAACAACAACAAAAAAAAACGGACTTCTTCCAGCCCACAAAATGACCCCAAACTCTTTGGACGGGGCCAAACCACCAGAGAGTAAGACTCGTCCATTTCCCATGAAGTCACCCAGAAATTCCACGACCATGAGTGGCACGATATCCAGAGACAAAAACTTGAGCAGGAGCCTCACACTCGCCCTTCTTTCAAATCCCGAAGAGTTCTCCTCATGGTCTGTAGGTCAGTCCTGCCATACCTACGACCCGAAACATAAGCCGAGTTTGTGTTTTCAGACAACTGTCCAAACAGCCCTGGGCTACACAATCTACAGGCTCAGGCCCCTGGAGCCAAAACTGAGAACTGTACTTGCCCTCTCCAAGGGAATTGTGTGTGCCCATTCCAATGGCCACAACCCTACTAATAGGATAAAACTCCAAAGTCCCTGATCCATCTCAATAGTGGTGGCTTCCCAGGAAAAATAGGGGCATTCTGAGCCCAACTGAGCACCTACCTGCACTCAGACCCATAGACAGATGTCCCCAGAGGTAAAAAGGAAAGAACAGGCCCCTAGCACTAATCAGATCCATTGCTTTGGTTTCCAGGCATCTCTCCTCAGAGGCCTGGATATCAAAACAGCACATAGCTGTTTCTTGACTCACCCATCAGAAAACATCTCATCTACACATGGGAAACTTGCACGTTGGAGCTGTGTCAAAGCCTCTGCTTAAAAGAACCCTTTAGGGCCCCAGTGCCACCGCTTCATTCCAAGGTCTCCATAGACACAAAAGCACATTAGGACCCATCCCCAGGGGTGTCCATTTCAACTCAGCGTCCTCGGTTGCTCCCCACAGATCCAGGAGATCTAACCTGTCTTGTTGCTAGGAGGCAATTGGAATGCGAGGTGGGCTACCCAGCCATCCATCCTTAGAACCCTGCTCAGAATCATTGGCCTGGACCCAAACAACAGGTCTCAATTGTCCTGCAGAAGACTCTCTGCAGTTTGGAGCTTCTCACAACTCCCATCGTGGGAAAACCCCCATGGCCTCGTGATGCCCCCCCATTCATAAAGGGGCCATCAGGGACAGAAACTCCAACCTGAGCGATCGTCTGATCCTCGCCCTGACTTCAGATGCACGAGATCTCGATTCAGGTCTGTACATTCTGCCTGCCATGGCCTCACCCAGAAATCTAAGCCTAGCTTGTGTTCTCAGACTTTGGTCGTCAGACTACTGCCCCACAAGCCCTCCAGTTTGGCAATCCAGAACTACAATGCAGCACCCTGCCCGCCCTCCAGAAGAAAAACATTGCCCTCTGGGGCTACCCAGTAACCCCAAATGAGGATCAACCTGCACCGACCTTGGCTGTACCCCAAATACATAGGCTGACCAGGGCACTAATGCCCTTTCTGACACAGGCTGAGCCTGGACCCCCTGGCCCCTCCCAGACAGCTGGCCGCACACTGAGCACATCGAGCCGCCGTGGCCTTAGGTCGTCATTCCTTCCCAACCTCGGTTTTCAGGTTTCAGAACCTAGACCTTATCTCCAGTCACTGCCCAGGGTTGAAGGTGATGCAGAAATCAGAACTCCTTCCCCATGGCAAGAAACCTTGTGGTTGGCATGTTGTCCAACGTTCAGTGTAGTTGAAACCAGTGTGGCCCATGATGCCCTGCCCATGCTCGCCGGCCACTTTGGTCACAAACGCACATTGTGACCCTCAGGTTGAGCCCAGTCCTCAAGTAAGGCCAGTCAGTGGCTAGATGAAGAGATAACATATTGGGCTTCCCATGCCCCTAGGCCCCAATTTTTAACCATAGTTCGGGTTGTCCCTTCAGTCTTCCCCACGGCTTTGCTTTGGAATTCCAATTTATGTGGGACACCTGAGGTAACAAAACTGAAATGAGTCCACCCATCCCACATATTGACGTAAAGCAATTGGGAATCGGGCCAAATCCTCAGAGAAGAAGATTCGTCCATGGCCCATGAGGCCTCCCCGACATTCCACGGCCATCGCTGATACAAAATCCAGAGACAAAAGCCTGAGCAAGCGCCTCAGACTCCCACTTTCTTCATATCCTGAAGAGTTCTTCTCATGGTTTGTAGATCGGGCCTGCCATACCTACGTCCCCAAACCCAAGCTGAGTTTGTGTTTTCAGACTTCTGTCCTCAAAGTCTTGGGCCACACTCCCTCCAGGCTGGGTCCCTGGAGCCACACATTAGGACTGTGCCTACCAATCCATGGGAATTCTGCCCATTCCATGGTCCAAAATCGTACAAATTAGGAGAAACCTCCAAAGTCCCTGAGGCCATCCCAATAGTGTAGGTCTCCCAGAACAAACCAGGGCTGTCTGACACCAGCTGATAATCGACCTCCACTCATACCATAGATGGATGTCCCCAGAGAAGAAATTGAACCAGACAGGACCCTAGGCTATAATAGGATCCATTGCTTTGGGTTACAGGCATGTGTCCTCAAAAGCCTGATTCCAATACGTGCATAGGGGTTTTCCTGAGGCACCCATCAGAACTCATCTCGTCTCCACAAGGAAACCTGTGCATGGGAGCCATGTCCAAAGCTTAGGAGAGTACTTCAGGTTCCCGGTGCCACCGCCCTATTCCAAGGCCCTCATGGACACAAAAACACATTAGGACCCATCCTCAGGAAAGTCCATTTCAACTCAGCCACCCCTGTTGCTCCGGCAGAGCCATCAGATCTAAACTGTCTTGTTGCTAGGAGAGAATTGGAATGCGAGGCGGGCTCCCTGCATCCATCCGCGAACGGTGCTCTGGAGTCATTCCATATGGGATGTCCTGGAGCTGTCCAACAGGTCTCAATTGTCCCGCAGAAGGAATCCTTGAAGGGGGCATCCCACAACTCCCAACGTGGGAAAACCTCAATGGCCCCGAGATTCCTCTCCCTTCATGAAGCGGACGTCATGCACAGAAACTCCAACCTGAGCCAACGTCTGATCCTCGCCCTGACTTCAGATGCATGAGATATTGGTTCAGATCTGCAGGGGGTACCTGCCGTGCCCTCACCCTGAAACCAAGTCTAGCTTGTCTTCTCAGACTTCCGTCCTCACACTCCTGGCCACGATGCCCTCAAGTTTGGCAATTCCGGACCCACAATGCAGCACTCTGCCTGCCCTCTAGAAAAAAAATTGTTGCATCAGGAGCTGCCCAGGCAGCTTAAATGAGGATAAACCTACACAGCACTCTACGTTACCCAATTAGATAGTCTAACCTGGGCACTAATGCACTGTCGAACACAACCTGAGCCCGGACCTCCTGACCAATACCCAGAAAGCTGACCGCACACTGAGCACATAAAAACCGCCATGGCCTTAGGTCATCATCTCTTCCCTACCTCCGTTTTCAGGCTTCAGAACCGAGACCTTATCTCCAATCACTGCACAGCGGTGTGTCTGATGCAGAAATCAGAACTCTTCCTGACCCATGGCAAGAACCCTTGTGGTTGGCACGTTGTCCAACGTTCAGTGTAGGAGAAACCAGCATTCACCCTGAGGCCCCGCCCATTCTTGAGTGCGACGAGGGCATACATACGCATTGTGACCCTCAGCATGAGTCCTGTCCTCTAGTAAGTCCTCTCAGTGGCTGGACCATTAGATGTCATAATGGGCTTGACATGTCCCTAGGCCCCAATTTTTAACCAGATTTCTGATTGTCCAGTCGCCCCTCCCCAGGGTTCCAGTCTGGAATCCCTCATTTGGTGGGACACCTGAGATTAAAAAAGAAAACAACAACAACAACAAAAAAAAACGGACTTCTTCCAGCCCACAAAATGACCCCAAACTCTTTGGACGGGGCCAAACCACCAGAGAGTAAGACTCGTCCATTTCCCATGAAGTCACCCAGAAATTCCACGACCATGAGTGGCACGATATCCAGAGACAAAAACTTGAGCAGGAGCCTCACACTCGCCCTTCTTTCAAATCCCGAAGAGTTCTCCTCATGGTCTGTAGGTCAGTCCTGCCATACCTACGACCCGAAACATAAGCCGAGTTTGTGTTTTCAGACAACTGTCCAAACAGCCCTGGGCTACACAATCTACAGGCTCAGGCCCCTGGAGCCAAAACTGAGAACTGTACTTGCCCTCTCCAAGGGAATTGTGTGTGCCCATTCCAATGGCCACAACCCTACTAATAGGATAAAACTCCAAAGTCCCTGATCCATCTCAATAGTGGTGGCTTCCCAGGAAAAATAGGGGCATTCTGAGCCCAACTGAGCACCTACCTGCACTCAGACCCATAGACAGATGTCCCCAGAGGTAAAAAGGAAAGAACAGGCCCCTAGCACTAATCAGATCCATTGCTTTGGTTTCCAGGCATCTCTCCTCAGAGGCCTGGATATCAAAACAGCACATAGCTGTTTCTTGACTCACCCATCAGAAAACATCTCATCTACACATGGGAAACTTGCACGTTGGAGCTGTGTCAAAGCCTCTGCTTAAAAGAACCCTTTAGGGCCCCAGTGCCACCGCTTCATTCCAAGGTCTCCATAGACACAAAAGCACATTAGGACCCATCCCCAGGGGTGTCCATTTCAACTCAGCGTCCTCGGTTGCTCCCCACAGATCCAGGAGATCTAACCTGTCTTGTTGCTAGGAGGCAATTGGAATGCGAGGTGGGCTACCCAGCCATCCATCCTTAGAACCCTGCTCAGAATCATTGGCCTGGACCCAAACAACAGGTCTCAATTGTCCTGCAGAAGACTCTCTGCAGTTTGGAGCTTCTCACAACTCCCATCGTGGGAAAACCCCCATGGCCTCGTGATGCCCCCCCATTCATAAAGGGGCCATCAGGGACAGAAACTCCAACCTGAGCGATCGTCTGATCCTCGCCCTGACTTCAGATGCACGAGATCTCGATTCAGGTCTGTACATTCTGCCTGCCATGGCCTCACCCAGAAATCTAAGCCTAGCTTGTGTTCTCAGACTTTGGTCGTCAGACTACTGCCCCACAAGCCCTCCAGTTTGGCAATCCAGAACTACAATGCAGCACCCTGCCCGCCCTCCAGAAGAAAAACATTGCCCTCTGGGGCTACCCAGTAACCCCAAATGAGGATCAACCTGCACCGACCTTGGCTGTACCCCAAATACATAGGCTGACCAGGGCACTAATGCCCTTTCTGACACAGGCTGAGCCTGGACCCCCTGGCCCCTCCCAGACAGCTGGCCGCACACTGAGCACATCGAGCCGCCGTGGCCTTAGGTCGTCATTCCTTCCCAACCTCGGTTTTCAGGTTTCAGAACCTAGACCTTATCTCCAGTCACTGCCCAGGGTTGAAGGTGATGCAGAAATCAGAACTCCTTCCCCATGGCAAGAAACCTTGTGGTTGGCATGTTGTCCAACGTTCAGTGTAGTTGAAACCAGTGTGGCCCATGATGCCCTGCCCATGCTCGCCGGCCACTTTGGTCACAAACGCACATTGTGACCCTCAGGTTGAGCCCAGTCCTCAAGTAAGGCCAGTCAGTGGCTAGATGAAGAGATAACATATTGGGCTTCCCATGCCCCTAGGCCCCAATTTTTAACCATAGTTCGGGTTGTCCCTTCAGTCTTCCCCACGGCTTTGCTTTGGAATTCCAATTTATGTGGGACACCTGAGGTAACAAAACTGAAATGAGTCCACCCATCCCACATATTGACGTAAAGCAATTGGGAATCGGGCCAAATCCTCAGAGAAGAAGATTCGTCCATGGCCCATGAGGCCTCCCCGACATTCCACGGCCATCGCTGATACAAAATCCAGAGACAAAAGCCTGAGCAAGCGCCTCAGACTCCCACTTTCTTCATATCCTGAAGAGTTCTTCTCATGGTTTGTAGATCGGGCCTGCCATACCTACGTCCCCAAACCCAAGCTGAGTTTGTGTTTTCAGACTTCTGTCCTCAAAGTCTTGGGCCACACTCCCTCCAGGCTGGGTCCCTGGAGCCACACATTAGGACTGTGCCTACCAATCCATGGGAATTCTGCCCATTCCATGGTCCAAAATCGTACAAATTAGGAGAAACCTCCAAAGTCCCTGAGGCCATCCCAATAGTGTAGGTCTCCCAGAACAAACCAGGGCTGTCTGACACCAGCTGATAATCGACCTCCACTCATACCATAGATGGATGTCCCCAGAGAAGAAATTGAACCAGACAGGACCCTAGGCTATAATAGGATCCATTGCTTTGGGTTACAGGCATGTGTCCTCAAAAGCCTGATTCCAATACGTGCATAGGGGTTTTCCTGAGGCACCCATCAGAACTCATCTCGTCTCCACAAGGAAACCTGTGCATGGGAGCCATGTCCAAAGCTTAGGAGAGTACTTCAGGTTCCCGGTGCCACCGCCCTATTCCAAGGCCCTCATGGACACAAAAACACATTAGGACCCATCCTCAGGAAAGTCCATTTCAACTCAGCCACCCCTGTTGCTCCGGCAGAGCCATCAGATCTAAACTGTCTTGTTGCTAGGAGAGAATTGGAATGCGAGGCGGGCTCCCTGCATCCATCCGCGAACGGTGCTCTGGAGTCATTCCATATGGGATGTCCTGGAGCTGTCCAACAGGTCTCAATTGTCCCGCAGAAGGAATCCTTGAAGGGGGCATCCCACAACTCCCAACGTGGGAAAACCTCAATGGCCCCGAGATTCCTCTCCCTTCATGAAGCGGACGTCATGCACAGAAACTCCAACCTGAGCCAACGTCTGATCCTCGCCCTGACTTCAGATGCATGAGATATTGGTTCAGATCTGCAGGGGGTACCTGCCGTGCCCTCACCCTGAAACCAAGTCTAGCTTGTCTTCTCAGACTTCCGTCCTCACACTCCTGGCCACGATGCCCTCAAGTTTGGCAATTCCGGACCCACAATGCAGCACTCTGCCTGCCCTCTAGAAAAAAAATTGTTGCATCAGGAGCTGCCCAGGCAGCTTAAATGAGGATAAACCTACACAGCACTCTACGTTACCCAATTAGATAGTCTAACCTGGGCACTAATGCACTGTCGAACACAACCTGAGCCCGGACCTCCTGACCAATACCCAGAAAGCTGACCGCACACTGAGCACATAAAAACCGCCATGGCCTTAGGTCATCATCTCTTCCCTACCTCCGTTTTCAGGCTTCAGAACCGAGACCTTATCTCCAATCACTGCACAGCGGTGTGTCTGATGCAGAAATCAGAACTCTTCCTGACCCATGGCAAGAACCCTTGTGGTTGGCACGTTGTCCAACGTTCAGTGTAGGAGAAACCAGCATTCACCCTGAGGCCCCGCCCATTCTTGAGTGCGACGAGGGCATACATACGCATTGTGACCCTCAGCATGAGTCCTGTCCTCTAGTAAGTCCTCTCAGTGGCTGGACCATTAGATGTCATAATGGGCTTGACATGTCCCTAGGCCCCAATTTTTAACCAGATTTCTGATTGTCCAGTCGCCCCTCCCCAGGGTTCCAGTCTGGAATCCCTCATTTGGTGGGACACCTGAGGTTAAAAAAGAAAACAACAACAACAACAAAAAAAAACGGACTTCTTCCAGCCCACAAAATGACCCCAAACTCTTTGGACGGGGCCAAACCACCAGAGAGTAAGACTCGTCCATTTCCCGTGAAGTCACCCAGAAATTCCACGACCATGAGTGGCACGATATCCAGAGACAAAAACTTGAGCAGGAGCCTCACACTCGCCCTTCTTTCAAATCCCGAAGAGTTCTCCTCATGGTCTGTAGGTCAGTCCTGCCATACCTACGACCCGAAACATAAGCCGAGTTTGTGTTTTCAGACAACTGTCCAAACAGCCCTGGGCTACACAATCTACAGGCTCAGGCCCCTGGAGCCAAAACTGAGAACTGTACTTGCCCTCTCCAAGGGAATTGTGTGTGCCCATTCCAATGGCCACAACCCTACTAATAGGATAAAACTCCAAAGTCCCTGATCCATCTCAATAGTGGTGGCTTCCCAGGAAAAATAGGGGCATTCTGAGCCCAACTGAGCACCTACCTGCACTCAGACCCATAGACAGATGTCCCCAGAGGTAAAAAGGAAAGAACAGGCCCCTAGCACTAATCAGATCCATTGCTTTGGTTTCCAGGCATCTCTCCTCAGAGGCCTGGATATCAAAACAGCACATAGCTGTTTCTTGACTCACCCATCAGAAAACATCTCATCTACACATGGGAAACTTGCACGTTGGAGCTGTGTCAAAGCCTCTGCTTAAAAGAACCCTTTAGGGCCCCAGTGCCACCGCTTCATTCCAAGGTCTCCATAGACACAAAAGCACATTAGGACCCATCCCCAGGGGTGTCCATTTCAACTCAGCGTCCTCGGTTGCTCCCCACAGATCCAGGAGATCTAACCTGTCTTGTTGCTAGGAGGCAATTGGAATGCGAGGTGGGCTACCCAGCCATCCATCCTTAGAACCCTGCTCAGAATCATTGGCCTGGACCCAAACAACAGGTCTCAATTGTCCTGCAGAAGACTCTCTGCAGTTTGGAGCTTCTCACAACTCCCATCGTGGGAAAACCCCCATGGCCTCGTGATGCCCCCCCATTCATAAAGGGGCCATCAGGGACAGAAACTCCAACCTGAGCGATCGTCTGATCCTCGCCCTGACTTCAGATGCACGAGATCTCGATTCAGGTCTGTACATTCTGCCTGCCATGGCCTCACCCAGAAATCTAAGCCTAGCTTGTGTTCTCAGACTTTGGTCGTCAGACTACTGCCCCACAAGCCCTCCAGTTTGGCAATCCAGAACTACAATGCAGCACCCTGCCCGCCCTCCAGAAGAAAAACATTGCCCTCTGGGGCTACCCAGTAACCCCAAATGAGGATCAACCTGCACCGACCTTGGCTGTACCCCAAATACATAGGCTGACCAGGGCACTAATGCCCTTTCTGACACAGGCTGAGCCTGGACCCCCTGGCCCCTCCCAGACAGCTGGCCGCACACTGAGCACATCGAGCCGCCGTGGCCTTAGGTCGTCATTCCTTCCCAACCTCGGTTTTCAGGTTTCAGAACCTAGACCTTATCTCCAGTCACTGCCCAGGGTTGAAGGTGATGCAGAAATCAGAACTCCTTCCCCATGGCAAGAAACCTTGTGGTTGGCATGTTGTCCAACGTTCAGTGTAGTTGAAACCAGTGTGGCCCATGATGCCCTGCCCATGCTCGCCGGCCACTTTGGTCACAAACGCACATTGTGACCCTCAGGTTGAGCCCAGTCCTCAAGTAAGGCCAGTCAGTGGCTAGATGAAGAGATAACATATTGGGCTTCCCATGCCCCTAGGCCCCAATTTTTAACCATAGTTCGGGTTGTCCCTTCAGTCTTCCCCACGGCTTTGCTTTGGAATTCCAATTTATGTGGGACACCTGAGGTAACAAAACTGAAATGAGTCCACCCATCCCACATATTGACGTAAAGCAATTGGGAATCGGGCCAAATCCTCAGAGAAGAAGATTCGTCCATGGCCCATGAGGCCTCCCCGACATTCCACGGCCATCGCTGATACAAAATCCAGAGACAAAAGCCTGAGCAAGCGCCTCAGACTCCCACTTTCTTCATATCCTGAAGAGTTCTTCTCATGGTTTGTAGATCGGGCCTGCCATTCCTACGTCCCCAAACCCAAGCTGAGTTTGTGTTTTCAGACTTCTGTCCTCAAAGTCTTGGGCCACACTCCCTCCAGGCTGGGTCCCTGGAGCCACACATTAGGACTGTGCCTACCAATCCATGGGAATTCTGCCCATTCCATGGTCCAAAATCGTACAAATTAGGAGAAACCTCCAAAGTCCCTGAGGCCATCCCAATAGTGTAGGTCTCCCAGAACAAACCAGGGCTGTCTGACACCAGCTGATAATCGACCTCCACTCATACCATAGATGGATGTCCCCAGAGAAGAAATTGAACCAGACAGGACCCTAGGCTATAATAGGATCCATTGCTTTGGGTTACAGGCATGTGTCCTCAAAAGCCTGATTCCAATACGTGCATAGGGGTTTTCCTGAGGCACCCATCAGAACTCATCTCGTCTCCACAAGGAAACCTGTGCATGGGAGCCATGTCCAAAGCTTAGGAGAGTACTTCAGGTTCCCGGTGCCACCGCCCTATTCCAAGGCCCTCATGGACACAAAAACACATTAGGACCCATCCTCAGGAAAGTCCATTTCAACTCAGCCACCCCTGTTGCTCCGGCAGAGCCATCAGATCTAAACTGTCTTGTTGCTAGGAGAGAATTGGAATGCGAGGCGGGCTCCCTGCATCCATCCGCGAACGGTGCTCTGGAGTCATTCCATATGGGATGTCCTGGAGCTGTCCAACAGGTCTCAATTGTCCCGCAGAAGGAATCCTTGAAGGGGGCATCCCACAACTCCCAACGTGGGAAAACCTCAATGGCCCCGAGATTCCTCTCCCTTCATGAAGCGGACGTCATGCACAGAAACTCCAACCTGAGCCAACGTCTGATCCTCGCCCTGACTTCAGATGCATGAGATATTGGTTCAGATCTGCAGGGGGTACCTGCCGTGCCCTCACCCTGAAACCAAGTCTAGCTTGTCTTCTCAGACTTCCGTCCTCACACTCCTGGCCACGATGCCCTCAAGTTTGGCAATTCCGGACCCACAATGCAGCACTCTGCCTGCCCTCTAGAAAAAAAAATTGTTGCATCAGGAGCTGCCCAGGCAGCTTAAATGAGGATAAACCTACACAGCACTCTACGTTACCCAATTAGATAGTCTAACCTGGGCACTAATGCACTGTCGAACACAACCTGAGCCCGGACCTCCTGACCAATACCCAGAAAGCTGACCGCACACTGAGCACATAAAAACCGCCATGGCCTTAGGTCATCATCTCTTCCCTACCTCCGTTTTCAGGCTTCAGAACCGAGACCTTATCTCCAATCACTGCACAGCGGTGTGTCTGATGCAGAAATCAGAACTCTTCCTGACCCATGGCAAGAACCCTTGTGGTTGGCACGTTGTCCAACGTTCAGTGTAGGAGAAACCAGCATTCACCCTGAGGCCCCGCCCATTCTTGAGTGCGACGAGGGCATACATACGCATTGTGACCCTCAGCATGAGTCCTGTCCTCTAGTAAGTCCTCTCAGTGGCTGGACCATTAGATGTCATAATGGGCTTGACATGTCCCTAGGCCCCAATTTTTAACCAGATTTCTGATTGTCCAGTCGCCCCTCCCCAGGGTTCCAGTCTGGAATCCCTCATTTGGTGGGACACCTGAGGTTAAAAAAGAAAACAACAACAACAACAAAAAAAAACGGACTTCTTCCAGCCCACAAAATGACCCCAAACTCTTTGGACGGGGCCAAACCACCAGAGAGTAAGACTCGTCCATTTCCCATGAAGTCACCCAGAAATTCCACGACCATGAGTGGCACGATATCCAGAGACAAAAACTTGAGCAGGAGCCTCACACTCGCCCTTCTTTCAAATCCCGAAGAGTTCTCCTCATGGTCTGTAGGTCAGTCCTGCCATACCTACGACCCGAAACATAAGCCGAGTTTGTGTTTTCAGACAACTGTCCAAACAGCCCTGGGCTACACAATCTACAGGCTCAGGCCCCTGGAGCCAAAACTGAGAACTGTACTTGCCCTCTCCAAGGGAATTGTGTGTGCCCATTCCAATGGCCACAACCCTACTAA
The DNA here is from genome assembly GCF_964662115.1 of Mustela nivalis. Lineage (NCBI taxonomy): Eukaryota > Metazoa > Chordata > Mammalia > Carnivora > Mustelidae > Mustela > Mustela nivalis. The sequence continues at coordinate 1,366,403 of NW_028136526.1, forward strand.
TAGGATAAAACTCCAAAGTCCCTGATCCATCTCAATAGTGGTGGCTTCCCAGGAAAAATAGGGGCATTCTGAGCCCAACTGAGCACCTACCTGCACTCAGACCCATAGACAGATGTCCCCAGAGGTAAAAAGGAAAGAACAGGCCCCTAGCACTAATCAGATCCATTGCTTTGGTTTCCAGGCATCTCTCCTCAGAGGCCTGGATATCAAAACAGCACATAGCTGTTTCTTGACTCACCCATCAGAAAACATCTCATCTACACATGGGAAACTTGCACGTTGGAGCTGTGTCAAAGCCTCTGCTTAAAAGAACCCTTTAGGGCCCCAGTGCCACCGCTTCATTCCAAGGTCTCCATAGACACAAAAGCACATTAGGACCCATCCCCAGGGGTGTCCATTTCAACTCAGCGTCCTCGGTTGCTCCCCACAGATCCAGGAGATCTAACCTGTCTTGTTGCTAGGAGGCAATTGGAATGCGAGGTGGGCTACCCAGCCATCCATCCTTAGAACCCTGCTCAGAATCATTGGCCTGGACCCAAACAACAGGTCTCAATTGTCCTGCAGAAGACTCTCTGCAGTTTGGAGCTTCTCACAACTCCCATCGTGGGAAAACCCCCATGGCCTCGTGATGCCCCCCCATTCATAAAGGGGCCATCAGGGACAGAAACTCCAACCTGAGCGATCGTCTGATCCTCGCCCTGACTTCAGATGCACGAGATCTCGATTCAGGTCTGTACATTCTGCCTGCCATGGCCTCACCCAGAAATCTAAGCCTAGCTTGTGTTCTCAGACTTTGGTCGTCAGACTACTGCCCCACAAGCCCTCCAGTTTGGCAATCCAGAACTACAATGCAGCACCCTGCCCGCCCTCCAGAAGAAAAACATTGCCCTCTGGGGCTACCCAGTAACCCCAAATGAGGATCAACCTGCACCGACCTTGGCTGTACCCCAAATACATAGGCTGACCAGGGCACTAATGCCCTTTCTGACACAGGCTGAGCCTGGACCCCCTGGCCCCTCCCAGACAGCTGGCCGCACACTGAGCACATCGAGCCGCCGTGGCCTTAGGTCGTCATTCCTTCCCAACCTCGGTTTTCAGGTTTCAGAACCTAGACCTTATCTCCAGTCACTGCCCAGGGTTGAAGGTGATGCAGAAATCAGAACTCCTTCCCCATGGCAAGAAACCTTGTGGTTGGCATGTTGTCCAACGTTCAGTGTAGTTGAAACCAGTGTGGCCCATGATGCCCTGCCCATGCTCGCCGGCCACTTTGGTCACAAACGCACATTGTGACCCTCAGGTTGAGCCCAGTCCTCAAGTAAGGCCAGTCAGTGGCTAGATGAAGAGATAACATATTGGGCTTCCCATGCCCCTAGGCCCCAATTTTTAACCATAGTTCGGGTTGTCCCTTCAGTCTTCCCCACGGCTTTGCTTTGGAATTCCAATTTATGTGGGACACCTGAGGTAACAAAACTGAAATGAGTCCACCCATCCCACATATTGACGTAAAGCAATTGGGAATCGGGCCAAATCCTCAGAGAAGAAGATTCGTCCATGGCCCATGAGGCCTCCCCGACATTCCACGGCCATCGCTGATACAAAATCCAGAGACAAAAGCCTGAGCAAGCGCCTCAGACTCCCACTTTCTTCATATCCTGAAGAGTTCTTCTCATGGTTTGTAGATCGGGCCTGCCATACCTACGTCCCCAAACCCAAGCTGAGTTTGTGTTTTCAGACTTCTGTCCTCAAAGTCTTGGGCCACACTCCCTCCAGGCTGGGTCCCTGGAGCCACACATTAGGACTGTGCCTACCAATCCATGGGAATTCTGCCCATTCCATGGTCCAAAATCGTACAAATTAGGAGAAACCTCCAAAGTCCCTGAGGCCATCCCAATAGTGTAGGTCTCCCAGAACAAACCAGGGCTGTCTGACACCAGCTGATAATCGACCTCCACTCATACCATAGATGGATGTCCCCAGAGAAGAAATTGAACCAGACAGGACCCTAGGCTATAATAGGATCCATTGCTTTGGGTTACAGGCATGTGTCCTCAAAAGCCTGATTCCAATACGTGCATAGGGGTTTTCCTGAGGCACCCATCAGAACTCATCTCGTCTCCACAAGGAAACCTGTGCATGGGAGCCATGTCCAAAGCTTAGGAGAGTACTTCAGGTTCCCGGTGCCACCGCCCTATTCCAAGGCCCTCATGGACACAAAAACACATTAGGACCCATCCTCAGGAAAGTCCATTTCAACTCAGCCACCCCTGTTGCTCCGGCAGAGCCATCAGATCTAAACTGTCTTGTTGCTAGGAGAGAATTGGAATGCGAGGCGGGCTCCCTGCATCCATCCGCGAACGGTGCTCTGGAGTCATTCCATATGGGATGTCCTGGAGCTGTCCAACAGGTCTCAATTGTCCCGCAGAAGGAATCCTTGAAGGGGGCATCCCACAACTCCCAACGTGGGAAAACCTCAATGGCCCCGAGATTCCTCTCCCTTCATGAAGCGGACGTCATGCACAGAAACTCCAACCTGAGCCAACGTCTGATCCTCGCCCTGACTTCAGATGCATGAGATATTGGTTCAGATCTGCAGGGGGTACCTGCCGTGCCCTCACCCTGAAACCAAGTCTAGCTTGTCTTCTCAGACTTCCGTCCTCACACTCCTGGCCACGATGCCCTCAAGTTTGGCAATTCCGGACCCACAATGCAGCACTCTGCCTGCCCTCTAGAAAAAAAATTGTTGCATCAGGAGCTGCCCAGGCAGCTTAAATGAGGATAAACCTACACAGCACTCTACGTTACCCAATTAGATAGTCTAACCTGGGCACTAATGCACTGTCGAACACAACCTGAGCCCGGACCTCCTGACCAATACCCAGAAAGCTGACCGCACACTGAGCACATAAAAACCGCCATGGCCTTAGGTCATCATCTCTTCCCTACCTCCGTTTTCAGGCTTCAGAACCGAGACCTTATCTCCAATCACTGCACAGCGGTGTGTCTGATGCAGAAATCAGAACTCTTCCTGACCCATGGCAAGAACCCTTGTGGTTGGCACGTTGTCCAACGTTCAGTGTAGGAGAAACCAGCATTCACCCTGAGGCCCCGCCCATTCTTGAGTGCGACGAGGGCATACATACGCATTGTGACCCTCAGCATGAGTCCTGTCCTCTAGTAAGTCCTCTCAGTGGCTGGACCATTAGATGTCATAATGGGCTTGACATGTCCCTAGGCCCCAATTTTTAACCAGATTTCTGATTGTCCAGTCGCCCCTCCCCAGGGTTCCAGTCTGGAATCCCTCATTTGGTGGGACACCTGAGGTTAAAAAAGAAAACAACAACAACAACAAAAAAAAACGGACTTCTTCCAGCCCACAGAATGACCCCAAACTCTTTGGACGGGGCCAAACCACCAGAGAGTAAGACTCGTCCATTTCCCATGAAGTCACCCAGAAATTCCACGACCATGAGTGGCACGATATCCAGAGACAAAAACTTGAGCAGGAGCCTCACACTCGCCCTTCTTTCAAATCCCGAAGAGTTCTCCTCATGGTCTGTAGGTCAGTCCTGCCATACCTACGACCCGAAACATAAGCCGAGTTTGTGTTTTCAGACAACTGTCCAAACAGCCCTGGGCTACACAATCTACAGGCTCAGGCCCCTGGAGCCAAAACTGAGAACTGTACTTGCCCTCTCCAAGGGAATTGTGTGTGCCCATTCCAATGGCCACAACCCTACTAATAGGATAAAACTCCAAAGTCCCTGATCCATCTCAATAGTGGTGGCTTCCCAGGAAAAATAGGGGCATTCTGAGCCCAACTGAGCACCTACCTGCACTCAGACCCATAGACAGATGTCCCCAGAGGTAAAAAGGAAAGAACAGGCCCCTAGCACTAATCAGATCCATTGCTTTGGTTTCCAGGCATCTCTCCTCAGAGGCCTGGATATCAAAACAGCACATAGCTGTTTCTTGACTCACCCATCAGAAAACATCTCATCTACACATGGGAAACTTGCACGTTGGAGCTGTGTCAAAGCCTCTGCTTAAAAGAACCCTTTAGGGCCCCAGTGCCACCGCTTCATTCCAAGGTCTCCATAGACACAAAAGCACATTAGGACCCATCCCCAGGGGTGTCCATTTCAACTCAGCGTCCTCGGTTGCTCCCCACAGATCCAGGAGATCTAACCTGTCTTGTTGCTAGGAGGCAATTGGAATGCGAGGTGGGCTACCCAGCCATCCATCCTTAGAACCCTGCTCAGAATCATTGGCCTGGACCCAAACAACAGGTCTCAATTGTCCTGCAGAAGACTCTCTGCAGTTTGGAGCTTCTCACAACTCCCATCGTGGGAAAACCCCCATGGCCTCGTGATGCCCCCCCATTCATAAAGGGGCCATCAGGGACAGAAACTCCAACCTGAGCGATCGTCTGATCCTCGCCCTGACTTCAGATGCACGAGATCTCGATTCAGGTCTGTACATTCTGCCTGCCATGGCCTCACCCAGAAATCTAAGCCTAGCTTGTGTTCTCAGACTTTGGTCGTCAGACTACTGCCCCACAAGCCCTCCAGTTTGGCAATCCAGAACTACAATGCAGCACCCTGCCCGCCCTCCAGAAGAAAAACATTGCCCTCTGGGGCTACCCAGTAACCCCAAATGAGGATCAACCTGCACCGACCTTGGCTGTACCCCAAATACATAGGCTGACCAGGGCACTAATGCCCTTTCTGACACAGGCTGAGCCTGGACCCCCTGGCCCCTCCCAGACAGCTGGCCGCACACTGAGCACATCGAGCCGCCGTGGCCTTAGGTCGTCATTCCTTCCCAACCTCGGTTTTCAGGTTTCAGAACCTAGACCTTATCTCCAGTCACTGCCCAGGGTTGAAGGTGATGCAGAAATCAGAACTCCTTCCCCATGGCAAGAAACCTTGTGGTTGGCATGTTGTCCAACGTTCAGTGTAGTTGAAACCAGTGTGGCCCATGATGCCCTGCCCATGCTCGCCGGCCACTTTGGTCACAAACGCACATTGTGACCCTCAGGTTGAGCCCAGTCCTCAAGTAAGGCCAGTCAGTGGCTAGATGAAGAGATAACATATTGGGCTTCCCATGCCCCTAGGCCCCAATTTTTAACCATAGTTCGGGTTGTCCCTTCAGTCTTCCCCACGGCTTTGCTTTGGAATTCCAATTTATGTGGGACACCTGAGGTAACAAAACTGAAATGAGTCCACCCATCCCACATATTGACGTAAAGCAATTGGGAATCGGGCCAAATCCTCAGAGAAGAAGATTCGTCCATGGCCCATGAGGCCTCCCCGACATTCCACGGCCATCGCTGATACAAAATCCAGAGACAAAAGCCTGAGCAATCGCCTCAGACTCCCACTTTCTTCATATCCTGAAGAGTTCTTCTCATGGTTTGTAGATCGGGCCTGCCATACCTACGTCCCCAAACCTAAGCTGAGTTTGTGTTTTCAGACTTCTGTCCTCAAAGTCTTGGGCCACACTCCCTCCAGGCTGGGTCCCTGGAGCCACACATTAGGACTGTGCCTACCAATCCATGGGAATTCTGCCCATTCCATGGTCCAAAATCGTACAAATTAGGAGAAACCTCCAAAGTCCCTGAGGCCATCCCAATAGTGTAGGTCTCCCAGAACAAACCAGGGCTGTCTGACACCAGCTGATAATCGACCTCCACTCATACCATAGATGGATGTCCCCAGAGAAGAAATTGAACCAGACAGGACCCTAGGCTATAATAGGATCCATTGCTTTGGGTTACAGGCATGTGTCCTCAAAAGCCTGATTCCAATACGTGCATAGGGGTTTTCCTGAGGCACCCATCAGAACTCATCTCGTCTCCACAAGGAAACCTGTGCATGGGAGCCATGTCCAAAGCTTAGGAGAGTACTTCAGGTTCCCGGTGCCACCGCCCTATTCCAAGGCCCTCATGGACACAAAAACACATTAGGACCCATCCTCAGGAAAGTCCATTTCAACTCAGCCACCCCTGTTGCTCCGGCAGAGCCATCAGATCTAAACTGTCTTGTTGCTAGGAGAGAATTGGAATGCGAGGCGGGCTCCCTGCATCCATCCGCGAACGGTGCTCTGGAGTCATTCCATATGGGATGTCCTGGAGCTGTCCAACAGGTCTCAATTGTCCCGCAGAAGGAATCCTTGAAGGGGGCATCCCACAACTCCCAACGTGGGAAAACCTCAATGGCCCCGAGATTCCTCTCCCTTCATGAAGCGGACGTCATGCACAGAAACTCCAACCTGAGCCAACGTCTGATCCTCGCCCTGACTTCAGATGCATGAGATATTGGTTCAGATCTGCAGGGGGTACCTGCCGTGCCCTCACCCTGAAACCAAGTCTAGCTTGTCTTCTCAGACTTCCGTCCTCACACTCCTGGCCACGATGCCCTCAAGTTTGGCAATTCCGGACCCACAATGCAGCACTCTGCCTGCCCTCTAGAAAAAAAATTGTTGCATCAGGAGCTGCCCAGGCAGCTTAAATGAGGATAAACCTACACAGCACTCTACGTTACCCAATTAGATAGTCTAACCTGGGCACTAATGCACTGTCGAACACAACCTGAGCCCGGACCTCCTGACCAATACCCAGAAAGCTGACCGCACACTGAGCACATAAAAACCGCCATGGCCTTAGGTCATCATCTCTTCCCTACCTCCGTTTTCAGGCTTCAGAACCGAGACCTTATCTCCAATCACTGCACAGCGGTGTGTCTGATGCAGAAATCAGAACTCTTCCTGACCCATGGCAAGAACCCTTGTGGTTGGCACGTTGTCCAACGTTCAGTGTAGGAGAAACCAGCATTCACCCTGAGGCCCCGCCCATTCTTGAGTGCGACGAGGGCATACATACGCATTGTGACCCTCAGCATGAGTCCTGTCCTCTAGTAAGTCCTCTCAGTGGCTGGACCATTAGATGTCATAATGGGCTTGACATGTCCCTAGGCCCCAATTTTTAACCAGATTTCTGATTGTCCAGTCGCCCCTCCCCAGGGTTCCAGTCTGGAATCCCTCATTTGGTGGGACACCTGAGGTTAAAAAAGAAAACAACAACAACAACAAAAAAAAACGGACTTCTTCCAGCCCACAAAATGACCCCAAACTCTTTGGACGGGGCCAAACCACCAGAGAGTAAGACTCGTCCATTTCCCATGAAGTCACCCAGAAATTCCACGACCATGAGTGGCACGATATCCAGAGACAAAAACTTGAGCAGGAGCCTCACACTCGCCCTTCTTTCAAATCCCGAAGAGTTCTCCTCATGGTCTGTAGGTCAGTCCTGCCATACCTACGACCCGAAACATAAGCCGAGTTTGTGTTTTCAGACAACTGTCCAAACAGCCCTGGGCTACACAATCTACAGGCTCAGGCCCCTGGAGCCAAAACTGAGAACTGTACTTGCCCTCTCCAAGGGAATTGTGTGTGCCCATTCCAATGGCCACAACCCTACTAATAGGATAAAACTCCAAAGTCCCTGATCCATCTCAATAGTGGTGGCTTCCCAGGAAAAATAGGGGCATTCTGAGCCCAACTGAGCACCTACCTGCACTCAGACCCATAGACAGATGTCCCCAGAGGTAAAAAGGAAAGAACAGGCCCCTAGCACTAATCAGATCCATTGCTTTGGTTTCCAGGCATCTCTCCTCAGAGGCCTGGATATCAAAACAGCACATAGCTGTTTCTTGACTCACCCATCAGAAAACATCTCATCTACACATGGGAAACTTGCACGTTGGAGCTGTGTCAAAGCCTCTGCTTAAAAGAACCCTTTAGGGCCCCAGTGCCACCGCTTCATTCCAAGGTCTCCATAGACACAAAAGCACATTAGGACCCATCCCCAGGGGTGTCCATTTCAACTCAGCGTCCTCGGTTGCTCCCCACAGATCCAGGAGATCTAACCTGTCTTGTTGCTAGGAGGCAATTGGAATGCGAGGTGGGCTACCCAGCCATCCATCCTTAGAACCCTGCTCAGAATCATTGGCCTGGACCCAAACAACAGGTCTCAATTGTCCTGCAGAAGACTCTCTGCAGTTTGGAGCTTCTCACAACTCCCATCGTGGGAAAACCCCCATGGCCTCGTGATGCCCCCCCATTCATAAAGGGGCCATCAGGGACAGAAACTCCAACCTGAGCGATCGTCTGATCCTCGCCCTGACTTCAGATGCACGAGATCTCGATTCAGGTCTGTACATTCTGCCTGCCATGGCCTCACCCAGAAATCTAAGCCTAGCTTGTGTTCTCAGACTTTGGTCGTCAGACTACTGCCCCACAAGCCCTCCAGTTTGGCAATCCAGAACTACAATGCAGCACCCTGCCCGCCCTCCAGAAGAAAAACATTGCCCTCTGGGGCTACCCAGTAACCCCAAATGAGGATCAACCTGCACCGACCTTGGCTGTACCCCAAATACATAGGCTGACCAGGGCACTAATGCCCTTTCTGACACAGGCTGAGCCTGGACCCCCTGGCCCCTCCCAGACAGCTGGCCGCACACTGAGCACATCGAGCCGCCGTGGCCTTAGGTCGTCATTCCTTCCCAACCTCGGTTTTCAGGTTTCAGAACCTAGACCTTATCTCCAGTCACTGCCCAGGGTTGAAGGTGATGCAGAAATCAGAACTCCTTCCCCATGGCAAGAAACCTTGTGGTTGGCATGTTGTCCAACGTTCAGTGTAGTTGAAACCAGTGTGGCCCATGATGCCCTGCCCATGCTCGCCGGCCACTTTGGTCACAAACGCACATTGTGACCCTCAGGTTGAGCCCAGTCCTCAAGTAAGGCCAGTCAGTGGCTAGATGAAGAGATAACATATTGGGCTTCCCATGCCCCTAGGCCCCAATTTTTAACCATAGTTCGGGTTGTCCCTTCAGTCTTCCCCACGGCTTTGCTTTGGAATTCCAATTTATGTGGGACACCTGAGGTAACAAAACTGAAATGAGTCCACCCATCCCACATATTGACGTAAAGCAATTGGGAATCTGGCCAAATCCTCAGAGAAGAAGATTCGTCCATGGCCCATGAGGCCTCCCCGACATTCCACGGCCATCGCTGATACAAAATCCAGAGACAAAAGCCTGAGCAAGCGCCTCAGACTCCCACTTTCTTCATATCCTGAAGAGTTCTTCTCATGGTTTGTAGATCGGGCCTGCCATACCTACGTCCCCAAACCTAAGCTGAGTTTGTGTTTTCAGACTTCTGTCCTCAAAGTCTTGGGCCACACTCCCTCCAGGCTGGGTCCCTGGAGCCACACATTAGGACTGTGCCTACCAATCCATGGGAATTCTGCCCATTCCATGGTCCAAAATCGTACAAATTAGGAGAAACCTCCAAAGTCCCTGAGGCCATCCCAATAGTGTAGGTCTCCCAGAACAAACCAGGGCTGTCTGACACCAGCTGATAATCGACCTCCACTCATACCATAGATGGATGTCCCCAGAGAAGAAATTGAACCAGACAGGACCCTAGGCTATAATAGGATCCATTGCTTTGGGTTACAGGCATGTGTCCTCAAAAGCCTGATTCCAATACGTGCATAGGGGTTTTCCTGAGGCACCCATCAGAACTCATCTCGTCTCCACAAGGAAACCTGTGCATGGGAGCCATGTCCAAAGCTTAGGAGAGTACTTCAGGTTCCCGGTGCCACCGCCCTATTCCAAGGCCCTCATGGACACAAAAACACATTAGGACCCATCCTCAGGAAAGTCCATTTCAACTCAGCCACCCCTGTTGCTCCGGCAGAGCCATCAGATCTAAACTGTCTTGTTGCTAGGAGAGAATTGGAATGCGAGGCGGGCTCCCTGCATCCATCCGCGAACGGTGCTCTGGAGTCATTCCATATGGGATGTCCTGGAGCTGTCCAACAGGTCTCAATTGTCCCGCAGAAGGAATCCTTGAAGGGGGCATCCCACAACTCCCAACGTGGGAAAACCTCAATGGCCCCGAGATTCCTCTCCCTTCATGAAGCGGACGTCATGCACAGAAACTCCAACCTGAGCCAACGTCTGATCCTCGCCCTGACTTCAGATGCATGAGATATTGGTTCAGATCTGCAGGGGGTACCTGCCGTGCCCTCACCCTGAAACCAAGTCTAGCTTGTCTTCTCAGACTTCCGTCCTCACACTCCTGGCCACGATGCCCTCAAGTTTGGCAATTCCGGACCCACAATGCAGCACTCTGCCTGCCCTCTAGAAAAAAAATTGTTGCATCAGGAGCTGCCCAGGCAGCTTAAATGAGGATAAACCTACACAGCACTCTACGTTACCCAATTAGATAGTCTAACCTGGGCACTAATGCACTGTCGAACACAACCTGAGCCCGGACCTCCTGACCAATACCCAGAAAGCTGACCGCACACTGAGCACATAAAAACCGCCATGGCCTTAGGTCATCATCTCTTCCCTACCTCCGTTTTCAGGCTTCAGAACCGAGACCTTATCTCCAATCACTGCACAGCGGTGTGTCTGATGCAGAAATCAGAACTCTTCCTGACCCATGGCAAGAACCCTTGTGGTTGGCACGTTGTCCAACGTTCAGTGTAGGAGAAACCAGCATTCACCCTGAGGCCCCGCCCATTCTTGAGTGCGACGAGGGCATACATACGCATTGTGACCCTCAGCATGAGTCCTGTCCTCTAGTAAGTCCTCTCAGTGGCTGGACCATTAGATGTCATAATGGGCTTGACATGTCCCTAGGCCCCAATTTTTAACCAGATTTCTGATTGTCCAGTCGCCCCTCCCCAGGGTTCCAGTCTGGAATCCCTCATTTGGTGGGACACCTGAGGTTAAAAAAGAAAACAACAACAACAACAAAAAAAAACGGACTTCTTCCAGCCCACAAAATGACCCCAAACTCTTTGGACGGGGCCAAACCACCAGAGAGTAAGACTCGTCCATTTCCCATGAAGTCACCCAGAAATTCCACGACCATGAGTGGCACGATATCCAGAGACAAAAACTTGAGCAGGAGCCTCACACTCGCCCTTCTTTCAAATCCCGAAGAGTTCTCCTCATGGTCTGTAGGTCAGTCCTGCCATACCTACGACCCGAAACATAAGCCGAGTTTGTGTTTTCAGACAACTGTCCAAACAGCCCTGGGCTACACAATCTACAGGCTCAGGCCCCTGGAGCCAAAACTGAGAACTGTACTTGCCCTCTCCAAGGGAATTGTGTGTGCCCATTCCAATGGCCACAACCCTACTAATAGGATAAAACTCCAAAGTCCCTGATCCATCTCAATAGTGGTGGCTTCCCAGGAAAAATAGGGGCATTCTGAGCCCAACTGAGCACCTACCTGCACTCAGACCCATAGACAGATGTCCCCAGAGGTAAAAAGGAAAGAACAGGCCCCTAGCACTAATCAGATCCATTGCTTTGGTTTCCAGGCATCTCTCCTCAGAGGCCTGGATATCAAAACAGCACATAGCTGTTTCTTGACTCACCCATCAGAAAACATCTCATCTACACATGGGAAACTTGCACGTTGGAGCTGTGTCAAAGCCTCTGCTTAAAAGAACCCTTTAGGGCCCCAGTGCCACCGCTTCATTCCAAGGTCTCCATAGACACAAAAGCACATTAGGACCCATCCCCAGGGGTGTCCATTTCAACTCAGCGTCCTCGGTTGCTCCCCACAGATCCAGGAGATCTAACCTGTCTTGTTGCTAGGAGGCAATTGGAATGCGAGGTGGGCTACCCAGCCATCCATCCTTAGAACCCTGCTCAGAATCATTGGCCTGGACCCAAACAACAGGTCTCAATTGTCCTGCAGAAGACTCTCTGCAGTTTGGAGCTTCTCACAACTCCCATCGTGGGAAAACCCCCATGGCCTCGTGATGCCCCCCCATTCATAAAGGGGCCATCAGGGACAGAAACTCCAACCTGAGCGATCGTCTGATCCTCGCCCTGACTTCAGATGCACGAGATCTCGATTCAGGTCTGTACATTCTGCCTGCCATGGCCTCACCCAGAAATCTAAGCCTAGCTTGTGTTCTCAGACTTTGGTCGTCAGACTACTGCCCCACAAGCCCTCCAGTTTGGCAATCCAGAACTACAATGCAGCACCCTGCCCGCCCTCCAGAAGAAAAACATTGCCCTCTGGGGCTACCCAGTAACCCCAAATGAGGATCAACCTGCACCGACCTTGGCTGTACCCCAAATACATAGGCTGACCAGGGCACTAATGCCCTTTCTGACACAGGCTGAGCCTGGACCCCCTGGCCCCTCCCAGACAGCTGGCCGCACACTGAGCACATCGAGCCGCCGTGGCCTTAGGTCGTCATTCCTTCCCAACCTCGGTTTTCAGGTTTCAGAACCTAGACCTTATCTCCAGTCACTGCCCAGGGTTGAAGGTGATGCAGAAATCAGAACTCCTTCCCCATGGCAAGAAACCTTGTGGTTGGCATGTTGTCCAACGTTCAGTGTAGTTGAAACCAGTGTGGCCCATGATGCCCTGCCCATGCTCGCCGGCCACTTTGGTCACAAACGCACATTGTGACCCTCAGGTTGAGCCCAGTCCTCAAGTAAGGCCAGTCAGTGGCTAGATGAAGAGATAACATATTGGGCTTCCCATGCCCCTAGGCCCCAATTTTTAACCATAGTTCGGGTTGTCCCTTCAGTCTTCCCCACGGCTTTGCTTTGGAATTCCAATTTATGTGGGACACCTGAGGTAACAAAACTGAAATGAGTCCACCCATCCCACATATTGACGTAAAGCAATTGGGAATCTGGCCAAATCCTCAGAGAAGAAGATTCGTCCATGGCCCATGAGGCCTCCCCGACATTCCACGGCCATCGCTGATACAAAATCCAGAGACAAAAGCCTGAGCAAGCGCCTCAGACTCCCACTTTCTTCATATCCTGAAGAGTTCTTCTCATGGTTTGTAGATCGGGCCTGCCATACCTACGTCCCCAAACCTAAGCTGAGTTTGTGTTTTCAGACTTCTGTCCTCAAAGTCTTGGGCCACACTCCCTCCAGGCTGGGTCCCTGGAGCCACACATTAGGACTGTGCCTACCAATCCATGGGAATTCTGCCCATTCCATGGTCCAAAATCGTACAAATTAGGAGAAACCTCCAAAGTCCCTGAGGCCATCCCAATAGTGTAGGTCTCCCAGAACAAACCAGGGCTGTCTGACACCAGCTGATAATCGACCTCCACTCATACCATAGATGGATGTCCCCAGAGAAGAAATTGAACCAGACAGGACCCTAGGCTATAATAGGATCCATTGCTTTGGGTTACAGGCATGTGTCCTCAAAAGCCTGATTCCAATACGTGCATAGGGGTTTTCCTGAGGCACCCATCAGAACTCATCTCGTCTCCACAAGGAAACCTGTGCATGGGAGCCATGTCCAAAGCTTAGGAGAGTACTTCAGGTTCCCGGTGCCACCGCCCTATTCCAAGGCCCTCATGGACACAAAAACACATTAGGACCCATCCTCAGGAAAGTCCATTTCAACTCAGCCACCCCTGTTGCTCCGGCAGAGCCATCAGATCTAAACTGTCTTGTTGCTAGGAGAGAATTGGAATGCGAGGCGGGCTCCCTGCATCCATCCGCGAACGGTGCTCTGGAGTCATTCCATATGGGATGTCCTGGAGCTGTCCAACAGGTCTCAATTGTCCCGCAGAAGGAATCCTTGAAGGGGGCATCCCACAACTCCCAACGTGGGAAAACCTCAATGGCCCCGAGATTCCTCTCCCTTCATGAAGCGGACGTCATGCACAGAAACTCCAACCTGAGCCAACGTCTGATCCTCGCCCTGACTTCAGATGCATGAGATATTGGTTCAGATCTGCAGGGGGTACCTGCCGTGCCCTCACCCTGAAACCAAGTCTAGCTTGTCTTCTCAGACTTCCGTCCTCACACTCCTGGCCACGATGCCCTCAAGTTTGGCAATTCCGGACCCACAATGCAGCACTCTGCCTGCCCTCTAGAAAAAAAATTGTTGCATCAGGAGCTGCCCAGGCAGCTTAAATGAGGATAAACCTACACAGCACTCTACGTTACCCAATTAGATAGTCTAACCTGGGCACTAATGCACTGTCGAACACAACCTGAGCCCGGACCTCCTGACCAATACCCAGAAAGCTGACCGCACACTGAGCACATAAAAACCGCCATGGCCTTAGGTCATCATCTCTTCCCTACCTCCGTTTTCAGGCTTCAGAACCGAGACCTTATCTCCAATCACTGCACAGCGGTGTGTCTGATGCAGAAATCAGAACTCTTCCTGACCCATGGCAAGAACCCTTGTGGTTGGCACGTTGTCCAACGTTCAGTGTAGGAGAAACCAGCATTCACCCTGAGGCCCCGCCCATTCTTGAGTGCGACGAGGGCATACATACGCATTGTGACCCTCAGCATGAGTCCTGTCCTCTAGTAAGTCCTCTCAGTGGCTGGACCATTAGATGTCATAATGGGCTTGACATGTCCCTAGGCCCCAATTTTTAACCAGATTTCTGATTGTCCAGTCGCCCCTCCCCAGGGTTCCAGTCTGGAATCCCTCATTTGGTGGGACACCTGAGGTTAAAAAAGAAAACAACAACAACAACAAAAAAAAACGGACTTCTTCCAGCCCACAAAATGACCCCAAACTCTTTGGACGGGGCCAAACCACCAGAGAGTAAGACTCGTCCATTTCCCATGAAGTCACCCAGAAATTCCACGACCATGAGTGGCACGATATCCAGAGACAAAAACTTGAGCAGGAGCCTCACACTCGCCCTTCTTTCAAATCCCGAAGAGTTCTCCTCATGGTCTGTAGGTCAGTCCTGCCATACCTACGACCCGAAACATAAGCCGAGTTTGTGTTTTCAGACAACTGTCCAAACAGCCCTGGGCTACACAATCTACAGGCTCAGGCCCCTGGAGCCAAAACTGAGAACTGTACTTGCCCTCTCCAAGGGAATTGTGTGTGCCCATTCCAATGGCCACAACCCTACTAATAGGATAAAACTCCAAAGTCCCTGATCCATCTCAATAGTGGTGGCTTCCCAGGAAAAATAGGGGCATTCTGAGCCCAACTGAGCACCTACCTGCACTCAGACCCATAGACAGATGTCCCCAGAGGTAAAAAGGAAAGAACAGGCCCCTAGCACTAATCAGATCCATTGCTTTGGTTTCCAGGCATCTCTCCTCAGAGGCCTGGATATCAAAACAGCACATAGCTGTTTCTTGACTCACCCATCAGAAAACATCTCATCTACACATGGGAAACTTGCACGTTGGAGCTGTGTCAAAGCCTCTGCTTAAAAGAACCCTTTAGGGCCCCAGTGCCACCGCTTCATTCCAAGGTCTCCATAGACACAAAAGCACATTAGGACCCATCCCCAGGGGTGTCCATTTCAACTCAGCGTCCTCGGTTGCTCCCCACAGATCCAGGAGATCTAACCTGTCTTGTTGCTAGGAGGCAATTGGAATGCGAGGTGGGCTACCCAGCCATCCATCCTTAGAACCCTGCTCAGAATCATTGGCCTGGACCCAAACAACAGGTCTCAATTGTCCTGCAGAAGACTCTCTGCAGTTTGGAGCTTCTCACAACTCCCATCGTGGGAAAACCCCCATGGCCTCGTGATGCCCCCCCATTCATAAAGGGGCCATCAGGGACAGAAACTCCAACCTGAGCGATCGTCTGATCCTCGCCCTGACTTCAGATGCACGAGATCTCGATTCAGGTCTGTACATTCTGCCTGCCATGGCCTCACCCAGAAATCTAAGCCTAGCTTGTGTTCTCAGACTTTGGTCGTCAGACTACTGCCCCACAAGCCCTCCAGTTTGGCAATCCAGAACTACAATGCAGCACCCTGCCCGCCCTCCAGAAGAAAAACATTGCCCTCTGGGGCTACCCAGTAACCCCAAATGAGGATCAACCTGCACCGACCTTGGCTGTACCCCAAATACATAGGCTGACCAGGGCACTAATGCCCTTTCTGACACAGGCTGAGCCTGGACCCCCTGGCCCCTCCCAGACAGCTGGCCGCACACTGAGCACATCGAGCCGCCGTGGCCTTAGGTCGTCATTCCTTCCCAACCTCGGTTTTCAGGTTTCAGAACCTAGACCTTATCTCCAGTCACTGCCCAGGGTTGAAGGTGATGCAGAAATCAGAACTCCTTCCCCATGGCAAGAAACCTTGTGGTTGGCATGTTGTCCAACGTTCAGTGTAGTTGAAACCAGTGTGGCCCATGATGCCCTGCCCATGCTCGCCGGCCACTTTGGTCACAAACGCACATTGTGACCCTCAGGTTGAGCCCAGTCCTCAAGTAAGGCCAGTCAGTGGCTAGATGAAGAGATAACATATTGGGCTTCCCATGCCCCTAGGCCCCAATTTTTAACCATAGTTCGGGTTGTCCCTTCAGTCTTCCCCACGGCTTTGCTTTGGAATTCCAATTTATGTGGGACACCTGAGGTAACAAAACTGAAATGAGTCCACCCATCCCACATATTGACGTAAAGCAATTGGGAATCGGGCCAAATCCTCAGAGAAGAAGATTCGTCCATGGCCCATGAGGCCTCCCCGACATTCCACGGCCATCGCTGATACAAAATCCAGAGACAAAAGCCTGAGCAAGCGCCTCAGACTCCCACTTTCTTCATATCCTGAAGAGTTCTTCTCATGGTTTGTAGATCGGGCCTGCCATACCTACGTCCCCAAACCTAAGCTGAGTTTGTGTTTTCAGACTTCTGTCCTCAAAGTCTTGGGCCACACTCCCTCCAGGCTGGGTCCCTGGAGCCACACATTAGGACTGTGCCTACCAATCCATGGGAATTCTGCCCATTCCATGGTCCAAAATCGTACAAATTAGGAGAAACCTCCAAAGTCCCTGAGGCCATCCCAATAGTGTAGGTCTCCCAGAACAAACCAGGGCTGTCTGACACCAGCTGATAATCGACCTCCACTCATACCATAGATGGATGTCCCCAGAGAAGAAATTGAACCAGACAGGACCCTAGGCTATAATAGGATCCATTGCTTTGGGTTACAGGCATGTGTCCTCAAAAGCCTGATTCCAATACGTGCATAGGGGTTTTCCTGAGGCACCCATCAGAACTCATCTCGTCTCCACAAGGAAACCTGTGCATGGGAGCCATGTCCAAAGCTTAGGAGAGTACTTCAGGTTCCCGGTGCCACCGCCCTATTCCAAGGCCCTCATGGACACAAAAACACATTAGGACCCATCCTCAGGAAAGTCCATTTCAACTCAGCCACCCCTGTTGCTCCGGCAGAGCCATCAGATCTAAACTGTCTTGTTGCTAGGAGAGAATTGGAATGCGAGGCGGGCTCCCTGCATCCATCCGCGAACGGTGCTCTGGAGTCATTCCATATGGGATGTCCTGGAGCTGTCCAACAGGTCTCAATTGTCCCGCAGAAGGAATCCTTGAAGGGGGCATCCCACAACTCCCAACGTGGGAAAACCTCAATGGCCCCGAGATTCCTCTCCCTTCATGAAGCGGACGTCATGCACAGAAACTCCAACCTGAGCCAACGTCTGATCCTCGCCCTGACTTCAGATGCATGAGATATTGGTTCAGATCTGCAGGGGGTACCTGCCGTGCCCTCACCCTGAAACCAAGTCTAGCTTGTCTTCTCAGACTTCCGTCCTCACACTCCTGGCCACGATGCCCTCAAGTTTGGCAATTCCGGACCCACAATGCAGCACTCTGCCTGCCCTCTAGAAAAAAAATTGTTGCATCAGGAGCTGCCCAGGCAGCTTAAATGAGGATAAACCTACACAGCACTCTACGTTACCCAATTAGATAGTCTAACCTGGGCACTAATGCACTGTCGAACACAACCTGAGCCCGGACCTCCTGACCAATACCCAGAAAGCTGACCGCACACTGAGCACATAAAAACCGCCATGGCCTTAGGTCATCATCTCTTCCCTACCTCCGTTTTCAGGCTTCAGAACCGAGACCTTATCTCCAATCACTGCACAGCGGTGTGTCTGATGCAGAAATCAGAACTCTTCCTGACCCATGGCAAGAACCCTTGTGGTTGGCACGTTGTCCAACGTTCAGTGTAGGAGAAACCAGCATTCACCCTGAGGCCCCGCCCATTCTTGAGTGCGACGAGGGCATACATACGCATTGTGACCCTCAGCATGAGTCCTGTCCTCTAGTAAGTCCTCTCAGTGGCTGGACCATTAGATGTCATAATGGGCTTGACATGTCCCTAGGCCCCAATTTTTAACCAGATTTCTGATTGTCCAGTCGCCCCTCCCCAGGGTTCCAGTCTGGAATCCCTCATTTGGTGGGACACCTGAGGTTAAAAAAGAAAACAACAACAACAACAAAAAAAAACGGACTTCTTCCAGCCCACAAAATGACCCCAAACTCTTTGGACGGGGCCAAACCACCAGAGAGTAAGACTCGTCCATTTCCCATGAAGTCACCCAGAAATTCCACGACCATGAGTGGCACGATATCCAGAGACAAAAACTTGAGCAGGAGCCTCACACTCGCCCTTCTTTCAAATCCCGAAGAGTTCTCCTCATGGTCTGTAGGTCAGTCCTGCCATACCTACGACCCGAAACATAAGCCGAGTTTGTGTTTTCAGACAACTGTCCAAACAGCCCTGGGCTACACAATCTACAGGCTCAGGCCCCTGGAGCCAAAACTGAGAACTGTACTTGCCCTCTCCAAGGGAATTGTGTGTGCCCATTCCAATGGCCACAACCCTACTAATAGGATAAAACTCCAAAGTCCCTGATCCATCTCAATAGTGGTGGCTTCCCAGGAAAAATAGGGGCATTCTGAGCCCAACTGAGCACCTACCTGCACTCAGACCCATAGACAGATGTCCCCAGAGGTAAAAAGGAAAGAACAGGCCCCTAGCACTAATCAGATCCATTGCTTTGGTTTCCAGGCATCTCTCCTCAGAGGCCTGGATATCAAAACAGCACATAGCTGTTTCTTGACTCACCCATCAGAAAACATCTCATCTACACATGGGAAACTTGCACGTTGGAGCTGTGTCAAAGCCTCTGCTTAAAAGAACCCTTTAGGGCCCCAGTGCCACCGCTTCATTCCAAGGTCTCCATAGACACAAAAGCACATTAGGACCCATCCCCAGGGGTGTCCATTTCAACTCAGCGTCCTCGGTTGCTCCCCACAGATCCAGGAGATCTAACCTGTCTTGTTGCTAGGAGGCAATTGGAATGCGAGGTGGGCTACCCAGCCATCCATCCTTAGAACCCTGCTCAGAATCATTGGCCTGGACCCAAACAACAGGTCTCAATTGTCCTGCAGAAGACTCTCTGCAGTTTGGAGCTTCTCACAACTCCCATCGTGGGAAAACCCCCATGGCCTCGTGATGCCCCCCCATTCATAAAGGGGCCATCAGGGACAGAAACTCCAACCTGAGCGATCGTCTGATCCTCGCCCTGACTTCAGATGCACGAGATCTCGATTCAGGTCTGTACATTCTGCCTGCCATGGCCTCACCCAGAAATCTAAGCCTAGCTTGTGTTCTCAGACTTTGGTCGTCAGACTACTGCCCCACAAGCCCTCCAGTTTGGCAATCCAGAACTACAATGCAGCACCCTGCCCGCCCTCCAGAAGAAAAACATTGCCCTCTGGGGCTACCCAGTAACCCCAAATGAGGATCAACCTGCACCGACCTTGGCTGTACCCCAAATACATAGGCTGACCAGGGCACTAATGCCCTTTCTGACACAGGCTGAGCCTGGACCCCCTGGCCCCTCCCAGACAGCTGGCCGCACACTGAGCACATCGAGCCGCCGTGGCCTTAGGTCGTCATTCCTTCCCAACCTCGGTTTTCAGGTTTCAGAACCTAGACCTTATCTCCAGTCACTGCCCAGGGTTGAAGGTGATGCAGAAATCAGAACTCCTTCCCCATGGCAAGAAACCTTGTGGTTGGCATGTTGTCCAACGTTCAGTGTAGTTGAAACCAGTGTGGCCCATGATGCCCTGCCCATGCTCGCCGGCCACTTTGGTCACAAACGCACATTGTGACCCTCAGGTTGAGCCCAGTCCTCAAGTAAGGCCAGTCAGTGGCTAGATGAAGAGATAACATATTGGGCTTCCCATGCCCCTAGGCCCCAATTTTTAACCATAGTTCGGGTTGTCCCTTCAGTCTTCCCCACGGCTTTGCTTTGGAATTCCAATTTATGTGGGACACCTGAGGTAACAAAACTGAAATGAGTCCACCCATCCCACATATTGACGTAAAGCAATTGGGAATCGGGCCAAATCCTCAGAGAAGAAGATTCGTCCATGGCCCATGAGGCCTCCCCGACATTCCACGGCCATCGCTGATACAAAATCCAGAGACAAAAGCCTGAGCAAGCGCCTCAGACTCCCACTTTCTTCATATCCTGAAGAGTTCTTCTCATGGTTTGTAGATCGGGCCTGCCATACCTACGTCCCCAAACCCAAGCTGAGTTTGTGTTTTCAGACTTCTGTCCTCAAAGTCTTGGGCCACACTCCCTCCAGGCTGGGTCCCTGGAGCCACACATTAGGACTGTGCCTACCAATCCATGGGAATTCTGCCCATTCCATGGTCCAAAATCGTACAAATTAGGAGAAACCTCCAAAGTCCCTGAGGCCATCCCAATAGTGTAGGTCTCCCAGAACAAACCAGGGCTGTCTGACACCAGCTGATAATCGACCTCCACTCATACCATAGATGGATGTCCCCAGAGAAGAAATTGAACCAGACAGGACCCTAGGCTATAATAGGATCCATTGCTTTGGGTTACAGGCATGTGTCCTCAAAAGCCTGATTCCAATACGTGCATAGGGGTTTTCCTGAGGCACCCATCAGAACTCATCTCGTCTCCACAAGGAAACCTGTGCATGGGAGCCATGTCCAAAGCTTAGGAGAGTACTTCAGGTTCCCGGTGCCACCGCCCTATTCCAAGGCCCTCATGGACACAAAAACACATTAGGACCCATCCTCAGGAAAGTCCATTTCAACTCAGCCACCCCTGTTGCTCCGGCAGAGCCATCAGATCTAAACTGTCTTGTTGCTAGGAGAGAATTGGAATGCGAGGCGGGCTCCCTGCATCCATCCGCGAACGGTGCTCTGGAGTCATTCCATATGGGATGTCCTGGAGCTGTCCAACAGGTCTCAATTGTCCCGCAGAAGGAATCCTTGAAGGGGGCATCCCACAACTCCCAACGTGGGAAAACCTCAATGGCCCCGAGATTCCTCTCCCTTCATGAAGCGGACGTCATGCACAGAAACTCCAACCTGAGCCAACGTCTGATCCTCGCCCTGACTTCAGATGCATGAGATATTGGTTCAGATCTGCAGGGGGTACCTGCCGTGCCCTCACCCTGAAACCAAGTCTAGCTTGTCTTCTCAGACTTCCGTCCTCACACTCCTGGCCACGATGCCCTCAAGTTTGGCAATTCCGGACCCACAATGCAGCACTCTGCCTGCCCTCTAGAAAAAAAATTGTTGCATCAGGAGCTGCCCAGGCAGCTTAAATGAGGATAAACCTACACAGCACTCTACGTTACCCAATTAGATAGTCTAACCTGGGCACTAATGCACTGTCGAACACAACCTGAGCCCGGACCTCCTGACCAATACCCAGAAAGCTGACCGCACACTGAGCACATAAAAACCGCCATGGCCTTAGGTCATCATCTCTTCCCTACCTCCGTTTTCAGGCTTCAGAACCGAGACCTTATCTCCAATCACTGCACAGCGGTGTGTCTGATGCAGAAATCAGAACTCTTCCTGACCCATGGCAAGAACCCTTGTGGTTGGCACGTTGTCCAACGTTCAGTGTAGGAGAAACCAGCATTCACCCTGAGGCCCCGCCCATTCTTGAGTGCGACGAGGGCATACATACGCATTGTGACCCTCAGCATGAGTCCTGTCCTCTAGTAAGTCCTCTCAGTGGCTGGACCATTAGATGTCATAATGGGCTTGACATGTCCCTAGGCCCCAATTTTTAACCAGATTTCTGATTGTCCAGTCGCCCCTCCCCAGGGTTCCAGTCTGGAATCCCTCATTTGGTGGGACACCTGAGGTTAAAAAAGAAAACAACAACAACAACAAAAAAAAACGGACTTCTTCCAGCCCACAAAATGACCCCAAACTCTTTGGACGGGGCCAAACCACCAGAGAGTAAGACTCGTCCATTTCCCATGAAGTCACCCAGAAATTCCACGACCATGAGTGGCACGATATCCAGAGACAAAAACTTGAGCAGGAGCCTCACACTCGCCCTTCTTTCAAATCCCGAAGAGTTCTCCTCATGGTCTGTAGGTCAGTCCTGCCATACCTACGACCCGAAACATAAGCCGAGTTTGTGTTTTCAGACAACTGTCCAAACAGCCCTGGGCTACACAATCTACAGGCTCAGGCCCCTGGAGCCAAAACTGAGAACTGTACTTGCCCTCTCCAAGGGAATTGTGTGTGCCCATTCCAATGGCCACA
This sequence comes from Mustela nivalis, assembly GCF_964662115.1. NCBI lineage: Eukaryota > Metazoa > Chordata > Mammalia > Carnivora > Mustelidae > Mustela > Mustela nivalis. The sequence continues at coordinate 1,388,833 of NW_028136526.1, forward strand.
ACCCTACTAATAGGATAAAACTCCAAAGTCCCTGATCCATCTCAATAGTGGTGGCTTCCCAGGAAAAATAGGGGCATTCTGAGCCCAACTGAGCACCTACCTGCACTCAGACCCATAGACAGATGTCCCCAGAGGTAAAAAGGAAAGAACAGGCCCCTAGCACTAATCAGATCCATTGCTTTGGTTTCCAGGCATCTCTCCTCAGAGGCCTGGATATCAAAACAGCACATAGCTGTTTCTTGACTCACCCATCAGAAAACATCTCATCTACACATGGGAAACTTGCACGTTGGAGCTGTGTCAAAGCCTCTGCTTAAAAGAACCCTTTAGGGCCCCAGTGCCACCGCTTCATTCCAAGGTCTCCATAGACACAAAAGCACATTAGGACCCATCCCCAGGGGTGTCCATTTCAACTCAGCGTCCTCGGTTGCTCCCCACAGATCCAGGAGATCTAACCTGTCTTGTTGCTAGGAGGCAATTGGAATGCGAGGTGGGCTACCCAGCCATCCATCCTTAGAACCCTGCTCAGAATCATTGGCCTGGACCCAAACAACAGGTCTCAATTGTCCTGCAGAAGACTCTCTGCAGTTTGGAGCTTCTCACAACTCCCATCGTGGGAAAACCCCCATGGCCTCGTGATGCCCCCCCATTCATAAAGGGGCCATCAGGGACAGAAACTCCAACCTGAGCGATCGTCTGATCCTCGCCCTGACTTCAGATGCACGAGATCTCGATTCAGGTCTGTACATTCTGCCTGCCATGGCCTCACCCAGAAATCTAAGCCTAGCTTGTGTTCTCAGACTTTGGTCGTCAGACTACTGCCCCACAAGCCCTCCAGTTTGGCAATCCAGAACTACAATGCAGCACCCTGCCCGCCCTCCAGAAGAAAAACATTGCCCTCTGGGGCTACCCAGTAACCCCAAATGAGGATCAACCTGCACCGACCTTGGCTGTACCCCAAATACATAGGCTGACCAGGGCACTAATGCCCTTTCTGACACAGGCTGAGCCTGGACCCCCTGGCCCCTCCCAGACAGCTGGCCGCACACTGAGCACATCGAGCCGCCGTGGCCTTAGGTCGTCATTCCTTCCCAACCTCGGTTTTCAGGTTTCAGAACCTAGACCTTATCTCCAGTCACTGCCCAGGGTTGAAGGTGATGCAGAAATCAGAACTCCTTCCCCATGGCAAGAAACCTTGTGGTTGGCATGTTGTCCAACGTTCAGTGTAGTTGAAACCAGTGTGGCCCATGATGCCCTGCCCATGCTCGCCGGCCACTTTAGTCACAAACGCACATTGTGACCCTCAGGTTGAGCCCAGTCCTCAAGTAAGGCCAGTCAGTGGCTAGATGAAGAGATAACATATTGGGCTTCCCATGCCCCTAGGCCCCAATTTTTAACCATAGTTCGGGTTGTCCCTTCAGTCTTCCCCACGGCTTTGCTTTGGAATTCCAATTTATGTGGGACACCTGAGGTAACAAAACTGAAATGAGTCCACCCATCCCACATATTGACGTAAAGCAATTGGGAATCGGGCCAAATCCTCAGAGAAGAAGATTCGTCCATGGCCCATGAGGCCTCCCCGACATTCCACGGCCATCGCTGATACAAAATCCAGAGACAAAAGCCTGAGCAAGCGCCTCAGACTCCCACTTTCTTCATATCCTGAAGAGTTCTTCTCATGGTTTGTAGATCGGGCCTGCCATACCTACGTCCCCAAACCTAAGCTGAGTTTGTGTTTTCAGACTTCTGTCCTCAAAGTCTTGGGCCACACTCCCTCCAGGCTGGGTCCCTGGAGCCACACATTAGGACTGTGCCTACCAATCCATGGGAATTCTGCCCATTCCATGGTCCAAAATCGTACAAATTAGGAGAAACCTCCAAAGTCCCTGAGGCCATCCCAATAGTGTAGGTCTCCCAGAACAAACCAGGGCTGTCTGACACCAGCTGATAATCGACCTCCACTCATACCATAGATGGATGTCCCCAGAGAAGAAATTGAACCAGACAGGACCCTAGGCTATAATAGGATCCATTGCTTTGGGTTACAGGCATGTGTCCTCAAAAGCCTGATTCCAATACGTGCATAGGGGTTTTCCTGAGGCACCCATCAGAACTCATCTCGTCTCCACAAGGAAACCTGTGCATGGGAGCCATGTCCAAAGCTTAGGAGAGTACTTCAGGTTCCCGGTGCCACCGCCCTATTCCAAGGCCCTCATGGACACAAAAACACATTAGGACCCATCCTCAGGAAAGTCCATTTCAACTCAGCCACCCCTGTTGCTCCGGCAGAGCCATCAGATCTAAACTGTCTTGTTGCTAGGAGAGAATTGGAATGCGAGGCGGGCTCCCTGCATCCATCCGCGAACGGTGCTCTGGAGTCATTCCATATGGGATGTCCTGGAGCTGTCCAACAGGTCTCAATTGTCCCGCAGAAGGAATCCTTGAAGGGGGCATCCCACAACTCCCAACGTGGGAAAACCTCAATGGCCCCGAGATTCCTCTCCCTTCATGAAGCGGACGTCATGCACAGAAACTCCAACCTGAGCCAACGTCTGATCCTCGCCCTGACTTCAGATGCATGAGATATTGGTTCAGATCTGCAGGGGGTACCTGCCGTGCCCTCACCCTGAAACCAAGTCTAGCTTGTCTTCTCAGACTTCCGTCCTCACACTCCTGGCCACGATGCCCTCAAGTTTGGCAATTCCGGACCCACAATGCAGCACTCTGCCTGCCCTCTAGAAAAAAAATTGTTGCATCAGGAGCTGCCCAGGCAGCTTAAATGAGGATAAACCTACACAGCACTCTACGTTACCCAATTAGATAGTCTAACCTGGGCACTAATGCACTGTCGAACACAACCTGAGCCCGGACCTCCTGACCAATACCCAGAAAGCTGACCGCACACTGAGCACATAAAAACCGCCATGGCCTTAGGTCATCATCTCTTCCCTACCTCCGTTTTCAGGCTTCAGAACCGAGACCTTATCTCCAATCACTGCACAGCGGTGTGTCTGATGCAGAAATCAGAACTCTTCCTGACCCATGGCAAGAACCCTTGTGGTTGGCACGTTGTCCAACGTTCAGTGTAGGAGAAACCAGCATTCACCCTGAGGCCCCGCCCATTCTTGAGTGCGACGAGGGCATACATACGCATTGTGACCCTCAGCATGAGTCCTGTCCTCTAGTAAGTCCTCTCAGTGGCTGGACCATTAGATGTCATAATGGGCTTGACATGTCCCTAGGCCCCAATTTTTAACCAGATTTCTGATTGTCCAGTCGCCCCTCCCCAGGGTTCCAGTCTGGAATCCCTCATTTGGTGGGACACCTGAGGTTAAAAAAGAAAACAACAACAACAAAAAAAAAAAACGGACTTCTTCCAGCCCACAAAATGACCCCAAACTCTTTGGACGGGGCCAAACCACCAGAGAGTAAGACTCGTCCATTTCCCATGAAGTCACCCAGAAATTCCACGACCATAAGTGGCACGATATCCAGAGACAAAAACTTGAGCAGGAGCCTCACACTCGCCCTTCTTTCAAATCCCGAAGAGTTCTCCTCATGGTCTGTAGGTCAGTCCTGCCATACCTACGACCCGAAACATAAGCCGAGTTTGTGTTTTCAGACAACTGTCCAAACAGCCCTGGGCTACACAATCTACAGGCTCAGGCCCCTGGAGCCAAAACTGAGAACTGTACTTGCCCTCTCCAAGGGAATTGTGTGTGCCCATTCCAATGGCCACAACCCTACTAATAGGATAAAACTCCAAAGTCCCTGATCCATCTCAATAGTGGTGGCTTCCCAGGAAAAATAGGGGCATTCTGAGCCCAACTGAGCACCTACCTGCACTCAGACCCATAGACAGATGTCCCCAGAGGTAAAAAGGAAAGAACAGGCCCCTAGCACTAATCAGATCCATTGCTTTGGTTTCCAGGCATCTCTCCTCAGAGGCCTGGATATCAAAACAGCACATAGCTGTTTCTTGACTCACCCATCAGAAAACATCTCATCTACACATGGGAAACTTGCACGTTGGAGCTGTGTCAAAGCCTCTGCTTAAAAGAACCCTTTAGGGCCCCAGTGCCACCGCTTCATTCCAAGGTCTCCATAGACACAAAAGCACATTAGGACCCATCCCCAGGGGTGTCCATTTCAACTCAGCGTCCTCGGTTGCTCCCCACAGATCCAGGAGATCTAACCTGTCTTGTTGCTAGGAGGCAATTGGAATGCGAGGTGGGCTACCCAGCCATCCATCCTTAGAACCCTGCTCAGAATCATTGGCCTGGACCCAAACAACAGGTCTCAATTGTCCTGCAGAAGACTCTCTGCAGTTTGGAGCTTCTCACAACTCCCATCGTGGGAAAACCCCCATGGCCTCGTGATGCCCCCCCATTCATAAAGGGGCCATCAGGGACAGAAACTCCAACCTGAGCGATCGTCTGATCCTCGCCCTGACTTCAGATGCACGAGATCTCGATTCAGGTCTGTACATTCTGCCTGCCATGGCCTCACCCAGAAATCTAAGCCTAGCTTGTGTTCTCAGACTTTGGTCGTCAGACTACTGCCCCACAAGCCCTCCAGTTTGGCAATCCAGAACTACAATGCAGCACCCTGCCCGCCCTCCAGAAGAAAAACATTGCCCTCTGGGGCTACCCAGTAACCCCAAATGAGGATCAACCTGCACCGACCTTGGCTGTACCCCAAATACATAGGCTGACCAGGGCACTAATGCCCTTTCTGACACAGGCTGAGCCTGGACCCCCTGGCCCCTCCCAGACAGCTGGCCGCACACTGAGCACATCGAGCCGCCGTGGCCTTAGGTCGTCATTCCTTCCCAACCTCGGTTTTCAGGTTTCAGAACCTAGACCTTATCTCCAGTCACTGCCCAGGGTTGAAGGTGATGCAGAAATCAGAACTCCTTCCCCATGGCAAGAAACCTTGTGGTTGGCATGTTGTCCAACGTTCAGTGTAGTTGAAACCAGTGTGGCCCATGATGCCCTGCCCATGCTCGCCGGCCACTTTGGTCACAAACGCACATTGTGACCCTCAGGTTGAGCCCAGTCCTCAAGTAAGGCCAGTCAGTGGCTAGATGAAGAGATAACATATTGGGCTTCCCATGCCCCTAGGCCCCAATTTTTAACCATAGTTCGGGTTGTCCCTTCAGTCTTCCCCACGGCTTTGCTTTGGAATTCCAATTTATGTGGGACACCTGAGGTAACAAAACTGAAATGAGTCCACCCATCCCACATATTGACGTAAAGCAATTGGGAATCGGGCCAAATCCTCGGAGAAGAAGATTCGTCCATGGCCCATGAGGCCTCCCCGACATTCCACGGCCATCGCTGATACAAAATCCAGAGACAAAAGCCTGAGCAAGCGCCTCAGACTCCCACTTTCTTCATATCCTGAAGAGTTCTTCTCATGGTTTGTAGATCGGGCCTGCCATACCTACGTCCCCAAACCTAAGCTGAGTTTGTGTTTTCAGACTTCTGTCCTCAAAGTCTTGGGCCACACTCCCTCCAGGCTGGGTCCCTGGAGCCACACATTAGGACTGTGCCTACCAATCCATGGGAATTCTGCCCATTCCATGGTCCAAAATCGTACAAATTAGGAGAAACCTCCAAAGTCCCTGAGGCCATCCCAATAGTGTAGGTCTCCCAGAACAAACCAGGGCTGTCTGACACCAGCTGATAATCGACCTCCACTCATACCATAGATGGATGTCCCCAGAGAAGAAATTGAACCAGACAGGACCCTAGGCTATAATAGGATCCATTGCTTTGGGTTACAGGCATGTGTCCTCAAAAGCCTGATTCCAATACGTGCATAGGGGTTTTCCTGAGGCACCCATCAGAACTCATCTCGTCTCCACAAGGAAACCTGTGCATGGGAGCCATGTCCAAAGCTTAGGAGAGTACTTCAGGTTCCCGGTGCCACCGCCCTATTCCAAGGCCCTCATGGACACAAAAACACATTAGGACCCATCCTCAGGAAAGTCCATTTCAACTCAGCCACCCCTGTTGCTCCGGCAGAGCCATCAGATCTAAACTGTCTTGTTGCTAGGAGAGAATTGGAATGCGAGGCGGGCTCCCTGCATCCATCCGCGAACGGTGCTCTGGAGTCATTCCATATGGGATGTCCTGGAGCTGTCCAACAGGTCTCAATTGTCCCGCAGAAGGAATCCTTGAAGGGGGCATCCCACAACTCCCAACGTGGGAAAACCTCAATGGCCCCGAGATTCCTCTCCCTTCATGAAGCGGACGTCATGCACAGAAACTCCAACCTGAGCCAACGTCTGATCCTCGCCCTGACTTCAGATGCATGAGATATTGGTTCAGATCTGCAGGGGGTACCTGCCGTGCCCTCACCCTGAAACCAAGTCTAGCTTGTCTTCTCAGACTTCCGTCCTCACACTCCTGGCCACGATGCCCTCAAGTTTGGCAATTCCGGACCCACAATGCAGCACTCTGCCTGCCCTCTAGAAAAAAAATTGTTGCATCAGGAGCTGCCCAGGCAGCTTAAATGAGGATAAACCTACACAGCACTCTACGTTACCCAATTAGATAGTCTAACCTGGGCACTAATGCACTGTCGAACACAACCTGAGCCCGGACCTCCTGACCAATACCCAGAAAGCTGACCGCACACTAAGCACATAAAAACCGCCATGGCCTTAGGTCATCATCTCTTCCCTACCTCCGTTTTCATGCTTCAGAACCGAGACCTTATCTCCAATCACTGCACAGCGGTGTGTCTGATGCAGAAATCAGAACTCTTCCTGACCCATGGCAAGAACCCTTGTGGTTGGCACGTTGTCCAACGTTCAGTGTAGGAGAAACCAGCATTCACCCTGAGGCCCCGCCCATTCTTGAGTGCGACGAGGGCATACATACGCATTGTGACCCTCAGCATGAGTCCTGTCCTCTAGTAAGTCCTCTCAGTGGCTGGACCATTAGATGTCATAATGGGCTTGACATGTCCCTAGGCCCCAATTTTTAACCAGATTTCTGATTGTCCAGTCGCCCCTCCCCAGGGTTCCAGTCTGGAATCCCTCATTTGGTGGGACACCTGAGGTTAAAAAAGAAAACAACAACAACAACAAAAAAAAACGGACTTCTTCCAGCCCACAAAATGACCCCAAACTCTTTGGACGGGGCCAAACCACCAGAGAGTAAGACTCGTCCATTTCCCATGAAGTCACCCAGAAATTCCACGACCATGAGTGGCACGATATCCAGAGACAAAAACTTGAGCAGGAGCCTCACACTCGCCCTTCTTTCAAATCCCGAAGAGTTCTCCTCATGGTCTGTAGGTCAGTCCTGCCATACCTACGACCCGAAACATAAGCCGAGTTTGTGTTTTCAGACAACTGTCCAAACAGCCCTGGGCTACACAATCTACAGGCTCAGGCCCCTGGAGCCAAAACTGAGAACTGTACTTGCCCTCTCCAAGGGAATTGTGTGTGCCCATTCCAATGGCCACAACCCTACTAATAGGATAAAACTCCAAAGTCCCTGATCCATCTCAATAGTGGTGGCTTCCCAGGAAAAATAGGGGCATTCTGAGCCCAACTGAGCACCTACCTGCACTCAGACCCATAGACAGATGTCCCCAGAGGTAAAAAGGAAAGAACAGGCCCCTAGCACTAATCAGATCCATTGCTTTGGTTTCCAGGCATCTCTCCTCAGAGGCCTGGATATCAAAACAGCACATAGCTGTTTCTTGACTCACCCATCAGAAAACATCTCATCTACACATGGGAAACTTGCACGTTGGAGCTGTGTCAAAGCCTCTGCTTAAAAGAACCCTTTAGGGCCCCAGTGCCACCGCTTCATTCCAAGGTCTCCATAGACACAAAAGCACATTAGGACCCATCCCCAGGGGTGTCCATTTCAACTCAGCGTCCTCGGTTGCTCCCCACAGATCCAGGAGATCTAACCTGTCTTGTTGCTAGGAGGCAATTGGAATGCGAGGTGGGCTACCCAGCCATCCATCCTTAGAACCCTGCTCAGAATCATTGGCCTGGACCCAAACAACAGGTCTCAATTGTCCTGCAGAAGACTCTCTGCAGTTTGGAGCTTCTCACAACTCCCATCGTGGGAAAACCCCCATGGCCTCGTGATGCCCCCCCATTCATAAAGGGGCCATCAGGGACAGAAACTCCAACCTGAGCGATCGTCTGATCCTCGCCCTGACTTCAGATGCACGAGATCTCGATTCAGGTCTGTACATTCTGCCTGCCATGGCCTCACCCAGAAATCTAAGCCTAGCTTGTGTTCTCAGACTTTGGTCGTCAGACTACTGCCCCACAAGCCCTCCAGTTTGGCAATCCAGAACTACAATGCAGCACCCTGCCCGCCCTCCAGAAGAAAAACATTGCCCTCTGGGGCTACCCAGTAACCCCAAATGAGGATCAACCTGCACCGACCTTGGCTGTACCCCAAATACATAGGCTGACCAGGGCACTAATGCCCTTTCTGACACAGGCTGAGCCTGGACCCCCTGGCCCCTCCCAGACAGCTGGCCGCACACTGAGCACATCGAGCCGCCGTGGCCTTAGGTCGTCATTCCTTCCCAACCTCGGTTTTCAGGTTTCAGAACCTAGACCTTATCTCCAGTCACTGCCCAGGGTTGAAGGTGATGCAGAAATCAGAACTCCTTCCCCATGGCAAGAAACCTTGTGGTTGGCATGTTGTCCAACGTTCAGTGTAGTTGAAACCAGTGTGGCCCATGATGCCCTGCCCATGCTCGCCGGCCACTTTGGTCACAAACGCACATTGTGACCCTCAGGTTGAGCCCAGTCCTCAAGTAAGGCCAGTCAGTGGCTAGATGAAGAGATAACATATTGGGCTTCCCATGCCCCTAGGCCCCAATTTTTAACCATAGTTCGGGTTGTCCCTTCAGTCTTCCCCACGGCTTTGCTTTGGAATTCCAATTTATGTGGGACACCTGAGGTAACAAAACTGAAATGAGTCCACCCATCCCACATATTGACGTAAAGCAATTGGGAATCGGGCCAAATCCTCAGAGAAGAAGATTCGTCCATGGCCCATGAGGCCTCCCCGACATTCCACGGCCATCGCTGATACAAAATCCAGAGACAAAAGCCTGAGCAAGCGCCTCAGACTCCCACTTTCTTCATATCCTGAAGAGTTCTTCTCATGGTTTGTAGATCGGGCCTGCCATACCTACGTCCCCAAACCTAAGCTGAGTTTGTGTTTTCAGACTTCTGTCCTCAAAGTCTTGGGCCACACTCCCTCCAGGCTGGGTCCCTGGAGCCACACATTAGGACTGTGCCTACCAATCCATGGGAATTCTGCCCATTCCATGGTCCAAAATCGTACAAATTAGGAGAAACCTCCAAAGTCCCTGAGGCCATCCCAATAGTGTAGGTCTCCCAGAACAAACCAGGGCTGTCTGACACCAGCTGATAATCGACCTCCACTCATACCATAGATGGATGTCCCCAGAGAAGAAATTGAACCAGACAGGACCCTAGGCTATAATAGGATCCATTGCTTTGGGTTACAGGCATGTGTCCTCAAAAGCCTGATTCCAATACGTGCATAGGGGTTTTCCTGAGGCACCCATCAGAACTCATCTCGTCTCCACAAGGAAACCTGTGCATGGGAGCCATGTCCAAAGCTTAGGAGAGTACTTCAGGTTCCCGGTGCCACCGCCCTATTCCAAGGCCCTCATGGACACAAAAACACATTAGGACCCATCCTCAGGAAAGTCCATTTCAACTCAGCCACCCCTGTTGCTCCGGCAGAGCCATCAGATCTAAACTGTCTTGTTGCTAGGAGAGAATTGGAATGCGAGGCGGGCTCCCTGCATCCATCCGCGAACGGTGCTCTGGAGTCATTCCATATGGGATGTCCTGGAGCTGTCCAACAGGTCTCAATTGTCCCGCAGAAGGAATCCTTGAAGGGGGCATCCCACAACTCCCAACGTGGGAAAACCTCAATGGCCCCGAGATTCCTCTCCCTTCATGAAGCGGACGTCATGCACAGAAACTCCAACCTGAGCCAACGTCTGATCCTCGCCCTGACTTCAGATGCATGAGATATTGGTTCAGATCTGCAGGGGGTACCTGCCGTGCCCTCACCCTGAAACCAAGTCTAGCTTGTCTTCTCAGACTTCCGTCCTCACACTCCTGGCCACGATGCCCTCAAGTTTGGCAATTCCGGACCCACAATGCAGCACTCTGCCTGCCCTCTAGAAAAAAAATTGTTGCATCAGGAGCTGCCCAGGCAGCTTAAATGAGGATAAACCTACACAGCACTCTACGTTACCCAATTAGATAGTCTAACCTGGGCACTAATGCACTGTCGAACACAACCTGAGCCCGGACCTCCTGACCAATACCCAGAAAGCTGACCGCACACTAAGCACATAAAAACCGCCATGGCCTTAGGTCATCATCTCTTCCCTACCTCCGTTTTCATGCTTCAGAACCGAGACCTTATCTCCAATCACTGCACAGCGGTGTGTCTGATGCAGAAATCAGAACTCTTCCTGACCCATGGCAAGAACCCTTGTGGTTGGCACGTTGTCCAACGTTCAGTGTAGGAGAAACCAGCATTCACCCTGAGGCCCCGCCCATTCTTGAGTGCGACGAGGGCATACATACGCATTGTGACCCTCAGCATGAGTCCTGTCCTCTAGTAAGTCCTCTCAGTGGCTGGACCATTAGATGTCATAATGGGCTTGACATGTCCCTAGGCCCCAATTTTTAACCAGATTTCTGATTGTCCAGTCGCCCCTCCCCAGGGTTCCAGTCTGGAATCCCTCATTTGGTGGGACACCTGAGGTTAAAAAAGAAAACAACAACAACAACAAAAAAAAACGGACTTCTTCCAGCCCACAAAATGACCCCAAACTCTTTGGACGGGGCCAAACCACCAGAGAGTAAGACTCGTCCATTTCCCATGAAGTCACCCAGAAATTCCACGACCATGAGTGGCACGATATCCAGAGACAAAAACTTGAGCAGGAGCCTCACACTCGCCCTTCTTTCAAATCCCGAAGAGTTCTCCTCATGGTCTGTAGGTCAGTCCTGCCATACCTACGACCCGAAACATAAGCCGAGTTTGTGTTTTCAGACAACTGTCCAAACAGCCCTGGGCTACACAATCTACAGGCTCAGGCCCCTGGAGCCAAAACTGAGAACTGTACTTGCCCTCTCCAAGGGAATTGTGTGTGCCCATTCCAATGGCCACAACCCTACTAATAGGATAAAACTCCAAAGTCCCTGATCCATCTCAATAGTGGTGGCTTCCCAGGAAAAATAGGGGCATTCTGAGCCCAACTGAGCACCTACCTGCACTCAGACCCATAGACAGATGTCCCCAGAGGTAAAAAGGAAAGAACAGGCCCCTAGCACTAATCAGATCCATTGCTTTGGTTTCCAGGCATCTCTCCTCAGAGGCCTGGATATCAAAACAGCACATAGCTGTTTCTTGACTCACCCATCAGAAAACATCTCATCTACACATGGGAAACTTGCACGTTGGAGCTGTGTCAAAGCCTCTGCTTAAAAGAACCCTTTAGGGCCCCAGTGCCACCGCTTCATTCCAAGGTCTCCATAGACACAAAAGCACATTAGGACCCATCCCCAGGGGTGTCCATTTCAACTCAGCGTCCTCGGTTGCTCCCCACAGATCCAGGAGATCTAACCTGTCTTGTTGCTAGGAGGCAATTGGAATGCGAGGTGGGCTACCCAGCCATCCATCCTTAGAACCCTGCTCAGAATCATTGGCCTGGACCCAAACAACAGGTCTCAATTGTCCTGCAGAAGACTCTCTGCAGTTTGGAGCTTCTCACAACTCCCATCGTGGGAAAACCCCCATGGCCTCGTGATGCCCCCCCATTCATAAAGGGGCCATCAGGGACAGAAACTCCAACCTGAGCGATCGTCTGATCCTCGCCCTGACTTCAGATGCACGAGATCTCGATTCAGGTCTGTACATTCTGCCTGCCATGGCCTCACCCAGAAATCTAAGCCTAGCTTGTGTTCTCAGACTTTGGTCGTCAGACTACTGCCCCACAAGCCCTCCAGTTTGGCAATCCAGAACTACAATGCAGCACCCTGCCCGCCCTCCAGAAGAAAAACATTGCCCTCTGGGGCTACCCAGTAACCCCAAATGAGGATCAACCTGCACCGACCTTGGCTGTACCCCAAATACATAGGCTGACCAGGGCACTAATGCCCTTTCTGACACAGGCTGAGCCTGGACCCCCTGGCCCCTCCCAGACAGCTGGCCGCACACTGAGCACATCGAGCCGCCGTGGCCTTAGGTCGTCATTCCTTCCCAACCTCGGTTTTCAGGTTTCAGAACCTAGACCTTATCTCCAGTCACTGCCCAGGGTTGAAGGTGATGCAGAAATCAGAACTCCTTCCCCATGGCAAGAAACCTTGTGGTTGGCATGTTGTCCAACGTTCAGTGTAGTTGAAACCAGTGTGGCCCATGATGCCCTGCCCATGCTCGCCGGCCACTTTGGTCACAAACGCACATTGTGACCCTCAGGTTGAGCCCAGTCCTCAAGTAAGGCCAGTCAGTGGCTAGATGAAGAGATAACATATTGGGCTTCCCATGCCCCTAGGCCCCAATTTTTAACCATAGTTCGGGTTGTCCCTTCAGTCTTCCCCACGGCTTTGCTTTGGAATTCCAATTTATGTGGGACACCTGAGGTAACAAAACTGAAATGAGTCCACCCATCCCACATATTGACGTAAAGCAATTGGGAATCGGGCCAAATCCTCAGAGAAGAAGATTCGTCCATGGCCCATGAGGCCTCCCCGACATTCCACGGCCATCGCTGATACAAAATCCAGAGACAAAAGCCTGAGCAAGCGCCTCAGACTCCCACTTTCTTCATATCCTGAAGAGTTCTTCTCATGGTTTGTAGATCGGGCCTGCCATACCTACGTCCCCAAACCTAAGCTGAGTTTGTGTTTTCAGACTTCTGTCCTCAAAGTCTTGGGCCACACTCCCTCCAGGCTGGGTCCCTGGAGCCACACATTAGGACTGTGCCTACCAATCCATGGGAATTCTGCCCATTCCATGGTCCAAAATCGTACAAATTAGGAGAAACCTCCAAAGTCCCTGAGGCCATCCCAATAGTGTAGGTCTCCCAGAACAAACCAGGGCTGTCTGACACCAGCTGATAATCGACCTCCACTCATACCATAGATGGATGTCCCCAGAGAAGAAATTGAACCAGACAGGACCCTAGGCTATAATAGGATCCATTGCTTTGGGTTACAGGCATGTGTCCTCAAAAGCCTGATTCCAATACGTGCATAGGGGTTTTCCTGAGGCACCCATCAGAACTCATCTCGTCTCCACAAGGAAACCTGTGCATGGGAGCCATGTCCAAAGCTTAGGAGAGTACTTCAGGTTCCCGGTGCCACCGCCCTATTCCAAGGCCCTCATGGACACAAAAACACATTAGGACCCATCCTCAGGAAAGTCCATTTCAACTCAGCCACCCCTGTTGCTCCGGCAGAGCCATCAGATCTAAACTGTCTTGTTGCTAGGAGAGAATTGGAATGCGAGGCGGGCTCCCTGCATCCATCCGCGAACGGTGCTCTGGAGTCATTCCATATGGGATGTCCTGGAGCTGTCCAACAGGTCTCAATTGTCCCGCAGAAGGAATCCTTGAAGGGGGCATCCCACAACTCCCAACGTGGGAAAACCTCAATGGCCCCGAGATTCCTCTCCCTTCATGAAGCGGACGTCATGCACAGAAACTCCAACCTGAGCCAACGTCTGATCCTCGCCCTGACTTCAGATGCATGAGATATTGGTTCAGATCTGCAGGGGGTACCTGCCGTGCCCTCACCCTGAAACCAAGTCTAGCTTGTCTTCTCAGACTTCCGTCCTCACACTCCTGGCCACGATGCCCTCAAGTTTGGCAATTCCGGACCCACAATGCAGCACTCTGCCTGCCCTCTAGAAAAAAAATTGTTGCATCAGGAGCTGCCCAGGCAGCTTAAATGAGGATAAACCTACACAGCACTCTACGTTACCCAATTAGATAGTCTAACCTGGGCACTAATGCACTGTCGAACACAACCTGAGCCCGGACCTCCTGACCAATACCCAGAAAGCTGACCGCACACTGAGCACATAAAAACCGCCATGGCCTTAGGTCATCATCTCTTCCCTACCTCCGTTTTCAGGCTTCAGAACCGAGACCTTATCTCCAATCACTGCACAGCGGTGTGTCTGATGCAGAAATCAGAACTCTTCCTGACCCATGGCAAGAACCCTTGTGGTTGGCACGTTGTCCAACGTTCAGTGTAGGAGAAACCAGCATTCACCCTGAGGCCCCGCCCATTCTTGAGTGCGACGAGGGCATACATACGCATTGTGACCCTCAGCATGAGTCCTGTCCTCTAGTAAGTCCTCTCAGTGGCTGGACCATTAGATGTCATAATGGGCTTGACATGTCCCTAGGCCCCAATTTTTAACCAGATTTCTGATTGTCCAGTCGCCCCTCCCCAGGGTTCCAGTCTGGAATCCCTCATTTGGTGGGACACCTGAGGTTAAAAAAGAAAACAACAACAACAACAAAAAAAAACGGACTTCTTCCAGCCCACAAAATGACCCCAAACTCTTTGGACGGGGCCAAACCACCAGAGAGTAAGACTCGTCCATTTCCCATGAAGTCACCCAGAAATTCCACGACCATGAGTGGCACGATATCCAGAGACAAAAACTTGAGCAGGAGCCTCACACTCGCCCTTCTTTCAAATCCCGAAGAGTTCTCCTCATGGTCTGTAGGTCAGTCCTGCCATACCTACGACCCGAAACATAAGCCGAGTTTGTGTTTTCAGACAACTGTCCAAACAGCCCTGGGCTACACAATCTACAGGCTCAGGCCCCTGGAGCCAAAACTGAGAACTGTACTTGCCCTCTCCAAGGGAATTGTGTGTGCCCATTCCAATGGCCACAACCCTACTAATAGGATAAAACTCCAAAGTCCCTGATCCATCTCAATAGTGGTGGCTTCCCAGGAAAAATAGGGGCATTCTGAGCCCAACTGAGCACCTACCTGCACTCAGACCCATAGACAGATGTCCCCAGAGGTAAAAAGGAAAGAACAGGCCCCTAGCACTAATCAGATCCATTGCTTTGGTTTCCAGGCATCTCTCCTCAGAGGCCTGGATATCAAAACAGCACATAGCTGTTTCTTGACTCACCCATCAGAAAACATCTCATCTACACATGGGAAACTTGCACGTTGGAGCTGTGTCAAAGCCTCTGCTTAAAAGAACCCTTTAGGGCCCCAGTGCCACCGCTTCATTCCAAGGTCTCCATAGACACAAAAGCACATTAGGACCCATCCCCAGGGGTGTCCATTTCAACTCAGCGTCCTCGGTTGCTCCCCACAGATCCAGGAGATCTAACCTGTCTTGTTGCTAGGAGGCAATTGGAATGCGAGGTGGGCTACCCAGCCATCCATCCTTAGAACCCTGCTCAGAATCATTGGCCTGGACCCAAACAACAGGTCTCAATTGTCCTGCAGAAGACTCTCTGCAGTTTGGAGCTTCTCACAACTCCCATCGTGGGAAAACCCCCATGGCCTCGTGATGCCCCCCCATTCATAAAGGGGCCATCAGGGACAGAAACTCCAACCTGAGCGATCGTCTGATCCTCGCCCTGACTTCAGATGCACGAGATCTCGATTCAGGTCTGTACATTCTGCCTGCCATGGCCTCACCCAGAAATCTAAGCCTAGCTTGTGTTCTCAGACTTTGGTCGTCAGACTACTGCCCCACAAGCCCTCCAGTTTGGCAATCCAGAACTACAATGCAGCACCCTGCCCGCCCTCCAGAAGAAAAACATTGCCCTCTGGGGCTACCCAGTAACCCCAAATGAGGATCAACCTGCACCGACCTTGGCTGTACCCCAAATACATAGGCTGACCAGGGCACTAATGCCCTTTCTGACACAGGCTGAGCCTGGACCCCCTGGCCCCTCCCAGACAGCTGGCCGCACACTGAGCACATCGAGCCGCCGTGGCCTTAGGTCGTCATTCCTTCCCAACCTCGGTTTTCAGGTTTCAGAACCTAGACCTTATCTCCAGTCACTGCCCAGGGTTGAAGGTGATGCAGAAATCAGAACTCCTTCCCCATGGCAAGAAACCTTGTGGTTGGCATGTTGTCCAACGTTCAGTGTAGTTGAAACCAGTGTGGCCCATGATGCCCTGCCCATGCTCGCCGGCCACTTTGGTCACAAACGCACATTGTGACCCTCAGGTTGAGCCCAGTCCTCAAGTAAGGCCAGTCAGTGGCTAGATGAAGAGATAACATATTGGGCTTCCCATGCCCCTAGGCCCCAATTTTTAACCATAGTTCGGGTTGTCCCTTCAGTCTTCCCCACGGCTTTGCTTTGGAATTCCAATTTATGTGGGACACCTGAGGTAACAAAACTGAAATGAGTCCACCCATCCCACATATTGACGTAAAGCAATTGGGAATCGGGCCAAATCCTCAGAGAAGAAGATTCGTCCATGGCCCATGAGGCCTCCCCGACATTCCACGGCCATCGCTGATACAAAATCCAGAGACAAAAGCCTGAGCAAGCGCCTCAGACTCCCACTTTCTTCATATCCTGAAGAGTTCTTCTCATGGTTTGTAGATCGGGCCTGCCATACCTACGTCCCCAAACCTAAGCTGAGTTTGTGTTTTCAGACTTCTGTCCTCAAAGTCTTGGGCCACACTCCCTCCAGGCTGGGTCCCTGGAGCCACACATTAGGACTGTGCCTACCAATCCATGGGAATTCTGCCCATTCCATGGTCCAAAATCGTACAAATTAGGAGAAACCTCCAAAGTCCCTGAGGCCATCCCAATAGTGTAGGTCTCCCAGAACAAACCAGGGCTGTCTGACACCAGCTGATAATCGACCTCCACTCATACCATAGATGGATGTCCCCAGAGAAGAAATTGAACCAGACAGGACCCTAGGCTATAATAGGATCCATTGCTTTGGGTTACAGGCATGTGTCCTCAAAAGCCTGATTCCAATACGTGCATAGGGGTTTTCCTGAGGCACCCATCAGAACTCATCTCGTCTCCACAAGGAAACCTGTGCATGGGAGCCATGTCCAAAGCTTAGGAGAGTACTTCAGGTTCCCGGTGCCACCGCCCTATTCCAAGGCCCTCATGGACACAAAAACACATTAGGACCCATCCTCAGGAAAGTCCATTTCAACTCAGCCACCCCTGTTGCTCCGGCAGAGCCATCAGATCTAAACTGTCTTGTTGCTAGGAGAGAATTGGAATGCGAGGCGGGCCCCCTGCATCCATCCGCGAACGGTGCTCTGGAGTCATTCCATATGGGATGTCCTGGAGCTGTCCAACAGGTCTCAATTGTCCCGCAGAAGGAATCCTTGAAGGGGGCATCCCACAACTCCCAACGTGGGAAAACCTCAATGGCCCCGAGATCCTCTCCCTTCATGAAGCGGACGTCATGCACAGAATCTCCAACCTGAGCCAACGTCTGATCCTCGCCCTGACTTCAGATGCATGAGATATTGGTTCAGATCTGCAGGGGGTACCTGCCGTGCCCTCACCCTGAAACCAAGTCTAGCTTGTCTTCTCAGACTTCCGTCCTCACACTCCTGGCCACGATGCCCTCAAGTTTGGCAATTCCGGACCCACAATGCAGCACTCTGCCTGCCCTCTAGAAAAAAAATTGTTGCATCAGGAGCTGCCCAGGCAGCTTAAATGAGGATAAACCTACACAGCACTCTACGTTACCCAATTAGATAGTCTAACCTGGGCACTAATGCACTGTCGAACACAACCTGAGCCCGGACCTCCTGACCAATACCCAGAAAGCTGACCGCACACTGAGCACATAAAAACCGCCATGGCCTTAGGTCATCATCTCTTCCCTACCTCCGTTTTCAGGCTTCAGAACCGAGACCTTATCTCCAATCACTGCACAGCGGTGTGTCTGATGCAGAAATCAGAACTCTTCCTGACCCATGGCAAGAACCCTTGTGGTTGGCACGTTGTCCAACGTTCAGTGTAGGAGAAACCAGCATTCACCCTGAGGCCCCGCCCATTCTTGAGTGCGACGAGGGCATACATACGCATTGTGACCCTCAGCATGAGTCCTGTCCTCTAGTAAGTCCTCTCAGTGGCTGGACCATTAGATGTCATAATGGGCTTGACATGTCCCTAGGCCCCAATTTTTAACCAGATTTCTGATTGTCCAGTCGCCCCTCCCCAGGACTTTACTTTGGAATCCCTCATTTGGTGGGACACCTGAGGTTAAAAAAGAAAACAACAACAACAACAACAACAACAACAAAACGGACTTCTTGCAGCCCACAGAATGACCCCAAACTCTTTGGACAGGGCCAAACCACCAGAGAGTACGACTCGTCGATTTCCCATGAAGTCACCCAGAAATTCCACGACCATGAGTGACACGATATCCAGAGACAAAAACTTGAGCAGGAGCCTCACACTCGCCCTTTTTTCAAATCCCGAAGAGTTCTCCTCATGATCTGTAGGTCCGTCCTGCAATACCTAAGACCGAAACATAAGCCGAGTTTGTGTTTTCAGACAACTGTCCAAACAGCCCTGGCCTACACAACCTACAGGCTCAGGCCTCTGGAGCCAAACCTGAGGACTGTACTTGCCCTCTCCAAGGGAATTGTGTGTGCCCATTCCAATGGCCACAACCCTTCGAATAGGATAAACCTCCAAAGTCCCTGATCCATCTCAATAGTGGTGGCTTCCCAGGAAAAACAGGGGCAATCTGAGCCCAACTGGGCACAAACCTGCACTCAGACCCATAGACAGATGTCCCCAGAGGTAAAAAGGAAAGAACAGGCCCCTAGGCACTAATCAGATCCATTGATTTGGTTTCCAGGAATCTCTCCTCAGACGCCTGGATATCAAAACAACATATAGCTGTTTCTTGACTCACCCAACAGAAAACATCTCATCTACACATGGGAAACTTGCACGTTGGAGCTATGTCAAACCCTCTGTTTAAAAGAACCCTTTAGGGCCCCAGTGCCACCGCTTCATTCCAAGGTCTCCATAGACACAAAAGCACATTAGGACACGTCCCCAGGGGTATCCATTTCAACTCAGCGTCCTCGGTTGCTCCCCACAGATCCAGGAGATCTAAACTGTCTTGTTTCTAGGAGAAAATTGGAATGCGAGGATGGCTACCCAGCCATCCATCCTTAGAACCCTGCTCAGAATCATTGGCCTGGAGCCAAACAACAGGTCTCAATTGTCCTGCAGAAGACTCTCTGCAGTTTGGAGCTTCTCACAACTCCCATCGTGGGAAAACCCCCATGGCCTCGTGGTGCACCCCATTTATGAAGGGGCCATCAGGGACAGAAACTCCAATCTGAGCGATCGTCTGATCCTCGCCCTGACTTCAGATGCACGAGATCTCGATTCAGGTCTGTACATTCTGCCTGCCATGGCCTCACCCAGTAACCTAAGCCTAGCTTGTGTTCTCAGACTTTGGTCGTCAGACTACTGCCCCACAAGCCCTCCAGTTTGGCAATCCAGAACTACAATGCAGCACCCTGCCCGCCCTCCAGAATAAAAACATTGCCCTCTGGGGCTACCCAGTAACCCCAAATGAGGATCAACCTGAACCGACCTTGGCTGTACCCCAAATACATAGGCTGACCAGGGCACTAATGCCCTTTCTGACACAGGCTGAGCCTGGACCCCTCTGGCCCCTCCCAGACAGCTGGCCGCACACTGAGCACATCGAGCCGCCGTGGCCTTAGGTCGTCATCCCTTCCCAACCTCGGTTTTCAGGTTTCAGAACCTAGACCTTATCTCCAATCACTGCACAGGGTTGATGGTGATGCAGAAATCAGAACTCCTTCCCCATGGCAAGAAACCTTGTGGTTGGCATGTCGTCCAACGTTCAGTGTAGTTGAAACCAGTGTGGCCCATGATGCCCTGCCCATGCTCGCCGGCCACTTTGGTCACAAATGCACATTGTGACCCTCAGGCTGAGCCCAGTCCTCAAGTAAGGCCAGTCAGTGGCTGGATGAAGAGATAACATATTGGGCTTGCCATGGCCCTAGGCCCCAATTTTTAACCATAGTTCGGGTTGTCCCTTCAGTCTTCCCCACGGCTTTGCTTTGGAATTCCAATTTAGGTGGGACACCTGAGGTAACAATACTGAAATGAGTACACCCATCCCACAGATTGACGACAAGCAATTGGGAATTGGGCCAAATCCTCAGAGAGGAAGATTCGTCCATGGCCCATGAGGCCTCCCCGACATTGCACAGCCATTGCTGATACAAAATCCAGAGACAAAAGCCTGAGCAAGCGCCTCAGAATCGCACTTTCTTCAAATCCTGAAGAGTTCTTCTCATGGTTTGTAGATCGGGCCTGCCATACCTACGTCCCCAAACCTAAGCTGAGTTTGTGTTTTCAGACTTCTGTCCTCAAAGTCTTGGGCCATACTCCCTCCAGGCTGGGTTTCTGGAGCCACACATTAGGACTGTGCCTACCAATCCATGGGAATTCTGCCAATTCCATGGTCCAAAATCATACAAATTAGGAGAAACCTCCAAAGTCCCTGAGGCCATCCCAATAGTGTAGGTCACCCGGAACAAACAAGGGATGTCTGACAACAGCTGATAATCGACCTCCACTCATACCATTGATGGATGTCCCCAGAGAAGAAGATTGAAACAGACAGGACCCTAGGCCATAATAGGATCCAGTGCTTTGGGTTACAAGCATGTGTCCTCAAAAGCCTGATTCCAATACGAGCATAGGCGTTTTCCTGAGGCACCCATCAGAACTCATCTCGTCTCCACAAGGAAACCTGTGCATGGGAGCCATGTCCACAGCTTAGCAGAGTACTTCAGTGTCCCAGTGCCACCGCCACATTCCAAGGCCCTCATGGATACAAAAACACATTAGGACCCATCCTCAGGAAAGTCCATTTCAACTCAGCCACCCCTGTTGCTCCGGCAGAGCCATCAGATCTAAACTGTCTTGCTATTAGGTGACAATTGGAATGCGAGGCAGGCTTCCCAGGCATCCATCCGCGAACGGAGCTCTGGAGTCATTCCATATCGGATGTCTGGAGCTGTCCAACAGGTCTTAATTGTCCCGCAGAAGGAATCCTTGAAGGGGGCATCCCACAACTCCCAACGTGGGAAAACCTCAATGGCCTCGAGATTCCGCTCCCTTCATGAAGCGGCCGTCATGCACAGAAACTCCAACCAGAGCCAACGGCTGATCCTCGCCCTGACTTCAGATGCATGAGATATTGGTTCAGATCGGCAGGGGGTACCTGCCGTGCCCTGTCCCTGAAACCCAAGTCTAGCTTGTCTTCTCAGACTTCCGTCCTCACACTCCTGGCCCCGAAGCCCTCAAGTGTGGCAATTCCGGACCTACAATGCAGCACCCTGCCTGCCCTCTAGAAAAAAAATGATTGCCTCATGAGCTGCCCAGGCACCTCAAATGAGGAAAACCTACACAGCACTCGACTTTACCCAAATTATATAGTCTAACCTGGGCACTAATGCACTGTCGAACACAACCTGAGCCCGGACCTCCTGACAAACACCCAGAAAGCTGACCGCACATTGAGCACATAAAACCCGCCATGGCCTTAGGTCTTCATCTCTTTCCTACCTCAGTTTTCAGGCTTCAGAACCGAGACCTTATCTCCAATCACTGCCCAGGGGTGAGTGTGATGCAGAAATCAGAACTCCTCCTTACCCATGGCAAGAACCCTTGTGGTTGGCACGTTGTCCAACGTTCAGTGTAGGAGAAACCAGCATTCACCCTGAGGCCCCGCCCATTCTTGAGTGCGACGAGGGCATACACACGCATTGTGACCCTCAGCATGAGTCCTGTCCTCTAGTATGTCCTCTCAGTGGCTGGACCATTAGATGTCATAATGGGCTTGACATATCCCTAGGCCCCAATTTTTAACCAGATTTCTGATTGTCCAGTCGCCCCTCCCCAGGGCTCTACTCTGGAATCCCTCATTTGGTGGGACACCTGAGGTTAAAAACAACAACAACAACAACAAAAACAACAACAACAACAACAACAACAAAAACGGACTTCCTCCAGCCCACAGAATGACCCCAAACTCTTTGGACGGGCCAAACCACCAGAGAGTAAGACTCCTCCATTTCCCATGAAGTCACCCGGCAATTTCACGACCATGAGTGACACGATATCCAGAGACAAAAACTTGAGCAGGAGCCTCACACTAGCCCTTCTTTCAAATCCCGAAGAGTTCTCCTCATGGTCTGTAGGTCAGTCCTTCCATACCTATGACCCGAAACATAAGCCGAGTTTGTGTTTTCAGACAACTGTCCAAACAGCCCTGGCCTACACAACCTACAGGCTCAGGCCCCTGGCGCCAAACCTGAGGACTGTACTTGCCCTCTCCAAGGGAATTGTGTGTGCCCATTCCAATGGCCACAACCCTTCTAATAGGATAAACCTCCAAAGTCCCTGATCCATCTCAATAGTGGTGGCTTCCCAGGAAAAACAGGGGCAATCTGAGCCCAACTGAGCACCTACCTGCACTCAGACCCATAGACAGATGTCCCCAGAGGTAAAAAGGAAAGAACAGGCCCCTAGGCACTAATCAGATCCATTGCTTTGGTTTCCAGGCATCTCTCCTCAGAGGACTGGATTTCAAAAGCAGCTCCAGCTGTTTCTTGACTCACCGATCAGAAAACATCTCATCTACACATGGGAAACTTGCACGTTGGAGCTGTGTCAAAGCCTCTGTTTTTGAGAACCCTTTAGGGCGCCAGTGCCACCGCTTCATTCCAAGGTCTCCATAGACACAAAAGCACATTAGTACCCATCCCCAGGGTTGTCCATTTCAACTCAGCGTCCTCGGTTGCTCCCCACAGATCCAGGAGATCTAACCTGTCTTGTTGCTAGGAGGCAATTGGAATGCGAGGTGGGATACCCAGCCATCCATCCTTAGAACCCTGCTCAGAATCATTGGCCTGGAGCCAAACAACAGGTCTCAATTGTCCTGCAGAAGACTATCTGCAGTTTGGAGCTTCTCACAACTCCCATCGTGGGAAAACCCCCATGGCCTCGCGATGCCCCCCCATTCATGAAGGGGCCATCAGGGACAGAAACTCCAACCTGAGCGATCGTCTGATCCTCGCCCTGACTTCAGATTCACGAGATCTCGATTCAGGTCTGTAGATTGTGCCTGCCATGGCCTCACCCAGAAACCTAAGCCTAGCTTGTGTTCTCAGACTTTGGTCGTCAGACTACTGGCCCACAAGCCCTCCAGTTTGGCAATCCAGAACTACAACGCAGCACTCTGACTGCCCTCCAGAAGAAAAACATTGTCCTCTGGGGCTACCCAGTAACCCCAAATGAGGATCAACCTGCACCGACCATGGCTGTAACCCAAATACATAGGCTGACCAGGACACTGATGCCCTTTCTGACACAGCCTGAGCCTGGACCTCTTGGCAACTCCCAGACAGCTGGCCGCACACTGAGCACATCGAGCCGCCGTGGCCTTAGGTCGTCATCCCTTCCGAACCTCGGTTTTCAGGTTTCAGAACCTAGACCTTATCTCCTATCTCTGCCCAGTGTTGAAGGTGATGCAGAAATCAGAACTCCATCCCCATGGCAAGAAACCTTGTGGTTGGCATGTTGTCCAACGTTCAGTGTAGTTGAAACCAATGTGGCCCATGATGCCCCGCCCATGCTCGCGGGCCACATTGGTCACAAACCCACATTGTGACCCTCAGGCTGAGCCCAGTCCTCAAGTAAGGCCACTCAGTGGCTGGATGAAGAGATAACATATTGGGCTTGCCATGCCCCTAGGCCCCAATTTTTAACCATAGTTCGGGTTGTCCCTTCAGTCTTCCACACGGCTTTGCTTTGGAATTCCTCTTTGGTGGGACACCTGAGGTAACAAACCTGAAAGGAGACACCCCATCCCACAGATTGACGAAAAGCAATTGGGAATCGGGCCAAATCCTCAGAGAGGAAGATTCGTCCATGGCCCATGAGGCCTCCCCGACATTCCACGGCCATCGCTGATACAAAATCCAGAGACAAAAGCCTGAGCAAGCGCCTCAGACTCCCACTTTCTTCATATCCAAATGAGTTCTTCTCATGG
This sequence comes from Mustela nivalis, assembly GCF_964662115.1. NCBI lineage: Eukaryota > Metazoa > Chordata > Mammalia > Carnivora > Mustelidae > Mustela > Mustela nivalis. Next base: position 1,412,983 of record NW_028136526.1, read on the forward strand.
TTTGTAGATCGGGCCTGCCATACCTACGTCCCCAAACCTAAGCTGAGTTTGTGTTTTCAGACTTCTGTCCTCAAAGTCTTGGGCCACACTCCCTCCAGGCTGGGTCCCTGGAGACACACATTAGGACTGTGCCTACCAATCCATGGGAATTCTGCCCATTCCATGGTCCAAAATCGTACAAATTAGGAGAAAGCTCCAAAGTGCCTGAGGCCATCCCAATAGTGTAGGGCTCCCAGAACAAACAAGGACTGTCTGACACCAGCTGATAATCGACCTCCACTCATACCATAGATGGATGTCCCCAGAGAAGAAATTGAACCAGACAGGACACTAGGCTATAATAGGATCCATTGATTTGGGTTACAGGCATGTGTCCTCAAAAGCCTGATTCCATTACGAGCATAGGGGTTTTCCTGAGGCACCCATCAGAACTCATCTCGTCTCCCAAGGAACCTGTGCATGGGAGCCATGTCCAAAGCTTAGGAGAGTACTTCAGGGTCCCGGTGCCACCGCCCCATTCCAAGGCCCTCATGGACACAAAAACACATTAGGACCCATCCTCAGGAAAGTCCATTTCAACTCAGCCACCTCGGTTGCTCCGGCAGAGCCATCAGATCTAAACTGTCTTGTTGCTAGGAGAGATTTGGAATGCGAGGCGGGCTTCCCAGGCATCCATCCACGAACGGTGCTCTGGAGTCATCCATATGGGATGTCCTGGAGCTGTCCAACAGGTCTCAATTGTCCCGCAGAAGGAATCCTTGAAGGGGGCATCCCACAACTCCCAACGTGGGAAATCCTCAATGGCCCCGAGATTCTGCTCCCTTCATGAAGCGGCCATCATGCACAGAAACTCCAACCTGAGCCAACGTCTGATCCTCGCCCTGACTTCAGATGCATGAGATATTGGTACAGATCTGCAGGGGGTACTTGCTGTGCCCTCACCCTGAAACCCAAGTCTAGCTTGTCTTCTCAGACTTCCGTCCTCACACTCCTGGCCCCGATGCCCTCAAGTTTGGCAATTCCCAACCCACAATGCAGCACTCTGCCTGCCCTCTAGAAAAAAAATTGTTGCATCATGAGCTGCCCAGGCAGCTTACATGAGGATAAACCTACAGGGAACTCGACTGTACCCAAATTATATAGTCTAACTTGGGCACTAATGCACTGTCGAACACAACCTGAGCCCGGACCTCCTGACCAATACCCAGAATGCTGACCGCACACTGAGCACATAAAACCCGCCATGGCCTTAGGTCTTCATCTCTTTCCTACCTCAGTTTTCAGGCTTCAGAACCGAGACCTTATCTCCAATCACTTCCCAGGGGTGAGTGTGATGCAGAAATCAGAACTCCTCCTTACCCATGGCAAGAACCCTTGTGGTTGGCACGTTGTCCAACGTTCAGTGTAGGAGAAACCAGCATTCACCCTGAGGCCCCGCCCATTCTTGATTGCGACGAGGGCATACACACGCATTGTGACCCTCAGCATGAGTCCTGTCCTCTAGTAAGTCCTCTCAGTGGCTGGACCATTAGATGTCATAATGGGCTTGACATATCCCTAGGCCCCAATTTTTAACCAGATTTCTGATTGTCCAGTCGCCCCTCCCCAGGGCTCTACTCAGGAATCCCTCATTTGGTGGGACACCTGAGGTTAAAAGCAACAACAACAACAACAACAACACCAACAACAACAACAACAAAAACGGACTTCCTCCAGCCCACAGAATGACCCCAAACTCTTTGGACGGGCCAAACCACCAGAGAGTAAGACGCCTCCATTTCCCATGAAGTCACCCGGCAATTTCACGACCATGAGTGACACGATATCCAGAGACAAAAACTTGAGCAGGAGCCTCACACTCGCCCTTCTTTCAAATCCCGAAGAGTTCTCCTTATGGTCTGTAGGTCAGTCCTGCCATACCTATGACCCGAAACATAAGCCGAGTTTGTGTTTTCAGACAACTGTCCAAACAGCCCTGGGCTACACAACCTACAGGCTCAGGCCCCTGTAGCCAAACCTGAGGACAGTACTTGCCCTCTCCAAGGGAATTGTGTGTGCCCATTCCAATGGCCACAACCCTTCGAATAGGATAAACCTCCAAAGTCCCTGATCCATCTCAATAGTGGTGGCTTCCCAGGAAAAACAGGGGCAATCTGAGCCCAACTGAGCACCTACCTGCACTCAGACCCATAGACAGATGTCTCCAGAGGTAAAAAGGAAAGAACAGGCCCCTAGGCACTAATCAGATCCATTGTTTGGTTTCCAGGCATCTCTCCTCAGAGGCCTGAATATCAAAACAGCATATAGCTGTTTCTTGACTCACCCATCAGAAAACATCTCATCTACACATGGGAAACTTGCACGTTGGAGCTGTGTCAAAGGCTCTGTTTAGGAGAACCCTTTAGGGCCCCAGTGCCACCGCTTCATTCCAAGGTCTCCATAGACACAAAAGCACATTAGGACCCATCCCCAGGGGTGTCGATTTCAACTCAGCATCCTCGGTTGCTCCCCACAGATCCAGGAGATCTAACCTGTCTTGTTGCTAGGAGACAATTGGAATGCGAAGTGGGCTACCCAGCCATCCATCCTTAGAACCCTGCTCAGAATCTTTGGTCTGGAGCCAAACAACAGGTCTCAATTGTCCTGCAGAAGACTATCTGCAGTTTGGAGCTTCTCACAACTCTTAACGTTGGAAAACCCCCATGGCCTCGTGATGCCCTCCCATTCATGAAGGGGCCATCAGGGACAGAAATTCCAACCCGAGCGATCATCTGATCCTCGCCCTGACTTCAGATTCACGAGATCTCGATTCAGGTCTGTAGATTGTGTCTGCCATGGCCTCACCCAGAAACCTAAACCTAGCTTGTGTTCTCATACTTTTGTCGTCAGACTACTGGCCCACAAGCCCTCCAGTTTGGCAATCCAGAACTACAATGCAGCACTCTGCCTGCCCTCCAGAGGAAAAACATTGTCCTCTGGGTCTACCCAGTAACCCCAAATGAGGATCAACCTGCACCGACATTGGCTGTACCCCAAATACATAGGCTGACCAGGGCACTAATGCCCTTTCTGACACAGCCTAAGCCTGGACGCCCTCAGACAGCTGGCCGCACACTGAGCACATCGAGTCGCAGTGGCCTTAGGTCGTCATCTCTTCCCAACCTCGTTTTTCAGGTTTCAGAACCTAGACCTTATCTCCAATCACTGCGCAGGGTTGAAGGTGATGCAGAAATCAGAACTCCTTCCCCATGGCAAGAAACCTTGTGGTTGGCATGTTGTCCAACGTTCAGTGTAGTTGAAACCAGTGTGGCCCATGATGCCCTGCCCATGCTCGCCGGCCACTTTGGTCACAAACGCACATTGTGACCCTCAGGTTGAGCCCAGTCCTCAAGTAAGGCCAGTCAGTGGCTGGATGAAGAGATAACATATTGGGCTTCCCATGCCCCTAGGCCCCAATTTTTAACCATAGTTCGGGTTGTCCCTTCAGTCTTCCCCACGGCTTTGCTTTGGAATTCCAATTTATGTGGGACACCTGAGGTAACAAAACTGAAATGAGTCCACCCATCCCACATATTGACGTAAAGCAATTGGGAATCGGGCCAAATCCTCAGAGAAGAAGATTCGTCCATGGCCCATGAGGCCTCCCCGACATTCCACGGCCATCGCTGATACAAAATCCAGAGACAAAAGCCTGAGCAAGCGCCTCAGACTCCCACTTTCTTCATATCCTGAAGAGTTCTTCTCATGGTTTGTAGATCGGGCCTGCCATACCTACGTCCCCAAACCTAAGCTGAGTTTGTGTTTTCAGACTTCTGTCCTCAAAGTCTTGGGCCACACTCCCTCCAGGCTGGGTCCCTGGAGTCACACATTAGGACTGTGCCTACCAATCCATGGGAATTCTGCCCATTCCATGGTCCAAAATCGTACAAATTAGGAGAAACCTCCAAAGTCCCTGAGGCCATCCCAATAGTGTAGGTCTCCCAGAACAAACCAGGGATGTCTGACACCAGCTGATAATCGACCTCCACTCATACCATAGATGGATGTCCCCAGAGAAGAAATTGAACCAGACAGGACCCTAGGCTATAATAGGATCCATTGCTTTGGGTTACAGGCATGTGTCCTCAAATGCCTGATTCCAATACGTGCATAGGGGTTTTCCTGAGGCACCCATCAGAACTCATCTCGTCTCCACAAGGAAACCTGTGCATGGGAGCCATGTCCAAAGCTTAGGAGAGTACTTCAGGTTCCCGGTGCCACCGCCCTATTCCAAGGCCCTCATGGACACAAAAACACATTAGGACCCATCCTCAGGAAAGTCCATTTCAACTCAGCCACCCCTGTTGCTCCGGCAGAGCCATCAGATCTAAACTGTCTTGTTGCTAGGAGAGAATTGGAATGCGAGGCGGGCTCCCTGCATCCATCCGCGAACGGTGCTCTGGAGTCATTCCATATGGGATGTCCTGGAGCTGTCCAACAGGTCTCAATTGTCCCGCAGAAGGAATCCTTGAAGGGGGCATCCCACAACTCCCAACGTGGGAAAACCTCAATGGCCCCGAGATTCCTCTCCCTTCATGAAGCGGACGTCATGCACAGAAACTCCAACCTGAGCCAACGTCTGATCCTCGCCCTGACTTCAGATGCATGAGATATTGGTTCAGATCTGCAGGGGGTACCTGCCGTGCCCTCACCCTGAAACCAAGTCTAGCTTGTCTTCTCAGACTTCCGTCCTCACACTCCTGGCCACGATGCCCTCAAGTTTGGCAATTCCGGACCCACAATGCAGCACTCTGCCTGCCCTCTAGAAAAAAAATTGTTGCATCAGGAGCTGCCCAGGCAGCTTAAATGAGGATAAACCTACACAGCACTCTACGTTACCCAATTAGATAGTCTAACCTGGGCACTAATGCACTGTCGAACACAACCTGAGCCCGGACCTCCTGACCAATACCCAGAAAGCTGACCGCACACTGAGCACATAAAAACCGCCATGGCCTTAGGTCATCATCTCTTCCCTACCTCCGTTTTCAGGCTTCAGAACCGAGACCTTATCTCCAATCACTGCACAGCGGTGTGTCTGATGCAGAAATCAGAACTCTTCCTGACCCATGGCAAGAACCCTTGTGGTTGGCACGTTGTCCAACGTTCAGTGTAGGAGAAACCAGCATTCACCCTGAGGCCCCGCCCATTCTTGAGTGCGACGAGGGCATACATACGCATTGTGACCCTCAGCATGAGTCCTGTCCTCTAGTAAGTCCTCTCAGTGGCTGGACCATTAGATGTCATAATGGGCTTGACATGTCCCTAGGCCCCAATTTTTAACCAGATTTCTGATTGTCCAGTCGCCCCTCCCCAGGACTTTACTTTGGAATCCCTCATTTGGTGGGACACCTGAGGTTAAAAAAGAAAACAACAACAACAACAACAACAACAACAGCAACAACAAAACGGACTTCTTGCAGCCCACAGAATGACCCCAAACTCTTTGGACAGGGCCAAACCACCAGAGAGTACGACTCGTCGATTTCCCATGAAGTCACCCAGAAATTCCACGACCATGAGTGACACGATATCCAGAGACAAAAACTTGAGCAGGAGCCTCACACTCGCCCTTTTTTCAAATCCCGAAGAGTTCTCCTCATGATCTGTAGGTCCGTCCTGCAATACCTAAGACCGAAACATAAGCCGAGTTTGTGTTCAGACAACTGTCCAAACAGCCCTGGCCTACACAACCTACAGGCTCAGGCCTCTGGAGCCAAACCTGAGGACTGTACTTGCCCTCTCCAAGGGAATTGTGTGTGCCCATTCCAATGGCCACAACCCTTCGAATAGGATAAACCTCCAAAGTCCCTGATCCATCTCAATAGTGGTGGCTTCCCAGGAAAAACAGGGGCAATCTGAGCCCAACTGAGCACCTACCTGCACTCAGACCCATAGACAGATGTCCCCAGAGGTAAAAAGGAAAGAACAGGCCCCTAGGCACTAATCAGATCCATTGATTTGGTTTCCAGGAATCTCTACTCAGACGCCTGGATATCAAAACAACATATAGCTGTTTCTTGACTCACCCAACAGAAAACATCTCATCTACACATGGGAAACTTGCACGTTGGAGCTATGTCAAAGCCTCTGTTTAAAAGAACCCTTTAGGGCCCCAGTGCCACCGCTTCATTCCAAGGTCTCCATAGACACAAAAGCACATTAGGACACGTCCCCAGGGGTATCCATTTCAACTCAGCGTCCTCGGTTGCTCCCCACAGATCCAGGAGATCTAACCTGTCTTGTTTCTAGAAGAAAATTGGAATGCGAGGATGGCTACCCAGCCATCCATCCTTAGAACCCTGCTCAGAATCATTGGCCTAGAGCCAAACAACAGGTCTCAATTGTCCTGCAGAAGACTCTCTGCAGTTTGGAGCTTCTCACAACTCCCATCGTGGGAAAACCCCCATGGCCTCGTGATGCACCCCATTCATGAAGGGGCCATCAGGGACAGAAACTCCAATCTGAGCGATCGTCTGATCCTCGCCCTGACTTCAGATGCACGAGATCTCGATTCAGGTCTGTACATTCTGCCTGCCATGGCCTCACCCAGTAACCTAAGCCTAGCTTGTGTTCTCAGACTTTGGTCGTCAGACTACTGCCCCACAAGCCCTCCAGTTTGGCAATCCAGAACTACAATGCAGCACCCTGCCCGCCCTCCATAAGAAAAACATTGTCCTCTGGGGCTACCCAGTAACCCCAAATGAGGATCAACCTGCACCGACATTGGCTGTACCCCAAATACATAGGCTGACCAGGGCACTAATGCCCTTTCTGACACAGCCTGAGCCTGGACCCCCTGGCCCCTCCCAGACAGCTGGCCACACACTGAGCACATCGAGCCGCCGTGGCCTTAGGTCGTCATTCCTTCCCAACCTCGGTTTTCAGGTTTCAGAACCTAGACCTTATCTCCAATCACTGCCCAGGGTTGAAGGTGATGCAGAAATCAGAACTCCTTCCCCATGGCAAGAAACCTTGTGGTTGGCATGTTGTCCAACGTTCAGTGTAGTTGAAACCAGTGTGGCCCATGAGGCCCCGCCCATGCTCGCCGGCGACATTGGTCACAAACGCACATTGTGACCCTCAGGCTGAGCCCAGTCCTCAAGTAAGGCCACTCAGTGGCTGGATGAAGAGATAGCATATTTGGATTGCCATGCCCTTAGGCCCCAATTTTTAACCATAGTTGGGTTGTCCCTTCAGTCTTCCCCACGGCTTTGCTTTGGAATCCTTCTTTGGTGGGACACCTGAGTTTACAAAACTGAAATGAGTCCTCCCATCCCACAGATTGACGAAAAGCAATTGGGAATCGGGCCAAATCCTCAGAGAGGAAGATTGGTCCATTGCCCATGAGGCCTCCCCGACATTCCACGGCCATCGCTGATACAAAATCCAGAGACAAAAGCCTGAGCAAGCGCCTCAGACTCGCACTTTCTTCATATCCTGAAGAGTTCTTCTCATGGTTTGTAGATCGGGCCTGCCATAACTACGTCCCCAAACCTAAGCTGAGTTTGTGTTTTCAGACTTCTGTCCTCAAAGTCTTGGGCCACACACCCTCCAGGCTGGCACCCGGAGACATATATTAGGACTGTGCCTACCAATCCATGGGAAATCTGCCCATTCCATGGTCCAAAATCATACAAATTAGGAGAAACCTCCAAAGTCCCTGAGGCCATCCCAATAGTGTAGGTCGCTCGGAACAAACAAGGGCTGTCTGACACCAGCTGATAATCGACCTCCACTCATACCATAGATGGATGTCCCCAGAGAAGAAGATTGAACCAGACAGGACCCTAGGCCATAATAGGATCCATTGCTTTGGGTTACAGGCATGTGTCCTCAAAAGCCTGATTCCAATACGAGCATAGGGGTTTTCCTGAGGCACCCATCAGAACTCATCTCGTCTCCACAAGGTAACCTGTGCATGGGAGCCATGTCCAAAGCTTAGGAGAGTACTTCAGGGTCCCGGTGCCACTGCCCCATTCCAAGGCCCTCATGGACACAAAAACACATTAGGACCCATCCTCAGGAATGTCCATTTCAAGTCAGCCACCCCGGTTGCTCCGGCAGAGCCATCAGATCTGAACTGTCTTGTTGCTAGGAGACAATTGGAATGCGAGGCGGGCTTCCCAGGCATCCATCCGCGAATGGTGCTCTGGAGTCATCCATATGGGATGTCCTGGAGCTGTCCAACAGGTCTCAATTGTCCCGCAGAAGGAATCCTTGAAGGGGGCATCCCACAACTCCCAACGTGGGAAAACCTCAATGGCCCCGAGATTCCGCTCCCTTCATGAAGCGGCGGTCATGCACAGAAACTCCAACCTGAGCCAACGTCTGATCCTCGCCCTGACTTCAGATGCATGAGATATTAGTTCAGATCTGCAGGGGGTACCTACCATGCCCTCAACCTGAAACCCAAGTCTAGCTTGTCTTCTCAGACTTCCGTCCTCACACTCCTGGCCCTGAAGCCCTCAAGGTTGGCAATTCCGGACCCACAATGCAGCACTCTGCCTGCCCTCTAGAAAAAAAATTATTGCCTCATGAGCTGCCCAGGCACCTTATATGAGGATAAACCTACACAGCACTCGACGTTACCCAAATTATATAGTCTAACCTGGGCACTAATGCACTGTCGAACACAACCTGAGCCCGGACCTCCTGACCAACACCCAGAAAGATGACCGCACACTGAGCACATAAAACCCGCCATGGCCTTAGGTCATCATCTCTTCCCTACCTCCGTTTTCAGGCTTCAGAACCGAGACCTTATCTCCAATCACTGCCCAGGGGTGAGTGTGATGCAGAAATCAGAACTCCTCCTTACCCATGGCAAGAACCCCTGTGGTGGCACGTTGTCCAACGTTCAGCATTCACCCTGAGGCCCCGCCCATTCTTGCGTGCGACGAGGGCATACATACGCATTGTGACCCTCAGCATGAGTCCTGTCGTCTCGTAAGTCCTTTCAGTGGCTGGACCATTAGATGTCATAATGGGCTTGACATGTCGCTAGGCCCCAATTTTTAACCAGATTTCTGATTGTCCAGTCGCCCCTCCCCAGGGCTCTACTCTGGAATACCTCATTTGGTGGGACACCTGAGGTTAAAAAAGAAAACAACAACAACAACAACAACAACAACAACAAAAAACGAAATTCTTCCAGCCCACAGATTGACCCCAAACTCTTTGGACGGGGCCAAACCACCAGAGAGTAAGACTCGTCCATTTCCCATGAAGTCACCCAGAAATTCCACGACCATGAGTGACATGATATCCAGAGACAAAAACTTGAGCAAGAGCCTCACACTCGCCCTTTTTTCTAATCCCGAAGAGTTCTCCTCATGGTCTGTAGGTCAGTCCTGCCATACCTATGACCCGAAACATAAGCCGAGTTTGTGTTTTCAGACAACTGTCCAAACAGCCCTGGCCTACAAAACCTACAGGCTCAGGCTCCTGGAGCCAAACCTCAGGACTATACTTGCCCTCTCCAAGGGAATTGTGTGTGCCCATTCCAATGGCCACAACCCTTCTAATAGGATAAACCTCCAAAGTCCCTAATCCATCTCAATAGTGGTGGCTTCCCAGGAAAAACAGGGGCAATCTGAGCCCAACTGAGCACCTACCTGCACTCAGACCCATAGACAGATGTCTCCAGAGGTAAAAAGGAAAGAACAGGCCCCTAGGCACAAATCAGATCCATTGCTTTGGTTTCCAGGCATCTCTCCTCAGAGGCCTGGATATCAAAACAGCATATAGCTGTTTCTTGACACACCCATCAGAAATCATCTCATCTACACATGGGAAACTTGCACGTTGGAGCTGTGTCGAAGCCTCTGTTTAGGAGAACCCTTTAGGGCCCCAGTGCCACCGCTTCATTCCAAGGTCTCCATAGACACAAAAGCACATTAGGACCCATCCCCAGGGGTGTCCATTTCAACTCAGCGACCTCGGTTGCTCCACACAGATCCAGGAGATCTAACCTGTCTTGTTGCTAGGAGACAATTGGAATGCGAGGTGGGCTACCCAGCCATCCATCCTTAGAACCCTGCTCAGAATCATTGGCCTGGACCCAAGCAACAGGTCTCAATTGTCCTGCAGAAGACTCTCTGCAGTTTGGAGCTTCTCACAACTCCCACCGTGGGAAAACCCCCATGGCCTCGTGATGCCCCCCCATTCATGAAGGGGCCATCAGGGATAGAAACTCCAACCTGAGCGATCGTCTGATCCTCGCCCTGACTTCAGATGCACGAGATCTCGATTCAGGTCTGTAGATTGTGCCTGCCATGGCCTCACCCAGAAACCTAAGCCTCGCTTGTGTTCTCAGACTTTGGTCGTGAGACTACTGGCCCACAAGCCCTCCAGTTTGGCAATCCAGATCTACAATGCAGCACCCTGCCCGCCCTCCATAAGAAAAACATTGTCCTCTGGGGCTACCCAGTAACCCCAAATGAGGATCAACCTGCACCGACATTGGCTGTACCCCAAATACATAGGCTGACCAGGGCACTAATGCGCTTTCTGACACAGCCTGAGCCTGGACCCCCTGGCCCCTCCCAGACAGCTGGCCGCACACTGAGCACATTAGCCGCCGTGGCCTTAGGTCGTCATCTTTTCCCAACCTCGGTTTTCAGGTTTCAGAACCTAGACCTTATCTCCAGTCACTGCCCAGGGTTGAAGGTGATGCAGAAATCAGAACTCCTTCCCCATGGCAAAAAACATTGTGGTTGGCATGTTGTCCAACGTTCAGTGTAGTTGAAACCAGTGTGGCCCATGAGGCCCCGCCCATGCTCGCCGGCCACATTGGTCACAAACGCACATTGTGACCCTCAGGCTGAGCCCAGTCCTCAAGTAAGGCCACTCAGTGGCTGGATGAAGAGATAGCATATTTGGCTTGCCATGCCCCTAGGCCCCAATTTTTAACCATAGTTCGGGTTGTCCCTTCAGTCTTCCCCACGGCTTTGCTTTGGAATTCCTTCTTTGGTGGGACACCTGAGGTAACAAAACTGAAATGAGTCCTCCCATCCCACAGATTGACGATAAGCAATTGGGAATCAGGCCAAATCCTCAGAGAGGAAGATTGGTCCATGGCCCATGAGGCCTCCCCGACATTCCACGGCCATCGCTGATACAAAATCCAGAGACAAAAGCCTGAGCAAGCGCCTCAGATTCGCACTTTCTTCATATCCTGAAGAGTTCTTCTCATGGTTTTTAGATCGGGCCTGCCATAACTACGTCCACAAACCTAAGCTGAGTTTGTGTTTTCAGACTTCTGTCCTCAAAGGCTTGGGCCACACACCCTCCAGGCTGGGCCCCTGGAGACATATATTAGGACTGTGCCTACCAATCCATGGGAATTCTGCCCATTCCATGGTCCAAAATCATACAAATTAGGAGAAACCTCCAAAGTCCCTGAGGCCATCCCAATAGTGTAGGTCGCTCGGAACAAACAAGGGCTGTCTGACACCAGCTGATAATCGACCTCCACTCATACCATAGATGGATGTCCCCATAGAAGAAGATTGAACCAGACAGGACCCTAGGCCATAATAGGATCCATTGCTTTGGGTTACAGGCATGTGTCCTCAAAAGCCTGATTCCAATACGAGCATAGGGGTTTTCCTGAGGCACCCATCAGAACTCATCTCGTCTCCACAAGGAAACCTGTGCATGGGAGCCATGTCCAAAGCTTAGGAGAGTACTTCAGGGTCCCGGTGCCACTGCCCCATTCCAAGGCCCTCATGGACACAAAAACACATTAGGACCCATCCTCAGGAAAGTCCATTTCAAGTCAGCCACCCCGGTTGCTCCGGCAGAGCCATCAGATCTGAACTGTCTTGTTGCTAGGAGACAATTGGAATGCGAGGCGTGCTTCCCAGGCATCCATCCGCGAACGGTGCTCTGGAGTCATCCATATGGGATGTCCTGGAGCTGTCCAACAGGTCTCAATTGTCCCGCAGAAGGAATCCTTGAAGGGGGCATCCCACAACTCCCAACGTGGGAAAACCTCAATGGCCCCGAGATTCCGCTCCCTTCATGAAGCGGCCGTCATGCACAGAAACTCCAACCTGAGCCAACGTCTGATCCTCGCCCTGACTTCAGATGCATGAGATATTGGTTCAGATCTGCAGGGGGTACCTACCATGCCCTCAACCTGAAACCCAAGTCTAGCTTGTCTTCTCAGACTTCCGTCCTCACACTCCTGGCCCCGAAGCCCTCAAGGTTGGCAATTCCGGACCCACAATGCAGCACTCTGCCTGCCCTCTAGAAAAAAAGTTATTGCCTCATGAGCTGCCCAGGCACCTTATATGAGGATAAACCTACACAGCACTAGACGTTACCCAAATTATATAGTCTAACCTGGGCACTAATGCACTGTCGAACACAACCTGAGCCCGGACCTCCTGACCAACACCCAGGAAGATGACCGCACACTGAGCACATAAAACCCGCCATGGCCTTAGGTCATCATCTCTTCCCTACCTCCGTTTTCAGGCTTCAGAACCGAGACCTTATCTCCAATCACTGCCCAGGGGTGAGTGTGATGCAGAAATCAGAACTCCTCCTTACCCATGGCAAGAACCCTTGTGGTTGGCACGTTGTCCAACGTTCAGTGTAGGAGAAACCAGCATTCACACTGAGGCCCCGCCCATTCTTGGGTGCGACGAGGGCATACATACGCATTGTGACCCTCAGCATGAGTCCTGTCCTCTAGTAAGTCCTCTCAGTGGCTGGACCATTAGATGTCATAATGGGCTTGACATGTCCCTAGGCCCCAATTTTTAACCAGATTTCTGATTGTCCAGTCGCCCCTCCCCAGGACTTTACTCTGGAATCCCTCATTTGGTGGGACACCTGAGGTTAAAAAAGAAAACAACAACAACAACAAAAAAAAAAAAACGGACTTCTTCAAGCCCACAGATTGACCCCAAACTCTTTGGACGGGGCCAAACCACCAGAGAGTAAGACTCGTCCATTTCCCATGAAGTCACCCAGAAATTCCACGATCATGATGACACGATATCCAGAGACAAAAACTTGAGCAGGAGCCTCACACTCGCCCTTTTTTCAAATCCCGAAGAGTTCTCCTCATGGTCTGTAGGTCAGTCCTGCCATACCTATGACTGGAAACATATGCCGAGTTTGTGATTTCAGACAACTGTCCAAACATCCCTGGCCTACACAACCTACAGGCTCAGGCCCCTGGAGCCAAACCTGAGGACTATACTTGACCTCTCCAAGGGAATTGTGTGTGCCCATTCCAATGGCCACAACCCTTCTAATAGGATAAACCTCCAAAGTCCCTGATCCATCTCAATAGTGGTGGCTTCCCAGGAAAAACAGGGGCAATCTGAGCCCAACTGAGCACCTACCTGCACTCAGACCCATAGACAGATGTCTCCAGAGGTAAAAAGGAAAGAACAGGCCCCTAGGCACTAATCAGATCCATTGCTTTGGTTTCCAGGCATCTCTCCTCAGAGGCCTGGATATCAAAACAGCATATAGCTGTTTCTTGACTCACCCATCAGAAAACATCTCATCTACACATGGGCAACTTGCACGTTGGAGCTGTGTCAAAGCCTCTGTTTAGGAGAACCCTTTAGGGCCCCAGTGCCACCGCTTCATTCCAAGGTCTCCATAGACACAAAAGCACATAAGGACCCATCCCCAGGGGTGTCCATTTCAACACAGCGTCCTCGGTTGCTCCCCACAGATCCAAAAGATCTAACCTGTCTTGTTGCTAGGAGACAATTGGAATGCGAGGTGGGCTACCCAGCCATCCATCCTTAGAACCCTGCTCAGAATCATTGGCCTGGACCCAAGCAACAGGTCTCAATTGTCCTGCAGAAGACTCTCTGCAGTTTGGAGCTTCTCACAACTCCCATCGTGGGAAAACCCCCATGGCCTCCTGATGCCCTCCCATTCATGAAGGGGCCATCAGGGACAGAAACTCCAACCTGAGCGATCGTCAGATCCTCGCCCTGACTTCAGATGCACGAGATCTCGATTCAGGTCTGTAGATTGTGCCTGCCATGGCCTCACCCAGAAACCTAAGCCTAGCTTGTGTTCTCAGACTTTGGTCGTCAGACTACTGGCCCACAAGCCCTCCAGTTTGGCAATCCAGATCTACAATGCAGCACCCTGCCCGCCCTCCATAAGAAAAACATTGTCCTCTGGGGCTACCCAGTAACCCCAAATGAGGATCAACCTGCACCGACATTGGCTGTACTCCAATTACATAGGCTGACCAGGTCACTAATGCGCTTTCTGACACAGCCTGAGCCTGGACCCACTGGCCCCTCCCAGACAGCTGGCCGCACACTGAGCACATCGAGCCGCCGTGGCCTTAGGTCGTCATCTTTTCCCAACCTCGGTTTTCAGGTTTCAGAACCTAGACCTTATCTCCAATCACTGCCCAGGGTTGAAGGTGATGCAGAAATCAGAACTCCTTCCCCATGGCAAAAAACCTTGTGGTTGGCATGTTGTCCAACGTTCAGTGTAGTTGAAACCAATGCGAGGCGGGCTTCCCAGGCATCCATCCGCGAACGGTGCTCTGGAGTCATTCCATATGGGATGTCCTGGAGCTGTCCAACAAATCTCAATTGTCCCGCAGAAGGAATCCTTGATGGGGGCATCCCACAACTCCCAACGTGGAAAACCTCAATGGCCTCGAGATTCCGCTCCCTTCATGAAGCGGCCGTCATGCACAGAAACTCCAACCTGAGCCAAAGTCTGATCCTCGCCCTGACTTCAGATGCATGAGATATTGGTTCAGATCTGCAGGGAGTACCTGCCGTGCCCTAGGCCTGAAGCCAAAGTCTAGCTCGTCTTCTCAGATTCCGTCCTCACACTCCTGGCTCCTTAGCCCTCAAGTTTGACTATTCCGGACCCACAATGCAGCACTCTGCCTGCCTTCTAGAAAAAAAATTATTGCCTCATGAGCTGCCCAGGCACCTTAAATGAGGATAAACCTACACAGCACTCGACGTTACCCAAATTATATAGTCTAACCTGGGCACTAATGCACTGTCGAACACAACCTGAGCCCGGACCTCCTGACCAACACCCAGAAAGCTGACCGCACCCTGAGCACATAAAATCCGCCATGGCCTTAGATCGTAATCTATCCCCAACAGCGATTTTTCAGGCTTCAGAACCGAGACCTTATCTCCAACCACTGCCCAGGGATGAAAATGATGCAGAAATCAAAACACCTTCCCCATGGCAAGAGACCTTGTGATTGGCATGTTGTCCAAGGTCCAGTGTAGTTGAAACCAGTGTGGCCCCTGAGGCCCCGCCCATGCTCGCGTGCCACGTTGGTCACAAACACACACTGTGACCCTCACCCTTAGCCCAGCCTTCAAGTAAGGCCTCTCAGTGGCTGGATGAAGAGACAGCTTATTGTGCCTGCCATGCCCCTAGGCCCCAATTTTTAACTATAGTTTGGGTTATCCCTTCACTCTTCCCCAGGGCTCTGCTTTGGAATTCCTCTTTTGTTCAGACACCTGAGGTAAAAAACCTGAAAGGAGACCTCCCATCACACAGATTGACGAAAAACAATTGGGATAGGGCCAAATCCACAGAGAGGAAGATTCGTCCATGGCCCATGAGTTCTCCCCACATTACACGGCCATCGTTGATATAAAATCCAAATGCAAAAGCCTGAGCAAGTTCCTCAGAATCGCTCTTTCTTCATATCCTGAAGATTTCTTCTCATGATTTGTAGATTGGGCCTGATATACCTACATCCCCAAACCTAAGCTGAGTTTGTGCTTTCAGACTTCTGTCCTCAAAGTCCTGGGCCACATACCCTCAGGCTGGGGCCCCTGAAGCCTCACATTAGGACTGTGACTACCCAATCCATGGGAATTCTGCCCATTCCATTGTCCAAAATCGTACAAATTAGGAGAACTCTCCAAAGTCCCCGAGGCCATCCCAATAGTGTAGGTCTCCGGGGACAAACAAGGGAGGTAAGACACCAGGTGAGCATCTACCTCCACTCATTCCATAGATGAATATCCCCAGAGAAGAAGAATGAAGAAGACAGGACCCTAGGCCATAATCGAATACATTGCTTTGGTTTACAAACATGTCTCTTCAAAAGTCTGGATTCCAATACCAGCATAATGGGTTTCCTGAGGCACTCATCAGAACAAATCTCCTCTCCACAAGGAAACTTGTGCATGGGAGCTATGTCAAAAGCTTAGGAGAATACTTCAGGGTCCCAGTGCCACCGCCCCATTTCAAGGCCCTCATGGACACAAACACACATTAGGGCCCATCCTCAGGAAAGTCCATTTCAACTCAGCCACCCCGGTTGCTCCCGCAGAGGGATCCGATCTCAACTGTATTGTGGTAGTAGACAATTGGATTGCGAGGCGGGCTTCCTTGGCATCCATTCTCCAAGGGTGCTCTGGTCATTCCATATGGGATGTCCTGGAGCTGCCCAACAGGTCTCAATTGTCACACAGAAGGAATCATTGAAGGGGGCATCCAGCCACTCCCACGTCGAAAAACCTCCATGGCCTTGAGATTCCGCTCCGTTCATGAAGGGGCAGTCATGCACAGAAACTCCAACCTGAGCCAACGTCTGATCTCGCCGTGACTTCAGATGCTTGAGAATATGGTTGCGACTGCAGGGGGTACCAGCCGTTCCCTCGGCCTGAAACTCAAGGCTAGCTTGTGTTCTCTGACTTCTGTCCTCACACTCCTGGCCCAGAAGCCAAAAAGTTTGGCAATTCCGGACCCTCAATGCAGCACTCTGCCAGCCCTCTAGAAAAAATATCTTGCCTAATTAGGAGCACAGGAACCTCAAATGAGGATAAACCTACACGGCACTCGACTGTACCCAAATTATATAGTCTAACCTGGGCACTAATGCACTGTCTGACACAACCTGAGCCAGAACCTCCTGACCAAATCCCAGGCAGCTGACCGCACACTGAGCATATCAGACGCGCCATGGCCTTAGGTCGTCATCTCTTGCCAACTGCGATTTTTCAGGCTTCAGAACCTATACCTTATGTCCAATCACTGCTCACGATTGAAAATGATGCAGAAATCAGAACACCTTCCCCATGGCAAGAGACCTTGTGATTGCCATGTTGTCCAAGGTCCAGTGTAGTGGAAACCAGTTTGGCCCATGAGGCCCCGCCCATGCTCGCGGGCCACATTTGTCACAAACACACATTTGACCCTCAGCCTGAGCCCAGTCCTCAAGTAAGGCCGCTCAGTGGCTGGATGAAGAGACAGCTCATTGGGCCTGCCATGCCCCTAGGCCCCAATTTTTAACCATAGTTTGGGTTGTCCCTTCACTCTTCCCCAGGGCTCTGCTTTGAAATTCTTCTTTTGTTCGGACACCTGAGGTAATGAACATGAAAGGAGACCTCCCATCCCACAGATTGACGAAAAATAATTGGGACCGGGTGAAATCCACAGAGAGGAAGTTTCGTCCATGGCCCATGAGGCCTCCCCACATTCCATGGCCATCATTGATATAAAACCCAGAGACAAAAGCCTGAGCAAGTGCCTCAGACTCGCTCTTTCGTCATATCCTGAAGAGTTCTTCTCATGGTTTGTAGATTGGGCCTGCCATACCTACGTCCCCAAACATAAGGTGAGTTTGTGTTTTCAGACTTCTGTCCTCAAAGTCCTGGGCCACACAGCCTCCAGGCTGGGGCCCCTGGAGCCACACATTCGGACTGTGCCTACCCAATCCATGGGTATTCTGCCCATTCCATTGTCCAAAATCTTACAAATTGGGAGAACTCTCCAAAGTCCCCGAGGCAATCCCAATAGTGTAGGTCTCCAGGGACAAACAAGGGTGGTCTGACACCAGGTGAGCATCTACCTCAACTCATTCCATAGATGAATATCCCCAGAGAAGAAGAATGAACAAGACAGGACCCTAGGCCATAATCGAATACATTGCTTTGGTTTACAGGCATGTCTCTTTAAAAGTCTGGATTCCAATACCAGCATAATGGGTTTCCTGAGGCACCCATCAGAACAAATCTCCTCTCCACAAGGAAACTTGTGCATGGGAGCTATGTCAAAAGCTTAGGAGAATACTTCAGTGTCCCAGTGCCACCGCCCCATTTCAAGGCCCTCATGGACACAAACACACATTAGGGCATATCCTCAGGAAAGTCCATTTCAACTCATCCACCCCGGTTGCTCCCGCAAGGGATCCGATCTCAACTGTATTGTGGCTAGTAGACAATTGGATTGCGAGGCGGGCTTGCCTGGCATCCATCCTCCAACGGTGCTCTGGAGTCATTCCATATGGGATGTCCTGGAGCTGCCCAACAGGTCTCAATTGTCACACAGAAGGAAACATTGAAGGGGGCATCCCACAACTCCCACGTCGGAAAACCTCCATGGCCTTGAGATTCTGCTCCTTTCATGAAGGGGAAGTCATGCAGAGAAACTCCAACCTGAGCCAACGTCTGATCCTCGCCGTGACTTCAGATGCTTGAGATTTTGATTGCGACTGCAGGGAGTACAAGCCGTGCCCTCGGCCTGAAACTCAAGTCTAGTTTGTGTTCTCAGACTTCTGTCCTCACACTTCTGGCCCAGAAGCCCAAAAGTTTGGCAATTCCGGACCCACAATGCAGCACTCTGCCTGCCCTCTAGAAAAAATATCTTGCCTAATGAGGTGCCCAGGCACCGCAAATGAGGATAAACCTATACGGCACTCGACTGTACCCAAATTATATAGTCTAACCTGGGCACTAATACACTGTCTGACACAACTTGAGTCAGAACCTCCTGACCAACACCCAGGCAGCTGACCGCACACTGAGCATATCAGACGCGCCATCGCCTTAGGTCGTCATCTCTTCACAACTGCGGTTTTTCAGGCTTCAGAACCTATACCTTATGTCCAATCACTGCTCACGATTGAAAATGATGCAGAAATCAGAACACCTTCCCCATGGCAAGAGACCTTGTGATTGCCATGTTGTCCAAGGTCCAGTGTAGTGGAAACCAGTTTGGCCCATGAGGCCCCGCCCATGCTCGCGGGCCACATTTGTCACAAACACACATTTGACCCTCAGCCTGAGCCCAGTCCTCAAGTAAGGCCGCTCAGTGGCTGGATGAAGAGACAGCTCATTGGGCCTGCCATGCCCCTAGGCCCCAATTTTTAACCATAGTTTGGGTTGTCCCTTCACTCTTCCCCAGGGCTCTGCTTTGGAATTCTTCTTTTGTTCGGACACCTGAGGTAATAAACCTGAAGGAGACCTCCCATCCCACAGATTGACGAAAAATAATTGGGACCGGGCCAAATCCACAGAGAGGAAGATTCCTCCATGGCCCATGATGCCTCCCCACATTACACGGCCAACATTGATATAAAACCCAGAGACAAAAGCCTGAGCAAGTGCCTCAGACTCGCTCTTTCTTCATATCCTGAAGAGTTCTTCTCATGATTTGTAGATTGGGCCTGCCATACCTACGTCCCCAAACATAAGGTGAGTTTGTGTTTTCAGACTTCTGTCCTCAAAGTCCTGGGCCACACACCCTCCAGGCTGGGGCCCCTGGAGCCACACATTCGGACTGTGCCTACACAATCCATGGAAATTCTGCCCATTCCATTGTCCAAAATCTTACAAATTGGGAGAACTCTCCAAGGTCCCCGAGGCAATCCCAATAGTGTAGGTCTCCAGGGACAAACAAGGGTGGTCTGACACCAGGTGAGCATCTACCTCCACTCATTCCATAGACGGATATCCCCAGAGAAGAAGATTGAACCAGACAGGGTCCTAGGCAATAATCGGATCCATTGCTTTGGTTTACAGGCATGTCTCCTCAAGAGCCTGGATTCCAAGACCAGCATAAGGGTTTTCCTGAGGCACCCATCAGAACAAATCTCCTCTCCACAAGGAAACTTGTGCATGGGAGCTATGTCAAAAGCTTAGGAGAATACTTCAGGGTCCCGGTACCACCGCCCCATTCCAAGGCCCTCATGGACACAAACACACTTAAGGCCCCATCCTCAGGAAAGTCCATTTCAACTCAGCCACCACGGTTGCTCCCGCAGAGCCATCCGATCTCAACTGTATTGTTGCTAGGAGACAATTGGAATGCGAGGCGGGCTTCCCAGGCATCCATCCCCAACGGTGCTCTGGAGTCATTCCATATTAGATGTCCTGGAGCTGCCCAACAGGTCTCAATTGTCCAACAGATGGAATCCTTGAAGGGGGCATCACACAACTCCCAACGTGGGAAAAGCTCCATGGCCTTGAGATTCCACTTCTTTCATGAAAGGGCAGTCATGCACAGAAACTACAACCTGAGCCAACGTCTGATCCTCGCCATGAATCAGATGCTTGTGATATTGTTTCCGATCTGCAGGGGGTACCTACCGTGCCCTCGGTCTGAAGCCCAGGTCTAGCTTGTGTTCTCAGACTTCTGTCCTCACATTCCTGGCCCAGAAATCCTCCATTTTGGAAATTCCGGATCCACAATGCAGCACTCAGCCTGCCCTCTAGAAAAAATATCTTGCATAATGAGGTGCCCAGGCACCTCAAATGAGGATAAACCTGCAGGGCACTCGACTGTACCCAAATTATATAGTCTCACTTGGGCACTAGTGCACTGTCTGACACATCCTGAGCCAGAACCTCCTGACCAACACCCAGGCAGTTGACCGCACACTGAGCATATCAGACGCGCCATCGCCTTAGATCGTCATCTCTTCCCAACTGCGATTTTTCAGGCTTCGGAACCTAGACCTTATCTCCAACCACTGCCCAGGGTTGAAAATGATGCAGAAATCAAAACACCTTCCCCATGGCAAGAGACCTTGTGATTGGCATGTTGTCCAAGGTCCAGTGTAGTTGAAACCAGTGTGGCCCATGAGGCCCCGCCCATGCTCACGTGCCACGTTGGTCACAAACACACACTGTGACCCTCAGGTTGAGCCCTGCCCTCAAGTAAGGCCTCTCAGTGGCTGGATGTAGAGACAGCTTATTTTGCATGCCATGCCCCTAGGCCCCAATTTTTAACCATAGTTTGGGTTTTCCCTTCACTCTTCCCCAGGGCTCTGCTTTGGAATTCCTCTTTTGTTCAGACACCTGAGGTAATAAACCTGAAAGGAGACTTCCCATCCCACAGATTGACGAAAAACAATTGGGATCGGGCCAAATCCACAGAGAGGAAGATTCGTCCATGACCCATGAGTCCACCCCACATTCCACGGCAATCGTTGATATAAAATCAAAATGCAAAAGCCTGAGCAAGTGCCTCAGAATCGCTCTTTCTTCATATCCTGAAGATTTCTTCTCATGATTTGTAGATTGGTCCTGCCATACCTACATCCCCAAACCTAGGCTGAATTTGTGTTTTCAGACTTCTGTCCTCAAAGACCTAAACCACACACCCTCAGGTAGGGGCCCCTGAAGCCACACATTAGGACTGTGACTACCCAATCCATGGGAATTCTGCCCATTCCATTGTCCAAAATCGTACAAATTAGGAGAACTCTCCAAAGTCCCCGAGGCCATCCCAATAGTGTAGGTCTCCGGGGACAAACAAGGACGGTCTAACACCAGGTGAGCATCTACCTCCACTCATTCCATAGATGAATATCCCCAGAGAAGAAGAATGAACAAGACAGGACCCTAGGCCATAATCGAATACATTGCATTGGTTTACAGGCATGTCTCTTCAAAAGTCTGGATTCCAATACCAGCATAATGGGTTTCCTGAGGCACCCATCAGAACAAATCTCCTCTCCACAAGGAAACTTGTGCATGGGAGCTATGTTAAAAGCTTAGGAGAATACTTCAGGGTCCCAGTGCCACCGCCCCATTTCAAGGCCCTCATGGACACAAAAACACATTAGGGCCCATCTTCAGGAAAGTCCATTTCAACTCAGCCACACAGGTTGCTCCCGCAGAGGGATCCGATCTCAACTGTATTGTGGCTAGTAGACAATTGGATTGCGAGGCGGGCTTCCCTGACATCCATCCTCCAAGGGTGCTCTGGAGTCATTCCATATTGGATGTTCTGGAGCTGCCCAACAGGTCTCAATTGTCACACAGAAGGATTCATTGAAGGGGGCATCCCACCACTCCCACGTCGGAAAACCTCCATGGCCTTGAGATTCCGCTCCGTTCATGAAGGGGTAGTCATGCACATAAACTACAACCTGAGCCACGTCTGATCCTCGCCGTGACTTCAGATGCTTGAGATTTTGGTTGCAACTGCAGGGGGTACCAGCCGTGCCCTCGGCCTGAAACTCAAGTCTAGCTTGTGTTCTCAGACTTCTGTCCTCACACTCCTGGCCCAGAAGCCCAAAAGTTTGACAATTCCGGACCCACAATGCAGCACTCTGCCTGCCCTCTAGAAAAAATATCTTGCCTAATGAGGTGCCCAGGCACCTCAAATGAGGATAAACCTACAGGGCACTCGAATGTACCAAAATTATATAGTCTAACCTGGGCACTAATACAGTGTCTGACACAACCTGAGTCAGAACCTCCTGACCAACACCCAGGCAGCTGACCGCACACTGAGCATATCAGACGCGCCATCGCCTTAGGTCGTCATCTCTAACCAACTACGATTTTTCAGGCTTCAGAACCTATACCTTATGTCCAATCACTGCTCACGATTGAAAATGATGCAGAAATCAGAACACCTTCCCCATGGCAAGAGACCTTGTAATTGGCATGTTGTGCAAGGTCCAGTGTAGTTGAAACAAGTTTGGCCCATGAGGCCCCGCCCATGCTCACGTGCCACGTTGGTCACAAACACACACTGTGACCCTCAGCCTGAGCCCAGTCCTCAAGTAAGGCCTCTCAGTGGCTGGATGTAGAGACAGCTTATTTTGTCTGCCATGCCCCTAGGCCCCAAATTTTTAACCATAGTTTGGGTTGTCCCTTCACTCTTCCCCAGGGCTCTGTTTTAGAATACTTCTTTTGTTCGGACACCTGAGGTAATAAACCTGAAAGGAGACCTCCCATCCCACAGATTGACGAAAAATAATTGGGACCGCCTCAATCCACAGAAGGATATTCGTCCATGGCCCATGAGGCCTCCCCACATTCCACGGCCATCATTGATATAAAATCCAGAGACAAAACCCTGAGCAAGTGCCTCAGACTCGCTCTTTCTTCATATCCTGAAGATTTCTTCTCATGGTTTGTAGATTGGGCTTGCCATACCTACATCCCCAAACCTAGGCTGAATTGGTGTTTTCAGACTTCTGTCCTCAAAGTCCTGGGCCACACAACCTCCAGGCTGGGGCCCCTGGAGCCACACATTAGGACTGTGCCTACCCAATCCATGGGAATACTGCCCATTCCATTGTCCAAAATCGTACAAATTAGGAGAACTCTCCAAAGTCCCCGAGGCCATCCCAATAGTGTAGGTCTCCGGGGACAAACGAGGGAGGTAAGACACCAGGTGAGCATCTACCTCCAATCATTCCATAGATGAATATCCCCAGACAAGAAGAATGAACAAGACAGGACCCTAGGCCATAATCGAATACATTGCTTTGGTTTACAGGCATGTCTCTTCAAAAGTCTGGATTCCAATACCAGCATAATGGGTTTCCTGAGGCACCCATCAGAACAAATCTCCTCTCCACAAGGAAACCTGTGCATGGGAGCTATGTCAAAAGCTTAGGAGAATACTTCAGGGTCCCAGTGCCACCGCCCCATTTCAAGGCCCTCATGGACACAAACACACATTAGGGCCCATCTTCAGGAAAGTCCATTTCAACTCAGCCACACAGGTTGCTCCCGCAGAGGGATCCGATCTCAACTGTATTGTGGCTAGTAGACAATTGGATTGCGAGGCGGGCTTCCCTGACATACATCCTCCAAGGGTGCTCTGGAGTCATTCCATATGGGATGTCCTGGAGCTGCCCAACTGGTCTCAATTGTCCCGCAGAAGGAATCCTTGAAGGGGGCATCACACAACTCCCAACGTGGGAAAAGCTCCATGGCTTCGAGATTCCGCTCCTTTCATGAAGGGGCAGTCATGCACAGAAACTACAACCTGAGCCAACGTCTGATCCTCGCCGTGACTTCAGATGCTTGAGATATGGTTTCCGATTTGCAGGGGGTACCTACCGTGCCCTCGGCCTGAAGCCCAAGTCTATCTTGGGTTCTCAGACTTCTGTCCTCAAACTCCTGGCCCGGAAGTCCTCCATTTTGGCAATTCCGGACCCACAAGGCAGCACTCTGCCTGCCCTCTAGAAAAAATATCTTGCCTAATGTGGTGCCCAGGCACCTCAAATGAGGATAAACCTACAGGGAACTCGACTGTACCCAAATTATATAGTCTAACTTGGGCACTAGTGCACTGTCTGACACAACCTCAGCCAGAACCCCCTGACCAACACCCAGGCAGCTGACCGTACACTGAGCATACCAGACGCGCCATCGCCTTAGGTGGTCATCTCTTCCCAACTGCGATTTTTCAGGCTTCAGAACCTGTACCTTATGTCCAATCACTGCTCACGTTTGAAAATGATGCAGAAATCAGAACACCTTCCCCATGGCAAGAGACCTTGTGATTGGCATGTTGTCCAAGGTCCAGTGTAGTTGAAACCAGTTTGGCCCATGAGGCCCCACCCATGTTCGCGGGCCACAATTGTCACAAACACACATTTGACCCTCAGCCTGAGCCCAGTCTCAAGTAAGGCCGCTCAGTGGCTGGATGAAGAGACAGCTTATTGGGCCTGCCATGCCCCTAGGCCCCAATTTTTAACCATAGTTTGGGTTTTCCCTTCACTCTTCCCCAGGGCTCTGCTTTGGAATTCCTCTTTTGTTCGGACACCTGAGGTAATAAACCTGAAAGGAGACCTCCCATCCCACAGATTGACGAAAAAAATTGGGACCGCCCCAATCCACAGAAAGGAAGATTCGTCCATGGCCCATGATGCCTCCCCACATTCCACGGCCATCGTTGATATAAAATCCAGAGACAAAAGCCTGAGCAAGTGCCTCAGACTCGCACTTTCTTCATATCCTGAAGAGTTCTTCTCATGGTTTGTAGATTGGGCCTGCCATACCTACGTCCCCAAACATAAGGTGAGTTTGTGTTTTCAGACTTCTGTCCTCAAATTCCCGGGCCACACAGCCTCCAGTCTGGGGCCCCTGGAGCCACACATTCGGACTGTGCCTACCCAATCCATGGGTATTCTGCGCATTCCATTGTCCAAAATCTTACAAATTGGGAGAACTCTCCAAAGTCCCCGAGGCAATCCCAATAGTGTAGGTCTCCAGGGACAAACAAGGGTGGTCTGACACCAG
The DNA here is from genome assembly GCF_964662115.1 of Mustela nivalis. NCBI lineage: Eukaryota > Metazoa > Chordata > Mammalia > Carnivora > Mustelidae > Mustela > Mustela nivalis. The sequence goes on from NW_028136526.1 coordinate 1,438,287, forward strand.
GTGAGCATCTACCTCCAATCATTCCATAGATGAATATCCCCAGAGAAGGAGAATGAACAAGACAGGACCCTAGGCCATAATCGAATACATTGCTTTGTTTTACAGGCATGTCTCTTCAAAAGTCTGGATTCCAATTCCAGCATAATGGGTTTCCTGAGGCACACATCAGAACAAATATCATCTCCACAAGGAAACTTGTGCATGGGAGCTATGTCAAAAGCTTAGGAGAATACTTCAGGGTCCCGGGGCCACCGCCCCATTCCAAGGTCCTCATGGACACAAACACACATTAGGGCCCATCCTCAGGAAAGTCCATTTCAACTCATCCACCCCGGTTGCTCCCGCAGAGGGATCCGATCTCAACTGTATTGTGGCTAGTAGACAACTGGATTGTGAGGCGGGCTTGCCTGGCATCCATCCTCCAACGGTGCTCTGGAGTCATTCCATATGGGATGTCCTGGAGCTGCCCAACAGGGCTTAAGTGTCACACAGAAGGAATCATTGAAGGGGTCATCCCACCACTCCCAACGTCGGAAACCTCCATGGCCTTGAGATTCCGCTCCTTTCATGAAGGCGCAGTCATGCACAGAAACTCCAACCTGAGCCAACGACTGATCCTCGCCGTGACTTCAGATGCTTGAGATTTTGGTTGCGACTGCAGGGGGTACCAGCCGTGCCCTCGGCCTGAAACTCAAGTCTAGCTCGTGTTCTCAAACTTCTGTCCTCACACTCCTGTCCCAGAAGCCCTCAAGTTTGGCAATTCCGGAACCACAATGCAGCACTCTGCCTGCCCTCTAGAAAAAATATCTTGCCTAATGAGGTGCCCAGGCACCTCAAATGAGGATAAAACTACAGGGCACTCGACTGTACCCAAATTATATAGTCTAACTTGGGCACTAGTGCACTGTATGACACAACCTGAGCCAGAACCTCCTGACCAACACCCAGGCAGTTGACCGCACACTGAGCATATCAGATGCGCCATCGCCTTAGATTGTCATCTCTTCCCAACTGCGATTTTTCAGGCTTCAGAACCTAGACCTTATCTCCAACCACTGCCCAGGGTTGAAAATGATGCAGAAATCAAAACACCTTCCCCATGGCAAGAGACCTTGTGATTGGCATGTTGTCCAAGGTCCAGTGTAGTTGAAACCAGTGTGGCCCATGAGGCCCCGCCCATGCTCGCGTGCCACGTTGGTCACAAACACACACTGTGACCCTCAGCCTGAGCCCAGGCCTCAAGTAAGGCCTCTCAGTGGCTGGATGAAGAGACATCTTATTGTGCCTGCCATGCCCCTAGGCCCCAATTTTTAACCATAGTTTGGGTTTTCCCTTCACTCTTCCCCAGGGCTCTGCTTTGGAATTCCTCTTTTGTTCAGACACCTGAGGTAATAAACCTGAAAGGAGAAATCCCATCCCACAGATTGACGAAAAACAATTGGGATCGGGCCAAATCCACAGAGAGGAAGATTCTTCCATGGCCCATGAGTCCTCCCCCATTCCACGGTCATCTTGATATAAAATCCAAATGCAAAAGCCTGAGCAAGTGCCTCAGAATCGCTCTTTCTTCATATCCTGAAGATTTCTTCTCATGATTTGTAGATTGGGCCTGCCATACCTACATACCCAAACCTAAGCTGAGTTTGTGTTTTCAGACTTCTGTCCTCAAAGTCCTCGGCCACACACCCTCATGCTGGGGCCTCTGAAGCCACACATTAGGACTGTGCCTACCCAATCCATGGGAATTCTGCCCATTCCATTGTCCAAAATCGTACAAATTAGGAGAACTCTCCAAAGTCCCTGAGGCCATCCCAATAGTGTAGGTCTCCGGGGACAAACAAGGGCGGTAAGACACCAGGTGAGCATCTACCTCCACTCATTCCATAGATGAATATCCCCAGACAAGAAGAATGAACAAGACAGGACCCTAGGCCATAATCGAATACATTGCATTGGTTTACAGGCATGTCTCTTCAAAAGTCTGGATTCCAATACCAGCATAATGGGTTTCCTGAGGCACCCATCAGAACAAATCTCCTCTCCACAAGGAAACTTGTGCATGGGAGCTATGTCAAAAGCTTAGGAGAATACTTCAGGGTCCCAGTGCCACCGCCCCATTTCAAGGCCCTCATGGACACAAACACACATTAGGGCCCATCCTCAGGAAAGTCCATTTCAACTCAGCCACCCCGGTTGCTCCCGCAGAGGGATCCGATCTCAACTGTATTGTGGCTAGTAGACAATTGGATTGCAAGGCGGGCTTCCCTGACATCCATCCTCCAAGGGTGCTCTGGAGTCATTCCATATGGGATGTCCTGGAGCTGCCCAACTGGTCTCAATTGTCCCGCAGAAGGAATCCTTGAAGGGGGCATCACACAACTCCCAACGTGGGAAAAGCTCCATGGCTTCGAGATTCCGCTCCTTTCATGAAGGGGCAGTCATGCACAGAAACTACAACCTGAGCCAACGTCTGATCCTCGCCGTGACTTCAGATGCTTGAGATATGGTTTCTGATCTGCAGGGGGTACCTACCGTGCCCTCGGCCTGAAGCCCAAGTCTATCTTGTGTTCTCAGACTTCTGTCCTCAAACTCCTGGCCCGGAAGTCCTCCATTTTGGCAATTCCGGACCCACAAGGCAGCACTCTGCCTGCCCTCTAGAAAAAATATCTTGCCTAATGAGGTGCCCAGGCACCTCAAATGAAGGTAAACCTACAGGGAACTCGACTGTACCCAAATTATATAGTCTAACTTGGGCACTAGTGCACTGTCTGACACAACCTCAGCCAGAACCCCCTGACCAACACCCAGGCAGCTGACCGTACACTGAGCATATCAGACGCGCCATCGCCTTAGGTCGTCATCTCTTCCCAACTGCGATTTTTCAGGCTTCAGAACCTGTACCTTATGTCCAATCACTGCTCACGTTTGAAAATGATGCAGAAATCAGAACACCTTCCCCATGGCAAGAGACCTTGTGATTGGCATGTTGTCCAAGGTCCAGTGTAGTTGAAACCAGTTTGGCCCATGAGGCCCCACCCATGTTCGCAGGCCACAATTGTCACAAAAACACATTTGACCCTCAGCCTGAGCCCAGTCTCAAGTAAGGCCGCTCAGTGGCTGGATGAAGAGACAGCTTATTGGGCCTGCCAAGCCCCTATGCCGCAATTTTTAACCATAGTTTGGGTTTTCCCTTCACTCTTCCCCAGGGCTCTGCTTTGGAATTCCTCTTTTGTTCGGACACCTGAGGTAATAAACCTGAAAGGAGACCTCCCATCCCACAGATTGACGAAAATAATTGGGACCGCCCCAATCCACAGAAAGGAAGATTCGTCCATGGCCCATGATGCCTCCCCACATTCCACGGCCATCGTTGATATAAAATCCAGAGACAAAAGCCTGAGCAAGTGCCTCAGACTCGCTCTTTCTTCATATCCTGAAGAGTTCTTCTCATGGTTTGTAGATTGGGCCTGCCATAACTACGTCCCCAAACATAAGGTGAGTTTGTGTTTTCAGACTTCTGTCCTCAAAGTCCTGGGCCACACAGCCTCCAGGCTGGGGCCCCTGGAGCCACACATTCGGACTGTGCCTACCCAATCCATGGGTATTCTGCCCATTCCATTGTCCAAAATCTTACAAATTGGGAGAACTCTCCAAAGTCCCCGAGGCAATCCCAATAGTGTAGGTCTCCAGGGACAAACAAGGGTGGTCTGACACCAGGTGAGCATCTACCTCCAATCATTCCATAGATGAATATCCCCAGAGAAGGAGAATGAACAAGACAGGACCCTAGGCCATAATCGAATACATTGCTTTGTTTTACAGGCATGTCTCTTCAAAAGTCTGGATTCCAATTCCAGCATAATGGGTTTCCTGAGGCACACATCAGACCAAATCTCCTCTCCACAAGGAAACTTGTGCATGGGAGCTATGTCAAAAGCTTAGGAGAATACTTCAGGGTCCCCGGGCCACCGTCCCATTCCAAGGTCCTCATGGACACAAACACACATTAGGGCCCATCCTCAGGAAAGTCCATTTCAACTCATCCACCCCAGTTGCTCCCGCAGAGGGATCCGATCTCAACTGTATTGTGGCTAGTAGACAATTGGATTGTGAGGCGGGCTTGCCTGGCATCCATCCTCCAACGGTGCTCTGGAGTCATTCCATATGGGATGTCCTGGAGCTGCCCAGCAGGTCTTAATTGTCACACAGAAGGAATCATTGAAGGGGGCATCCCACCACTCCCAACGTCGGAAACCTCCATGGCCTTGAGATTCCGCTCCTTTCATGAAGGCGCAGTCATGCACAGAAACTCCAACCTGAGCCAACGACTGTTCCTCGCCGGGATTTCAGATGATTGAGATTTTGGTTGCGACTGCAGGGGGTACCAGCCGTGCCCTCGGCCTGAAACTCAAGTCTAGCTCGTGTTCTCAAACTTCTGTCCTCACACTCTTGTCCCAGAAGCCCTCAAGTTTGGCAATCCCGGACCCACAATGCAGCACTCTGCCTGCCCTCTAGAAAAAATATCTTGCCTAATGAGGTGCCCAGGCACCTCAAATGAGGATAAACCTACAGGGCACTCGACTGTACCCAAATTATATAGTCTAACTTGGGCACTAGTGCACTGTATGACACAACCTGAGCCAGAACCTCCTGACCAACACCCAGGCAGTTGACCGCACACTGAGCATATCAGATGCGCCATCGCCTTAGATTGTCATCTCTTCCCAACTGCGATTTTTCAGGCTTCAGAACCTACACCTTATCTCCAACCACTGCCCAGGGTTGAAAATGATGCAGAAATCAAAACACCTTCCCCATGGCAAGAGACCTTGTGATTGGCATGTTGTCCAAGGTCCAGTGTAGTTGAAACCAGTGTGGCCCATGAGGCCCCGCCCATGCTCGCGTGCCACGTTGGTCACAAACACACACTGTGACCCTCAGCCTGAGCCCAGGCCTCAAGTAAGGCCTCTCAGTGGCTGGATGAAGAGACAGCTTATTGTGCCTGCCATGCCCCTAGGCCCCAATTTTTAACCATAGTTTGGGTTTTCCCTTCACTCTTCCCCAGGGCTCTGCTTTGGAATTCCTCTTTTGTTCAGACACCTGAGGTAATAAACCTGAAAGGAGAAATCCCATCCCACAGATTGACGAAAAACAATTGGGATCGGGCCAAATCCACAGAGAGGAAGATTCGTCCATGGCCCATGAGTCCTCCCCCATTCCACGGCCATCGTTGATATAAAATCCAAATGCAAAAGCCTGAGCAAGTGCCTCAGAATCGCTCTTTCTTCATATCCTGAAGATTTCTTCTCATGATTTGTAGATTGGGCCTGCCATACCTACATCCCCAAACCTAAGCTGAGTTTGTGTTTTCAGACTTCTGTCCTCAAAGTCCTGGGCCACACACCCTCATGCTGGGGCCTCTGAAGCCACACATTAGGACTGTGCCTACCCAATCCATGGGAATTCTGCCCATTCCATTGTCCAAAATCGTACAAATTAGGAGAACTCTCCAAAGTCCCTGAGGCCAAACCAATAGTGTAGGTCTCCGGGGACAAACAAGGGCGGTAAGACACCAGGTGAGCATCTACCTCCACTCATTCCATAGAAGAATATCCCCAGACAAGAAGAATGAACAAGACAGGACCCTAGGCCATAATCGAATACATTGCATTGGTTTACAGGCATGTCTCTTCAAAAGTCTGGATTCCAATACCAGCATAATGGGTTTCCTGAGGCACCCATCAGAACAAATCTCCTCTCCACAAGGAAACTTGTGCATGGGATCTATGTCAAAAGCTTAGGAGAATACTTCAGGGTCCCAGTGCCACCGCCCCATTTCAAGGCCCTCATGGACACAAACACACATTAGGGCCCATCCTCAGGAAAGTCCATTTCAACTCAGCCACCCCGGTTGATCCCGCAGAGGGATCCGATCTCAACTGTATTGTGACTAGTAGACAATTGGATTGCAAGGCGGGCTTCCCTGACATCCATCCTCCAAGGGTGCTCTGGAGTCATTCCATATGGGATGTCCTGGAGCTGCCCAACTGGTCTCAATTGTCCCGCAGAAGGAATCCTTGAAGGGGGCATCACACAACTCCCAACGTGGGAAAAGCTCCATGGCTTCGAGATTCCGCTCCTTTCATGAAGGGGCAGTCATGCACAGAAACTACAACCTGAGCCAACGTCTGATCCTCGCCGTGACTTCAGATGCTTGAGATATGTTTTCCGATCTGCAGGGGGTACCAGCCGTGCCCTCGGCCTGAAGCCCAAGTCTATCTTGTGTTCTCAGACTTCTGTCCTCAAACTTCTGGCCCGGAAGTCCTCCATTTTGGCAATTCCGGACCCACAAGGCAGCACTCTGCCTGCCCTCTAGAAAAAATATCTTGCCTAATGACGTGCCCAGGCACCTCAAATGAGGATAAACCTACAGGGAACTCGACTGTACCCAAATTATATAGTCTAACTTGGGCACTAGTGCACTGTCTGACACAACCTCAGCCAGAACCCCCTGACCAACACCCAGGCAGCTGACCGTACACTGAGCATATCAGACGCGCCATCGCCTTAGGTCGTCATCTCTTCCCAACTGCGATTTTTCAGGCTTCAGAACCTGTACCTTATGTCCAATCACTGCTCACGTTTGAAAATGATGCAGAAATCAGAACAACTTCCCCATGGCAAGAGACCTTGTGATTGGCATGTTGTCCAAGGTCCAGTGTAGTTGAAACCAGTTTGGCCCATGAGGCCCCACCCATGTTCGCGGGCCACAATTGTCACAAACACACATTAGACCCTCAGCCTGAGCCCAGTCTCAAGTAAGGCCGCTCAGTGGCTGGATGAAGAGACAGCTTATTGGGCCTGCCAAGCCCCTATGCCGCAATTTTTAACCATAGTTTGGGTTTTCCATTCACTCTTCCCCAGGGCTCTGCTTTGGAATTCCTCTTTTGTTCGGACACCTGAGGTAATAAACCTGAAAGGAGACCTCCCATCCCACAGATTGACGAAAAAAATTGGGACCGCCCCAATCCACAGAAAGGAAGATTCGTCCATGGCCCATGATGCCTCCCCACATTCCACGGCCATCGTTGATATAAAATCCAGAGACAAAAGCCTGAGCAAGTGCCTCAGACTCGCTCTTTCTTCATATCCTGAAGAGTTCTGCTCATGGTTTGTAGATTGGGCCTGCCATAACTACGTCCCCAAACATAAGGTGAGTTTGTGTTTTCAGACTTCTGTCCTCAAAGTCCTGGGCCACACAGCCTCCAGGCTGGGGCCCCTGGAGCCACACATTCGGACTGTGCCTACCCAATCCATGGGTATTCTGCCCATTCCATTGTCCAAAATCTTACAAATTGGGAGAACTCTCCAAAGTCCCCGAGGCAATCCCAATAGTGTAGGTCTCCAGGGACAAACAAGGGTGGTCTGACACCAGGTGAGCATCTACCTCCAATCATTCCATAGATGAATATCCCCAGAGAAGGAGAATGAACAAGACAGGACCCTAGGCCATAATCGAATACATTGCTTTGTTTTACAGGCATGTCTCTTCAAAAGTGGATTCCAATTCCAGCATAATGGGTTTCCTGAGGCACACATCAGAACAAATCTCCTCTCCACAAGGAAACTTGTGCATGGGAGCTATGTCAAAAGCTTAGGAGAATACTTCAGGGTCCCGGGGCCACCGCCCCATTCCAAGGTCCTCATGGACACAAACACACATTAGGGCCCATCCTCAGGAAAGTCCATTTCAACTCATCCACCCCGGTTGCTCCCGCAGAGGGATCCGATCTCAACTGTATTGTGGCTAGTAGACAATTGGATTGTGAGGCGGGCTTGCCTGGCATCCATCCTCCAACGGTGCTCTGGAGTCATTCCATATGGGATGTCCTGGAGCTGCCCAGCAGGTCTTAATTGTCACACAGAAGGAATCATTGAATGGGGCATCCCACCACTCCCAACGTCGGAAACCTCCATGGCCTTGAGATTCCGCTCCTTTCATGAAGGCGCAGTCATGCACAGAAACTCCAACCTGAGCCAACGACTGATCCTCGCCGTGATTTCAGATGCATGAGATATTGGTTCAGATGTGCAGGGGGTACCAGCCGTGCCCTCGGCCTGAAACTCAAGTCTAGCTCGTGTTCTCAAACTTCTGTCCTCACACTCCTGTCCCAGAAGCCCTCAAGTTTGGCAATCCCGGACCCACAATGCAGTACTCTGCCTGCCCTCTAGAAAAAATATCTTGCCTAATGAGGTGCCCAGGCACTTCAAATGAGGATAAACCTACAGGGCACTCGACTGTACCCAAATTATATAGTCTAACTTGGGCACTAGTGCACTGTATGACACAACCTGAGCCAGAACCTCCTGACCAACACCCAGGCAGTTGACCGCACACTGAGCATATCAGATGCGCCATCGCCTTAGATTGTCATCTCTTCCCAACTGCGATTTTTCAGGCTTCAGAACCTAGACCTTATCTCCAACCACTGCCCAGGGTTGAAAATGATGCAGAAATCAAAACACCTTCCCCATGGCAAGAGACCTTGTGATTGGCATGTTGTCCAAGGTCCAGTGTAGTTGAAACCAGTGTGGCCCATGAGGCCCCGCCCATGCTCGCGTGCCACGTTGGTCACAAACACACACTGTGACCCTCAGCCTGAGCCCAGGCCTCAAGTAAGGCCTCTCAGTGGCTGGATGAAGAGACAGCTTATTGTGCCTGCCATGCCCCTAGGCCCCAATTTTTAACCATAGTTTGGGTTTTCCCTTCACTCTTCCCCAGGGCTCTGCTTTGGAATTCCTCTTTTGTTCAGACACCTGAGGTAATAAACCTGAAAGGAGAAATCCCATCCCACAGATTGACGAAAAACAATTGGGATCGGGCCAAATCCACAGAGAGGAAGATTCGTCCATGGCCCATGAGTCCTCCCCCATTCCACGGCCATCGTTGATATAAAATCCAAATGCAAAAGCCTGAGCAAGTGCCTCAGAATCGCTCTTTCTTCATATCCTGAAGATTTCTTCTCATGATTCGTAGATTGGGCCTGCCATACCTACATCCCCAAACCTAAGCTGAGTTTGTGTTTTCAGACTTCTGTCCTCAAAGTCCTGGGCCACACACCCTCATGCTGGGGCCTCTGAAGCCACACATTAGGACTGTGCCTACCCAATCCATGGGAATTCTGCCCATTCCATTGTCCAAAATCGTACAAATTAGGAGAACTCTCCAAAGTCCCTGAGGCCAAACCAATAGTGTAGGTCTCCGGGGACAAACAAGGGCGGTAAGACACCAGGTGAGCATCTACCTCCACTCATTCCATAGATGAATATCCCCAGACAAGAAGAATGAACAAGACAGGACCCTAGGCCATAATCGAATACATTGCATTGGTTTACAGGCATGTCTCTTCAAAAGTCTGGATTCCAATACCAGCATAATGGGTTTCCTGAGGCACCCATCAGAACAAATCTCCTCTCCACAAGGAAACTTGTGCATGGGATCTATGTCAAAAGCTTAGGAGAATACTTCAGGGTCCCAGTGCCACCGCCCCATTTCAAGGCCCTCATGGACACAAACACACATTAGGGCCCATCCTCAGGAAAGTCCATTTCAACTCAGCCACCCCGGTTGCTCCCACAGAGGGATCCGATCTCAACTGTATTGTGGCTAGTAGACAATTGGATTGTGAGGCGGGCTTCCCTGGCATCCATTCTCCAAGGGAGCTCTGGTCATTCCATATGGGATGTCCTGGGCTGCCCAACAGGTCTCAATTGTCACACAGAAGGAATCATTGAAGGGGGCATCCCACCACTCCCACGTCGGAAAACCTCCATGGCCTTGAGATTCCGCTCCGTTCATGAAGGGGCGGTCATGCACAGAAACTGCAACCTGAGCCAACGTCTGATCCTCGCCGTGACTTCAGATGCTTGAGATATTGTTTCCGATCTGCAGGGGGTACCTACCGTGCCCTCCGCCTGAAGCCCAAGTCTATCTTGTGTTCTCAGACTTCTGTCCTCAAACTCCTGGCCCGGAAGTCCTCCATTTTGGCAATTCCGGACCCACAAGACAGCACTCTGCCTGCCCTCTAAAAAAAATATCTTGCCTAATGAGGTGCCCAGGCACCTCAAATGAGGATAAACCTACAGGGAACTCGACTGTACCCAAATTATATAGTCTAACTTGGGCACTAGTGCACTGTCTGACACAACCTCAGCCAGAACCCCCTGACCAACACCCAGGCAGCTGTACGCACATTGAGCATATCCGACGCGTCATCGCTTTAGGTCGTCATCTCTTCGCAACTGCGATTTTTCAGGCTTCAGAACTTATACCTTATGTCCAATCACTGCTCACGATTGAAAATGGTGCAGAAATCAGAACACCTTCCCCATGGCAAGAGACCTTGTGATTGGCATGTTGTCCAAGGTCCAGTGTAGTTGAAACCAGTTTGGCCCATGAGGTCCACCCATGCTCTCGGGCCACTATTGTCACAAACACACATTTGACCCTCAGCCTGAGCCCAGTCTCAAGTAAGGCCGCTCAGTGACTGGATGAAGAGACAGCTTATTGGGCCTGCCAAGCCCCTAGGTCCCAATTTTTAACAATAGTTTGGGTTGTCCCTTCACTCTTCCCCAGGGCTCTGCTTTGGAATTCCTCTTTTGTTCGGACACCTGAGGTAATAAACCTGAAAGGAGACCTCCCATCACACAGATTGACGAAAAAAATTGGGACCGCCCCAATCCACAGAAAGGAAGATTCGTCCATGGCCCATGATGCCTCCCCACATTCCACGGCCATCGTTGATATAAAATCTAGAGACAAAAGCTTGAGCAAGTGCCTCAGACTCGCTCTTTCTTCATATCCTGAAGAGTTCTGCTCATGGTGTGTAGATTGGGCCTGCCATACCTATGTCCCCAAACATAAGGTGAGTTTGTGTTTTCAGACTTCTGTCCTCAAAGTCCTGGGCCACACACCCTCCAGGCTGGGCCCCTGGAGCCACACATTCGGACTGTGCCTACCCAATCCATGGGAATTCTGCCCATTCCATTGTCCAAAATCTTACAAATTGGAAGAACTCTCCAAAGTCCCCGAGGCAATCCCAATAGTGTAGGTCTCCAGGGACAAACAAGGGTGGTCTGACACCAGGTGAGCATCTACCTCCACTTATTCCATAGATGAATATCCCCAGACAAGAAGAATGAACAAGACAGGACCCTAGGCCATAATCGAATACATTGCTTTGGTTTACAGGCATGTCTCTTCAAAAGTCTGGATTCCAATTCCAGCATAATGGGTTTCCTTAGGCACCCATCAGAACAAATATCCTCTCCACAAGGAAACTTGTGCATGGGAACTATGTCAAAAGCTTAAGAGAATATTTAAGGGTCCCGGGGTCACCGCCCCATTCCAAGGCCCTCATGGACAGAAACACACATTAGGGCACATCCTCAGGAAAGTCCATTTCAACTCATCCACCCCGGTTGCTCCCGCAGAGGGATCCGATCTCAACTGTATTGTGGCTAGTAGACAATTGGATTGTGAGGCGGGCTTGCCTGGCATCCATCCTCCAATGGTGCTCTGGAGTCATTCCATATGGGATGTCCAGGAGCTGCCCAACAGGTCTTAATTGTCACACAGAAGGTATCATTGAAGGGGGCATTCCACCATTCCCAACGTCGGAAACCTCCATGGCCTTGAGATTCCGCTCCTTTCATGAAGGGGCAGTCATGCACAGAAACTCCAACCTGAGCCAACGTCTGATCCTCGCCGTGACTTCAGATGCTTGAGATTTTGGTTGCGACTGCAGGGGGTACCAGCCGTGCCCTCGGCCTGAAACTCAACTCTAGCTCATGTTCTCAGACTTCTTTCCTCACACTCCTGTCCCAGAAGCCCTCATGTTTGGCAATTCCGGACCCACAATGCAGCACTCTCCCTGCCCTCCAGAAAAAATATCTTGCCTAATGAGGTGCTCAGGCACCTCAAATGAGGATAAACCTACAGGGCACTCGACTGTACCCAAATTATATAGTCTAACTTGGGCACTAGTGCACTGTCTGACACAACCTGAGCCAGAACCTCCTGACCAACACCCAGGCAGTTGACCGCACACTGAGCATATCAGATGCGCCATTACCTTAGATTGTCATCTCTTCCCAACTGCGGTTTTCAGGCTTCTGAACCTAGACCTTATCTCCAACCACTGCCAAGGGTTGAAAATGATGCAGAAATCAAAACACCTTCCCCATGGCAACACCTTGTGATTGGCATGTTGTCCAAGGTCCAGTGTAGTTGAAACCAGTGTGGCCCATGAGGCCCCGCCCATGCTCGCGTGCCACGTAGATCACAAACACACACTGTGACCCTCAGCCTGAGCCCAGCCCTCAAGTAAGGCCTCTCAGTGGCTGGTTGAAGAGACAGCTTATTGTGCCTGCCATGCCCTAGGCCCCAATTTTTAACCATAGTTTGGGTTTTCCCTTCAATTTTTCCAGGGCTCTGCTTTGGAATTCCTCTTTTGTTCAGACACCTGAGGTAATAAACCTGAAAGGAGACATCCCATCCCACAGATTGACGAAAAACAATTGTGATCGGGCCAAATCCACCGAGAGGAAGATTCGTCCATGGCCCATTAGTCCTCCCCCATTCCACGGCCATCGTTGATATAAAATCGAAATGCAAAAGCCTGAGCAAGTGCCTCAGACTCGCTCTTTCTTCATATCCTGAAGATTTCTTCTCATTATTTGTAGATTGGGCCTGCCATACCTACATCCCCAAACATAAGCTGCGTTTGTGCTTTCAGACTTCTGTCCTCAAAGTACTGGGCCACACACCCTCATGCTGGGGCCTCTGAAGCCACACATTAGGACTGTGCCTACCCAATCCATGGGAATTCTGCTCATTCCATTGTCCAAAATCGTACAAATTAGGAGAGCTCTCCAAAGTCCCTGAGGCCAAACCAATAGTGTAGGTCTCCGGGGACAAACAAGGGCGGTAAGACACCAGATGAGCATCTACCTCCACTCATTCCATAGATGAATATCCCCAGAGAAGAAGAATGAACAAGACAGGACCCTAGGCCATAATCGAATACATTGCTTTGGTTTACAGGCATGTCTCTTCAAAAGTCTGGATTCCTATATCAGCATAATGGGTTTCCTGAGGCACCCATCAGAACAAATCTCCTCTCCACAAGGAAACTTGTGCATGGGAGCTATGTCAAAAGCTTAGGAGAATACTTCAGGGTCCCAGTGCCACCGACCCATTACAAGTCCCTCATGGACAGAAACACACATTAGGGCTCATCCTCAGAAAAGTCCATTTCAACTCAGCCACCCCGGTTGATCCCGCAGATTGATCCGATCTCAACTGTATTGTGGCTAGTAGACAATTGGATTGCGTGGCGGGCTTCCCTGGCATCCATTCTCCAAGTGTGCTCTGGTCATTCCATATGGGATGTCCTGGGCTGCCCAACAGGTCTCAATTGTCACACAGAAGGAATCACTGAAGGGGGCATCCCACCACTCCCACGTCGGAAAACCTCCATGGCCTTGAGATTCTGTTCCGTTCATGAAGGGGCGGTCATGCACAGAAACTCCAACTAGGCCAACGACTGATCCTCACCATGACTTCAGATGCTTGAGATTATGGTTGCGACTGCAGGGGGTACCAGCCGTGCCCTCGGCCTCAAACTCAAGTCTAGCTTGTGTTCTCAGACTTCTGTCCTCACACTCCTGTCCCAGAAGCCCTCAAGTTTGGCAATTCCGGACCCACAATGCAGCACTCTGCCTGCCCTCTAGAAAAAATATCTTGCCTAATGAGGTGCCCAGGCACCTCAAATGAGGATAAACCTACAGGGCACTCGACTGTACCCAAATTATATAGTCTAACTTGGGCACTAGTGCACTGTATGACACAACCTGAGCCAGAACCTCCTGACCAACACCCAGGCAGTTGACCGCACACTGAGCATATCAGATGCGCCATCGCCTTAGATTGTCATCTCTTCCCAACTGCGATTTTTCAGGCTTCAGAACCTACACCTTATCTCCAACCACTGCCCAGGGTTGAAAATGATGCAGAAATCAAAACACCTTCCCCATGGCAAGAGACCTTGTGATTGGCATGTTGTCCAAGGTCCAGTGTAGTTGAAACCAGTGTGGCCCATGAGGCCCCGCCCATGCTCGCGTGCCACGTTGGTCACAAACACACACTGTGACCCTCAGCCTGAGCCCAGGCCTCAAGTAAGGCCTCTCAGTGGCTGGATGAAGAGACAGCTTATTGTGCCTGCCATGCCCCTAGGCCCCAATTTTTAACCATAGTTTGGGTTTTCCCTTCACTCTTCCCCAGGGCTCTGCTTTGGAATTCCTCTTTTGTTCAGACACCTGAGGTAATAAACCTGAAAGGAGAAATCCCATCCCACAGATTGACGAAAAACAATTGGGATCGGGCCAAATCCACAGAGAGGAAGATTCGTCCATGGCCCATGAGTCCTCCCCCATTCCACGGCCATCGTTGATATAAAATCCAAATGCAAAAGCCTGAGCAAGTGCCTCAGAATCGCTCTTTCTTCATATCCTGAAGATTTCTTCTCATGATTTCTAGATTGGGCCTGCCATACCTACATCCCCAAACCTAAGCTGAGTTTGTGTTTTCAGACTTCTGTCCTCAAAGTCCTGGGCCACACACCCTCATGCTGGGGCCTCTGAAGCCACACATTAGGACTGTGCCTACCCAATCCATGGGAATTCTGCCCATTCCATTGTCCAAAATCGTACAAATTAGGAGAACTCTCCAAAGTCCCTGAGGCCAAACCAATAGTGTAGGTCTCCGGGGACAAACAAGGGCGGTAAGACACCAGGTGAGCATCTACCTCCACTCATTCCATAGATGAATATCCCCAGACAAGAAGAATGAACAAGACAGGACCCTAGGCCATAATCGAATACATTGCATTGGTTTACAGGCATGTCTCTTCAAAAGTCTGGATTCCAATACCAGCATAATGGGTTTCCTGAGGCACCCATCAGAACAAATCTCCTCTCCACAAGGAAACTTGTGCATGGGAGCTATGTCAAAAGCTTAGGAGAATACTTCAGGGTCCCAGTGCCACCGCTCCATTTCAAGGCCCTCATGGACACAAACACACATTAGGGCCCATCCTCAGGAAAGTCCATTTCAACTCAGCCACCCCGGTTGCTCCCGCAGAGGGATCCGATCTCAACTGTATTGTGGCTATTAGACAATTGGATTGTGAGGCGGGCTTCCCTGACATCCATCCTCCAAGGGTGCTCTGGAGTCATTCCATATGGGATGTCCTGGGCTGCCCAAAAGGTCTTAATTGTCACACAGAAGGAATCATTGAAGGGGGCATTCCACCACTCCCACGTCGGAAAACCTCCATGGCCTTGAGATTCCGCTCCGTTCATGATGGGGCTGTCATGCACAGAAACTGCAACCTGAGCCAACGTCTGATCCTCGCCGTGACTTCAGATGCTTGAGATATTGTTTCCGATCTGCAGGGGGTACCTACCGTGCCCTCGGCCTGAAGCCCATGTCTATCTTGTGTTCTCAGACTTCTGTCCTCAAACTCCTGGCCCGGAAGTCCTCCATTTTGGCAATTCCGGACCCACAAGGCAGCACTCTGCCTGCCCTCTAGAAAAAATATCTTGCCTAATGAGGTGCCCAGGCACCTCAAATGAGGATAAACCTACAGGGAACTCGACTGTACCCAAATTATATAGTCTAACTTGGGCACTAGTGCACTGTCTGACACAACCTCAGCCAGAACCCCCTGACCAACACCCAGGCAGCTGACCGCACACTGATCATATCAGACGCGCCATCGCTTTAGGTCGTCATCTCTTCCCAACTGCGATTTTTCAGGCTTCAGAACTTATACCTTATGTCCAATCACTGCTCACGATTGAAAATGGTGCAGAAATCAGAACACCTTCCCCATGGCAAGAGACCTTGTGATTGGCATGTTGTCCAAGGTCCAGTGTAGTTGAAACCAGTTTGGCCCATGTGGCCCCACCCATGCTCGCGGGCCACTATTGTCACAAACACACATTTGACCCTCAGCCTGAGCCCAGTCTCAAGTAAGGCCGCTCAGTGGCTGGATGAAGAGACAGCTTATTGGGCCTGCCAAGCCCCTATGCCGCAATTTTTAACAATAGTTTGGGTTGTCCCTTCACTCTTCCCCAGGGCTCTTCTTTGGAATTCCTCTTTTGTTCGGACACCTGAGGTAATAAACCTGAAAGGAGACCTCCCATCCCACAGATTGACGAAAAAAATTGGGACCGCCCCAATGCACAGAAAGGAAGATTCGTCCATGGCCCATGATGCTTCCCCACATTCCATGGCCATCGTTGATATAAAATCCAGAGACAAAAGCCTGAGCAAGTGCCTCAGACTCGCTCTTTCTTCATATCCTGAAGAGTTCTGCTCATCTTGTGTAGATTGGGCCTGCCATACCTATGTCCCCAAACATAAGGTGAGTTTGTGTTTTCAGACTTCTGTCCTCAAAGTCCTGGGCCACACAGCCTCCAGGCTGGGGCCCCTGGAGCCACACATTCGGACTGTGCCTACCCAATCCATGGGAATTCTGCCCATTCCATTGTCCAAAATCTTACAAATTGGGAGAACTCTCCAAAGTCCCCGAGGCTATCCCAATAGTGTAGGTCTCCAGGGACAAACAAGGGTGGTCTGACACCAGGTGAGCATCTACCTCCACTTATTCCATAGATGAATATCCCCAGAGAAGAAGAATGAACAAGACAGGACCCTAGGCCATAATCGAATACATTGCTTTGGTTTACAGGCATGTCTCTTCAAAAGTCTGGATTCCAATTCCAGCATAATGGGTTTCCTGAGGCACACATCAGAACAAATATCCTCTCCACAAGGAAACTTGTGCATGGGAGCTATGTCAAAAGCTTAGGAGAATACTTCAGGGTCCCGGGGCCACCGCCCCATTTCAAGGTCCTCATGGACACAAACACACATTAGGGCCCATCCTAAGGAAAGTCCTTTTCAACTCATCCACCCCGGTTGCTCCCGCAGAGGGATCCGATCTCAACTGTATTGTGGCTAGTAGACAATTGGATTGTGAGGCGGGCTTCCCTGGCATCCATCCTCCAACGGTGCTCTGGAGTCATTCCATATGGGATGTCCAGGAGTTGCCAAACAGGTCTTAATTGTCAAACAGAAGGAATCATTGAAGGGGGCATCCCACCACTCCCACGTCGGAAAACCTCCATGGCCTTGAGATTCCGCTCCTTTCATGAAGGCGCAGTCATGCACAGAAACTCCAACCTGAGCCAACGTCTGATCCTCGCCGTGACTTCAGATGCTTGAGATTTTGGTTGCGACTGCAGGGGGTACCCGCCGTGCCCTCGGCCTGAAACTCAAGTCTAGCTCGTGTTCTCAAACTTCTGTCCTCACACTCCTGTCCCAGAAGCCCTCAAGTTTGGCAATCCCGGACCCACAATGCAGCACTCTGCCTGCCCTCTAGAAAAAATATCTTGCCTAATGAGGTGCCCAGGCACCTCAAAGGAGGATAAACCTACAGGGCACTCGACTGTACCCAAATTATATAGTCTAACTTGGGCACTAGTGCACTGTATGACACAACCTGAGCCAGAACCTCCTGACCAACACCCAGGCAGTTGACCGCACACTGAGCATATCAGATGCGCCATCGCCTTAGATTGTCATCTCTTCCCAACTGCGATTTTTCAGGCTTCAGAACCTAGACCTTATCTCCAACCACTGCCCAGGGTTGAAAATGATGCAGAAATCAAAACACCTTCCCCATGGCAAGAGACCTTGTGATTGGCATGTTGTCCAAGGTCCAGTGTAGTTGAAACCAGTGTGGCCCATGAGGCCCCGCCCATGCTCGCGTGCCACGTTGGTCACAAACACACACTGTGACCCTCAGCCTGAGCCCAGGCTTCAAGTAAGGCCTCTCAGTGGCTGGATGAAGAGACAGCTTATTGTGCCTGCCATGCCCCTAGGCCCCAATTTTTAACCATAGTTTGGGTTTTCCCTTCACTCTTCCTCAGGGCTCTGCTTTGGAATTCCTCTTTTGTTCAGACACCTGAGGTAATAAACCTGAAAGGAGAAATCCCATCCCACAGATTGACGAAAAACAATTGGGATCGGGCCAAATCCACAGAGAGGAAGATTCGTCCATGGCCCATGAGTCCTCCCCCATTCCACGGCCATCGTTGATATAAAATCCAAATGCAAAAGCCTGAGCAAGTGCCTCAGACTCGCTCTTTCTTCATATCCTGAAGATTTCTTCTCATGATTTGTAGATTGGGCCTGTCATACCTACATCCCCAAACCTAAGCTGAGTTTGTGTTTTCAGACTTCTGTCCTCAAAGTCCTGGGCCACACTCCCTCATGCTGGGGCCTCTGAAGCCACACATTAGGACTGTGCCTACCCAATCCATGGGAATTCTGCCCATTCAATTGTCAAAAATCGTACAAATTAGGAGAACTCTCCAAAGTCCCTGAGGCCAAACCAATAGTGTAGGTCTCCGGGGACAAACAAGGGCGGTAAGACACCAGGTGAGCATCTACCTCCACTCATTCCATAGATGAATATCCCCAGACAAGAAGAATGAACAAGACAGGACCCTAGGCCATAATTGAATACATTGCATTGGTTTACAGGCATGTCTCTTCAAAAGTCTGGATTCCAATACCAGCATAATGGGTTTCCTGAGGCACCCATCAGAACAAATCTCCTCTCCACAAGGATACTTGTGCATGGGAGCTATGTCAAAAGCTTAGGAGAATACTTCAGGGTCCCAGTGCCACCGCCCCATTTCAAGGCCCTCATGGACACAAACACACATTAGTGCCCATCCTCAGGAAAGTCCATTTCAACTCAGCCACCCCGGTTGCTCTCGCAGAGGGATCCGATCTCAACTGTATTGTGGCTAGTAGACAATTGGATTGTGAGGCGGGCTTCCCTGGCATCCATTCTCCAAGGGTGCTCTGGTCATTCCATATGGGATGTCCTGGGCTGCCCAACAGGTCTCAATTGTCACACAGAAGGAATCATTGAAGGGGGCATCCCACCACTCCCACGTCGGAAAACCTCCATGGCCTTGAGATTCCGCTCCGTTCATGAAGGGGCGGTCATGCACAGAAACTGCAACCTGAGCCAACGTCTGATCCTCGCCGTGACTTCAGATGCTTGAGATATTGTTTCCGATCTGCAGGGGGTACCTACCGTGCCCTCGGCCTGAAGCCCATGTCTATCTTGTGTTCTCAGACTTCTGTCCTCAAACTCCTGGCCCGGAAGTCCTCCATTTTGGCAATTCCGGACCCACAAGGCAGCACTCTGCCTGCCCTCTAGAAAAAATATCTTGCCTAATGAGGTGCCCAGGCACCTCAAATGAGGATAAACCTACAGGGAACTCGACTGTACCCAAATTATATAGTCTAACTTGGGCACTAGTGCACTGTCTGACACAACCTCAGCCAGAACCCCCTGACCAACACCCAGGCAGCTGACCGCACACTGAGCATATCAGACGCACCATCGCTTTAGGTCGTCATCTCTTCCCAACTGCGATTTTTCAGGCTTCAGAACTTATACCTTATGTCCAATCACTGCTCACGATTGAAAAGGGTGCAGAAATCAGAACACCTTCCCCATGGCAAGAGACCTTGTGATTGGCATGTTGTCCAAGATCCAGTGTAGTTGAAACCAGTTTGGCCCATGAGGCCCCACCCATGCTCGCGGGCCACTATTGTCACAAACACACATTTGACCCTAAGCCTGAGCCCAGTCTCAAGTAAGGCCGCTCAGTGACTGGATGAAGAGACAGCTTATTGGGCCTGCCAAGCCCCTAGGTCCCAATTTTTAACAATAGTTTGGGTTGTCCCTTCACTCTTCCCCAGGGCTCTGCTTTGGAATTCCTCTTTTGTTCGGACACCTGAGGTAATAAACCTGAAAGGAGACCTCCCATCCCACAGATTGACGAAAAAAATTGGGACCGCCCCAATGCAGAGAAAGGAAGATTCGTCCTTGGCCCATGATGCCTCCCCACATTCCACGGCCATCGTTGATATAAAATCCAGAGACAAAAGCCTGAGCAAGTGCCTCAGACTCGCTCTTTCTTCATATCCTGAAGAGTTCTGCTCATGGTTTGTAGATTGGGCCTGCCATACCTACGTCCCCAAACATAAGGTGAGTTTGTGTTTTCAGACTTCTGTCCTCAAAGTCCTGGGCCACACAGCCTCCAGGCTGGGGCCCCTGGAGCCACACATTCGGACTGTGCCTACCCAATCAATAGGAATTCTGACCATATCATTTTCCAAAATCTTACAAATTTGGAGAACTCTCCAAAGTCCCCGAGGCAAAACCAATAGTTTAGGTCTCCTGGGACAAACAAGGTGGTCTGACACCAGGTGAGCATCTACCTCCACTCATTCCATAGACGGATATCCCCAGAGAATAAGATTGAACCAGAAAGGATCCTAGGCAATAGTCGGATCCATTGCTTTGGTTTACAGGCATGTCTCCTCAAGAGCCTGGATTCCAAGACCAGCATAAGGGTTTTCCTGAGGCACCCATCAGAACAAATCTCCTCTCCACAAGGAAACTTGTGCATGGGAGCCTTGTCAAAAGCTTAGGAGAATACTTCAGGGTCCCGGTGCCACCGCACCATTCCAAGGCCCTCATGGACACAAACACACATTAGGCCCCATCCTCAGGAAAGTCCATTTCAACTCAGCCACCCCGTTAGCTCTTGCAGAGCCATCCGATATCAACTGTATTGTTGCTAGGAGACAATTGGAATGCGAGGCGGGCTTCCCAGGCATCCATCCTCAAATGGTGCTCTGGAGGCATTCCATATGGGATGTCCTGGGGCTGCCTAACAGGTCTTGATTTTACTGCAGAAGGAATCCTTGAAGGGGGCATCACACAACTCCCAACGTGGGAAAAGCTCCATGGCCTTGAGATTCCGCTCCTTTCATGAAGGGGCAGTTATGCACAGAAACTACAACCTGAGCCAACGTCTGATCCTCGCCGAGACTTCAGATGCTTGAGATATTTTTTCCGATCTGCAGGGGGTAACTACCGTGCCCTAGGCCTGAAGCCCAAGTCTAGCTTGTTTTCTCAGACTTCTGTCCTCAAACTCTTGGCCCAGAAGTCCTCCATTTTGGCAATTCCGGACCCACAACGCAGCACTCTGCCTGCCCTCTAGAAAAAATATCTTGCCTAATGAGGTGCCCAGGCACCTCAAATGAGGATAAACCTATACGGCACTCGACTGTACCCAAATTATATAGTCTAACTTGGGCACTAGTGCACTGTCTGACACAACCTGAGCCAGAACCTCCTGACCAACACCCAGGCACTGACCGCACACTGAGCATATCAGATGCGCCATCGCATTAGATCGTCATCTCTTCCCAAATGCGATTTTTCAGGCTTCAGAACCTAGACCTTATCTCCAAACACTGCTCAAGATTGAAAATGATGCAGAAATCAGAACACTTTCGCATGGCAAGAGACCTTGTGATTGGCATGTTGTCCAAGGTCCA
Source organism: Mustela nivalis (assembly GCF_964662115.1). Classification (NCBI taxonomy): domain Eukaryota; kingdom Metazoa; phylum Chordata; class Mammalia; order Carnivora; family Mustelidae; genus Mustela; species Mustela nivalis. The sequence goes on from NW_028136526.1 coordinate 1,459,852, forward strand.
GTGTAGTTGTAACCAGGGTGGCCCATGAGGCCCCGCCCATGCTCGAGGGCCACAATTGTCACAAACACACATTTGACCCTCAGCCTGAGCCCAATCCTCAAGTAAGGCCTCTCAGTGGCTGGATGAAGAGACAGCTTATTGGGCCTGCCATGCCGCTAGGCCCCAATTTTTAACCATAGTTTGAGTTGTCCCTTCACTCTTCCCCAGGGCTCTGCTTTGGAATTCCACTTTTGTTCGGACACCTGAGGTAATAAACCTGAACGGAGACCTCCCAACCCACAGATAGACGAAAAATAATTTGGACCGGGCCAAATCCACAGAGAGGAAGATTTGTGCATGGCCCATGAAACCTCCCCACATTCCACGGCCATCGTTGATATAGGCCCAAAAGTTTGGCAATTCCGGACCCACAATGCAGCACTCTGCCTGCCCTCTAGAAAAAAATGATTGCCTCAAGAGCTGGCCAGGCACCTTCAATGAGGATATACCTCCACAGCACTTGACTTTACTCAAATTATATAGTCTAACCTGGGCAATAATGCACTGTCGGACACAACCTGAGCCCGGACCTCCTGACCAGACCGCACACTGAGCACATAAGACCCGCCATGGCCTCAGGTCATCATCTCTTCCTTACCTCAGTTTTCAGGCCTCAGAACCGAGACATTATTTTCAATCACTGCCCAGAGGTGAGTGTGATGCAGAAATCAGAACACCTCTTTACCCATTGTAAGAAACCTTGTGGTTGGCATGTTGTCCAACGTTCAGTGTAGGAGAAACCAGCATTCACCCTGAGGCCCCGCCCATTCTTGAGTGCGACAAGGGCATAAACACGCATTGTGACCCTCAGCATGAGTCCTGTCCTCTAGTAAGTCCTCTCAGTGACTGGACCATCAGATGTCATAATGGGCTTGATATGTCCATAAGCCCCAATTTTTAACCAGATTTCTGATTGTCCAGTCACCCCCCCCCCAGGGCTCTACTCTGGAATCCCTCATTTGGTGGGACACCTGAGGTTAAAAAGAAAACAACATAAAAAAAAAAACGGACTTCATCCATCCCATCCCACAGAGTGACCCCATATGCTTTGGACTGGTCCAAACCACCAGGGAGTAAGACTCGTCCATTTCCAATGAAGTCACCCAGAAATTTCACGACCATGAGTGACACGATATCCAGAGACAAAAACTTGAGCAAGAGCCTCACACTCGCCCTTTTCTCAAATCCCGAAAAGTTCTCCTCATGGTCTGTAGATAAGTCCTGCCATACCTATGACCTGAAACATAAGCCAAGTTTGTGCTTTTAGACAACTGTCCAAACAGCCCTGGCCTACACAACCTACAGGCTCAGGCCCCTGGAGCCAAACCTGAGGACTGTACTTGCCCTCTCCAAGGGAACTGTGTGTGCCCATTCCAATGGCCACATCCCTTCTAATAGGATAAACCTCCAAAGTCCTTGATTCATCTCATTAGTGGTGGCTTCCCAGGTCAAACAGGGGCAATGTGAGCCCATCTGAGCACCTACCTGTACTCAGACCCATAGACAGATGTCCCCAGAGGTAAAAAGGAAAGAACAGGCCCCTAGGCACTAATCATATCCATTGCTTTGGTTTCCAGGCATCTCTCCTCAGAGGCCTGGATTTCAATACCAGCATATGGCTGTTTCTTGACTAACCCCTCAGAAAACATCTCATTTACACATGGGAAACTTGCACGTTGGAGCTGTGTCAAAGCATCTGTTTAGGAGAACCCTTCAGGGCCCCAGTGCCACCAGTTCATTCCAAGGTCTCCATAGACACAAAAGCACATTAGAACACATCCATAGGAGAGTCCATTTCAACTCAGCCTCCTCGGTTGCTCCCCCAGACCCAGCAGATCTAACCTTTTTGTGTCTAGGAGACAATTGGAATGCGAGGTGGGCTACCCAGCCATGCATCCTTAAAACCCCGCTCAGAATCATTGGCCTGGAGCCAAACAACAGGTCTCAATTGTCCTGCAGAAGACACTTTGCAGTTTGGAGCTTCTCACAAATCCCATAGTGGGAAAACCCCAATGGCCTCGTGATGCCCCCCCTTCGTGAAGGGGCCATCAGGGACAGAAACACCAACTTGAGCGATCCACTGATCCTCGCCCTGATCAGATGCACGAGATCTCAATTCAGGACTGTAGATTGTGCCATCGCTGATACAAAATCCAGAGACAAAAACCTGAGCAAGCGCCGCAGACACGCACTTTCTTCATATCCTGAAGAGTTCTTCTCATGGTTTGTAGATCGGGCCTGCCATACCTACGTCCCCAAACCTAAGCTGAGTTTGTGTTTTCAGACTTCTGTCCTCAAAGTCCTGGGCCACACACCCTCCAGGCTGGGGCCCCTGGAGCCACACATTAGGACTGTGCCTACCAATCCATGGGAATCTGCCCATTCCATTGTCCAAAATCGTACAGATTATGAGAAAACTCCAAAGTCCCTGAGACCATCCAAATAGTGTAGGTCGCTCGGAACAAACAAGGGCTGTCTGACACCAGCTGATAATCTACCTCCACTCATACCATAAATGGATGTCCCCAGAGGAGAAGATTGAACCAGACAGGACCCTAGGCCATAATAGGATCCATTGCCTTGGTTTACAGGCATGTATCCTCAAAAGCCTGATTCCAATACGAGCATAGGGGTTTTGCTGAGGCACCCATCAGAAATCATCTCGTCTCCACAAGGAAACCTGTGCATGGGAGCCATGTCCAAAGCATAGGAGAGTACTTCAGAGTCCCGGTGCCACCGCCCCATTCCAAGGCCCTCATGGACACAAAAATACATTAGGAACAATACTCAGGAAATTCCATTTCATCTCAGCCACCCCGGTTGCTCCTGCAGAGCCATCAGATCAAACTGTCTTGTTGCTAGGAGACAATTGGAATGTGAGGCGGGCTTCCCATGCATCCATCCTTGAACGGTGCTCTGGAGTCATTCCATATGGGATGTCCTGGAGCTGTCCAACAGGTCTCAATTGTCCCGCAGAAGGAATCCTTGAAGGGGGCATCCCACAACTCCCAACGTGGGAAAACCTCAATGGCCTCGAGATTCCGCTCCTTTCATGAAGCGGCCGTCAATGCACGGAATGTCCAACCTGAGCCAACGTCTGATCCTCGCCCTGACTTCAGATGCATGAGTATTGGTTCAGATCTGCAGGGTGAACCTGCCGTGCCCTCGCCCTAAAACCCAAGTCTAGTTTGTCTTCTCAGAATTCCGTCCTCACACTCCTGGCCCCGAAGCCCTCAAGTTTGGCAATTCCGGACCCACAATGCAGCACTCTGCCTGCCCCCTAGAAAAAAATTATTGCATCATGAGCTGCACAGGCACCTTCAATGATGATAAACCTCCACAGCACACGACTTCACACAAATTATATAGTCTAACCTGGGCACTAATGCACTGTCGGACACAACCTGAGCCCGGACCTCCTGACCAACACCCGGAAAGAACAGAGCACACTGAGTACATAAGCCCTGCCATGGCCTTAGGTCATCATCTCTTCCCTACCTCAGTTTTCAGGCCTCAGAACCGAGACATTATCTCCAATCACTGCCCAGGGGTGAGTGTGATGCAGAAATCAGAACTCCTCCTTACCCATGGTAAGAAACCTTGTGGTTGGCACGTCGTCCAACGTTCAGTGTAGGAGAAACCAGCATTCACCCTGAGGCCCCGCCCAATCTTGAGTGCGACAAGGGCATAAACACGCATTGTGACCCTCAGCATGAGTCCTGTCCTCTAGTAAGTCCTCTCAGTGACTGGACCATCAGATGTCATAATGGGCTTGATATGTCCCTAGGCCCCAATTTTTAACCAGATTTCTGAATGTCCAGTCACCCCCCCCAAGGGCTCTACTCAGGAATCCCTCATTAGGTGAGACACCTGAGGTTAAAAAGAAAACAACATCAAAAAAAAAAAAAAAACGGACCTCTTCCATCCCACAGAGTGACCCAAACGCTTTGGACTGGTCCAAACCACCAGGGAGTAAGACTCGTCCATTTCCAATGAAGTCACCCAGAAATTTCACGACCATGAGTGACACGATATCCAGAGACAAAAACTTGAGCAAGAGCCTCACACTCGTCCTTTTCTCAAATCCCGAAAAGTTCTCCTCATGGTCTGTAGATAAGTCCTGCCATACCTATGACCTGAAACATAAGCCAAGTTTGTGTTTTCAGACAACTGTCCAAACAGCCCTGGCCTACACAACCTATAGGCTCAGGCCCCTGGAGCCAAACCTGAGGACTGTACTTGCCCTCTCCAAGGGAATTGTGTGTGCCCATTCCAATGGCCACATCCCTTCTAATACGATAAACCTCCAAAGTCCCTGATCCATCTCATTAGTGGTGGCTTCCCAGGTAAAACAGGGGCAATCTGAGCCCATTTGAGCACCTACCTGTACTCAGACCCATAGACAGATGTCCCCAGAGGTAAAAAGGAAAGAACAGGCCCCTAGGCACTAATCATATCCATTGCTTTGGTTTCCAGGCATCTCTCCTCAGAGGCCTGGATTTCAAAACCAGCATATGGCTGTTTCTTGACTCACCCATCAGAAAACATCTCATCTACACATGGGAAACTTGCACGTTGGAGCTGTGTCAAAGCATCTGTTTAGGAGAACATTTCAGGGCCCCAGTGCCACCGCTTCATTCCAAGGTCTCCATCGACACAAAAGCACATTAGGACCCATCCATAGAAGAGTCCATTTCAACTCAGCCTCCTCGGTTGCTCCCCCAGATCCAGCAGATCTAACCTGTCTTGTGTCTAGGAGACAATTGGAATGCGAGGTGGGCTACCCAGCCATGCATCCTTAGAACCCTGCTCAGAATCATTGGCCTGGAGCCAAACAGCAGGTATCAATTGTCCTGCAGAAGACACTTTGCAGTTTGGAGCTTCTCACAAATCCCATCGTGGGAAAACCCCCATGGCCTCGTGATGCCCCCCCTTTGTGAAGGGGCCATCAGGGACAGAAACACCAACTTGAGCGATCGTCTGATCCTCGCCCTGACTTCAGATGCACGAGATCTCGATTCAGGTCTGTAGATTGTGCCATCGCTGATACAAAATCCAGAGACAAAAACCTGAGCCAGCGCCTCAGACTCACACTTTCTTCATATCCTGAAGATTTCTTCTCATGGTTTGTAGATCGGTCCTGCCATACCTACGTCCCTATACCTAAGCTGAGTTTGTGTTTTCAGAATTCTGTCCTCAAAGTCCAGGGCCGCACACCCTCCAGGCTGCGGCCCCTGGAGCCACACATTACGACTGTGCCTACCAATCCATGAGAATTCTGCCCATTCCATTGTCCAAAATCGTACAAATTAGGAGAAACCTCCAAAGTCCCTGAGGCCATCCCAATAGTGTAGGTCGCCCGGAACAAACAAGGGCTGTCTGACACCAGCTGATAATCTACCTCCACTCATACCATAAATGGATGTCCCCAGAGGAGAAGATTGAACCAGACAGGACCCTAGGCCATAATAGGATCCATTGCCTTGGTTTACAGGCATGTCTCCTCAAAAGCCTGATTCCAATACGAGCATAGGGGTTTTGCTGAGGCACTCAGCAGAACTCATCTCGTCTCCACATGGAATCCTGTGCATGGGAGCCATGTCCAAAGCATAGAAGAGTACTTCAGGGTCCCGGTGCCACCGCCCCATTCCAAGGCCCTCATGGACACAAAAACACATTAGGACCTATCCTCAAGAAAGTCCATTTCAACTCAAACACCCCGGTTGCTCCCGCAGAGCCATCAGATCTAAACTGTCTTGTTGCTAGGAGACAATTGGAATGCGAAGCTGGCTTCCAGGCATCCATCCTCGAACGGTGCTCTGGAGTCATTCCATATGGGATGTCCTGGAGCTGTCCAACAGGTCTCAATTGTCTCGCAGAAGGAATCCTTGAAGGGGGCATCCCACAACTCCCAACGTGGGAAAACCTCAATGGCCTCGAGATTCCACTCCTTTCATGAAACGGCCATCATGCACAGAAACTCCAACCTGAGCCAACGTCTGATCCTCCCCCTGATTCAGATGCATGAGTATTGGTTCAGATCTGCAGGGGTACATGCCGTGCCCTCGCCCTGAATCCCAAGTCTAGCTTGTCTTTTCAGACTTCCGTCCTCACACTCCTGGCCCCGAAGCCCTCATGTTTGGCAATTCCGGACCCACAATGCAGCACTCTGCCTGCCCTCTAGAAAAAAATTATTGCCTCATGAGCTGCCCAGGCACCTTCAATGAGGATAAACCTCCACAGCACTGGACTTTACCCTAAGTATATATTCTAACCTGGGCCTTAATGCACTGTCGGACACAACCTAAGCCCGGACCTCCCGACCAACACCCGGAAAGCAGACCGCACACTGAGCACATAAGACCCGCCATGGCCTTAGGTCATCATCTATTCCCTACCTCAGTTTTCAGGCCTCAGAACCGAGACATTATCTCCAATAACTGTCCAGGGGTGAGTGTGATGCAGAAATCAGAACACCTCCTTACACACGGTAAGAAACCTTGTGGTTGGCACGTCGTCCAACGTTCAGTGTAGGAGAAACCAGCATTCACCCTGAGGCCCCGCCCATTCTTGAGTGGGACAAGGGCTTAAACACGCATTGTAACCCTCAGCATGAGTCCTGTCCTCTAGTAAGTCCTCTCAGTGACTGGACCATTAGATGTCATAATGGGCTTGATATGTCCCTAGGCGCCAATTTTTAACCAGATTTCTGAATGTCCAGTCACCCCCCCCCCAGGGCTCTACTCAGGAATCCGTCATTAGGTGAGACACCTGAGGTTAAAAAGAAAACAACATCAAAAAAAAAAAAAAACGGGCTTCTTCCATCCCACAGAGTGACCCCAAACGCTTTGGACTGGTCCAAACCACCAGGGAGTAAGACTCGTCCATTTCCCATGAAGTCACCCAGAAATTTCACGACCATGAGTGACACGATATCCAGAGACAAAAACTTGAGCAAGAGCCTCACACTCGCCCTTTTCTCAAAACCCGAAAAGTTCTCCTCATGGTCTGTAGTTTAAGTCCTGCCATACCTATGACCTGAAACATAAGCCAAGTTTGTTGTTTCAGACAACTGTCCAAACAGCCCTGGCCTACACAACCTACAGGCTCAGGCCCCTGGAGCCAAACCTGAGGACTGTACTTGCCCTCTCCAAGGGAATTGTGTGTGCCCATTCCAATGGCCACATCCCTTCTAATAGGATAAATCTCCAAAGTCCCTGATCCATCTCAATAGTGGTGGCTTCCCAAGTAAAACAGGGGCAATCTGAGCCCATCTGAGCACCTACCTGTACTCACACCAATAGACAGATGTCCCCAGAGGTAAAAAGGAAAGAACAGGCCCCTAGGCACTAATCATATCCATTACTTTGGTTTCCAGGCATCTCTCCTCAGAGGCCTGGATTTCAAAACCAGCATATAGCTCTTTCTTGAGTCACCCATCAGAAAACATCTCATCTACCCTTGGGAAACTTGCACGTTGGAGCTGTGTCAAAGCCTCTGTTTAGAAGAACCCTTCAGGACCCCAGTGCCCCCGCTTCATTCCAAGGTCTCCATAGACACAAAAGCACATTCGGACCCATCCAAAGGAGAGTCCATTTCAACTCAGCCTCCTCGGTTGCTCCCCCGATCCAGCAGATAACCTGTCTTGTTCCTAGGAGACAATAGGAATGCGAGGTGGGCTACCCAGCCATGCATCCTTAGAACCCTGCTCAGAATCATTGGCCTGGAGGGAAAAAAAAGGACTCAAATGTCCTCAGAAGACACTTTGCAGTTTGAGGCTTCTCACAACTCCCATCGTGGGAAAACCCCCATGGCCTCGTGATGCCGCCCCTTCGTGAAGGGGCCATCAGGGACAGAAACACAAACTTCAGCGATCGTCTGATCCTCGCCCTGACTTCAGATGCAAGAGATCTCGATTCACGTCTGTAGATTGTGCCGTCGCTGATACAAAATCCAGAGACAAAAACCTGAGCAAGCGCCTCAGACTCGCACTTTCTTCATATCCTGAAGAGTTCTTCTCAAGTTTTGTAGCTCAGGCCTGCCATACCTACGTCCCCAAACCTAAGCTGAGTTTGTGTTTTCAGACTTCTGTCCTCAAAGTCCTGGGCCACACACCCTCCAGGCTGGGGCCCCTGGAGCCACACATTAGGACTGTACCTAACAATCCATGGGAATTCTGCCCATTCCATTCTCCAAAATCGTACAAATTAGGAGAAACCTCCAAAGTCCCTGAGGCCATCCCAATAGTGTAGGTCGCCCGGAACAAACAAGGGCTGTCTGACACCAGCTGATAATCGACCTCCACTCATACCATAAATGGATGTCCCCAGAGTAGAAGATTGAACCAGACAGGACCCTAGGCCATAATAGGATCCATTGCCTTGGTTTACAGGCATGTCTCCTCAAAAGCCTGATTCCAATACGAGCATAGGGGTTTTGCTGAGGCACCCAGCAGAACTCATCTCGTCTCCACAAGGAAACCTGTGCATGGGAGCCATGTCCAAAGCATAGGAGAGTACTTCAGAGTCCCGGTGCCACCGCCCCATTCCAAGGCCCTCATGGACACAAAAATACATTAGGAACAATACTCAGGAAATTCCATTTCATCTCAGCCACCCCGGTTGCTCCCGCAGAGCCATCAGATCTAAACTGTCTTGTTGCTAGGAGACAATTGGAATGTGAGGCGGGCTTCCCATGCATCCATCCTTGAACGGTGCTCTGGAGTCATTCCATATGGGATGTCCTGGAGCTGTCCAACAGGTCTCAATTGTCCCGCAGAAGGAATCCTTGAAGGGGGCATCCCAAAACTCCCAACGTGGGAAAACCTCAATGGCCTCGAGATTCCGCTCCTTTCATGAAGCGGCCGTCAATGCACGGAATGTCCAACCTGAGCCAACGTCTGATCCTCGCCCTGACTTCAGATGCATGAGTATTGGTTCAGATCTGCAGGGTGAACCTGCCGTGCCCTCGCCCTGAAACCCAAGTCTAGCTTGTCTTCTCAGAATTCCGTCCTCACACTCCTGGCCCCGAAGCCCTCAAGTTTGGCAATTCCGGACCCACAATGCAGCACTCTGCCTGCCCCCTAGAAAAAAATTATTGCATCATGAGCTGCACAGGCACCTTCAATGATGATAAACCTCCACAGCACACGACTTAACACAAATTATATAGTCTAACCTGGGCACTAATGCACTGTCGGACACAACCTGAGCCCGGACCTCCTGACCAACACCCGGAAAGAACAGAGCACACTGAGTACATAAGCCCTGCCATGGCCTTAGGTCATCATCTCTTCCCTACCTCAGTTTTCAGGCCTCAGAACCGAGACATTATCTCCAATAACTGTCCAGGGGTGAGTGTGATGCAGAAATCAGAACACCTCCTTACCCATGGTAAGAAACCTTGTGGTTGGCACGTCGTCCAACGTTCAGTGTAGGAGAAACCAGCATTCACCCTGAGGCCCCGCCCAATCTTGAGTGCGACAAGGGCATAAACACGCATTGTGACCCTCAGCATGAGTCCTGTCCTCTAGTAAGTCCTCTCAGTGACTGGACCATCAGATGTCATAATGGGCTTGATATGTCCCTAGGCCCCAATTTTTAACCAGATTTCTGAATGTCCGGCCCCCCCCCCAAGGGCTCTACTCAGGAATCCCTCATTAGGTGAGACACCTGAGGTTAAAAAGAAAACAACATCAATAAAAAAAAAAAAACGGACCTCTTCCATCCCACAGAGTGACCCCAAACGCTTTGGACTGGTCCAAACCACCAGGGAGTAAGACTCGTCCATTTCCAATGAAGTCACCCAGAAATTTCACGACCATGAGTGACACGATATCCAGAGACAAAAACTTGAGCAAGAGCCTCACACTCGTCCTTTTCTCAAATCCCGAAAAGTTCTCCTCATGGTCTGTAGATAAGTCCTGCCATACCTATGACCTGAAACATAAGCCAAGTTTGTGTTTTCAGACAACTGTCCAAACAGCCCTGGCCTACACAACCTATAGGCTCAGGCCCCTGGAGCCAAACCTGAGGACTGTACTTGCCCTCTCCAAGGGAATTGTGTGTGCCCATTCCAATGGCCACATCCCTTCTAATACGATAAACCTCCAAAGTCCCTGATCCATCTCATTAGTGGTGGCTTCCCAGGTAAAACAGGGGCAATCTGAGCCCATCTGAGCACCTACCTGTACTCAGACCCATAGACAGATGTCCCCAGAGGTAAAAAGGAAAGAACAGGCCCCTAGGCACTAATCATATCCATTGCTTTGGTTTCCAGGCATCTCTCCTCAGAGGCCTGGATTTCAAAACCAGCATATGGCTGTTTCTTGACTCACCCATCAGAAAACATCTCATCTACACATGGGAAACTTGCACGTTGGAGCTGTGTCAAAGCATCTGTTTAGGAGAACATTTCAGGGCCCCAGTGCCACCGCTTCATTCCAAGGTCTCCATCGACACAAAAGCACATTAGGACCCATCCATAGGAGAGTCCATTTCAACTCAGCCTCCTCGGTTGCTCCCCCAGATCCAGCAGATCTAACCTGTCTTGTGTCTAGGAGACAATTGGAATGCGAGGTGGGCTACCCAGCCATGCATCCTTAGAACCCTGCTCAGAATCATTGGCCTGGAGCCAAACAGCAGGTATCAATTGTCCTGCAGAAGACACTTTGCAGTTTGGAGCTTCTCACAAATCCCATCGTGGGAAAACCCCCATGGCCTCGTGATGCCCCCCTTTGTGAAGGGGCCATCAGGGACAGAAACACCAACTTGATCGATCGTCTGATCCTCGCCCTGACTTCAGATGCACGAGATCTCGATTCAGGTCTGTAGATTGTGCCATCGCTGATACAAAATCCAGAGACAAAAACCTGAGCAAGCGCCTCAGACTCGCACTTTCTTCATATCCTGAAGATTTCTTCTCATGGTTTGTAGATCGGTCCTGCCCTACCTACGTCCCCATCCTAAGCTGAGTTTGTGTTTTCAGACTTCTGTCCTCAAAGTCCTGGGCCACACACCCTCCAGGCTGGGGCCCCTGGAGCCACACATTAGGACTGTGCCTACCAATCCATGAGAATTCTGCGAATTCCATTGTCCAAAATCGTACAAATTAGGAGAATCCTCCAAAGTCCCTGAGGCCATCCCAATAGTGTAGGTCGCCCGGAACAAACAAGGGCTGTCTGACACCAGCTGATAATCTACCTCCACTCATACCATAAATGGATGTCCCCAGAGGAGAAGATTGAACTAGACAGGACCCTAGGCCATAATAGGATCCATTGCCTTGGTTTACAGGCATGTCTCCTCAAAAGCCTGATTCCAATACGAGCATAGGGGTTTTGCTGAGGCACTCAGCAGAACTCATCTCGTCTCCACATGGAATCCTGTGCATGGGAGCCATGTCCAAAGCATAGAAGAGTACTTCAGGGTCCCGGTGCCACCGCCCCATTCCAAGGCCCTCATGGACACAAAAACACATTAGGACCCATCCTCAGGAAAGTCCATTTCAACTCAGCCACCCCGGTTGCTCCCGCAGAGCCATCAGATCTAAACTGTCTTGTTGCTAGGAGACAATTGGAATGCGAAGCTGGCTTCCAGGCATCCATCCTCGAACGGTGCTCTGGAGTCATTCCATATGGGATGTCCTGGAGCTGTCCAACAGGTCTCAATTGTCTCGCAGAAGGAATCCTTGAAGGGGGCATCCCAAAACTCCCAACGTGGGAAAACCTCAATGGCCTCGAGATTCCACTCCTTTCATGAAATGGCCATCATGCACAGAAACTCCAACCTGAGCCAACGTCTGATCCTCCCCCTGATTCAGATGCATGAGTATTGGTTCAGATCTGCAGGGGTACCTGCCGTGCCCTCGCCCTGAATCCCAAGTCTAGCTTGTCTTTTCAGACTTCCGTCCTCACACTCCTGGCCCCGAAGCCCTCATGTTTGGCAATTCCGGACCCACAATGCAGCACTCTGCCTGCCCTCTAGAAAAAAATTATTGCCTCATGAGCTGCCCAGGCACCTTCAATGAGGATAAACCTCCACAGCACTGGACTTTACCCTAAGTATATATTCTAACCTGGGCCTTAATGCACTGTCGGACACAACCTAAGCCCGGACCTCCCGACCAACACCCGGAAAGCAGACCGCACACTGAGCACATAAGACCCGCCATGGCCTTAGGTCATCATCTCTTCCCTACCTCAGTTTTCAGGCCTCAGAACCGAGACATTATCTCCAATAACTGTCCAGGGGTGAGTGTGATGCAGAAATCAGAACACCTCCTTACACACGGTAAGAAACCTTGTGGTTGGCACGTCGTCCAACGTTCAGTGTAGGAGAAACCAGCATTCACCCTGAGGCCCCGCCCATTCTTGAGTGGGACAAGGGCTTAAACACGCATTGTAAGCCTCAGCATGAGTCCTGTCCTCTAGTAAGTCTTCTCAGTGACTGGACCATTAGATGTCATAATGGGCTTGATATGTCCCTAGGCGCCAATTTTTAACCAGATTTCTGAATGTCCAGTCACCCCCCCCCCAGGGCTCTACTCAGGAATCCGTCATTAGGTGAGACACCTGAGGTTAAAAAGAAAACAACATCAAAAAAAAAAAAAACGGGCTTCTTCCATCCCACAGAGTGACCCCAAACGCTTTGGACTGGTCCAAACCACCAGGGAGTAAGACTCGTCCATTTCCCATGAAGTCACCCAGAAATTTCACGACCATGAGTGACACGATATCCAGAGACAAAAACTTGAGCAAGAGCCTCACACTCGCCCTTTTCTCAAATCCCGAAAAGTTCTCCTCATGGTCTGTAGTTTAAGTCCTGCCATACCTATGACCTGAAACATAAGCCAAGTTTGTTGTTTCAGACAACTGTCCAAACAGCCCTGGCCTACACAACCTACAGGCTCAGGCCACTGGAGCCAAACCTGAGGACTGTACTTGCCCTCTCCAAGGGAATTGTGTGTGCCCATTCCAATGGCCACATCCCTTCTAATAGGATAAATCTCCAAAGTCCCTGATCCATCTCAATAGTGGTGGCTTCCCAAGTAAAACAGGGGCAATCTGAGCCCATCTGAGCACCTACCTGTACTCAGACCAATAGACAGATGTCCCCAGAGGTAAAAAGGAAAGAACAGGCCCCTAGGCACTAATCATATCCATTGCTTTGGTTTCCAGGCATCTCTCCTCAGAGGCCTGGATTTCAAAACCAGCATATAGCTCTTTCTTGAGTCACCCATCAGAAAACATCTCATCTACCCTTGGGAAACTTGCACGTTGGAGCTGTGTCAAAGCCTCTGTTTAGAAGAACCCTTCAGGGCCCCAGTGCCCCCGCTTCATTCCAAGGTCTCCATAGACACAAAAGCACATTAGACCCATCCAAAGGAGAGTCCATTTCAACTCAGCCTCCTCGGATGCTCCCCCGATCCAGCAGATAACCTGTCTTGTTCCTAGGAGACAATAGGAATGCGAGGTGGGCTACCCAGCCATGCATCCTTAGAACCCTGCTCAGAATCATTGGCCTGGAGGGAAAAAAAAGGACTCAAATGTCCTCAGAAGACACATTGCAGTTTGGAGCTTCTCACAACTCCCATCGTGGGAAAACCCCCATGGCCTCGTGATGCCGCCCCTTCGTGAAGGGGCCATCAGGGACAGAAACACAAACTTCAGCGATCGTCTGATCCTCGCCCTGACTTCAGATGCACGAGATCTCGATTCACATCTGTAGATTGTGCCATCGCTGATACAAAATCCAGGGACAAAAACCTGAGCAAGCGCCTCAGACTCGCACTTTCTTCATATCCTGAAGAGTTCTTCTCAAGGTTTGTAGCTCAGGCCTGCCATACCTACGTCCCCAAACCTAAGCTGAGTTTGTGTTTTCAGACTTCTGTCCTCAAAGTCCTGGGCCACACACCCTCCAGGCTGGGGCCCCTGGAGCCACACATTAGGACTGTACCTAACAATCCATGGGAATTCTGCCCATTCCATTGTCCAAAATCGTACAAATTAAGAGAAACCTCCAAAGTCCCTAAGGCCATCCCAATAGTGTAGGTCGCCCGGAACAAACAAGGGTTGTCTGACACCAGCTGATAATCGACCTCCACTCATACCATAAATGGATGTCCCCAAGGAAATGATTGAACCAGACAGGACCCTAGGCCATAATAGGATCCATTGCCTTGTTTTACAGACATGTCTCCTCAAAAGCCTGATTCCAATACGAGCATAGGGGTTTTGCTGAGGCACCCAGCAGAACTCATCTCGTCTCCACAAGGAAACCTATGCATGGGAGCCATGTCCAAAGCAAAGGAGAGTACTCAAGGTCCCGGTGCCACCGCCCATTCCAAGGCCCTCATGGACACAAAAACACATTACGACCGATCCTCAGGAAAGTCCATTTCAACTCAGCCACCCCCGATGCTCCCGCAGAGCCGTCAGATCTAAACTGTCTTGTTACTAGGAGACAATTGGAATGCGAGGCGGGCTTCCCAGGCATCCATCCTCGAACGGTGCTCTGGAGTCATTCCATATGGGATGTCCTGGAGCTGTCCAAAAGTTCTCAGTTGTCCCGCAGAAGGAATCCTTGAAGGGGGCATCCCACAACTCCCAACGTGGGAAAACTTCAGTGGCCTCGAGATTCCGCTCGCCTTCATGAAGCGGCCGTCATGCACGGAAACTCCAACCTGAGCCAACGTCTGATCCTCGCCCTGACTTCAGACGCATGTGTATTGGTTCAGTTCTGCAGGGGGTACCTGCCGTGCCCTCGCCCTGAAACCCAAGTCTAGCTTGTCTTCTCAGACTTCCGTCCTCACACTCCTGGCCCCGAAGCCCTCATGTTTGGCAATTCCGGACCCACAATGCAGCACTCTGCCTGCCCTCTAGAAAAAAATTATTGCCTAAAGAGCTACCCAGGCACCTTCAATGAGGATAAACCTCCACAGCACTGGACTTTACCCTAAGTATATATTCTAACCTGGGCCTTAATGCACTGTCGGACACAACCTAAGCCCGGACCTCCCGACCAACACCCGGAAAGCAGACCGCACACTGAGCACATAAGACCCGCCATGGCCTTAGGTCATCATCTCTTCCCTACCTCAGTTTTCAGGCCTCAGAACCGAGACATTATCTCCAATAACTGTCCAGGGGTGAGTGTGATGCAGAAATCAGAACACCTCCTTACACACGGTAAGAAACCTTGTGGTTGGCACGTCGTCCAACATTCAGTGTAAGAGAAACCAGCATTCACCCTGAGGCCCCGCCCATTCTTGAGTGGGACAAGGGCTTAAACACGCATTGTAACCCTCAGCATGAGTCCTGTCCTCTAGTAAGTCCTCTCAGTGACTGGACCATTAGATGTCATAATGGGCTTGATATGTCCCTAGGCGCCAATTTTTAACCAGATTTCTGAATGTCCAGTCACCCCCCCCCCAGGGCTCTACTCAGGAATCCGTCATTAGTTGAGACACCTGAGGTTAAAAAGAAAACAACATCAAAAAAAAAAAAAAAAAACGGGCTTCTTCCATCCCACAGAGTGACCCCAAACGCTTTGGACTGGTCCAAACCACCAGGGAGTAAGACTCGTCCATTTCCCATGAAGTCACCCAGAAATTTCACGACCATGAGTGACACGATATCCAGAGACAAAAACTTGAGCAAGAGCCTCACACTCGCCCTTTTCTCAAATCCCGAAAAGTTCTCCTCATGGTCTGTAGTTTAAGTCCTGCCATACCTATGACCTGAAACATAAGCCAAGTTTGTTGTTTCAGACAACTGTCCAAACAGCCCAGGCCTACACAACCTACAGGCTCAGGCCACTGGAGCCAAACCTGAGGACTGTACTTGCCCTCTCCAAGGGAATTGTGTGTGCCCATTCCAATGGCCACATCCCTTCTAATAGGATAAATCTCCAAAGTCCCTGATCCATCTCAATAGTGGTGGCTTCCCAAGTAAAAAAGGGGCAATCTGAGCCCATCTGAGCACCTACCTGTACTCACACCAATAGACAGATGTCCCCAGAGGTAAAAAGGAAAGAACAGGCCCCTAGGCACTAATCATATCCATTGCTTTGGTTTCCAGGCATCTCTCCTCAGAGGCCTGGATTTCAAAACCAGCATATAGCTCTTTCTTGAGTCACCCATCAGAAAACATCTCATTTACCCTTGGGAAACTTGCACGTTGGAGCTGTGTCAAAGCCTCTGTTTAGAAGAACCCTTCAGGGCCCCAAGCCCCCGCCTCATTCCAAGGTCTCCATAGACACAAAAGCACATTAGGACCCATCCAAAGGAGAGTCCATTTCAACTCAGCCTCCTCGGTTACTCCCCCGATCCAGCAGATAACCTGTCTTGTTTCTAGGAGACAATAGGAATGCGAGGTGGGCTACCCAGCCATGCATCCTTAGAACCCTGCTCAGAATCATTGGCCTGGAGGGAAAAAAAAGGACTCAAATGTCCTCAGAAGACACTTTGCAGTTTGGAGCTTCTCACAACTCCCATCGTGGGAAAACCCCCATGGCCTCGTGATGCCGCCCCTTCGTGAAGGGGCCATCAGGGACAGAAACACAAACTTCAGCGATCGTCTGATCCTCGCCCTGACTTCAGATGCACGAGATCTCGATTCACATCTGTAGATTGTGCCATCGCTGATACAAAATCCAGAGACAAAAACCTGAGCAAGCGCCTCAGACTCGCACTTTCTTCATATCCTGAAGAGTTCTTCTCAAGGTTTGTAGCTCAGGCCTGCCATACCTACGTCCCCAAACCTAAGCTGAGTTTGTGTTTTCAGACTTCTGTCCTCAAAGTCCTGGGCCACACACCCTCCAGGATGGGGCCCCTGGAGCCACACATTAGGACTGTGCCTAACAATCCATGGGAATTCTGCCCATTCCATTGTCCAAAATCGTACAAATTAGGAGAAACCTCCAAAGTCCCTGAGGCCATCCCAATAGTGTAGGTCGTCCGGAACAAACAAGGGCTGTCTGACACCAGCTGATAATCTACCTCCACTCATACCATAAATGGATGTCCCCAAGGAAATGATTGAACCAGGCAGGACCCTAGGCCATAATAGGATCCATTGCCTTGTTTTACAGACATGTCTCCTCAAAAGCCTGATTCCAATACGAGCATAGGTGTTTTGCTGAGGCACCCAGCAGAACTCATCTCGTCTCCACAAGGAAGCCTATGCATGGGAGCCATGTCCAAAGCATAGGAGAGTACTTCATGGTCCCGGTGCCACCGCACCATTCCAAGGCCCTCATGGACACAAAAACACATTACGACCGATCCTCAGGAAAGTCCATTTCAACTCAGCCACCCCCGATGCTCCCGCAGAGCCGTCAGATCTAAACTGTCTTGTTACTAGGAGACAATTGGAATGCGAGGTGGGCTTCCCAGGCATCCATCCTCGAACGGTGCTCTGGAGTCATTCCATATGGGATGTCCTGGAGCTGTCCAAAAGGTCTCAATTGTCCCGCAGAAGGAATCCTTGAAGGGGGCATCCCACAACTCCCAACGTGGGAAAACTTCAGTGGCCTCGAGATTCCGCTCCATTCATGAAGCGGCCGTCATGCACGGAAACTCCAACCTGAGCCAACGTCTGATCCTCGCCCTGACTTCAGACGCATGTGTATTGGTTCAGTTCTGCAGGGGGTACCTGCCGTGCCCTCGCCCTGAAACCCAAGTCTAGCTTGTCTTCTCAGACTTCCGTCCTCACACTCCTGGCCCCGAAGCCCTCATGTTTGGCAATTCCGGACCCACAATGCAGCACTCTGCCTGCGCTCTAGAAAAAAATTATTGCCTCATGAGCTGCCCAGGCACCTTCAATGAGGATAAACCTCCACAGCACTGGACTTTACCCTAAGTATATATTCTAACCTGGGCCTTAATGCACTGTCGGACACAACCTAAGCCCGGACCTCCCGACCAACACCCGTAAAGCAGACCGCACACTGAGCACATAAGACCCGCCATGGCCTTACGTCATCATCTCTTCCTACCTCAGTTTTCAGGCCTCAGAACCGAGACATTATCTCCAATAACTGTCCAGGGGTGAGTGTGATGCAGAAATCAGAACACCTCCTTACACACGGTAAGAAACCTTGTGGTTGGCACGTCGTCCAACGTTCAGTGTAGGAGAAACCAGCATTCACCCTGAGGCCCCGCCCATTCTTGAGTGGGACAAGGGCTTAAACACGCATTGTAACCCTCAGCATGAGTCCTGTCCTCTAGTAAGTCCTCTCAGTGACTGGACCATTAGATGTCATAATGGGCTTGATATGTCCCTAGGCCACAATTTTTAACCAGATTTCTGATTGTCCAGTCACCCACCACCCCCAGGGCTCTACTCTGGAATCCCTCATTTGGGGGGACACCTGAGGTTAAAAAGAAAACAACATCAAAAAAAAAAAAACAACGGACTTCTTCCATCCCACAGAGTGACCCCAAACGCTTTGGACTGGTCCAAACCACCAGGGAGTAAGACTCGTCCATTTCCCATGAAGTCACCCAGAAATTTCACAACCATGAGTGACACGATATCCAGAGACAAAAACTTGAGCAAGAGCCTCACACTCGCCCTTTTCTCAAATCCCGAAAAGTTCTCCTCATGGTCTGTAGATAAGTCCTGCCATACCTATGACCTGAAAAATAAGCCAAGTTTGTATTTTCAGATAACTGACCAAACAGCCCTGGACTTCACAACCTACAGCTCAGGCCCTTGGAGCCAAACCTGAAAAATATACTTGCCCTCTCCAAGGGAATTGTGTGTGCCCATTCCAATGGCCACATCCCTTCTAATAGGATAAACCTCCAAAGTCCCTGATCCATCTCATTAGTGGTGGCTTCCCAGGTAAAACAGGGGCAATCTGAGCCCATCTGAGCTCCTACCTGTACTCAGACCCACAGACAGATGTCCCCAGAGGTAAAAAGGAAAGAACAGGCACCTAGGCACTAATCATATCAATTGCTTTGGTTTCCAGGCATCTCTCCTCAGAGGCCTGGATTTCAAAACCAGCATATGGCTGTTTCTTGACTCACCCATCAGAAAACATCTCATCTACACATGGGAAACTTGTACGTTGAAGCTGTGTCAAAGCCTCTGTTTAGAAGAACCCTTTAGGGCCCCAGTGCCACCGCTTCATTCCAAGGTCTCCATCGACACAAAAGCACATTAGGACCCATCCATCGGAGAGTCCATTTCAACTCAGACTCCTCGGTTGCTCCCCCAGATCCAGCAGATCTAACCTGTCTTGTTTCTAGGAGACAATTGGAATGTGAGGTGGGCTACCCAGCCATGCATCCTTAGAACCCTGCTCAGAATCATTGGCCTGGAGCCAAACAACAGGTCTCAATTGTCCTGCAGAAGACACTTTGAAGATTGGAGCTTCTCACAAATCCCATCGTGGGAAAACACCCATGGCCTCGTGATGCCGCTCCTTTGTGAAGGGGCCAACAAGGACAGAAACACCAACTTGAGCGATCGTCTGATCCTCGCCCTGATTTCAGATGCACGAGATCTCGATTCAGGTCTGTAGATTGTTCCATCGCTGATATATAATCCAGAGACAAAAACCTGAGCAAGCGCCTCAGACTCGCACTTTCTTCATATCCTGAAGAGTTCTTCTCATGGTTTGTAGATCGGGCCTGCCATACCTACGTCCCCATACCTAAGCTGAGTTTGTGTTTTCAGACTTCTGTCCTCAAAGTCCAGGGTCACACACCCTCCAGGCTGCGGCCCCTGGAGCCACACATTAGGACTGTGCCTACCAATCCATGGGAATTCTGCCCATTCCATTGTCCAAAATCGTACAAATTAGGAGAAACCTCCAAATTCCCTGAGGCCATCCCAATAGTGTAGGTCGCCTTGAACAAACAAGGGCTGTCTGACACCAACTGATAATCTACCTCCACTCATATCATAAATGGATGTCCCCAAGGAGAAGATTGAACCAGACAGTACCCTAGGACATAATAGGATCCATTGCCTTGGTTTACAGGCATGTCTCCTCAAAAGCCTGATTCCAATACGAGCATTGGGGTTTTGCTGAGGCACCCAGCAGAACTCATCTCGTCTCCTCAAGGAAACCTGTGCATGGGAGCCATGTCCAAAGCATAGGAGAGTACTTCAGGGTCCCGGTGCCACCGCCCCATTCCAAGGCCCTCATGGACACAAAAACACATTAGGACCCATCCTCAGGAAAGTCCATTTCAACTCAGCCACCCCGGTTGCTCCCGCAGAGCCATCAGATCTAAACTGTCTTGTTGCTAGGAGACAATTGGAATGCGATGCGGGCTTCCCAGGCATCCATCTCGAACGGTGCTCTGGAGTCATTCCATATGGGATGTCCTGGAGCTGTCCAACAGGTCTCAATTGTCGCGCAGAAGGAATCCTTGAAGGGGGCATCCCACAACTCCCAACGTGGGAAAAACTCAATGGCCTCGAGATTCCGCTCCCTTCATGAAGCGGCCTTCATGCACGGAAACTCCAACCTGAGCCAACGTCTGATCCTCGCCCTGACTTCAGATGCATGCGTATTGTTTCAGATCTGCAGGGGGTACCTGCCGTGCCCTCGCCCTGAAACCCAAGTCTAGCTTGTCTTCTCAGACTTCCGTCCTCACACTCCTGGCCCCGAAGCCCTCAAGTTTGGCAATTCCGGACCGACAATGCAGCACTCTGCCTGCCCTCTTGAAAAAAATTATTGCCTCATGAGCTGCCCAGGCACCTTCAATGAGGATAAACCTCCACAGCACTCGACTTCACCCAAATTATATAGTCTAACCTGGGCACTAATGCACTGTCGGACACTACCTGAACCCGGACCTCCTGACCAACACCCGGAAAACAGACCGCACACTGAGCACATAAGACCCGCCATGGCCTTAGGTCATCATCTCTTCCCTACCTCAGTTTTCAGGCCTCAGAACCGATGCCTGCCCAGGGGAGAGTGTGATGCAGAAATCAGAACACCTCCTTACCCATTGTAGGAAACCTTGTGGCACCTCGTCCAACGTTCAGTGTGTAGGAGAGACCAGCATTCACCCTGAGGCCCCGCTCATTCTTGAGTGCGACTAGGGCATAAACACGCATTGTGACCCTCAGCATGAGTCCTGTCCTCTAGTAAGTCCTCTGAGTGACTGGACCATTAGATGTCATAATGGGCTTGATATGTCCCTAAGCCCCAATTTTTAACCAGATTTCTGATTGTCCAGTCACCCCCCCCCAGGGCTCTACTCTGGAATCCCTCATTTGGTGAGACACCTGAGGTTAAAGAGAAAACAACATAAAAAAAAAAAAAAAACGGACTTATTCCATCCCACAGTGTGACCCCAAACGCTTTGGACTGGTCCAAACCACCAGGGAGTAAGACTTGTCCATTTGCCATGAATTCACCCAGAAATTTCACGACCATGAGTGACACGATATCCAGAGACAAAAACTTGAGCAAGAGCCTCACATTCGCGATTCTCTCAAATCCCGAAAAGTTCTCCTCATGGTCTGTAGATAAGTCCTGCCATACCTATGACCTGAAACATAAGCCAAGTTTGTGTTTTCAGACAACTGTCCAAACAGCCCTGGCCTACACAACCTACAGTCTCAGGCCCCTGGAGCCAAACCTGAGGACTGTACTTGCCCACTCCAAGGGAATTGTGTGTGCCCATTCCAATGGCCACATCCCTTCTAAGAGGATAAACCTCCAAAGTCCCTGATCGATCTCATTAGTGGTGGCTTCCCAGGTAAAACAGGGGGCAATCTGAGCCCATCTGAGTACCTACCTGCACTCAGACCCATAGACAGATGTCCCCAGAGGTAAAAAGGAAAGAACAGGCCCCTAGGCACTAATCATATCCATTGCTTTGGTTTCCAGGCATCTCTCCTCAGAGGCCTGGATTTCAAAACCAGCATATGGCTGTTTCTTGACTCACCCATCAGAAAACATCTCATCTACATTGGGAAACTTGCACGTTGGAGCTGTATCAAAGCCTCTGTTTAGGAGAACCCTTCAGGGCCCCAGTGCCACCGCTTCATTCCAAGGTCTCCATCGACACAAAAGCACATTAGGACCCATCCATAGGAGAGTCCATTTCAACTCAGCCTCCTCGATTGCTCCCCCAGATCCAGCAGATCTAACGTGTCTTGTTTCTAGGAGACAATTGGAATGCGAGGTGGGCTACCCAGCCATGCATCCTTAGAACCCTGCTCAAATCATTGGCCTAGAGCCAAACAACAGGTCTCAATTGTCCTTCAGAAGACACTTTGCAGTTTGTAGTTTCTCACAAATTTCATCGTGGGAAAACCCCCATGGCCTCGTGATGCCGCCCCTTCGTGAAGGGGCCATCAGGGACAGAAACACCAACTTGAGCGATCGTCTGATCCTCGCCCTGACTTTAGATGCACAAGATCTCGATTCAGTTTTGTAGATTGTGCCATCGCTGATACAAAATCCAGAGACAAAACCTGCGCAAGTGCCTCAGACTCGCACTTTCTTCATATCCTGAAGAGTTCTTCTCATGGTTTGTAGATCGGGCCTGCCATACCTACGTCCCCAAACCTAAGCTGAGTTTGTGTTTTCCGACTTCTGTCCTCAAAGTCCAGGGCCACAAACCCTCCAGACTGAGGCCCCTGTAGCCACACATTAGGACTGTGCCTACCAATCCATGGGAATTCTGCCCATTCCATTGTCCAAAATCGTACAAATTAGGAGAAACCTCCAAATTCCCTGAGGCCATCCCAATAGTGTAGGTCGCCTTGAACAAACAAGGGCTGTCTGACACCAACTGATAATCTACCTCCACTCATATCATAAATGGATGTCCCCAAGGAGAAGATTGAACCAGACAGGACCCTAGGACATAATAGGATCCGTTGCCTTGGTTTACAGGCATGTCTCCTCAAAAGCCTGATTCCAATACGAGCATTGGGGTTTTGCTGAGGCACCCAGCAGAACTCATCTCGTCTCCTCAAGGAAACCTGTGCATGGGAGCCATGTCCAAAGCATAGGAGAGTACTTCAGGGTCCCGGTGCCACCGCCCCATTCCAAGGCCCTCATGGACACAAAAACACATTAGGACCCATCCTCAGGAAAGTCCATTTCAACTCAGCCACCCCGGTTGCTCCCGCAGAGCCATCAGATCTAAACTGTCTTGTTGCTAGGAGACAATTGGAATGCGATGCGGGCTTCCCAGGCATCCATCTCGAACGGTGCTCTGGAGTCATTCCATATGGGATGTCCTGGAGCTGTCCAACACGTCTCAATTGTCGCGCAGAAGGAATCCTTGAAGGGGGCATCCCACAACTCCCAACGTGGGAAAAACTCAATGGCCTCGAGATTCCGCTCCATTCATGAAGCGGCCGTCATGCACGGAAACTCCAACCTGAGCCAACGTCTGATCCTCGCCCTGAATTCAGATGCATGAGTATTGGTTCAGATCTGCAGGGGGTACCTGCCGTGCCCTCGCCCTGAAACCCAAGTCTAGCTTGTCTTCTCAACTTCGGTCCTCACATTCCTGGCCCTGAAGCCTTCAAGTTTGGCAATTCCGGACCCACAATGCAGCAATCTGCCTGCCCTCTAGAAAAAAATTATTGCCTCATGAGCTTCCCAGGCACCTTCAATGAGGATAAACCTCCACAGCACACGACTTCACACAAATTATATAGTCTAACCTGAGCACTAATGCACTGTCGGACAAAACCTGAGCCCGGACCTCCTGATCAACACCCGGAAAGCAGACCGCACACTGAGCACATAAGACCCACCATGGCCTTAGGTCATCATCTCTTCGCTATCTCAGTTTTCAGGCCTCAGAACCGAGACATTATCTCCAATCACTGCCCAGGGGTGAGTGTGATGCAGAAATCAGAACACCTCCTTACACATGGTAAGAAACCTTGTGGTTGGCACGTCGTGCAACGTTCAGTGTAGGAGAAACCAGCATTCACCTTGAGGCCCCGCCCATTCTTGAGTGTGACAAGGGTATAAACACTCATTTTGACCCTCAGCATGGGTCCTTTCTTCTAGTAAGTCCTCTCAGTGACTGGACCATTAGTTTTCATAATGGGTTTGGTATGACACTAGGCCCCAATTTTTAACCAGATTTCTGATTGTCCAGTCACCTCCGCCTAGGGCTTTACTCTGGAATCCCTCATTTGGTGGGACACCTGAGGTTAAAAACAAAACAACATCAAAAAAAAAAAAAAACGGACTTCTTCCATTCCACAGAGTGACCCCAAACGCTTTGGACTGGGCCAAACCACCAGGGAGTAAGACTCGTCCATTTCCCATGAAGTCACCCAGAAATTTCACGACCATGAGTGACATGATATCCAGAGACAAAAACTTGAGCAAGAGCCTCACACTCGCCCTTTTATCAAATCCCAAAAAGTTCTCCTCATGGTCTGTAGATAAGTCCTGCCATACCTATGACCTGAAACATAAGCCAAGTTTGTGTTTTCAGACAACTGTCCAAACAGCCCTGGCCTACACAACCTACAGTCTCAGACCCCTGGAGCCAAACCTGAGGACTGTACTTGCCCTCTCCAAGGGAATTGTGTGTGCCCATTCCAATGGCCACATCCCTTCTAATAGGATAAACATCCAAAGTCCCTGATCCATCTCATTATTGGTGGCTTCCCAGGTAAAACAGGGGCAATCTGATCCCTTCTGAGCACCTACCTGTACTCAGACCCATAGACAGATGTCCCCAGAGGTAAAAAGGAAAGAACAGGCCCCTAGGCACTAATCATATCCATTGCTTTGGTTTCCAGGCATCTCTCCTCAGAGGCCTGGATTTCAAAACCAGCATATGGCTGTTTCTTGACTCACCCATCAGAAAACATCTCATCTAAACATGGGAAACTTGCACGTTGGAGCTGTGTCAAAGCCTCTGTTTAGGAGAACCCTTCAGGTCCCCAGAGCCACGGCTTCATTCCAAGGTCTCCATAGAAACAAAAGCACATTAGGACCCATCCATAGGGGAGTCCATTTCAACTCACTCTCCTCGGTTGCTCCCCCAGATCCAGCAGATCTAACCTATCTTGTTTCTAGGAGACAATTGGAATGTGAGGTGGGCTACCCAGCCATTCATCCTTAGAACCCTGCTCAGAATCATTGGCCTGGAGCCAAACAACAGGTCTCAATTGTCCTGCAGAAGACACTTTGCAGTTTGGAGCTTCTCACAAATCCCATCGTGGGAAAATCCCCATGACCTCGTGATGCCTCCCCTTCGTGAAGGCCCCATCAGGGACAGAAACACCAACTTGATCGATCGTCTGATCCTCGCCCTGACTTCAGATGCACCTGATCTCGATTCAGGTCTGTAGATTGTGCCATCGCTGATACAAAATCCAGAGACAAAAACCTGAGCAAACACCGCAGACTCGCACTTTCTTCATATCCTGAAGAGTTCTTCTCATGGTTTGTAGATCGGGCCTGCCATACCTATGTCCCCAAAACTAGGATGAGTTTGTGTTTTCAGACTTCTGTCCTCAAAGTCCTGGGCCACACATCCTCTAGTCTGGGGCCCCTGGAGCCACACATTAGGACTGTGCCTACCAATCCATGGGAATTCTGCCCATTCCATTGTCCAAAATCGAACAAATTAGGAGAAACCTCCAAAGACCCTGAGGCCATCCCAATAGCGTAGGTCGCCCGGAACTAACAAGGGCTGTCTGACACCAGCTGATAATCTACCTCCACTCATACCATAAATGGATGTCCCCAGAGGAGAAGATTGAACCAGACAGGACACTAGGCCATAATAGGATCCATTGCCTTGTTTTACAGGCATGTCTCCTCAAAAGCCTGATTCCAATACGAGCATAAGGGTTTTCCTGAGGCACCCAGCAGAACTCATCTCGTCTCCACAAGGAAACCTATGCATGGAAGCCATGTCCAAAGCATAGGAGAGTACTTCAGAGTCCCGTTGCCACCGCCCCATTCCAGGGCCATCATGGACACAAAAACACATTAGGACCCATTCTCAGGAAAGTCCATTTCAACTCAGCCACCCCGGTTGCTCGGCAGAGCCATCAGATCTAAATTGTCTTGTTGCTAGGAGACAATTGGAATGCGAGGCGGGCTTCCCAGGCATCCGCCTCGAACGGTGCTCTGGAGTCATTCCATATGGGATGTCCTGGAGCTGGCCAACAGGCCTCAATTGTCCCGCAGAAGGTATCCTTGAAGGTGGCATCCCACAACTCCCAACGTGGGAAAATCTCAATGGCCCTGAGATTCCGCTCCCTTCATGAAGCGGCCATCATGCACAGAAACTCCAACCTGAGCCAACGTCTGATCCTCGCCCTGATTTCAGATGCATGAGTATTGGTTCAGATCTGCAGGGGGTACCTGCCGTGCCCTAGCCCTGAAACCAAGTCTAGCTAGTCTTCTCAGACTGCCGTCCTCACACTCCTGGCCCAGAAGCCCTCAAGTTTAGCAATTCCGGACCCACAATGCAACACTCTGCCTGCCCTCTAGAAAAAAATTATTGCCTCATGAGCTGCCCAGGCACCTTCAATAGGATAAACCTCCACAGCACTCGACTTCACCCAAATTATATAGTCTAACCTGGGAACTAATGCACTGTCGGACACAACCTGAGCCCGGACTTCCCGAGCAACTCCCAGAAAGCAGACCACAAACTGAGCACATAAGACCCGCCAAGGCCGTAGGTCATCATCTCTTCCCTACCTCAGTTTTCAGGCCTCAGAAACGAGACATTATCTCCAATCACTGCCCAGGGGTGAGTGTGATGCAGAAATCAGAACACCTCCTTACTTATGGTAAGAAACCTTGTGTTTGGCACGTCGTCCAACGTTCAGTGTAGAAGAAACCAGCATTCACCCTGAGGCCCCGCCCATTCTTGAGTGCGACAAGGGCATAAACACGCATTGTGACCCTCAGCATGAGTCCTGTCCTCTAGTAAGTCCTCTCAGTGACTGGACCATTAGATGTCATAATGGGCTTGATATGTCCCTAGGTCCCAATTTTTAACCAGATTTCTGATTGTCCAGTCAACCCCCCCCCCCAGGGCTCTACTCTGGAATCCCTCATTTTCTGGGACACCTGAGGTTAAAAAGAAAACAACATCAAAAAAAAAAAAAAAAAACGGACTTCTTCTATCCCACAGAGTGACCCCAAACGCTTTGGACTGGGCCAAACCACCAGGGAGTAAGACTCGTCCATTTCCCATGAATTCACCCAAAAATTTCACGACCATGAGTGACAAGATATCCAGAGACAAAAACTTGAGCAAGAGCCTCACACTCGCCCTTTTCTCAAATCCCGAAATGTTCTCCTCATGGTCTGTATATAAGTCCTACCATACCTATGACCTGAAACATAAGCCAAGTTTGTGTTTTCAGACAACTGTCCAAACAGTCCTGGCCTACACAACCTACAGTCTTAGGCCCCTGGAGCCAAACCTGAGGACTGTACTTGCCCTCTCCAAGGGAATTGTGTGTGCCCATTCCAATGGCCACATTCCTTCTAATAGGATAAACCTCCAAAGTCCCTGATCCATCTCATTAGTGGTAGCTTCCCAGGTAAAACAGGGGCAATCTGAGCCCATCTGAGCACCTACCTGTACTCAGACCCATAGACAGATGTCCCCAGAGGTAAAAAGCAAAGAACAGACCCCTAGTCACTAATCATATCCATTGCTTTGGTTTCCAGGCATCTCTCCTCAGAGGCCTGGATCAAAACCAGCAAAGGCTGTTTCTTGACTCACCCATCAGAAAACATCTCATCTACACATGGGAAACTTGCACGTTGGAGCTGTTTTCAAAGGCTCTGTTTAGGAGAACCCTTCAGGGCCCCAGTGCCACCGCTCTTTCCAAGGTTCCATAGACACAAAAGCACATTAGGACCCATCCACAAGAGAGTCCATTTCAACTCAGCCTCCTCGGTTTCTCCCCTAGATCCAGCAGAACTAACCTGTCTTGATGCTAGGAGACAATTGGAATGCGAGGTGGGCTACCCAGCCATCCATCCTTAGAACCCTGCTCAGAATCATTGGCTTGGAGCCAACAACAGGTCTCAATTGTCCTGCAGAAGACACTTTGCAGTTTGGAGCTTCTCACAATTCCCATTGTGGGAAAACCGCCATGGCCTCGTGATGCCCCCCTTTATGAAGGGGCTATCAGGGTCAGATACTCCAACCTGAGCGATCGTCTGATCCTCGCCCTGACTTCAGATGCACGAGATCTCTATTCAGTTCTGTAGATTGTGCCTGCCATGTCCTCACCCAGAAACTGAAGCCTAGCTAGTGTTCTCAGACTTCTGTCCTCAGACTACTGACCCAGAAGCCCTCCATTTTGGCAATCCAGAACTTCAAAGCAGCACTCTGCCTGCCCTCCAGAAGAAAAACATTGCCCTCTGGGGCTACCAAGTAACCCCAAGTGAGGATCAGCCTGCGCCTACCTTGGCTGTACCCCAAATACATAGGCTGACCAGGGCACTAATGCCCTTTCTGACACTGCCTGAGCCTAGACCTCCTGGCCGCACCAAGACAGCTGGCCGCACACTGAGCACATCGAGCCGCCAAGGCCTTAGGACGTCATCTCTTTCCACCTCGGTTTTCAGGCTTCAGAACCTAGACCTTATCTCTATTCACTGCCCAGACCTGAACCTAATGCAGAAATCAGAATTCCTTCCCCAGGGCAAGAAACCTTGTGGTTGGCATGTTGTCCAATGTTAAGTTTAGTTGAAACCAGTGTGGCCCATGAGGCCCCGCTCATGCTTGCTTTCCAAGCCCCCATACACACAATCCTCACCAGTGTTTGAGTTTACCAGTCGCCCAGCCCGTACCTGGGGCTCTGCTCTGGAATCCCTTTCTTGGAGAGACACATGAGTCAGAAAACACGACTCCACCCTTACCAGAAAATGACCCCAAACTCTTGGGAGCTGGGGCAAATCCCCAGAGAGGGATAGTCATCCATAGTCCCTGAGGCCACCTTTCCAATCCACGGCTATCCCGGACACAACATCCAGAGACAAAAGCCTGAAGGAACGCCTCCCATTCGCCCTTGTTTCAGAGGCCCAGGAGCTCCCTCTCGGGCTGTACATCCGGCCTGCCATACGCTAGGCGCCACTCATGAGCTGAGTTTGTGTTTTCAGACTTTTGTGCCCACAGCCTGGACCCACAAAACCTCCAGGCTAGGGCCTCTGGAGACACAGCGAAAGATTGTGCCTGCCCTCTCCAAGGAAATTGTGCCCAATCCATTGACCACAACCCTACAGGTTAGGGAAAAGCTCCAAGGCCCCTGAGGCCATCAATAGTGTAGGCCACCCTGGACTAAGAAGGGCTCTCTGACACCAGCGGAGCATCTATCTCCACTTAGACTCTCAGACAGTGTCCCCAGAGACAGAAGGTTGAAATGGACAGGCCCCAGGCCCTAATCTGAACTTTAGCTTTGGTTTCCATGTGTCCGTCCTCAGAGGACTGTTTTCGTAGACCAGCACACGGAGCTTTTCTGAGGCACCAAACCAAACCTCTCTTGTCTTCTCATGGGAAGCTTACTTACTGGGGATGTATCAAACCCTTCAGGTAGGAGAGTTCCGCAGGGCCACAGAACAACCAGCACATTCCAAGGTATCCATGGACTCAAACGCACATTATGACGCATCCTCAGGAGAGGCCATTTCAACTCAGCCCCCTGGGTAGCGTGCCCCAGAGGCACCAGATCAAACATATCTTGTGGCTAATGGCCAATGGGAATGCGAGGCATGCTGTACAGGGATCCATCCTTCGAACCCTGCTCTACAGTCCTTCCGTATCCTATGTCCTGGAGCCATGCAACAGGACTCGAATGTCCCGCAGAAGGAAACCTTGTGGTTGGGGTAACCTCCAAACTCAGCGTGGGAAAACTTTCTTGGCCTCATGAGGCCCCCGCTTCATGAAGGTGCCATCATGGCCAAAAACTCCAGCCTCAGCCAACGTCTGATCCTCAGCCTGACTTCAGATGCAGGAGATTTTGATTCAGCCTCTGCAGAGTGGGCCTGCTCTGCCCTTGGCTCCATTCCTCACCCTAGCTTGTGTTTTCAGACTTCTGTCCTCACATTCTGGGCCCACAAACCCACCCTCCTGGAAATTCTGGGGCCACAATGAAGCACTCTGCCTGCCTTCCAGGAGAAAAACATTGTCTATGGTGCTGCCCAGAACCCCAAATGAGGACCAAACAGCTTGGCCATCGGCAACACCCCAATTGCATAGGCTACCTTAAACACTGATGCTCTGTCGCAAATTGCCTGAGCCCAGACCTTCCAACAGACACCGACACAGCTGGCTGCACACCCAGCACATTGGACCAGCCACTGCCTTAGGCCACCATCCATTCCCAACCTGGGTTTTCAGTCATCGGAACCTGGACCTTATCTCCAATTCCTGCACACGGGGGAACCTGATGCACAAGTCAGAACCCCTCCTTCCCCATGGCAAGAAACCTTGCTGCTGGCAGTGAGTCAAACATTCAATGTAGTAGAAAACGGCATGACCCATGAGGCCACGCCCATGGGTGAGGGCCGCCTTGGGCACAAACACACATGGTGACCCTCAGCATGAGTACCTTATTCAAGTAACGCCTCTCAGTGACTGGACCAAGAGCCCGCATATGTGGCTTCCCATGCCCATAAAAACCCAGGACTAACTAGATGGTGTGTATTCCAGTTGAGGGAAGCCACTGCTGTGCTCTAGAGTCCCTCTCCTGGGGGGTCCCCTGTGGCAGAATACAGTACTCTTTCCTTCCCACAGAATGAACCAAAACACTTGGGAGCTTGGACAATCCCCCGAGAGGAAGGCTCTTCCTCGGCCCCTGAAGCAACCCCTACCCTGAACGGCCACTGTGAACGCAACACCCAGAGACAAATCCTGAGCGAATGCATCCCACTTGCCCTCCTTTGATATCCAGAGGATCTCCCCTCACGGACTGGAGATCAGGCCTGCTATTACCTTGGCCCCTAGCTGAGCCAAGTTTGCTTTTTCAGACATCTGTCCCCACAGCCCTGGCAAAACAGCCTCTAGGCTGGGTCCTCTGGAGCCATACCATATGACCGTGCATGCTCTCTCCTGGAAAACTGTGTCCATTCCTTTGGCCACACAACTCCAGAATATGAGAAACCTCAAGGACATCCCACTACTGGGAGCCTCCCTGGACACACAGGGGCATTCGGACACAAGCTGAGCAGCTACCTCCACGAAAGCATGCACACAGATGTCAACAGAGATAGAAGGTTGAGCCGGCCAGGCCCTTAGGCCCTAATCTCAACTCTTGCTTTGGTTTCCAGGTGTCACTCCTCAGAGGCTTTGGTTCGAAGAACAGGATATGGGGCTTTCCTGAGGCACTGAACAGAACTCCTCTCGACTCCACATGGGAAGCTTCCTTGTTGAAGCCGTGTCAAACACCTCAGGTTGGAGAATCCTGCAGAGTCCCTGAGCCACCTCCACATTCCAAGGTCTCCCAGGCCACCAACCCACAGTAGGACTCATATTCAGGAGAGTCCATTTCAACTCTCCCTTCTGGGTAGCTCACCCAGGAGGCCACAGATTGAGCCGGCCTTGTCCTGACTAAAGAGTGGGAATATGAGGTGGCGTTCCCAGGCATCCATGCTTAGACACCTGCTCTCGAGTCTTTCCATATGGGGCCTCCTGGAACCATCCAATAGGACTCGACATTCGTGCAGAAGGAAACCTTGAGGTTTGGAGTAGTTCACAAATCTCATCGTAGGCAAACCTCCCTGGCCTCATGACGCCCCCACACCCTTCAGGAAGAGGCCATGCTGGACAAAAACTCTAGCCTTAGGCTCGTCTCATAGTTGACATGACCTCAGAGCAGGAGATCTCGATTCAGCCTCTGCAGAGTGGGCCTGCCATGCCTTCGATCCCAAACCTCACGCTAGCTCGTTTTTTCAGACTTCCTTCCTCACACTCCTGGCAAACAAGCCCTCCGGACTAGGAACTCCAGAACCACAACCAGGCCCAGTGTCTACCCAACGGAAGAAAAACGTTTCCTTGTGGGGCTATCCAGAAAACCCAGATGAGGATCAACCTGCTCGGGCCTCAACGGTACCCGAACTGGATAGGCTGCACTGGGCACTCATGCTCTGTCTGACACAGCCTGAAGCCAGACGTCCAGACAGACAAGGAGACAGCTGGCCGCACACCCC
This sequence comes from Mustela nivalis, assembly GCF_964662115.1. Classification (NCBI taxonomy): domain Eukaryota; kingdom Metazoa; phylum Chordata; class Mammalia; order Carnivora; family Mustelidae; genus Mustela; species Mustela nivalis. Next base: position 1,492,044 of record NW_028136526.1, read on the forward strand.
GCACTCGGACACGCCATGGTCATATGCCGTCAACTCTTCCTAACCTTGGTTTTCAGATATCTGAACCTAGATATTATATCAATTCTCCATACAGCTGGGTATCGCATGCAAAAAACAGAACTCTTCCTTCCCCATGGCTATAAAGCTTGCTCTTGGCATGGAGTCACACCTTCAGGGTGGGAGAAACCTTCATGGCCCCTGATGCCACGCCCAAACGTGAGTGCTGCTTGGGCACAAATTCAAACAGTGACCCTCAGCATGAGCCCCATGTCAAAGAAAGGCCTGTCAGGGCCTGGACCAAGAGCCCGCATATTGACTTGCCAAGCACCTATGCACCCAATCCTCACCAGTGATTGATTTTACCAGTCGCCCAGCCCATACCTGGGTCTCTGGTCTGGAATCCCTTTCTTGGAGAGACACATGAGCCAGAAAACACGACTCCACCCTTACCAGAAAATGACCCCAAACTCTTGGGAGCTGGGACAAATCCCCAGAGAGAGATACTCGTCCACAGTCCCTGAGGCCACCCCTCCTATCCACGGCTATCCCAGACACAACATCCAGAGACAAAAGCCTGAAGGAACGCCTCCCACTCGCCCTTGTTTCAGAGGCCCAGGAGCTCCCTCTAGGGCTGTACATCCGGCCTGCCATACCCTAGGCGCCACTCATGAGCTGAGTTTGTATTTTCAGACTTCTGTGTCCACAGCCTGGTCCCACACAACCTACAGGCTAGGACTTCTGGTGCCACAGCGAAAGATTGTGCCTGCCCTCTCCAAGGAAAGTGTACCCAATCCATTGACCACAACCCCACAGGTTAGGGAAAAGCCCCAAGGCCCCTGAGGCCATCAATAGTGTAGGCCACCCTGGACTAAGAGGGGCTCTCTGACACGAGCGGTGCAACTATCTCCACTTAGACTCTCAGATATTGTCCCCAGAGACAGAAGTTTGAAATGGACAGGCCCCCAGGCCCTAATATGAACCTTAGCTTTGGTTTCCATGTGTCCGTCCTCAGAGGACTGTTTTCGTAGACCAGCACTAGGGGCTTTTCTGAGGCACCAAACAAAACCTCTCTTGTCTCCACATGGGGAGCTTTCTTACTGGGGATGTATCAAACCCTTCAGGTAGGAGAGTTCCGCAGGGCCACTGAACAACCAGCACATTACAAGGTCTTCATGGACCCAAACGCACATTATGACCCATCCTCGGGAGAGGCCATTTCAACTCAGCCCACTGGGTAGCGTGCCCCAGAGGCAGGAGATCAAACATATCTTGTCGCTCATGGTCAATGGGAAACCGAGGCATGCTGTACAGGGATCCATCTTTCGAACCCTGCTCTACAGTCCTTCCGTAGGGTATGTCCTGGAGCCATGCAACAGGACACGAATATCCCGCAGAAGAAACCTTGTAGTTTGGGGCAACCTCCAAACTCAGCGTGGGAAAACTTCCTTGGCCTCATGAGGCCCCCGCTTCATGAAGGTGCCATCATGGACACATACTCCAGCCTCAGCCAACGTCTGATCCTCAGCCTGACTTCAGATGCAGGAGATTTCGATTCAGCCTCCGCAGAGTGGGCCTGCTCTGCCCTTGGATCCAATCCTCACCCTAGCTGGTGTTTTCAGACTTCCGTCCTCACACTCCTGGCCCACACACCCTCCCTACTGGGAATTCTGGGGCCACAATGAAGCACTCTGCCTGCCTTCCAGGAGAAAAACATTGTCTATGGTGCTGCCCAGAGATCCCAAATGAGGATCAAACTGCTTGGCCCTCGGCAACACCCCAATTGCATAGGCTACCTTAAACACTGATGCTCTGTCGCAAATTGCCTGAGCCCAGACCTTCCAACAGACACCGACACAGCTGGCTGCACACCCAGCACATTGGACCAGCCACTGCCTTAGGCCACCATCCATTCCCAACCTGGGTTTTCAGTCATCGGAACCTGGACCTTATCTCCAATTCCTGCACACGGATGAACCTGATGCACAAGTCAGAACCCCTCCTTCCCCATGGCAAGAAACCTTGCTGCTGGCAGTGAGTCAAACATTCAGTGTAGGAGAAAACGGCATGACCCATGAGGCCACGCCCATGCGTGAGGGCCGCCTTGGGCACAAACACACATGGTGACCCTCAGCATGAGTACCTTATTCAAGTAACGCCTCTCAGTGACTGGACCAAGAGCCCGCATATGTGGCTTGCCATGCCCATAGGCACCCAGGACTAACTAGATGGTGTGTATTCCAGTTGAGGGAGGCCACTGCTGTGCTCTAGAGTCCCTCTCCTGGGGGGTCCCCTGTGGCAGAAAACAGTACTCTTCCCTTCCTACAGATTGAACCGAAACACTTGGGAGCTTGGACAATCCCCCGAGAGGAAGGCTCTTCCTCGGCCCCTGAAGCAACCCCTACCCTGAACGGCCACTGTGAACGCAGCACCCAGAGACAAAAGCCTGAGCGACTGCCTCCCACTTGCCCTCCTTTGATATCCAGAGGATCTCCCCTCACGGACTGGAGACCAGGCCTGCCATTACCTTGGCCTCTAGCTGAGCCAAGTTTGCTTTTTCAGACATCTGTCCCCACAGCCCGGGCAAACACAGCCACTAGGCTGGGTCCTCTGGAGCCATACCACAGGACCGTGCCTTCTCTCTACTGGGAAACTGTGTCCATTCCTTTGGCCACACACCTCCAGAATATGAGAAATCTCAAGGCCCCCGAGGACATCCCACTACTGGGAGCCTCTCTGGACACACAGGGGCATTCGGACACAAGCTGAGCAGCTACCTCCACCAAGGCATGCACACAGATGTCAACAGAGATAGAAGGTTGAGCTGGCCAGGCCCTTAGGCCCTAATCTCAACTCTTGCTTTGGTGTCCAGGTGTCACTCCTCAGAGGCTTTGGTTCGAAGAACAGTATATGGGGCTTTCCTGAGGCACTGAACAAAACTCCTCTCGACTCCACATGGGAAGCTTCCTTGTTGGAGCCGTGTCAAACACCTCAGGTTGGAGAATCCTGCAGAGTCCCTGAGCCACCTCCACATTCCAAGGTCTCCCAGGCCACCAACCCACAGTAGGACTCATCTTCAGGAGAGTCCATTTCAACTCTCCCCTCTGGGTAGCTCACCCAGGAGCCCGCAGATTGAGCCTGACTTGTCCTGACTAAAGAGTGGGAATATGAGGTGGCATTCCCAGGCATCCATGCTTAGACACCTGCTCTCGAGTCTTCCCATATGGGACCGCCTGGAACCATCCAATAGGACTCGACAGTCGTGCAGAAGGAAACCTTGAGGTTTGGAGTAGTTCACAAATCCCATCGTAGGCAAACCTCCCTGGCGTCATGGAGCCCCCACACCCTTCAGGAAGAGGCCATGCTGGACAAAAACTGTAGCCTGAGGCACGTCTCATAGTTGACATGACCTCAGTGCAGGAGATCTCGATACAGCCTCTGCAGAGTGGGCCTGCTCTGCCCTCGGTCCCAAACCTCAGGCTAGCTTGTGTTTTCAGACTTCCTTCCTCACACTCCTGGCAAACAAGCCCTCCGGACTAGGAACTCCAGAACCACATCCCAGCCAGTGTCTGCCCAACGGAAGAACAACGTTTCCCTGTGGGGTTCCCCAGAAAACCCAGATGAGGATCAACCTGCTCGGGCCTTGACGTGCCCCGAACTGGATAGGCTGCTCTGGGCACTTAAGTTCCATCTGACACAGCCTGAAGCCACACGTCCAGACAGACAAGGAGACAGCTGGCCGCACACCCAGCACTTCGGTCACGCCATGGTCTTATGCTGTCACCTCTTCCTAACCTTGGTTTTCAGATATCTGAACCTAGACATTATATCAATTCTCCACACAGCTGGGTATCGCAAGCACAAAAGAGAACTCCTCCTTCCCCATGGCTGTAAAGCTTGCTCTTGGCATGGAATCACACCTTCAGGGTGAGAGAAACCTTCATGTCCCATGATTCCACGCCCAACCGTGCGTGCAGCAGCACAAATTCACACTGTGACCCTCAGCATGAGCCCCATGTCAAAGAAAGGCCTGTCAGGGCCTGGACCAAGAGCCCACATATGGGGCTTGCCAGGCCGCTATGCACCCAATCCTCACCAGTGTTTGAGTTTTCCAGTCACCCCGCCCGTACCGCGGGATCTGTTCTCGAATCCCTTTCTTGGAGAGACACATGAGCCAGACAACACGACTCCACCCTTCACACAAATGACCCCAAACTCTTGGGAGCTGGGACAAATCCCCAGACAGGGATACTCGTCCATAGTCCCTGAGGCCACCCGTCCAATCCACGGCTATCCCGGACACAACATCCAGAGACAAAAGCCTGAAGGAACACCTCCCACTCGCCCTTTTTTCAGAGGCCCAGGAGCTCCCTCTTGGGCTATACATCCGGCCTGCCATACACTAGGCGCCACTCATAAGCTGAGTTTGTGTTTCCAGACATCTGTGCCCACAGCCTGGACTCACACAACCTCCAGGCTAGCCTCCATTCCAAGGCCCTCATGGACACAAACACACATTAGGCCCCATCCTCAAGAAAGTCCATTTCAACTCAGCCACCCCGGTTTCTCCCGCAGAGCCATCAGATCTCAACTGTCTAGTCCCTTCACTCTTCCCCAGGGCTCTGCTTTGGAATTCCTCTTTGTTTGGGGCACCTGAGGTATCAAACCTGAAAGGAGACCTCCCATCCCACAGATTGACGAAAAACCATTGGGACCGGGCCATATCCACAGAGAGGAAGATTCGTCCATGACCCATGAGGCCTCGCCACATTCCACGGTCATCGTTGATACAAAATCCAGAGAACAAAGCCTGAGCAAGCGCCTCAGACTCGCTCTTTCTTCATATCCTGAAGTTTTATTCTCATGGTTTGTAGATTGGGCCTGCCATACCTACGTCCCCAAACCTAAGCTGAGTTTGTGTTTTCAGACTTCTGTCCTCAAATTCCAGGGCCACACACCCTCCAGGATGGGGCCCCTGGAGCCACACATTAGGACTGTGCTTACCCCATGCATGGAAATTCTGCCCATTCCATTGTTCAATATCTACATATTAGGAGAACCCTGGAAAGTCCCCGAGGCCATCCCAAGAGTGTAGGTCTCCCGGGACAAACAAGGGCGGTCTGACACCAGCTGAGAATCTATCTCCACACATGACATAGATGGATGTCCCTAGAGAAGAAGATGGAACCAGACATGACCCTAGGCCATAATCAGATCCAAGCTTTGGTTTACAGGCATGTCTCCTCAAAAGCCTGAATTCCAATACAAGCATAGGGGGTTTCCTGAGGCACCCATCAGAACAAACCTCATCTGCACAAGGAAACTTGAGCATGGGAGCTATGTCAAAAGTTTAGGAGAATACTTCAGGGTCCCGGTGCCACCGCCCCATTCCAAGGTTCCCATGGACACAAACACACTTTAGGAACTTACCTCGGGAAAGTCCATTTCAACTCAGCCTCCCCGGTGTCTCCCGCAGAGCCATCAGATCTCAACTGTCTTGTTGTTAGGAGACAATTGAAATGCGAGGCGATCTTCCCTGGCATCCATCTTAGAACAATGCTCTGGAGTCATTCCATAGGAAATGTCCTGGAGCTGCCCAACAAGTCTCAAATGTCCCGAATAAGGAATCCTTGAAGGGGGCATCCCACTACTCCCAACGTGGGAAAACGTTAAGAGCCTTGAGACTCCGCTTCGTTCAGAAAGGGGCAGTCATGCACAAAAACTCCAACCGGAGACAACGTCTGTTCCTCGCCGTGACTTCATATGCTTGAGATATTGGTTCAGATCTGCAGGGGACACCTGCAGTTCCCTCGGCCTGAAGCCCAAGTTTAGGTTGTGTTCTCAGACTTCTGTCCTCACACTCCTAGCCCAGAAGCCCTCACGTTTGGCAATTCCGGACCCACAATGCAGCACTCTGCCTGCCCTATAGAAAAAATATCTTGCCTAATGAACTGCCCGGGCACCTCAAATAAGGATCAACCTACACGACACTCGACGGTACCCAAATTATATAGTCTAACCTGGGCACTAATGCACTGTCTGACACAACCTGAGCCCGAACCTCCTGACCAACAACTAGGCACCTGACCGCACACTGAGCACATGAGACCCACCATGGCCTTAGGTCATCATCTCTTCCCAAATGCGGTTTTCTGACTTCCGTACCTAGACCTTATCTCCAACCACTGCCCAGGGTTGAAAAGGATGCAGAAATCAGAACTCCTTCCCCATGGCAAGAGACCTTGTGATTGGCATATGGGGCCTTCCATGCCCCTAGGCCCCAAATTTTAACCATAGTTTTGGTTGTCCCCTCACTCTTCCCCAGGGCTCTGCTTTGGAATTCTTCTTTGGTTGGGACCCTGAGGTAACAAACCTGAGAGGAGACCTCCCATCCCACAGATTGAAGAAAAGCAATTGGGACCGTGCCAAATCCCAAGAGAGGAAGTTTCGTCCATGGCCCATGATTCTTCCCCACATTTCACGGCCATCGTTGACACAAAATCCAGAGACCAAAGCCTGAGCAAGCGCCTCAGACTCGCTCTTTCTTCATATCCTGAAGAGTTCTTCTCATGGCTTGTAGATTGGGCCTGCCATACCTACGTCCCCAAACCTAAGCTGATTCTGTGTTTTCCGACTTCTGTCCTCAAAGTCCTGGGCCACACACCCTCAAGGCTGGGGCCCCTGGAGCCACACATTAGGACTGTGCCTACTTCATGCATGGGAATTCTGCCCATTGCATTGTACAAAATTGTACAAATTAGGAGATCCCTCCAAAGTACCCGAGGCCATCCCAATATGTAGGTCTCTTTGGACAACAAGGGCGGTCTGACACCAGCTGAGCATCTACCTCCAATCATACCATAGATGGATGTCCCCAGAGAAGGACATGGAACCAGACAGGACCCTGCCATAATCGGATCCATTGCTTTGGTTTACAGGCATGTCTCCTAAAAATCCTGGATTCCAATACCAGCATAGGGGGTTTCCTGAGGCACCAATCAGAAAACACCTCGTCTCCACGAGGAAACTTGTGCATGGGACCTATGTCAAAATCTTAGGAGAATACTTCAGAGTCCCGGTGCCACTGCCCCATTCCAAGGACCTAATGGACACAACCACACATTAGGCCCCATGCTCAGGAGCTGTCCATTTCAAATCAGCCACCCTGGTTGCTCCCGCAGAGCCATCCGATCTCCACTGTCTTGTAGCTAGGAGACAATTGGAATGCGAGGCGGGCTTCCCTGGCATCCATCCTCAAAGAGTGCTCTGGAGTCATTCCATATGGGATGTTTTGGAGCTGCCCAACAGGTCTCAATTGTCCCGCAGAAGGAATCCTTGAAGGGGGCATCCCACAACTCCCAATGAGGGAAAACCTGCATGGCCTTGAGATTCCTTTCCGTTCATGAAGGGCAGTCATTCACAGAAACTACAACCTGAGTCAACGTCTGATCCTTTCCGTGACTTCAGATGCATGAGATATGGGTTCAGATGTGCAGGGGGTACCTGCCTTGCCCTTGGTGACGCCCAAGTCTAGCTTGTGTTCTCAGACTTCTGTCCTCACACTACTGGCCCAGAAGCGCTCACGTTTGGAATTCCGGACCCACAATGCAGCACTCTGCCTGCCCTCTAGAAAAAATATCTTGCCTAATGAGCTGCCCAGGCACCTCAAATGAGGATCAACCTACCGGGCACTCCACTGTACCCAAATTATATAGTATAACCTGGGCACTAATGCACTGTCTGACACAACCTGAGCCCGAACCTCCTGACCAACAAGCAGGCAGCTGACCGCACACTGAGCACATCACACCCACCATGGCCTTAGGTCATCATCTATTCCCAACTGCGGTTTTCAGGCTTCCGAACCTAGACCTTTTCTCCAACCACTGCCTATGGTTGAAAATGATGCAGAAATCAGAACTCCTTCCCCATGGCAAGAGACCTTGTGATTGGCATGTTGTCCAAAGTTCAGTGTAGTTGAAACCAGTGTGGCCCATGAGGCCCCGCCCATGCTCACGGGACACATTGGTCACAAACACACATTGTGACCCTCAGCCTGAGCCCAGTCCTCAAGTAAGGCCTCTCAGTGGCTGGATGAAGAGACAGCATATGGGGCCTGCCATGCCCCTAGGCCCCAAATTTTAACCATAGTTTGGGTTGTCCCTTCAATCTTCCCCAGGGCTCTGCTTTGCAATTCCTCTTTGGTTGGGACACCTGAGGTAACAAACCTGAAAGGAGACCTCCCGTCCCACAGATTGACGAAAACAATTGGGGCCGGGCCAAATCCCAAGAGAGGAAGTTTCGTCCATGGCCCATGAGGCTTCCCCACATTCCACGGCCATCGTTGACACAAAATCCAGAGACAAAAGCCTGAGCAAGCGCCTCCGACTCGCTCTTTCTTCATATCCTGAAGAGTTCTTCTCATGGCTTGTAGATTGGGCATGCCATACCTACGTCCCCAAACCTAAGCTGATTCTGTGTTTTCCGACTTCTGTCCTCAGAGTCCTGGGCCACACACACTCCAGCCTGGGGCCCCTGGAGCGACACATTAGGACTGTGCCTACTTCATGCATGGGAATTCTGCCCATTCCATAATCCAAAATTTACAAATTAGGAGATCCCTCCAAAGTCCCCAAGGCCATCCCAATATGTAGGTCTCTTTGGACAAACAAGGGCGGTCTGACACCAGCTGAGCAACTAGCTCCACTCAAAACATAGATGGATGTCCCCAAAGAAGGAGATGGAACCTGACAGGACCCTAGGCCATAATCGGATCCATTGCTTTGGTTTACAGGCATGTCTCCTCCAAAATCCTGGATTCCAATACCAGCATAGGGGGTTTCCTGAGGCACCCATCAGAAAACATCTCATCTCCATGAGGAAAGTTGTGCATGGAACCTATGTCAAAACCTTAGGAGAATACTTCAGAGTCCCGGTGCCACTGCCCCATTCCAAGGTCCTCATGGACACAAACACACATTAGGCCCCATGCTCAGGAAAGTCCATTTCAACTCAGCCACCCCGGTTGCTCCCGCAGAGCCATCCTATCTCCACTGTCTTGTTGCTAGGAGACAATTGGAATGTGAGGCGGGCTTCCATGGCATCCATCCTCCAACGGTGCTCTGGAGTCATTCCATATGGGATGTTTTGGAGCTGCCCAACAGGTCTCAATTGTGCCGCAGAAGGAATCCTTGAAGGGGGCATCCCACAACTCCCAACGTGGGAAAACCTCCATGGCCTTGGGATTCCTCTCCGTTCTTGAAGGGGCAGTCATGCACAGAAACTTCAACCTGAGCCAACGTCTGAGCCTCGCCGTGACTTCAGATGCATGAGATATTGGTTCAGATGTGCAGGGGGTACCTGCCTTGCCCTCGGCCTGAAGCCCAGGTCTAGCTTGTGTTCTCAGACTTTTGTCCTCACACTACTGAACCAGAAGCCCTCAAGTTTGGCAATTCCGGGCCCACAATGCAGCACTCTGCCTGCCCTCTAGAAAAAATATCTTGCCTAATGAGCTGCCCAGGCTCCTCAAATGAGGATCAACCTAAACGGCACTCGACTGTACCCAAATTATATAGTGTAACCTGGTCACTAATGCACTGTCTGACACAACCTGAGCCCGAACCTCCTGAACAACAACCAGGCAGCTGACCGCACACTGAGCACATCAGACCCACCATGGCCTTAGGTCATCATCTCTTCCCAACTGCGGTTTTCAGGCTTCTGAACCTAGACCTTTTCTCCAAACACTGCCAATGGTTGAAAATGATGCAGAAATCAGAACTCCTTCCCCATGGCAAGAGACCTTGTGATTGGTATGTTGTCCAAAGTTCAGTGTAGTTTAAACCAGTGTGGCCCATGAGGCCCGGCCCCTTCTCGCGGGCCACATTGGTCACAAACACACATTGTGACCCTCAGCCTATGCCCAGTCCTCAAGTAAGGCCTCTCAGTGGCTGGATGAAGAGACAGCATATGGGGCCTGCCATGCCCCTAGGCCCCAAATTTTAACAATAGTTTGGGTTGTCCATTCACTCTTCCCCAGGGCTCTGCTTTGGAATTCCTCCTGGTTGGGACACCTGAGGTAACAAACCTGAAAGGAGACCTCCCATCCCACAGATTGACGAAAAACAATTGGGACCGTTCCAAATCCACAGAGAGGAAGATTCGTCCATGGCCCATGAGGCCTCCCCACATTCCACGGCCATCGTTGACACAAAATCCAGAGACCAAAGCCTGAGCAATTGCCTCAGACTCGCTCTTCCTTCGTATTCTGAAGATTTCTTATCATGGTTTGTAGATTGGGCCAGCCATACCTAAGTCCCCAAACCTAAGCTGAGTTTGTGTTTTCAGAATTCTGTCCTCAACGTCCTGGGCCACAAACCCTCCAGGCTGGGGCCCGTGGAGCCAAACATTAGGAATGTGCCTACACCATGCATGGGAATTTTGCCCATTCCATTGTCCAAAATTGTACCAATGAGGAGAACCCTCTAATGTCCCCGAGGCCATCCAAATATGTAGGTCTCAGTGGACAACAAGGGCGGTCTGACACCAGCTGAGCATCTACCTCCACTCATACCATAGATGGATGCCCCAGTGAAGGATATGGTACAACACAGGACCCTAGGCCATAATCGGATCCATTGCTTTGGTTTACAGTCATGATTCCTCAAAATCCTGGTTTCCAATACCAGCATAGGGGGTTTCCTGAGGCACCCATCAGAAAACATCTCGTCTCCACGAGGAAACTTGTGCATGGGACCTATGTCAAAATCTTAGGAGAATACTTCAGAGTCCCGGTGCCACCGTTCCATTCCTAGATCCTCATGGACACAAACACACATTAGGCTCCATGCTCAGGAAAGTCCATTTCAACTCAGCCACCCCGGTTGTTCCCGCAGAGCCATCCGATCTCCACTGTCTTGTACTAGGAGACAATTGGAATGCGAGGCGGGCTTCCCTGACATCCATCCTTGAACGGTGCTCTGGATACATTCCATATGGGATGTTTTGGAGCCGCCCAAAAGGTCTCAATTGTCCCGCAGAAGGAATCCTTGAAGGGAACATCCCACAACTCCCAAAGTGGGAAAACCTCCATGGCCTTGGTATTCCTCTCTGTTCATGAAGGGGCAGTCATGCACAGAAACTTCAACCTGAGCCAACGTCTGATCCTCGCCGTGACTTCAGATGCATGAGATATTGGTTCAGATGTGCAGGGGGTACCTGCCTTGCCCTCGGCCTGAAGCCCAAGTCTAGCTTGTGTTCTCAGACTTCTGTCCTCACACTACTGGCCCGGAAGCCCTCAAGTTTGGCAATTCCGGACCCACATTGCAGCACTCTGCCTGCTCTCTAGAAAAAATATATGCCTAATGAGCTGCCCAGGCACCTCAAATGAGGATCATCATACACGGCACTCGACTGTACCCAAATTACATAGTCTAACCTGGGCAATAATGCACTGTCTGACACAACCTGAGCCCGAACCTCCTGACCAACAACCAGGCAGCTGACCGCACACTGAGCACATCAGACCCACCATGGCCTTAGGTCATCATCTCTTCCCAACTGCGGTTTTCAGGCTTCCGAACCTAGACCTTATCTCCAACCACTGCCCAGGGTTGAAAATGATGCAGAAATCAGAACTCCTTCCCCATGGCAAGAGACCTTGTGATTGGCATGCTGTCCAAAGTTCAGTGTAGTTGAAACCAGGGTGGCCCATGAGGCCCGGCCCCTTCTCGCGGGCCACATTGGTCACAAACACACATTGTGACCCTCTGCGTGATCCCCGTCCTCAAGTAAGGCCTCTCAGAGGCTGGATAAACAGACAGTATATGGGGCCTGCCATGCCCCTAGGACCCAAATTTTAACCATAGTTTGGGTTGACCCTTCACTCTTCCCAAGGGCTCTGCTTTGGAATTCCTCTTTGGTTGGGACACCTGAGGTTACAAACCTGAAAGGAGACCTCCCATCCCACAGATTGACGAAAAACAATTGGGACCGGGCCAAATCCACAGAGAGGAAGATTCGTCCATTGCCCATGAGGCCTCCCCTTAATCCACGGCCATCGTTGACCCAAAATCCAGAGACCAAAGCCTGAGCAAGCGCCTAAGACTCGCTCTTTCTTCGTATCCTGAAGAGTTCTTCTCATGGTTTGTAGATTGGGCCTGCCATACCTACGTCCCCCAACCTAAGCTGAGTTTGTGTTTTCAGACTTCTGTCCTCAAAGTCCTGGGCCACATACCCTCCAGGCTGGGGCCCCTGGAGCCACACATTAGGACTGTCCCTACCCCATGCATGGGAATTCTGCCCATTCCATTGTCCAAAATTGTACAAATTAGGAGAACCCTCCAAAGTCCCCGAGGCCATCCCAATATGTAGGTCTCTGTGGACAAACAAGGGCGGTCCTACACCAGCTGACCATTACCTCCACCTATAACATAGATAGATGTCCCCAGAGAAGGATATGGTTCCAGACAGGACCCTAGGCCATATTCGGATCCATTGCTTTGGTTTAAAGGCATGTCTCCTCAAAATCCTGGATTCCAATACCAGCATAGGGGGTTTCCTGAGGCACCCATCAGAAAAAATCTCGTCTCCACGAGGAAACTTGTGCATGGGACCTATGTCAAAATCTTAGGAGAATACTTCAGAGTCCCAGTGCCACCGACCCATTCCAAGGTCCTCATGGACACAAACACACATTAGGCCCAATGCTCAGGAAAGTCCATATCAACTCAGCCAACCAGGATGCTCCCGCAGAGCCATCCGATCTCAACTGTCTTATTGCAAGGAGACAATTGGAATGCAAGGCAGGCTTCCCTGGAATCCATCCTCGAACGGTGCTCTGGAGTCATTCCATATGGGATGTTTTGGAGCTGCCCAACAGGTCTCAATTGTCCCGCGAAGGAATCCTTGAAGGGGGCATCCCACAACTCCCAAAGTGGGAAAACCTTCATGGCCTTGAGATTCCTCTCCGTTCTGGAAGGGGCAGTCATGCACAGAAACTCCAACCTGAGCCAACGTCTGATCCTCGCCGTGCCTTCAGATGCATGAGATATTGGTTCAGATGTGCAGGGGGTACCTGCCTTGCCCTCGGCCTGAAGCCCAAGTCTAGCTTGTGTTCTCAGACTTCTGTCCTCACACTACTGGCCCAGAAGACCTCACGTTTGGCAATTCTGGACCCACAATGCAGCACTCTGCCTGACCTCTAGAAAAAATATCTTGCCTAAGGAACTGCACGGGCACCTCAAATAATGATCAACCTACACGGCATTCGACTGTATCCAAATTATATAGTCTAACCTAGGCACTAATTCCCTGTCTGACACAACCTGAGCCCGAAACTCCTGACTAACAACCAGGCAGCTGACCGCACACTGAGCACATCAGACCCACCATGGCCTTAGGTCATCATCTCTTCCCAACTGCGGTTTTCAGGCTTCCGAACCTAGACCTTATCTCCAACGACTGCCCAGGGTTGAAAATGATGCAGAAATCAGAACTCCTTCACCATGGCAAGAGACCTTGTGATTGGCATGTTGTCCAAAGTTCAGTGTAGATGAAACCAGTGTGGCCCATGAGGCCCCGCCCATGCTCGCAAGCCACATTGGTCACAAACACACATTGTGACCCTCAGCCTGAGCCCAGTCCTCAAGTAAGGCCTCTCAGTGGCTGGTGAAGAGACAGCATATGGGGCCTGCCATGCCCCTAGGCCCCAAATTTTAACGATAGTTTGGCTTGTCCCTTTACTCTTCCCCAGGGCTCTGGTTTGGAATTCCTCCTGGTTGGGACACCTGAGGTAACAAACCTGAAAGGAGACCTCCAATCCCACAGATTGACAAAAAACAATTGGGACCGATCCAAATCCACAGCGAGGAAGATTCGTCCATGGCCCATGAGGCCTCCCCACATTCCACGGCCATCGTTGACACAATTCCAGAGACCAAAGCCTGAGCAATCGCCTCAGACTAGCTCTTTCTTCGTATTCTGAAGATTTCTTCTCATGGTTTGTAGATTGGACCTGCCATACCTACGTCCCCAAACCTAAGCTGAGTTTGTGTTTTCAGACTTCTGTCCTCAAAGTCCTGGGCCACACACCCTCCAGGCTGGGGCCACTGGAGCCACACATTAGGACTGTGCCTACCCCATGCATGTGAATTCTGCCCATTCCATTGTCCAAAATTGTACCAATTAGGAGAACCCTCCAAAGTCCCCGAGGCCATCTCAAAATGTAGGTCTCAGTGGACAAACAAGGGCGGTCTGACACCAGCTGAGAATCTACGTCCACTCATACCATAGATGGATGTCCCCAGAGAAGGATATGGTACCAGACAGGACCCTAGGTCATAATCGGATCCATTGCTTTGGTTTACAGTCATGACTCCTCAAAATCCTGGATTCCAATACTAGCATAGGGTGTTTCCTGAGGCACCCATCAGAAAACATCTCGTCTCCACGAGGAAACTTGTGCATTGGACCTATGTCAAAATCTTAGGAGAATACTTCAGAGTCCCGGTGCCACCGCTCCATTCCTAGGTCCTCATGGACACAAACACACATTAGGCCCCATGCTCAGTAGCTGTCCATTTCAAATCAGCTACCCCGGTTGCTCTCGCAGAGCCATCCGATCTCCACTGTCTTGTTGCTAGGGGACAATTTGAATGCGAGGCGGGCTTCCCTAACATCCATCCTCGAACGGTGCTCTGGAGTCATTCCATATGGGATGTCCTGGAGCTGCCCAACAGGTCGCAATTGTCTTGCAGAAGGAATCCTTGAAGGGGACATCTCACAACTCCCAACGTGGGAAAACCTCCATGGCCTTGAGATTCCTCTCCGTTCATGAAGGGGCAGTCATGCACAGAAACTTCAACCTGAGCCAACGTCTGAGCCTCGCCGTGACTTCAGATGCATGAATATTGGCTCAGATGTGCATGGGGTACCTGCTTTGCCCTCGGCCTGTTTCCCAAGTCTAGCTTGTGTTCTCAGACTTCTGTCCTCACACTACTGGCCCAGAAGCCCTCACGTTTGGCAATTCCGGACCCACAATGCAGCACTCTGCCTGCTCTCTAGAAAAAATATCTTGCCTAATGAGCTGCCCAGGCACCTCAAATGAGGATCATCATACACGGCACTCGACTGTACCCAAATTACATAGTCTAACCTGGGCAATAATGCACTGTCTAACACAACCTGAGCCCGAACCTTCTGACCAACAACCAGGCAGCTGACCGCACACTGAGCACATCAGACCCACCATGGCCTTAAGTCATCATCTCTTCCCAACTGCGGGTTTCAGGCTTCCGAACCTAGACCTTATCTCCAACCACTGCCCAGGGTTGAAAATGATGCAGAAATCAGAACTCCTTCCCCATGGCAAGAGACCTTGTGATTGGCATATTGTCCAAAGTTCAGTGTAGATGAAACCAGTGTGGCCCATGAGGCTCCGCCCATGCTCGGGAGCCACATTGGTCACAAACACACATTGTGACCCTCAGCTGAGCCCAGTCTTCAAGTAAGGCCTCTCAGTGGTTGGTGAAGAGACAGCATATGGGGCCTGCCATGACCCTAGGCCCCAAATTATAACCATAGTTTGGGTTGTCCCTTCACTCTTCCCCAGGGCTCTGCTTTGGAATTCCTCTTTGGATGGGACACCAGAGGTTACAAACCTGAAAGGAGACCTCCCATCCCACAGATTGAAGAAAAACAATTGGGATCGGTCCAAATCCACAGAGAAAGATTCGTCCATGTCCCATGAGGTCTCCCCACATTCCACGGCCATCGTTGACACAAAATCCAGAGACCAAAGCCTGAGCAAGCGCCTCAGACTCGCTCTTTCTTCATATCATGAAGAGTTCTTCTCATGGTTTGTAGAATGGGCCTGCCATACCTACGTCCCCTAACCTAAGCTGAGTCTGTGTTTTCAGACTTCTGTCCTCAAAGTCCTGGGCCACACACCCTCTAGGCTGGGGCCCCTGGAGCCACACATTAAGATTGTACCTACCCCATGCATAGTAATTCTGCCCATTCCATTTTCCAAAATTGTACAAATTAGGAGAACCCTCCAAAGTAACCGAGGCGATCCCAATATGTAGGTCTCAGTGGACAAACAAGGGCGGTCTGACACCAGCTGAGCATCTACCTCCACTGATACCATAGATGGATGCCCCAGTGAAGGATATAGTACCAGAAAGGACCCTAGGCCATAATCGGTTCCATTGCTTTAATTTACAGGCATGTCTCCTCAAAATCCTGGATTCCAATACCAGCATAGGGGGTTTCCTGAGGCACCCATCAGAAAAAATGTCGTCTCCATGAGGAAACTTGTGCATGGGACCTATGTCAAAATCTTAGGAGAATACTTCAGATTCCCGGTGCCACCGCCCCATTCCAAGGTCCTCATGGACACAAACACACATTAGGCCCCATGCTCAGGAAAGTCCATTTCAACTCAGCAATCCCGGTTGCTCACGCAGAGCCATCGGATCTCAACTGTCTTGTTGCTAGGAGACAATTGGAATGCGAGGCGGACTTCCCTTGCATCCATCCTCGAACGGTGCTCTGGAGTCATTCCATATGGGATGTTTTGGAGCTGCCCAACAGGTCTCAATTGTCCCGCAGAAGGAATCCTTGAAGGGGGCATTCCACAACTCCCAACGTGGGAAAACCTCCATGGCCTTGAGATTCCTCTCCGTTCATGAAGGGGCAGTCATGCACAGAAACTACAACCCGAGCCAACGACTGAATATCGCCGTGACTTCAGATGCATGAGATATTGGTTCAGATGTGCAGGGGGTACCTGCCTTGCCCTCGGCCTGAAGCCCAAGTCTAGCTTGTGTTCTCAGACTTCTGTCCTCACACTACTGGCCCAGAAGCCCTCAAGTTTGGCAATTCCGGACCCACAATGCAGCACTCTGCCTGCACTCTAGAAAAAATATCATGCCTAATGAGCTGCCCAGGCACCTCAAATGAGGATCAAACTACACGGCACTCGACTGTACCCAAATTGTAGAGTCTAACCTCGGCACAAATGCACTGTCTGACACAACCTAAGCCCGAACCTCCTGACCAACATCCAGGCAGCTGACCGCACACTGAGCACATCATACCCACCATGGCCTTAGGTCATCATCTCTTCCCAACTGCGGTTTCAGGCTTCCGAACCTAGACCTTATCTCCAACCACTGCCCAGGGTTGAAAATGATGCAGAAATCAGAACTCCTTCCCCATGGCAAGAGACCTTGTGATTGGCATGTTGTCCAAAGTTCAGTGTAGTTGAAACCACTGTGGCCCATGAGGCACCGCTCATGCTCCCGAGCCACATTGGTCACAAACATACATTGTGACCCTCAGCCTGAACCCAGTCCTCAAGTAAGGCCTCTCAGTGGCTGGATGAAGAGACAGCATATGGGGCCTGCCATGCCCCTAGGCCCCAAATTTTAACCATAGTTTGGGTTGTCCCTTCACTCTTCCCCAGGGCTCTGCTTTGGAATTCCTCTTTGGTTGGGACACCTGAGGTAACAAACCTGAAAGGAGACCTCCCATCCCACAGATTGACGAAAAACAATTGGGACTGGGCCAAATCCACAGAGAGGAATATTCGTCCATTGCCCATGAGGCCTCCCCCCATTCCACGGCCATCGTTGACACAAAATCCAGAGACCAAAGCCTGAGCAAGCGCCTCAGACTCTCTCTATCTTCAAATCCTGAAGAGTTCTTCTCATGGTTTGTAGATTGGGCCTGCCATACCTACGTCCCCAAACCTAAGCTGAGTTTGTGTTTTCAGACTTCTGTCCTCAAAGTCCTGGCCACACACCCTCCAAGCTGGGGCCCCTGGAGCCACACATTAGGACTGTGCCTACCTCATGCATGGGAATTCTGCCCATTCCATTGTCCAAAATTGTACAAATTAGGAGAACCCTCCAAAATCCCCGAGGCCATCCCAATATCTAGGTCTCTTTGGACAAACAAGGGCGGTCTGACACCAGCTTAGCATCTACCTCGACTCATACTATAGATGGATGTCCCCAGTGAAGGATATGGTACCAGAAAGGACCCTAGGCCATAATCGGATCCATTGCTTTGGTTTACAGGCATGTCTCCTCAAAATCCTGGATTCCAATACCAGCATAGGGGGTTTCCTGAGGCACCCATCAGAAAAATTCTCGTCTCCACGAGGAAACTTGTGCATGGGACCTATGTCAAAAATTTAGGAGAATACTTCAGAGTCGCGGTGCCACCGCCCCATTCCAAGGTCCTCATCGACACAAACACACATTAGGCCCCATGCTCAGGAAAGTCCATTTCAACTCAGCCACCCCGGTTGCTCCCGCAGAGCCATCCGATCTCAACTGTCTTGTTGCTAGGAGACAATTGGAATGCGAGGCGGACTTTCCTGGCATCCATCCTCGAACGGTGCTCTGGAGTCATTCCATATGGGATGTTTTGGAGCTGCCCAACATGTCTCAATTGTCCCGCAGAAGGAATCCTTGAAGGGGGCATCCCACAACTCCCAACGTGGGAAAACCTCCATGGCCTTGAGATACCTCTCTGTTCATGAAGGGGCAGTCATGCACAGAAACTACAACCAGAGCCAACGACTGAATTCGCCGTGACTTCAGATGCATGAGATATTGGTTCAGATGTGCAGGGGGTACCTGCCTTGCCCTCGGCCTGAAGCCCAAGTCTAGCTTGTGTTCTCAGACTTCTGTCCTCACACTACTGGCCCAGAAGCCCTCACGTTTGGCAATTCCGGACCCACAATGCAGCACTCTGCCTGCTCTCTAGCAAAAATATCGTGCCTAATGAGCTGCCCAGGCACCTCAAATGAGGATCAAACTACACGGTACTCGACTGTACCCAAATTGTAGAGTCTAACCTTGGCACAGATGCACTGTCTGACACAACCTGAGCCCGAACCCCCTGACCAACATCCAGGCAGCTGACCGCACACTGAGCACATCAGAACCACCATGGCCTTAGGTCATCATCTCTTCCCAACTGCGGTTTCAGGCTTCCGAACCTAGACCTTATCTCCAACCACTGCCCAGGGTTGAAAATGATGCAGAAATCAGAACTCCTTCCCCATGGCAAGAGACCTTGTGATTGGCATGTTGAGCAATGTTCAGCGTAGTTGAAACCAGTGTGGCCAATGAGGCCCTGCCCATGCTCGCAAGCCACATTGGTCACAAACACACATTGTGACCCTCAGCCTGAACCCAGTCCTCAAGTAAGGCCTCTCAGTGGCTGGATGAAGAGACAGCATATGGGGCCTGCCATGCCCCTAGGCCCCAAATTTTAACCATATTTTGGGTTGTCCCTTCACTCTTCCCCAGGGCTCTGCTTTGGAATTACTCTTTGGTTGGGACACCTGAGGTTACAAACCTGAAAGGAGACCTCCCATCCCACAGATTGACAAAAAACAACTGGGACCAGGCCAAATCCCAAGAGATGAAGATTCGTCCATGGCCCATTAGGCCTCCCCTCATTCCACGACCATCGTTGACACAAAATCCAGAGTCCAAAGCCTGAGCAAGCGCCTCAGACTCGCTCTTTCTTCATATCCTGAAGAGTTCTTCTCATGGTTTGTAGATTGGGCCTGCAATTCCTGCGTCCCCAAACCTAAGCTGAGTTGGTGTTTTCAGACTTCTGTCCTCAAAGTCTTGGGCCACACACCCTTTAAGTTAGGGCCACTGGAGCCACACATTAGGACTGTGCCTACCCCATGCATGGGAATTCTGCCCATTCCATTGTCCAAAATTGTACAAATTAGGAGAACCCTCCAAAGTCCCCGAAGCCATCCCAATATGTAGATCTCTGTGGACAAACAACTGCGGTCTGACACCAGCTGAGCATCTACCTGCACTCATACCATAGATGGATGTCCCAAGAGAAGGAGATGGAACCAACAGGACCCTAGGCCATAATCGGATCCATTGCTTTGGTTTACAGGCATGTCTCCTCAAAATCCTGGATTCCAATACCAGCAAAGGGGGTTTCCTGAGGCACTTATCAGAAAAATCTCATCTCCACGAGGAAACTTGTGCATGGGTCCTATGTCAAAATATTAGGAGAATATTTCAGAGTCCCGGTGGCACCGCCCCATCCCAAGGTCCTCTTGGACACAAACACATATTAGTCCCCATGCTCAGGAAAGTTGATTTCAACTCAGCCACCCCAGTTGCTCCCGCAGATCCATCCGATCTCAACTGTCTTGTTGCTAGGAGACAATTGGAGTGCGAGGTGGGCTTCCCTGGCATCCATCCTCCAACGGTGCTCTGGAGTCATTCCATATGGGATGTTTTGGAGCTGCCCAACAGGTCTCAATTGTCCCGCAGAAGGAATCCGTGAAGGGGGCATCCCACAACTCCCAACCTGGGAAAACCTCCATGGCCTTGAGGTTCCTTTCCGTTCAAGAAGGGACAGTCATGCACAGAAACTGCTACCTGAGCCAACGTCTGATCCTTGCCATGACCTCAGATCATGAGATATTGGTTCAGATGTGCAGGGGGTACCTGCCTTACCCTCGACCTGAAGCCCAAGTCTAGCTTGTGTTCTCAGACTTCTGTCCTCACACTACTGGCCCAGAAGCCCTCAAGTTTGGCAATTCTGGACCCACAATGCAGCACTCTGCCTGCCCTCTAGAAAAAATATCTTGCCTAATGAGCTGCCCAGGCACCTCAAATGAGGATCAACCTACACGGCACTCGACTGTACCCAAATTATATAGTCTAACCTTGGCACAGATGCACTGTCTGACACAACCTGAGCCCGAACCTCCTGACCAACAACCAGGTAGCTGACCGCACACTGAGCACATCATACCCACCATGGCCTTAGGTCATCATCTCTTCCCAACTGCGGTTTTCAGGCTTCTGAACCTAGACCTTATCTCCAACCACTGCCCAGGGTTGAAAATGATGCAGAAATCAGAAATCCTTACCCATGGCAAGAGACCTTGTGATTGGCATGTTGTCCAAAGTTCAGTGTAGTTGAAACCAGTGTGGCCCATGAGGCCCCGCCCATGCTCGCAAGCCACATTGGTCACAAACACACATTGTGACCCTCAGCCTAAGCCCAGTCCTCAAGTAAGGCCTCTCAGTGACTGGATGAAGAGACAGCATATGGGGCCTGCCATGCCCCTAGGCCCCAAATTTTAACCATAGTTTGGGTTGTCCCTTCACTCTTCCCCAGGGCTCTGCTTTGGAATTCCTCTTTGGTTGGGACACCTGAGGTAACAAACCTGAAAGGAGACCTCCCATCCCACAGATTGACGAAAAACAATTGGGACCGGGCCAAATCCACAGAGAGGAAGATTCGTCCATGGCCCATGTGGCCTCCCCACATTCCACGGCCATCGTAGACACAAAATCCAGAGACCAAAGCCTGAGCAAGAGCCTCAGACTCGCTCTTTCTAAATATCCTGAAGAGTTCTTCTCATGGTTGTAGATTGGGCCTCCCATACCTATGTCCCCAAACCTAAGCTGAGTTGGTGTTTTCAGACTTCTGTCCTCAAAGTCTTGGGCCACACACCCTTTAAGCTAGGGCCACTGGAGCCACACATTAGGACTGTGCCTACCCCATGCATGGGAATTCTGCCAATTCCATTGTCCAAAATTGTACAAATTAGGAGAACCCTCCATAGTCCCCGAGGCCAACCCAATATGTACGTCTCTTTTACAAACAAAGGCAGTCTGACACCAGCTGAGCATCTACCTCCACTCTTACCATAGATGGATGACCCAGAGATGGAGATGGAACCAGACAGGACCCTAGGCCATAATAGGATCCATTGCTTTTGTTTACAGGATGTCTCCTCAAAACCTGGATTCCAATACCAGCATAGGGTGTTTCCTGAGGCACCATCAGAAAAAATCTCGTCTCCACGAGGAAACTTGTGCATGGGACCTATGTCAAAATATTAGGAGAATACCTCAGAGTCCCGGTGCCACCACCCCATTCCAAGGTTCTCATAGACACACACATATTAGGCCCCATGCTCAGGAAATTCCATTTCAACTCAGCCACCCCGGTTGCTCTCGCAGAGCCATCCGTTCTCAACTGTCTTGTTGCTAGGAGACAATAGGAATGCGAGGCGTGCTTCCCTGGCATCCATCCTCGAACGGTGTTGTGGAGTCATTCCATATGGGATGTTTTGGAGCTGCCCAACAGGTCTCAATTGTCCCACATACGGAATCCTTGAAGGGGGCATCCCACAACTCCCAACGTGGGAAAACCTCCATGACCTTGAGATTCCTCTCCGTTCATGAACGGGCAGTCATGCACAGAAACTCCAACCTGAGCCAACGTCTGATCCTCGCCGTGACTTCAGATGAATGAGATATTGTTTCAGATGTGCAGGGGGTACCTGCCTTGCCCTCGGCCTGAAGCCCAAGTGTAGCTTGTGGTCTCAGACTTCTGTCCTCACACTCCTGGCCACGATGCCCTCAAGTTTGGCAATTCCGGACCCACTATGCAGCACTCTGCCTGCCCTCTAGAAAAAAAATTGTTGCATCAGGAGCTGCCCAGGCAGCTTAAATGAGGTTAAACCTACACAGCACTCGACGTTACCCAATTAGATAGTCTAACCTGGGCACTAATGCACTGTCGAACACAACCTGAGCCCGGACCTCCTGACCAATACCCAGAAAGCTGACCGCACACTGAGCACATAAAAACCGCCATGGCCTTAGGTCATCATCTCTTCTCTACCTCCGTTTTCAGGCTTCAGAACCGAGACCTTATCTCCAATCACTGCACAGCGGTGTGTCTGATGCAGAAATCAGAACTCTTCCTGACCCATGGCAAGAACCCTTGTGGTTGGCACGTTGTCCAACGTTCAGTGTAGGAGAAACCAGCATTCACCCTGAGGCCCCGCCCATTCTTGAGTGCGACGAGGGCATACATACGCATTGTGACCCTCAGCATGAGTCCTGTCCTCTAGTAAGTCCTCTCAGTGGCTGGACCATTAGATGTCATAATGGGCTTGACATGTCCCTAGGCCCCAATTTTTAACCAGATTTCTGATTGTCCAGTCGCCCCTCCCCAGGCCTTTACTCTGGAATCCCTCATTTGGTGGGACACCTGAGGTTAAAAAAGAAAACAACAACAACAACAACAAAACGGAATTCTTGCAGCCCACAGAATGACCCCAAACTCTTTGGCGGGGCCAAACCACCAGAGAGTACGACTCGTCGATTTCCCATGAAGTCACCCAGAAATTCCACGACCATGAGTGACACGATATCCAGAGACAAAAACTTGAGCAGGAGCCTCACACTCGCCCTTTTTTCAAATCCCGAAGAGTTCTCCTCATGATCTGTAGGTCCGTCCTGCAATACCTAAGACCGAAACATAAGCCGAGTTTGTGTTCAGACAACTGTCCAAACAGCCCTGGCCTACACAACCTACAGGCTCAGGCCTCTGGAGCCAAACCTGAGGACTGTACTTGCCCTCTCCAAGGGAATTGTGTGTGCCCATTCCAATGGCCACAACCCTTCGAATAGGATAAACCTCCAAAGTCCCTGATCCATCTCAATAGTGGTGGCTTCCCAGGAAAAACAGGGGCAATCTGAGCCCAACTGAGCACCTACCTGCACTCAGACCCATAGACAGATGTCCCCAGAGGTAAAAAGGAAAGAACAGGCACCTAGGCACTAATCAGATCCATTGATTTGTTTTCCAGGAATCTCTCCTCAGACGCCTGGATATCAAAACAGCATATAGCTGTTTCTTGACTCACCCAACAGAAAACATCTCATCTACACATGGGAAACTTGCACGTTGGAGCTATGTCAAAGCCTCTGTTTAAAATAACCCTTTAGGGCCCCAGTGCCACCGCTTCATTCCAAGGTCTCCATAGACACAAAAGCACATTAGGACACGTCCCCAGGGGTATCCATTTAAACTCAGCGTCCTCGGTTGCTCCCCACAGATCCAGGAGATCTAACCTGTCTTGTTTCTAGGAGAAAATTGGAATACGAGGATGGCTACCCAGCCATCCATCCTTAGAACCCTGCTCAGAATCATTGACCTGGAGCCAAACAACAGGTCTCAATTGTCCTGCAGAAGACTCTCTGCAGTTTGGAGCTTCTCACAATTCCCATCGTGGGAAAACCCCCATGGCCTCGTGGTGCACCCCATTCATGAAGGGGCCATCAGGGTCAGAAACTCCAATCTGAGCGATCGTCTGATCCTCGCCCTGACTTCAGATGCACGAGATCTCGATTCAGGTCTGTACATTCTGCCTGCCATGGCCTCACCCAGTAATCTAAGCCTAGCTTGTGTTCTCAGACTTTGGTCGTCAGACTACTGGCCCACAAGCCCTCCAGTTTGGCAATCCAGAACTACAATGCAGCACCCTGCCAGCCCTCCAGAATAAAAACATTGCCCTCTGGGGCTACCCAGTAACCCCAAATGAGGATCAACCTGAACCGACCTTGGCTGTACCCCAAATACATTGGATGACCAGGGCACTAATGCCCTTTCTGACACAGGCTGAGCCTGGACCCCTCTGGCCCCTCCCAGACAGCTGGCCGCACACTGAGCACATCGAGCCGCCGTGGCCTTAGGTCGTCATCCCTTCCCAACCTCGGTTTTCAGGTTTCAGAACCTAGACCTTATCTCCAATCACTGCCCAGGGTTGAAGGTGATGCAGAAATCAGAACTCCTTCCCCATGGCAAGAAACCTTGTGGTTGGCATGTTGTCCAACGTTCAGTTGTGTTGAAACCAGTGTGGCCCATGATGCCCTGCCCATGCTCGCCGGCCACTTTGGTCACAAATGCACATGGTGACCCTCAGGCTGAGCCCAGTCCTCAAGTAAGGCCAGTCAGTGGCTGGATGAAGAGATAACATATTGGGCTTGCCATGCCCCTAGGCCCCAATTTTTAACCATAGTTCGGGTTGTCCCTTCAGTCTTCCCCACGGCTTTGCTTTGGAATTCCAATTTAGGTGGGACACCTGAGGTAACAAAACTGAAATGAGTACACCCATCCCACAGATTGACGACAAGCAATTGGGAATTGGGCCAAATCCTCAGAGAGGAAGATTCGTCCATGGCCCATGAGGCCTCCCCGACATTGCACGGCCATCGCTGATACAAAATCCAGAGACAAAAGCCTGAGCAAGCGCCTCAGAATCGCACTTTCTTCATATCCTGAAGAGTTCTTCTCATGGTTTGTAGATCGGGCCTGCCATACCTACGTCCTCAAACCTAAGCTGAGTTTGTGTTTTCAGACTTCTGTCCTCAAAGTCTTGGGCCACACTCCCTCCAGGCTGGGTTTCTGGAGCCACACATTAGGACTGTGCCTACCAATCCATGGGAATTCTTCCCATTCCATGGTCCAAAATCATACAAATTAGGAGAAACCTCCAAAGTCCCTGAGGCCATCCCAATAGTGTAGGTCACTCGGAACAAACAAGGGATGTCTGACAACAGCTGATAATCGACCTCCACTCATACCATTGATGGATGTCCCCAGAGAAGAAGATTGAAACAGACAGGACCCTAGGCCATAATAGGATCCAGTGCTTTGGGTTACAAGCATGTGTCCTCAAAAGCCTGATTCCAATACGAGCATAGGTGTTTTCCTGAGGCACCCATCAGAACTCATCTCGTCTCCACAAGGAAACCTGTGCATGGGAGCCATGTCCACAGCTTAGCAGAGTACTTCAGTGTCCCGGTGCCACCGCCCCATTCCAAGGCCCTCATGGATACAAAAACACATTAGGACCCATCCTCAGGAAAGTCCATTTCAACTCAGCCACCCCTGTTGCTCCGGCAGAGCCATCAGATCTAAACTGTCTTGCTATTAGGTGACAATTGGAATGCGAGGCGGGCTTCCCAGGCATCCATCCACAAACGGTGCTCTGGAGTCATTCCATATCGGATGTCCTGGAGCTGTCCAACAGGTCTCAATTGTCCCGCAGAAGGAATCCTTGAAGGGGGCATCCCACAACTCCCAACGTGGGAAAACCTCAATGGCCTCGAGATTCCGCTCCCTTAATGAAGCGGCCGTCATGCACAGAAACTCCAACCAGAGCCAATGGCTGACCTCGCCCTGACTTCAGATGCATGAGATATTGGTTCAGATCGGCAGGGGGTACCTGCCGTGCCCTGACCCTGAAACCCAAGTCTAGCTTGTCTTCTCAGACTTCCGTCCTCACACTCCTAGCCCCGAAGCCCTCCAGTGTGGCAATTCCGGACCTACAATGCAGCACGCTGCCTGCCCTCTAGAAAAAAAATGATTGCCTCATGAGCTGCCCAGCACCTTAAATGAGGAAAAACCTACACAGCACTCGACTTTACCCAAATTATATAGTCTAACCTGGGCACTAATGCACTGTCGAACACAACCTGAGCCCGGACCTCCTGACAAACACCCAGAAAGCTGACCGCACATTGAGCACATAAAACCCGCCATGGCCTTAGGTCTTCATCTCTTTCCTACCTCAGTTTTCAGGCTTCAGAACCGAGACCTTATCTCCAATCACTGCCCAGCGGTGTGTGTGATGCAGAAATCAGAACTCCTCCTTACCCATGGCATGAACCCTTGTGGTTGGCACGTTGTCCAACGTTCAGTGTAGGAGAAACCAGCATTCACCCTGAGGCCCCGCCCATTCTTGAGTGCGACAAGGGCATACACATTCATTGTGGCCCTCAGCATGAGTCCTGTCCTCTAGTAAGTCCTCTCAGTGGCTGGACCATTAGATGTCATAATGGGCTTGACATGTCCCTAGGCCCCAATGTTTAACCAGATTTCTGATTGTCCAGTCGCCCCTCCCCAGGGCTCTACTCTGGAATCCCTCATTTGGTGGGACACCTGAGGTTAAAAACAACAACAACAACAACAACAACAACAAAAACGGACTTCCTCCAGCCCACAGAATGACCCCAAACTCTTTGGACGGGCCAAACCACCAGAGAGTAAGACTCCTCCATTTCCCATGAAGTCACCCGGCAATTTCACGACCATGAGTGACACGATATCCAGAGACAAAAACTTGAGCAGGAGCCTCACACTCGCCATTCTTTCAAATCCCGAAGAGTTCTCCTCATGGTCTGTAGGTCAGTCCTGCCATACCTATGACCCGAAACATAAGCCGAGTTTGTGTTTTCAGACAACTGTCCAAACAGCCCTGGCCTACACAACCTACAGGCTCAGGCCCCTGGAGCCAAACCTGAGGACTGTACTTGCCCTCTCCAAGGGAATTGTGTGTGCCCATTCCAATGGCCACAACCCTTCTAATAGGAAAAACCTCCAAAGTCCCTGATCCATCTCAATAGTGGTGGCTTCCCAGGAAAAACAGGGGCAATCTGAGCCCAACTGAGCACCTACCTGCACTCAGACCCATAGACAGATGTCCCCAGAGGTAAAAAGGAAAGAACAGGCCCCTAGGCACTAATCAGATCCATTGCTTTGGTTTCCAGGCATCTCTCCTCAGAGGACTGGATTTCAAAAGCAGCTCTAGCTGTTTCTTGACTCACCGATCAGAAAACATCTCATCTACACATGGGAAACTTGCACGTTGGAGCTGTGTCAAAGCCTCTGTTTAGGAGAACCCTTTAGGGCGCCAGTGCCACCGCTTCATTCCAAGGTCTCCATAGACACAAAAGCACATTAGGACCCATCCCCAGGGTTGTCCATTTCAACTCAGCGTCCTCGGTTGCTCCCCACAGATCCAGGAGATCTAACCTGACTTGTTGCTAGGAGGCAATTGGAATGCGAGGTGGGATACCCAGCCATCCATCCTTAGAACCCTGCTCAGAATCATTGGCCTGGAGCCAAACAACAGGTCTCAATTGTCCTGCAGAAGACTCTCTGCAGTTTGGAGCTTCTCACAACTCCCATCGTGGGAAAACCCCCATGGCCTCGCGATGCCCCCCCATTCATGAAGGGGCCATCAGGGACAGAAACTCCAACCTGAGCGATCGTCTGATCCTCGCACTGAATACAGATGCACGAGATCTCGATTCAGGTCTGTAGATTGTGCCTGCCATGGCCTCACCCAGAAACCTAAGCCTAGCTTGTGTTCTCAGCTTTTGTCGTCAGACTACTGGCCCAAAAGCCCTCCAGTTTGGCAATCCAGAACTACAACGCAGCACTCTGACTGCCCTCCAGAAGAAAAACATTGTCCTCTGGGTCTACCCAGTAACCCCAAATGAGGATCAACCTGCACCGACCATGGCTGTAACCCAAATACATAGGCTGACCAGGACACTGATGCCCTTTCTGACACAGCCTGAGCCTGGACCTCTTGGCAACTCCCAGACAACTGGCCGCACACTGAGCACATCGAGGCGCCGTGGCCTTAGGTCGTCATATATTCCCAACCTCGGTTTTCAGGTTTCAGAACCTAGACCTTATCTCCAACCACTGAGCAGGGTTGAAGGTGATGTAGAAATCAGAACTCCTTCGCCATGGCAAGAAACCTTGTGGTTGGCATGTTGTCCAACGTTCAGTGTAGTTGAAACCAGTGTGGCCCATGAGGCCCCGCCCATGCTCGCAGGCCACATCGGTCACAAACACACATTGTGACCCTCAGGCTGAGTCCAGTCTTCAAGTAAGGCCACTCAGTGGCTGGATGAAGAGATAGCATATTGGGCTTGCCATGCCCCTAGGCCCCAATTTTTAACCATAGTTCGGGTTGTCCCTTCAGTCTTCCCCACAGCTTTGCTTTGGAATTCCTCTTTTGGTGGGATACCTGAGGTAACAAACCTGAAAGGAGACATCTCATCCCACAGATTGACGAAAAGCAATTGGGAATCGGGCCAAATCCTCAGAAAGGAGGATTCGTCCATGGCCCATGAGGCCTCCCCGACATTCCACGGCTATCGCTGATACAAAATCCAGAGACAAAAGCCTGAGCAAGCGCCTCAGACTCGCACTTTCTTCATATCCTGAAGAGTTCTTCTCATGGTTTGTAGAGCCGGCCTGCCATACCTACGTCACCAAACCTAAGCTGAGTTTGTGTTTTCAAATTCTGTCCTCAAAGTCTTGGGCCACACACCCTCCAGGCTGGGCCCCTGGAGCCACACATTAGGACTGTGCCTACCAATCCATGGGAATTCTGCCCATTCCATGGTCCAAAATCGTACAAATTAGGAGAAACCTCCAAAGTCCCTGAGGCCATCCCAATAGTGTAGGTCACCCGGAACAAACAAGGGCTGTCTGACACCAGCTGATAATCGACCTCCACTCATACCATAGATGGATGTCCCTAGAGAAGAAGATTGAACCAGACAGGACCCTAGTCCATAATAGGATCCATTGCTTTGGGTTACAGGCATGTGTCCTCAAAAGCCTGATTCCAATACAAGCATAGGGGTTTTCCTGAGGCACCCATCAGAACTCATCTCGTCTCCACAAGGAAACCTGTGCATGGGAGCCATGTCCAAAGCTTAGGAGAGTACTTCAGGGTCCCGGTTCCACCGCCCCATTCCAAGGACCTCATGGACACAAAAACACATTAGGACCCATCCTCAGGAAAGTCCATTTCAACTCAGCCACCCCGGTTGCTCCCGCAGAGCCATCAGATCTAAACTGTCTTGTTGCTAGGAGACAATTGGAATGCGAGGCGGGCTTCCCAGGCATCAATCCGCGAACGTTGCTCTGGAGTCATTCCATATCGGATGTCCTGGAGCTTTTCAACAGGTCAATTGTCCCGTAGAAGGAATCCTTGAAGGGGGCATCCCACAACTCCCAACGTGGGAAAACCTCAATGGCCCCAAGATTCCGCTCCCATCATGAAGCTGCCGTCATGCACAGAAACTCCAACCTGAGCCAACGGCTGATCCTCGCCCTGACATCAGATGCATGAGATATTGGTTCAGATCTGCAGGGGGTACCTGCCGTGCCCTGGCCCTGAAACCCAAGTCTAGCTTGTCTTCTCAGACTTTCGTCCTCACACTCCTGGACCCAAATCCCTCAAGTTTGGCAATTCCGGACCGACAATGCAGCACACTGCCTGCCCTCTAGAAAAAAAATTATTGCCTCATGAGCTGCCCAGTCACCTTCAATGAGGATAAACCTACACAGCACTCGACGTTACCCAAATTACATAGTCTATCCTGGGCACTAATCCACTGTCGAACACAACCTGAGCCCGGACCTCCTGACCAACACCCAGGAAGCTGACCGCACACTGAGCACATAAAACCAGCCATGGCCTTAGGTCATCATCTCGTCCCTACCACCGTTTTCAGGCTTCAGAACTGAGACCTTATCACCAATCACTGCCCAGGGGTGTGTGTGATGCAGAAATCAGAACACATCCTTACCCATGGCAAGAACCCATGTGGTTGGCACGTTGTCCAATGTTCAGTGTAGGAGAAACCAGCATTCACACTGAGGCCCCGCCCATTCTTGAGTGCGACGAGGGCATACACACGCATTGTGACCCTCAGCATGAGTCCTGTCCTCTAGTAAGTCCTCTCAGTGGCTGGACCATTAGATGTCATAATGGGCTTGACATGTCCCTAGGCCCCATTTTTTAACCAGATTTCTGATTGTCCAGTCGCCCCACCCCAGGGCTCTACTCTGGAATCCCTCATATGTTGGGACACCTTAGGTTAAAAAAGAAAACAACAACAACAACAACAAAAAAAAAAACGGACTTCTTCCAGCCCACAGATTGACCCCAAACTCTTTGGACGGGGCCAAACCACCAGAGAGTAAGACTCGTCCATTTCCCATGAAGTCACCCAGAAATTCCACGACCATGAGTGACACGATATCCAGAGACAAAAACTTGAGCAGGAGCCTCACACTCGCCCTTCTTTCAATTCCCGAAGAGTTCTCCTCATGGTCTGTAGGTCAGTCCTGCCATACCTATGACCCGAAACATAAGCCGAGTTTGTGTTTTCAGACAACTGTCCAAACAGCCCTGGCCTACACAACCTACAGGCTCAGGCCCCTGGAGCCAAACCTGAGGACTGTACTTGCCCTCTCCAAGGGAATTGTGTGTGCCCATTCCAATGGCCACAACCCTTCTAATAGGATAAACCTCCAAAGTCCCTGATCCATCTCAATAGTGGTGGCTTCCCAGGAAAAACAGGGGCAATCTGAGCCCAACTGAGCACCTACCTGCACTCAGACCCATAGACAGATGTCTCCAGAGGTAAAAAAGGAAAGAACAGGCCCCTAGGCACTAATCAGATCCATTGCTTTGGTTTCCAGGCATCTCTCCTCAGAGGCCTAGATATCAAAACAGCATATAGCTGTTTCTTGACTCACCCATCAGAAAACATCTCATCTACACATGGGAAACTTGCACGTTGGAGCTGTGTCAAAGCCTCTGTTTAGGAGAACCCTTTAGGGCCCCAGTGCCACCGCTTCATTCCAAGGTCTCCATAGACACAAAAGCACATTAGGACCCATCCCCAGAGGTGGCCATTTCAACTCAGCGTCCTCGGTTGCTCCCCACAGATCCAGCAGATCTAACCTGTCTTATTGCTAGGAGACAATTGGAATGCGAGGTGGGCTACCCAGCCATCCATCCTTAGAACCCTGCTCAGAATCATTGGCCTGGAGCCAAACAACAGGTCTCAATTGTCCTGCAGAAGACTCTATGCAGTTTGCAGCTTCTCACAACTCCCATCGTGGGAAAACCCCCATGGCCTCGTGATGCTCCCCCATTCATGAAGGGGCCATCAGGGACAGAAACTCCAACCTGAGCGATCGTCTGATCCTCGCCCTGACTTCAGATGCACGAGATCTCGATTCAGGTATGTAGATTGTGCCTGCCATGGCCTCACCCAGAAACCTAAGCCTAGCTTGTGTTCTCAGACTTTGGTCGTCAGACTACTGGCCCACAAGTCCTTCAGTTTGGCAATCCGGAACTACAATGCAGCACTCTGCCTGCCCTCCAGAAGAAAAACATTTTCCTCTGGGGCTACCCAGTAACCCCAAATGAGGATCAACCTGCACCGACCTTGGCTGTACCCCAAATACATAGGCTAACCAGGGCACTAATGCCCTTTCTGACACAGCCTGAGCCTGGACCCCCTGGCCCCTCCCAGACAGCTGGCCGCACACTGAGCACATCGAGCCGCCGTGGCCTTAGGTCGTCATCTTTTCCCAACCTCGATTTTCAGGTTTCAGAACCTAGACCTTATCTCCTATCACTGCCCAGTGTTGAAGGTGATGCAGAAATCAGAACTCCTTCCCCATGGCAAGAAGCCTTGTGGTTGGCATGTTGTCCAACGTTCAGTGTAGTTGAAACCAATGTGGCCCATGATGCCCCGCCCATGCTCGCGGGCCACATTGGTCACAAACCCACATTGTGACCCTCAGGCTGAGCCCAGTCCTCAAGTAAGGCCACTCAGTGGCTGGATGAAGAGATAACATATTGGGCTTGCCATGCTCTAGGCCCCAATTTTTAACCATAGTTCGGGTTGTCCCTTCAGTCTTCCACACGGCTTTGTTTTGGAATTCCTCTTTTGGTGGGACACCTGAGGTAACAAACCTGAAAGGAGACCCCCCATCCCACAGATTGACGAAAAGCAATTGGGAATCGGGCCAAATCCTCAGAGAGGTAGATTCGTCCATGGCCCATGAGGCCTCCCCGACATTCCACGGCCATCGCTGATACAAAATACAGAGACAAAAGCCTGAGCAAGCGCCTCAGACTCCCATTTTCTTCATATCCTGAAGAGTTCTTCTCATGGTTTGTAGATCGGGCCTGTCATACCTACGACCCCAAACCTAAGCTGAGTTTGTGTTTTCAGACGTCTGTCCTCAAAGTCTTGGGCCACACTCCCTCCAGGCTGGGACCCTGGAGACACACATTAGGACTGTGCCTACCAATCCATGGGAATTCTGCCCATTCCATGGTCCAAAATCGTACAAATTAGGAGAAAGCTCCAAAGTCCCTGAGGCCATCCCAATAGTGTAGGTCTCCCAGAACAAACAAGGACTGTCTGACACCAGCTGATAATCGACCTCCACTCATACCATAGATGGATGTCCCCAGAGAAGAAATTGAACCAGACAGGACCCTAGGCTATAATAGGATCCATTGCTTTGGGTTACAGGCATGTGTCCTCAAAAGCCTGATTCCATTACGAGCATAGGGGTTTTCCTGAGGCACCCATCAGAACTCATCTCGTCTCCCAAGGAACCTGTGCATGGGAGCCATGTCCAAAGCTTAGGAGAGTACTTCAGGGTCCCGGTGCCACCGCCCCATTCCAAGGCCCTCATGGACACAAAAACACATTAGGACCCATTCAGGAAAGTCCATTTCAACTCAGCCACCCCGGTTGCTCCGGCAGAGCCATCAGATCTAAACTGTCTTGTTGCTAGGAGAGAATTGGAATGCGAGGCGGGCTTCCCAGGCATCCATCCACGAACGGTGCTCTGGAGTCATCCATATGGGATGTCCTGGAGCTGTCCAACAGGTCTCAATTGTCCCGCAGAAGGAATCCTCGAAGGGGGCATCCCACAACTCCCAACGTGGGAAAACCTCAATGGCCCCGAGATTCTGCTCCCTTCATGAAGCGGCCATCATGCACAGAAACTCCAACCTGAGCCAACGTCTGATCCTCGCCCTGACTTCAGATGCATGAGATATTGATACAGATCTGCAGGGGGTACCTGCCGTGCCCTCACCCTGAAACCCAAGTCTAGCTTGTCTTCTCAGACGTCCGTCCTCACACTCCTAGCCCCGATGCCCTCAAGTTTGGCAATTCCCAACCCACAATGCAGCACTCTGCCTGCCCTCTAGAAAAAAAATTGTTGCCTCATGAGCTGCCCAGGCAGCTTACATGAGGATAAACCTACACAGCACTCGACGTTACCCAAATTATATAGTCTAACCTGGGCACTAATGCACTGTCGAACACAACCTGAGCCCGGACCTCCTGACCAATACCCAGAATGCTGACCGCACACTGAGCACATAAAACCCGCCATGGCCTTATGTCATCATCTCTTCCCTACCTCCGTTTTCAGGCTTCAGAACCGAGAGCTTATCTCCAATCACTGCCCAG
This sequence comes from Mustela nivalis, assembly GCF_964662115.1. NCBI lineage: Eukaryota > Metazoa > Chordata > Mammalia > Carnivora > Mustelidae > Mustela > Mustela nivalis. The sequence continues at coordinate 1,526,018 of NW_028136526.1, forward strand.
GGGTGAGTCTGATGCAGAAATCAGAACTCCCCCTTACCCATGGCAAGAACCCTTGTGGTTGGCACGTTGTCCAACGTTCAGTGTAGGAGAAACCAGCATTCAACCTGAGGCCCCGCCCATTCTTGCGTGCGACGAGGGCATACATACGCATTGTGACCCTCAGCATGAGTCCTGTCCTCTATTAAGTCCTCTCAGTGGCTGGACCATTAGATGTCATAATGGGCTTGACATGTCCCAAGGCCCCAATTTTTAACCAGATTTCTGATTGTCCAGTCGCCCCTCCCCAGGCCTTTACTCTGGAATCCCTCATTTGGTGGGACACCTGAGGTTTAAAAAGAAAACAACAACAACAACAACAACAACAAAAACGGACTTCTTGCAGCCCACAGAATGACCCCAAACTCTTTGGACGGGGCCAAACCACCAGAGAGTAAGACTCGTCCATTTCCCATGAAGTCACCCAGAAATTCCACGACCATGAGTGACACGATATCCAGAGACAAAAACTTGAGCAGGAGCCTCACACTCGCCCTTCTTTCAAATCCCGAAGAGTTCTCCTCATGGTCTGTAGGTCAGTCCTGCCATACCTATGACCCGAAACATAAGCCGAGTTTGTGTTTTCAGACAACTGTCCAAACAGCCCTGGCCTACACAACCTACAGGCTCAGGCCCCTGGAGCCAAACCTGAGGACTGTACTTGCCCTCTCCAAGGGAATTGTGTGTGCCCATTCCAATGGCCACAACCCTTCTAATAGGATAAACCTCCAAAGTCCCTGATCCATCTCAATAGTGGTGGCTTCCCAGGAAAAACAGGGGCAATCTGAGCCCAACTGAGCACCTACCTGCACTCAGACCCATAGACAGATGTCTCCAGAGGTAAAAAAGGAAAGAACAGGCCCCTAGGCAATAATCAGATCCATTGCTTTGGTTTCCAGGATCTCTCCTCAGAGGCCTAGATATCAAAACAGCATATAGCTGTTTCTTGACTCACCCATCAGAAAACATCTCATCTACACATGGGAAACTTGCACGTTGGAGCTGTGTCAAAGCCTCTGTTTAGGAGAACCCTTTAGGGCCCCAGTGCCACCGCTTCATTCCAAGGTCTCCATAGACACAAAAGCACATTAGGACCCATCCCCAGAGGTGGCCATTTCAACTCAGCGTCCTCGGTTGCTCCCCACAGATCCAGCAGATCTAACCTGTCTTATTGCTAGGAGACAATTGGAATGCGAGGTGGGCTACCCAGCCATCCATCCTTAGAACCCTGCTCAGAATCATTGGCCTGGAGCCAAACAACAGGTCTCAATTGTCCTGCAGAAGACTCTATGCAGTTTGCAGCTTCTCACAACTCCCATCGTGGGAAAACCCCCATGGCCTCGTGATGCTCCCCCATTCATGAAGGGGCCATCAGGGACAGAAACTCCAACCTGAGCGATCGTCTGATCCTCGCCCTGACTTCAGATGCACGAGATCTCGATTCAGGTATGTAGATTGTGCCTGCCATGGCCTCACCCAGAAACCTAAGCCTAGCTTGTGTTCTCAGACTTTGGTCGTCAGACTACTGGCCCACAAGTCCTTCAGTTTGGCAATCCGGAACTACAATGCAGCACTCTGCCTGCCCTCCAGAAGAAAAACATTTTCCTCTGGGGCTACCCAGTAACCCCAAATGAGGATCAACCTGCACCGACCTTGGCTGTACCCCAAATATATAGGCTAACCAGGGCACTAATGCCCTTTCTGACACAGCCTGAGCCTGGACCCCCTGGCCCCTCCCAGACAGCTGGCCGCACACTGAGCACATCGAGCCGCCGTGGCCTTAGGTCGTCATCCCTTCCGAACCTCGATTTTCAGGTTTCAGAACCTAGACCTTATCTCCAATCACTGCCCAGTGTTGAAGGTGATGCAGAAATCAGAACTCCTTCCCCATGGCAAGAAACCTTGTGGTTGGCATGTTGTCCAACGTTCAGTGTAGTTGAAACCAATGTGGCCCATGATGCCCCGCCCATGCTCGCGGGCCACATTGGTCACAAACCCACATTGTGACCCTCAGGCTGAGCCCAGTCCTCAAGTAAGGCCACTCAGTGGCTGGATGAAGAGATAACATATTGGGCTTGCCATGCTCTAGGCCCCAATTTTTAACCATAGTTCGGGTTGTCCCTTCAGTCTTCCACACGGCTTTGTTTTGGAATTCCTCTTTTGGTGGGACACCTGAGGTAACAAACCTGAAAGGAGACCCCCCATCCCACAGATTGACGAAAAGCAATTGGGAATCGGGCCAAATCCTCAGAGAGGTAGATTCGTCCATGGCCCATGAGGCCTCCCCGACATTCCACGGCCATCGCTGATACAAAATACAGAGACAAAAGCCTGAGCAAGCGCCTCAGACTCCCATTTTCTTCATATCCTGAAGAGTTCTTCTCATGGTTTGTAGATCGGGCCTGTCATACCTACGACCCCAAACCTAAGCTGAGTTTGTGTTTTCAGACGTCTGTCCTCAAAGTCTTGGGCCACACTCCCTCCAGGCTGGGACCCTGGAGACACACATTAGGACTGTGCCTACCAATCCATGGGAATTCTGCCCATTCCATGGTCCAAAATCGTACAAATTAGGAGAAAGCTCCAAAGTCCCTGAGGCCATCCCAATAGTGTAGGTCTCCCAGAACAAACAAGGACTGTCTGACACCAGCTGATAATCGACCTCCACTCATACCATAGATGGATGTCCCCAGAGAAGAAATTGAACCAGACAGGACCCTAGGCTATAATAGGATCCATTGCTTTGGGTTACAGGCATGTGTCCTCAAAAGCCTGATTCCATTACGAGCATAGGGGTTTTCCTGAGGCACCCATCAGAACTCATCTCGTCTCCCAAGGAACCTGTGCATGGGAGCCATGTCCAAAGCTTAGGAGAGTACTTCAGGGTCCCGGTGCCACCGCCCCATTCCAAGGCCCTCATGGACACAAAAACACATTAGGACCCATTCAGGAAAGTCCATTTCAACTCAGCCACCCCGGTTGCTCCGGCAGAGCCATCAGATCTAAACTGTCTTGTTGCTAGGAGAGAATTGGAATGCGAGGCGGGCTTCCCAGGCATCCATCCACGAACGGTGCTCTGGAGTCATCCATATGGGATGTCCTGGAGCTGTCCAACAGGTCTCAATTGTCCCGCAGAAGGAATCCTCGAAGGGGGCATCCCACAACTCCCAACGTGGGAAAACCTCAATGGCCCCGAGATTCTGCTCCCTTCATGAAGCGGCCATCATGCACAGAAACTCCAACCTGAGCCAACGTCTGATCCTCGCCCTGACTTCAGATGCATGAGATATTGATACAGATCTGCAGGGGGTACCTGCCGTGCCCTCACCCTGAAACCCAAGTCTAGCTTGTCTTCTCAGACGTCCGTCCTCACACTCCTAGCCCCGATGCCCTCAAGTTTGGCAATTCCCAACCCACAATGCAGCACTCTGCCTGCCCTCTAGAAAAAAAATTGTTGCCTCATGAGCTGCCCAGGCAGCTTACATGAGGATAAACCTACACAGCACTCGACGTTACCCAAATTATATAGTCTAACCTGGGCACTAATGCACTGTCGAACACAACCTGAGCCCGGACCTCCTGACCAATACCCAGAATGCTGACCGCACACTGAGCACATAAAACCCGCCATGGCCTTATGTCATCATCTCTTCCCTACCTCCGTTTTCAGGCTTCAGAACCGAGAGCTTATCTCCAATCACTGCCCAGGGGTGAGTCTGATGCAGAAATCAGAACTCCCCCTTACCCATGGCAAGAACCCTTGTGGTTGGCACGTTGTCCAACGTTCAGTGTAGGAGAAACCAGCATTCAACCTGAGGCCCCGCCCATTCTTGCGTGCGACGAGGGCATACATACGCATTGTGACCCTCAGCATGAGTCCTGTCCTCTATTAAGTCCTCTCAGTGGCTGGACCATTAGATGTCATAATGGGCTTGACATGTCCCAAGGCCCCAATTTTTAACCAGATTTCTGATTGTCCAGTCGCCCCTCCCCAGGCCTTTACTCTGGAATCCCTCATTTGGTGGGACACCTGAGGTTTAAAAAGAAAACAACAACAACAACAACAACAACAAAAACGGACTTCTTGCAGCCCACAGAATGACCCCAAACTCTTTGGACGGGGCCAAACCACCAGAGAGTAAGACTCGTCCATTTCCCATGAAGTCACCCAGAAATTCCACGACCATGAGTGACACGATATCCAGAGACAAAAACTTGAGCAGGAGCCTCACACTCGCCCTTCTTTCAAATCCCGAAGAGTTCTCCTCATGGTCTGTAGGTCAGTCCTGCCATACCTATGACCCGAAACATAAGCCGAGTTTGTGTTTTCAGACAACTGTCCAAACAGCCCTGGCCTACACAACCTACAGGCTCAGGCCCCTGGAGCCAAACCTGAGGACTGTACTTGCCCTCTCCAAGGGAATTGTGTGTGCCCATTCCAATGGCCACAACCCTTCTAATAGGATAAACCTCCAAAGTCCCTGATCCATCTCAATAGTGGTGGCTTCCCAGGAAAAACAGGGGCAATCTGAGCCCAACTGAGCACCTACCTGCACTCAGACCCATAGACAGATGTCTCCAGAGGTAAAAAAGGAAAGAACAGGCCCCTAGGCAATAATCAGATCCATTGCTTTGGTTTCCAGGATCTCTCCTCAGAGGCCTAGATATCAAAACAGCATATAGCTGTTTCTTGACTCACCCATCAGAAAACATCTCATCTACACATGGGAAACTTGCACGTTGGAGCTGTGTCAAAGCCTCTGTTTAGGAGAACCCTTTAGGGCCCCAGTGCCACCGCTTCATTCCAAGGTCTCCATAGACACAAAAGCACATTAGGACCCATCCCCAGAGGTGGCCATTTCAACTCAGCGTCCTCGGTTGCTCCCCACAGATCCAGCAGATCTAACCTGTCTTATTGCTAGGAGACAATTGGAATGCGAGGTGGGCTACCCAGCCATCCATCCTTAGAACCCTGCTCAGAATCATTGGCCTGGAGCCAAACAACAGGTCTCAATTGTCCTGCAGAAGACTCTATGCAGTTTGCAGCTTCTCACAACTCCCATCGTGGGAAAACCCCCATGGCCTCGTGATGCTCCCCCATTCATGAAGGGGCCATCAGGGACAGAAACTCCAACCTGAGCGATCGTCTGATCCTCGCCCTGACTTCAGATGCACGAGATCTCGATTCAGGTATGTAGATTGTGCCTGCCATGGCCTCACCCAGAAACCTAAGCCTAGCTTGTGTTCTCAGACTTTGGTCGTCAGACTACTGGCCCACAAGTCCTTCAGTTTGGCAATCCGGAACTACAATGCAGCACTCTGCCTGCCCTCCAGAAGAAAAACATTTTCCTCTGGGGCTACCCAGTAACCCCAAATGAGGATCAACCTGCACCGACCTTGGCTGTACCCCAAATATATAGGCTAACCAGGGCACTAATGCCCTTTCTGACACAGCCTGAGCCTGGACCCCCTGGCCCCTCCCAGACAGCTGGCCGCACACTGAGCACATCGAGCCGCCGTGGCCTTAGGTCGTCATCCCTTCCGAACCTCGATTTTCAGGTTTCAGAACCTAGACCTTATCTCCAATCACTGCCCAGTGTTGAAGGTGATGCAGAAATCAGAACTCCTTCCCCATGGCAAGAAACCTTGTGGTTGGCATGTTGTCCAACGTTCAGTGTAGTTGAAACCAATGTGGCCCATGATGCCCCGCCCATGCTCGCGGGCCACATTGGTCACAAACCCACATTGTGACCCTCAGGCTGAGCCCAGTCCTCAAGTAAGGCCACTCAGTGGCTGGATGAAGAGATAACATATTGGGCTTGCCATGCCCCTAGGCCCCAATTTTTAACCATAGTTCGGGTTGTCCCTTCAGTCTTCCACACGGCTTTGTTTTGGAATTCCTCTTTTGGTGGGACACCTGAGGTAACAAACCTGAAAGGAGACCCCCCATCCCACAGATTGACGAAAAGCAATTGGGAATCGGGCCAAATCCTCACAGAGGAAGATTCGTCCATGGCCCATGAGGCCTCCCCGACATTCCACGGCCATCGCTGATACAAAATACAGAGACAAAAGCCTGAGCAAGCGCCTCAGACTCCCATTTTCTTCATATCCTGAAGAGTTCTTCTATGGTTTGTAGATCGGGCCTGTCATACCTACAACCCCAAACCTAAGCTGAGTTTGTGTTTTCAGACTTCTGTCCTCAAAGTCTTGGGCCACACTCCCTCCAGGCTGGGACCCTGGAGACACACATTAGGACTGTGCCTACCAATCCATGGGAATTCTGCCCATTCCATGGTCCAAAATCGTACAAATTAGGAGAAAGCTCCAAAGTCCCTGAGGCCATCCCAATAGTGTAGGTCTCCCAGAACAAACAAGGACTGTCTGACACCAGCTGATAATCGACCTCCACTCATACCATAGATGGATGTCCCCAGAGAAGAAATTGAACCAGACAGGACCCTAGGCTATAATAGGATCCATTGCTTTGGGTTACAGGCATGTGTCCTCAAAAGCCTGATTCCATTACGAGCATAGGGGTTTTCCTGAGGCACCCATCAGAACTCATCTCGTCTCCCAAGGAACCTGTGCATGGGAGCCATGTCCAAAGCTTAGGAGAGTACTTCAGGGTCCCGGTGCCACCGCCCCATTCCAAGGCCCTCATGGACACAAAAACACATTAGGACCCATTCAGGAAAGTCCATTTCAACTCAGCCACCCCGGTTGCTCCGGCAGAGCCATCAGATCTAAACTGTCTTGTTGCTAGGAGAGAATTGGAATGCGAGGCGGGCTTCCCAGGCATCCATCCACGAACGGTGCTCTGGAGTCATCCATATGGGATGTCCTGGAGCTGTCCAACAGGTCTCAATTGTCCCGCAGAAGGAATCCTTGAAGGGGGCATCCCACAACTCCCAACGTGGGAAAACCTCAATGGCCCCGAGATTCTGCTCCCTTCATGAAGCGGCCATCATGCACAGAAACTCCAACCTGAGCCAACGTCTGATCCTCGCCCTGACTTCAGATGCATGAGATATTGATACAGATCTGCAGGGGGTACCTGCCGTGCCCTCACCCTGAAACCCAAGTCTAGCTTGTTTTCTCAGACTTCCGTCCTCACACTCCTGGCCCCGATGCCCTCAAGTTTGGCAATTCCCAACCCACAATGCAGCACTCTGCCTGCCCTCTAGAAAAAAAATTGTTGCCTCATGAGCTGCCCAGGCAGCTTACATGAGGATAAACCTACACAGCACTCGACGTTACCCAAATTATATAGTCTAACCTGGGCACTAATGCACTGACGAACACAACCTGAGCCCGGACCTCCTGACCAATACCCAGAATGCTGACCGCACACTGAGCACATAAAACCCGCCATGGCCTTATGTCATCATCTCTTCCCTACCTCCGTTTTCAGGCTTCAGAACCGAGAGCTTATCTCCAATCACTGCCCAGGGGTGAGTCTGATGCAGAAATCAGAACTCCTCCTTACCCATGGCAAGAACCCTTGTGGTTGGCACGTTGTCCAACGTTCAGTGTAGGAGAAACCAGCATTCAACCTGAGGCCCCGCCCATTCTTGCGTGCGACGAGGGCATACATACGCATTGTGACCCTCAGCATGAGTCCTGTCCTCTAGTAAGTCCTCTCAGTGGCTGGACCATTAGATGTCATAATGGGCTTGACATGTCCCTAGGCCCCAATTTTTAACCAGATTTCTGATTGTCCAGTCGCCCCTCCCCAGGCCTTTACTCTGGAATCCCTCATTTGGTGGGACACCTGAGGTTTAAAAAGAAAACAACAACAACAACAACAACAACAACAAAAACGGACTTCTTACAGCCCATAGATAGACCCCAAACTCTTTGGACGGGGCCAAACCACCAGAGAGTAAGACTCGTCGATTTCCCATGAAGTCACCCAGAAATTCCACGACCATGAGTGACACGATATCCAGAGACAAAAACTTGAGCAGGAGCCTCACACTCGCCCTTTTTTCAAATCCCGAAGAGTTCTCCTCATGATCTGTAGGTCAGTCCTGCAATACCTATGACCGAAACATAAGCCGAGTTTGTGTTTTCAGACAACTGTCCAAACAGCCCTGGGCTACACAACCTACAGGCTCAGGCCCCTGGAGCCAAACCTGAGGACTGTACTTGCCCTCTCCAAGGGAATTGTGTGTGCCCATTCCAATGGCCACAACCCTTCGAATAGGATAAACCTCCAAAGTCCCTGATCCATCTCAATAGTGGTGGCTTCTCAGGAAAAAAAGGGGCAATCTGAGCCCAACTGAGCACCTACCTGCACTCAGACCCATAGACAGATGTCTCCAGAGGTAAAAAAGGAAAGAACAGCCCCCTAGGCACTAATCAGATCCATTGTTTGGTTTCCAAGCATCTCTCCTCAGAGGCCTGGATATCAAAACAGCATATAGCTGTTTCTTGACTCACCCATCAGAAAACATCCCATCTACACATGGGAAACTTGCACGTTGGAGCTGTGTCAAAGCCTCTGTTTAGGAGAACCCTTCAGGGCCCCAGTGCCACCGCTTCATTCCAAGGTCTCCATAGACACAAAAGCACATTAGTACCCATCCACAGGGGTGTCGATTACAACTCAGCGTCCTCGGTTGCTCCCCACAGATCCAGGAGATCTAACCTGTCTTGTTGCTAGGAGACAATTGGAATGCGAAGTGGGCTACCCAGCCATCCATCCTTAGAACCCTGCTCAGAATCTTTGGTCTGGAGCCAAACAACAGGTCTCAATTGTCCTGCAGAAGACTCTCTGCCGTTTGGAGCTTCTCACAACTCCCAACGTTGGAAAACCCCCATGGCCTCGTGATGCCCTCCCATTCATGAAGGGGCCATCAGGGACAGAAACTCCAACCCTAGCGATCATCTGATCCTCGCCCTGACTTCAGATGCACGAGATCTCGATTCAGGTCTGTAGATTGTGCCTGCCATGGCCTCACCCAGAAACCTAAGCCTAGCTTGTGTTCTCAGACTTTGGTCGTCAGACTACTGGCCCACAAGCCCTCCAGTTTGGCAATCCAGAACTACAATGCAGCACTCTGCCTGCCCTCCAGAAGAAAAACATTGTCCTCTGGGTCTACCCAGTAACCCCAAATGAGGATCAACCTGCACCGACATTGGCTGTACCCCAAATACATAGGCTGACCAGGGCACTAATGCCCTTTCTGACACAGCCTGAGCCTGGACACCCTGGCCCCTCCCAGACAGCTGGCTGCACACTGAGCACATCGAGCCGCCGTGGCCTTAGGTCATCATCTTTTCCCAACCTCGGTTTTCAGGTTTCAGAACCTAGACCTTATCTCCAATCACTGACCAGGGTTGAAGGTGATGCAGAAATCAGAACTCCTTCCCCATGGCAAGAAACCTTGTGGTTGGCATGTTGTCCAACGTTCAGTGTAGTTGAAACCAGTGTGGCCCATGAGGCCCCGCCCATGCTAGCCGGCCACATTGGTCACAAACTCACATTGTGACCCTCAGGCTCAGCCCAGTCCTCAAGTAAGGCCACTCAGTGGCTGGATGAAGAGATAGCATATTGGGCTTGCCATGCCCCTAGGCCCCAATTTTTAACCATAGTTCGGGTTCTCCCTTCAGTCTTCCCCACGGCTTTGCTTTGGAATTCCTCTTTTGGTGGGAAACCTGAGGAAACAAGACTGAAATGAGTCGTCCCATCCCACAGATTGACGAAAAGCAATTGGGAATCGGGCCAAATCCTCAGAGAGGAAGATTCGTCCATGGCCCATGAGGCCTCCCCGACATTCCACGGCCATCGCTGATACAAAATCCAGAGACAAAAGCCTGAGCAAGCGCCTCAGACTCGCACTTTCTTCATATCCTGAAGAGTTCTTCACATGGTTTGTAGATCGGGCCTGCCATACGTACGTCCCCAAACCTAAGCTGAGTTTGTGTTTCAGACTTCTGTCCTCAAAGTCTTGGGCCACACACCCTCCAGGCTGGACCCCGGGAGACACACATTAGGACTGGGACTACCAATCCATTGATTTTCTGCCCATTCCATGGTCCAAAATCTTACAAATTAGGAGAAACCTCTAAAGTCCCTGAGGCCATCCCAATAGTGTAGGTCGCCCGGAAAAAAAAGTGCTCTCTGACACCAGCTGGTAATCGACCTACACTCATACCATAGATGGATGTCCCCAGAGAAGAAGATTGAACCAGAAAGGACCGTAGGCCATAATAGGATCCATTGATTTGGGTTACAGGCATGTGTCCTCAAAAGCCTGATTCCAATACGAGCATAGGGGTTTTCCTGAGGCACCCATCAGAACTCATCTCGTCTCCACAAGGAAACCTGTGCATGGGAGCCATGTCCAAAGCTTAGGAGAGTACTTCAGGGTCCCGGTGCCACCGCCCCATTCCAAGGCCCTCATGGACACAAAAACACATTAGGACCCATCCTCAGGAAAGTCCATTTCAACTCATCCATCCCGGTTGCTCCGGCAGAGCCATCAGATCTAAACTGTGTTGTTGCAAGGAGACAATTGGAATGCGAGGCAGGCTTCCCAGGCATCCATCCACGAATGGTGCTCTGGAGTCATTCCATATGGGATGCCCTGGAGCTGTCCAACAGGTCTCAATTGTCCCGCAGAAGGAATCCTTGAAGGGGGCATCCCACAACTCCCAACGTGGGAAAACCTCAATGGCCCCGAGATTCCGCTCCCTTCATGAAGCGGCCGTCATGCACAGAAACTCCAAACTGAGCCAACGTCTGATCCTTGCCCTGACTTCAGATGCATGAGATATTGGTTCAGATCTGCAGGGGGTACCTTCCGTGCCCTCACCCTGAAACCCAAGTCTAGCTTGTCTTCTCAGACTTCCGTCCTCACACTCCTGGCCCCGAAGCCCTCTAGTTTTTCAATTCCGGACCCACAATGCAGCACTCTGCCTGCCCTCTAGGAAAAAAATTATTGCCTCATGAGCTGCCCAGGCACCTTAAATGAGGATAAACCTACACAGCACTCGACGTTACCCAAATTATATAGTCTAACCTGGGCACTAATGCACTGTCGAACACAACCTGAGCACGGACCTCCTGACAAACACCCAGAAAGCTGGCCGCACACTGAGCACATAAAACCCGCCATGGCCTTATGTCATCATCTCTTCCCTACCTCCGTTTTCAGGCTTCAGAACCGAGACCTTATCTCCAATCACTGCCCAGGGGTGAGTGTGATGCAGAAATCAGAACTCCTCCTTGCCCATGGCAAGAACCCTTGTGGTTGGCACGTTGTCCAACGTTCAGTGTAGGAGAAACCAGCATTCACACTGAGGCCCCGCCCATTCTTGCGTGCGACTAGGGCATACATACGCATTGTGACCCTCAGCATGAGTCCTGTCCTCTAGTAAGTCCTCTCAGTGGCTAGACCATTAGATGTCATAATGAGCTTGACATGTCCCTAGACCCCAATTTTTAACCAGATTTCTGACTGTCCAGTCGCCCCTCCCCAGGGCTCTACTCTGCAATCCCTCATTTGGTGGGACACCTGAGGTTAAAAAAGAAAACAACAACAAAAAAAAAAAAAAAAAAAACGGACTTCTTCCAGCCCATAGATTGACCCCAAACTCTTTGGACGGGGCCAAACCACCAGAGAGTAAGAATCGTCCATTTCCAATGAAGTCACCCAGAAATTCCACGACCATGAGTGTCACGATATCCAGAGACAAAAACTTGACCAGGAGCCTCACACTCGCCCTTTTTTCAAATTCCGAAGAGTTCTCCTCATGGTCTGTAGGTCAGTCCTGCCATACCTATGACCCGAAACATAAGCCGAGTTTGTGTTTTCAGACAGCTGTCCAAACAGCCCTGGCCTACACAACCTTCAGGCTCAGGCCCCTGGAGCCAAACCTGAGGACTATACTTGCCCTCTCCAAGGGAATTGTGTGTGCCCATTCCAATGGCCACAACCCTTCAAATAGGATAAACCTCCAAAGTCCCTGATCCATCTCAATAGTGTTGGCTTCCCAGGAAAAACAGGGGAAATCTGAGCCCAACTGCGCACCTACCTGCACTCAGACCCATAGACAGATGTCTCCAGAGGTAAAAAGGAAAGAACAGGCCCCTAGGCACTAATCAGATCCATTGCTTTGGTTTCCAGGCATCTCTCCTCAGAGGCCTGGATTTCAAAAGCAGCATATAGCTGTTTCTTGACTCACCCATCAGAAAACATCTCATCTACACATGGGAAACTTGCACGTTGGAGCTGTGTCAAAGCCTCTGTTTAGGAGAACCCTTTAGGGCCCCAGTGCCACCGCTTCATTCCAAGGTCTCCATAGACACAAAAGCACATTAGGACCCATCCCCAGGGGTGTCCATTTCAACTCAGCGTCCTCGGTTGGTCCCCACAGATCCAGGAGATCTATCCTGTCTTGTTGCTAGGAGACAATTGGAATGCGAGGTGGGCTACCCATCCATCCATCCTTAGAACCCTGCTCAGAATCATTGGCCTGGACCCAAACAACAGGTCTCAATTGTTCTGCAGAACACTCTCTGCAGTTTGGAGCTTCTCACAACTCCCATCGTGGGAAAACTCCCATGGCCTCGTGATGCCCCCCCATTCATGAAGGGGCCATCAGGGACAGAAACTCCAACCTGAGCGATCGTCTGATCCTCGCCCTGACTTCAGATGCACGAGATCTCGATTAAGGTCTGTATATTGTGCCTGCCATGGCCTCACCCAGAAACCTAAGCCTAGCTTGTGTTCTCAGACTTTGGTCGTCAGACTACTGGCCCACAAGCCCTCCAGTTTGGCAATCCAGAAATACAATGCAGCACCCTGCCCGCCCTCCAGAAGAAAAACATTGTCCTCTGGGGCTACCCAGTAACCCCAAATGAGGATCAACCTGCACCGACTTGGGCTGTACCCCAAATACATAGGCTGACCAGGGCGCTAATGCCCTTTCTGACACAGGCTTAGCCTGGACCCCTGGCCCCTCCCAGACAGCTGGCCGCACACTGAGCACATCGAGCCACTGTGGACTTAGGTCCTCATCTCTACCCAACATCGGTTTTCAGGTTTCAGAACCTAGACCTTATCTCCAATCACTGACCAGGGTTGAAGGTGATGCAGAAATCAGAACTCCTTCCCCATGGCAAGAAACTTTGTGGTTGGCATGTTGTCCAACGTTCAGTGTAGTTGAAACCAGTGTGGCCCATGAGGCCCCGCCCATGCTCGCCGGCCACATTGGTCACAAACGCACATTGTGACCCTCAGGCTCAGCCCAGTCCTCAAGTAAGGCCACTCAGTGGCTGGATGAAGAGATAGCATATTGGGCTTGCCTTGCCCCTAGGCCCCAATTTTTAACTATAGTTCGGGTTCTCCCTTCAGTCTTCCCCACGGCTTTGCTTTGGAATTCCTCTTTTGGTGGGAAACCTGAGGAAACAAGACTGAAATGAGTCGTCCCATCCCACAGATTGACGAAAAGCAATTGGGAATCGGGCCAAATCCTCAGAGAGGAAGATTCGTCCATGGCCCATGAGGCCTCCCCGACATTCCACGGCCATCGCTGATACAAAATCCAGAGACAAAAGCCTGAGCAAGCGCCTCAGACTCGCACTTTCTTCATTTCCTGAAGAGTTCTTCACATGGTTTGTAGATCGGGCCTGCCATACGTACGTCCCCAAACCTAAGCTGAGTTTGTGTTTTCAGACTTCTGTCCTCAAAGTCTTGGGCCACACACCCTCCAGGCTGGACCCCGGGAGACACACATTAGGACTGGGACTACCAATCCATGGGAATTCTGCCCAATCCATGGTCCAAAATCATACAAATTAGGAGAAACCTACAAAGTCCCTGAGGCCATCCCAATAGTGTAGGTCGCCTGGAAAAAAATTGCTCTCTGACACCAGCTGATAATCGACCTCCACTCATACCATAGATGGATGTCCCCAGAGAAGAAGATTGAACCAGACAGGACCCTAGGCCATAATAGGATCCATTGCTTTGGGTTACAGGCATGTGTCCTCAAAAGCCTGATTCCAATACGAGCATAGGGGTTTTCCTGAGGCACCCATCAGAACTCATCTCGTCTCCACAAGGAAACCTGTGCATGGGAGCCATGTCCAAAGCTTAGGAGAGTACTTCAGGGTCCCGGTGCCACCGCCCCATTCCAAGGCCCTCATGGACACAAAAACACATTAGGACCCATCCTCAGGAAAGACCATTTCAACTCAGCCATCCCGGTTGCTCCGGCAGAGCCATCAGATCTAAACTGTGTTGTTGCTAGGAGACAATTGGAATGCGAGGCGGGCTTCCCAGGCATCCATCCGCGAATGGTGCTCTGGAGTCATTCCATATGGGATGTCCTGGAGCTGTCCAACAGGTCTCAATTGTCCCGCAGAAGGAATCCTTGAAGGGGGCATCCCACAACTCCCAACGTGGGAAAACCTCAATGGCCCCGAGATTCCGCTCCCTTCATGAAGCGGCCGTCATGCACAGAAACTCCAAACTGAGCCAACGTCTGATCCTTGCCCTGACTTCAGATGCATGAGATATTGGTTCAGATCTGCAGGGGGTACCTTCCGTGCCCTCACCCTGAAACCCAAGTCTAGCTTGTCTTCTCAGACTTCCGTCCTCACACTCCTGGCCCCGAAGCCCTCTAGTTTTTCAATTCCGGACCCACAATGCAGCACACTGCCTGCCCTCTAGAAAAAAAATTATTGCCTCATGAGCTGCCCAGGCACCTTAAATGAGGATAAACCTACACAGCACTCGACGTTACCCAAATTATATAGTCTAACCTGGGCACTAATGCACTGTCGAACACAACCTGAGCCCGGACCTCCTGACCAACACCCAGAAAGCTGACCGCACACTGAGCACATAAAACCCGCCATGGCCTTAGGTCATCATCTCTTCCCTACCTCCGTTTTCAGGCTTCAGAACCGAGACCTTATCTCCAATCACTGCCCAGGGGTGAGTGTGATGCAGAAATCAGAACTCCTCCTTACCCATGGCAAGAACCCTTGTGGTTGGCACGTTGTCCAACGTTCAGTGTAGGAGAAACCAGCATTCACACTGAGGCCCCGCCCATTCTTGAGTGCGACGAGGGCATACATACGCATTGTGACCCTCAGCATGAGTCCTGTCCTCTAGTAAGTCCTCTCAGTGGCTGGACCATTAGATGTCATAATGGGCTTGACATGTCCCTAGACCCCAATTTTTACCAGATTTCTGACTGTCCAGTCGCCCCTCCCCAGGGCTCTACTCTGGAATCCCTCATTTGGTGGGACACCTGAGGTTAAAAAAGAAAACAACAACAACAACAACAACAACAAAAAAAAAACGGACTTCTTCCAGCCCATAGATTGACCCCAAACTCTTTGGACGGGGCCAAACCACCAGAGAGTAAGAATCGTCCATTTCCAATGAAGTCACCCAGAAATTCCACGACCATGAGTGTCACGATATCCAGAGACAAAAACTTGAGCAGGAGCCTCACAATCGCCCTTTTTTCAAATTCCGAAGAGTTCTCCTCATGGTCTGTAGGTCAGTCCTGCCATACCTATGACCCGAAACATAAGCCGAGTTTGTGTTTTCAGACAGCTGTCCAAACAGCCCTGGCCTACACAACCTTCAGGCTCAGGCCCCTGGAGCCAAACCTGAGGACTATACTTGCCCTCTCCAAGGGAATTGTGTGTGCCCATTCCAATGGCCACAACCCTTCAAATAGGATAAACCTCCAAAGTCCCTGATCCATCTCAATAGTGTTGGCTTCCCAGGAAAAACAGGGGAAATCTGAGCCCAACTGCGCACCTACCTGCACTCAGACCCATAGACAGATGTCTCCAGAGGTAAAAAGGAAAGAACAGGCCCCTAGGCACTAATCAGATCCATTGCTTTGGTTTCCAGGCATCTCTCCTCAGAGGCCTGGATTTCCAAAGCAGCATATAGCTGTTTCTTGACTCACCCATCAGAAAACATCTCATCTACACATGGGAAACTTGCACGTTGGAGCTGTGTCAAAGCCTCTGTTTAGGAGAACCCTTTAGGGCCCCAGTGCCACCGCTTCATTCCAAGGTCTCCATAGACACAAAAGCACATTAGGACCCATCCCCAGGGGTGTCCATTTCAACTCAGCGTCCTCGGTTGGTCCCCACAGATCCAGGAGATCTATCCTGTCTTGTTGCTAGGAGACAATTGGAATGCGAGGTGGGCTACCCATCCATCCATCCTTAGAACCCTGCTCAGAATCATTGGCCTGGACCCAAACAACAGGTCTCAATTGTTCTGCAGAACACTCTCTGCAGTTTGGAGCTTCTCACAACTCCCATCGTGGGAAAACTCCCATGGCCTCGTGATGCCCCCCCATTCATGAAGGGGCCATCAGGGACAGAAACTCCAACCTGAGCGATCGTCTGATCCTCGCCCTGACTTCAGATGCACGAGATCTCAATTCAGGTCTGTAGATTGTGCCTGCCATGGCCTCACCCAGAAACCTAAGCCTAGCTTGTGTTCTCAGACTTTGGTCGTCCGACTACTGGCCCACAAGCCCTCCAGTTTGGCAATCCAGAAATACAATGCAGCACCCTGCCCGCCCTCCAGAAGAAAAACATTGTCCTCTGGGGCTACCCAGTAACGCCAAATGAGGATCAACCTGCACCGACTTTGGCTGTACCCCAAATACATAGGCTGTCCAGGGCGCTAATGCCCTTTCTGACACAGGCTTAGCCTGGACCCCTGGCCCCTCCCAGACAGCTGGCCGCACACTGAGCACATCGAGCCACTGTGGACTTAGGTCCTCATCTCTACCCAACATCGGTTTTCAGGTTTCAGAACCTAGACCTTATCTCCAATCACTGACCAGGGTTGAAGGTGATGCAGAAATCAGAACTCCTTCCCCATGGCAAGAAACTTTGTGGTTGGCATGTTGTCCAACGTTCAGTGTAGTTGAAACCAGTGTGGCCCATGAGGCCCCGCCCATGCTCGCCGGCCACATTGGTCACAAACGCACATTGTGACCCTCAGGCTCAGCCCAGTCCTCAAGTAAGGCCACTCAGTGGCTGGATGAAGAGATAGCATATTGGGCTTGCCTTGCCCCTAGGCCCCAATTTTTAACCATAGTTCGGGTTGTCCCTTCAGTCTTCCCCACGGCTTTGCTTTGGAATTCCTCTTTTGGTGGGAAACCTGAGGAAACAAGACTGAAATGAGTCGTCCCATCCCACAGATTGACGAAAAGCAATTGGGAATCGGGCCAAATCCTCAGAGAGAAAGATTCGTCCATGGCCCATGAGGCCTCCCCGACATTCCACGGCCATCGCTGATACAAAATCCAGAGACAAAAGCCTGAGCAAGCGCCTCAGACTCGCACTTTCTTCATTTCCTGAAGAGTTCTTCACATGGTTTGTAGATCGGGCCTGCCATACGTACGTCCCCAAACCTAAGCTGAGTTTGTGTTTTCAGACTTCTGTCCTCAAAGTCTTGGGCCACACACCCTCCAGGCTGGACCCCGGGAGACACACATTAGGACTGGGACTACCAATCCATGGGAATTCTGCCCAATCCATGGTCCAAAATCATACAAATTAGGAGAAACCTCCAAAGTCCCTGAGGCCATCCCAATAGTGTAGGTCGCCTGGAAAAAAATTGCTCTCTGACACCAGCTGATAATCGACCTCCACTCATACCATAGATGGATGTCCCCAGAGAAGAAGATTGAACCAGACAGGACCCTAGGCCATAATAGGATCCATTGCTTTGGGTTACAGGCATGTGTCCTCAAAAGCCTGATTCCAATACGAGCATAGGGGTTTTCCTGAGGCACCCATCAGAACTCATCTCGTCTCCACAAGGAAACCTGTGCATGGGAGCCATGTCCAAAGCTTAGGAGAGTACTTCAGGGTCCCGGTGCCACCGCCCCATTCCAAGGCCCTCATGGACACAAAAACACATTAGGACCCATCCTCAGGAAAGTCCATTTCAACTCAGCCATCCCGGTTGCTCCGGCAGAGCCATCAGATCTAAACTGTGTTGTTGCTAGGAGACAATTGGAATGCGAGGCGGGCTTCCCAGGCATCCATCCGCGAACGGTGCTCTGGAGTCATTCCATAAGGGATGTCCTGGAGCTGTCCAACAGGTCTCAATTGTCCCGCAGAAGGAATCCTTGAAGGGGGCATCTCACAGCTCCCAACGTGGGAAAACCTCAATGGCCCCGAGATTCCGCTCCCTTCATGAAGCGGCCCTCATGCACAGAAACTCCAACCTGAACCAACGTCTGATCCTCGCCCTGACTTCAGATGCATGAGATATTTGTTCAGATCTGCAGGGGGTACCTGCCATGCCCTCACCCTGAAACACAAGTCTAGCTTGTCTTCTCAGACCTCTGTCCTCACACTCCTAGCCCCGAAGCCCTCTAGCTTGTCAATTCCGGACCCACAATGCAGCACTCTGCCTGCCCTCTAGAAAAAAAATTATTGCCTCATGAGCTGCCCAGGCACCTTAAATGAGGATAAACCTACACAGCACTCGACGTTACCCAAATTATATAGTCTAACCTGGGCACTAATGCACTGTCGAACACAACCTGAGCCCGGACCGCCTGACCAACACCCTGAAAGCTGACCGCACACTGAGCACATAAAACCCGCCATGGCCTTAGGTCATCATCTCTTCCCTACCTCAGTTTTCAGGCTTCAGAACCGAGACCTTATCTCCAATCACTGCCCAGGGGTGAGTGTGATGCAGATATCAGAACTCCTCCTTACCCATGGCAAGAACCCTTGTGGTTCGCACGTTGTCCAACGTTCATTGTAGGAGAAACCAGCATTCACCCTGAGGCCCCGCCCATTCTTGCGTGCGACGAGGGCATACATACGCATTGTGACCCTCAGCATGAGTCCTGTCCTCTAGTAAGTCCTCTCAGTGGCTGGACCATTAGATGTTATAATGGGCTTGACATGTCCCTAGGCCCCATTTTTAACCAGATTTCTGATTGTCCAGTCGCCCCACCCCAGGGCTCTACTCTGGAATCCCTCATTTGGAGGGACACCTGAGGTTAAAAAAGAAAACAACAACAACAACAACAACAACAACAAAAAATGGACTTCTTCCAGCCCATAATTGACCCCAAACTCTTTGGACGGGGCCAAACCACCAGAGAGTAAGACTCGTCCATTTCCCATGAAGTCACCCAGAAATTCCACGACCATGAGTGACACGATATCCAGAGACAAAAACTTGAGCAGGAGCCTCACACTCGCCCTTTGTTCAAATCGAAGAGTACTCCTCATGGTCTGTAGGTCAGTCCTGCCATACCTATGACCCCAAACATAAGCCGAGTTTGTGTTTTCAGACAACTGTCCAAACAGCCCTTGCCTACACAGCCTATAGGCTCAGGCCCCTGGAGCCAAACCTGAGGACTATACTTGCCCTCTCCAAGGGAATTGTGTGTGCCCATTCCAATGGCCACAACCCTTCTAATAGGATAAACCTCCATAGTCCCTGATCCATCTCAATAGTGTTGGCTTCCCAGGAAATACAGGGGCAATCTGAGCCCAACTGAGCACCTACCTGCACTCAGACCCATAGACAGATGTCTCCAGAGGTAAAAAGGAAAGAACAGGCCCCTAGGCACTAATCAGATCCATTGCTTTGGTTTCCCAGCATCTCTCCTCAGAGGCCTAGATTTCAAAACAGCATATAGCTGTTTCTTGACTCACCCATCAGAAAACATCTCATCTACACATGGGAAACTTGCAAGTTGGAGCTGTGTCAAAGCCTCTGTTTAGGAGAACCCTTTAGGGCCCCAGTGCCACCGCTTCATTCAAGGTCTCCATAGACACAAAAGCACATTAGGACCCATCCCCAAGGGTGTCCATTTCAACTCAGCGTCCTCTGTTGCTCCCCACAGATCCAGGAGATCTATCCTGTCTTGTTGCTAGGAGACAATTGGAATGCGAGGTGGGCTACCCAGCCATCCATCCTTAGAACCCTGCTCAGAATCATTGGCCTGGACCCATACAACAGGTCTCAATTGTTCTGCAGAAGACTCTCTGCAGTTTGGAGCTTCTCACAACTCCCATCGTGGGAAAACCCCCATGGCCTCGTGATGCCCCCCCATTCATGAAGAGGTCATCAGGGACAGAAACTCCAACCTGAGCGATCGTCTGATCCTCGCCCTGACTTCAGATGCACGAGATCTCGATTCAGGTCTGTAGATTATGCCTGCCATGGCCTCACCCAGAAACCTAAGACTAGCTTGTGTTCTCAGACTTTGGTCGTCAGACTACTGGCCCACAAGCCCTCCAGTTTGGCAATCCAGATCTAAAATGCAGCACACTTCCCGCCCTCCAGAAGAAAAAACATTGTCCTCCGGGACAACCCAGTAACCCCAAATGAGGATCAACCTGCACCGACTTTGGCTGTACCCCAAATACATAGGCTGACCAGGGCGCTAATGCCCTTTCTGACACAGGCTGAGCCTGGACCCCTTGCCCCTCCCAGACAGCTGGCCGCACACTGAGCACATCGAGCCGCCTTGGCCTTAGGTCGTCACCTCTTCCCAACCTCGGTTTTCAGGTTTCAGAACTTAGACCTTATCTCCAATCACTGCCCAGGGTTGAAGGTGATGCAGAAATCAGAACTCCTTCCCCATGGCAAGAAACCTTGTGGTTGGCATGTTGTCCAACGTTCAGTCTAGTTGAAACCAGTGTGGCCCATGAAGCCTCGCCCATGCTCGCCGGCCACATTGGTCACAAACGCACATTGTGACCCTCAGGCTGAGCCCAGTCCTCAAGTAAGGCCACTCAGTGGCTGGATGAAGAGATAGCATATTGGGCTTGCCATTCCCCTAGACCCAATTTTTAACCATAGTTCGGGTTGTCCCTTCAGTCTTCCCCACGGCTTTACTTTGGAATTCCTCTTTTGGTGGGACACCTGAGGTAACAAAACTGAAATGAGTCGTCCCATCCCACAGATTGACGAAAAGCAATTGGTAATCGGGCCAAATCCTCAGAGAGGAAGATTCGTCCATGGCCCATGAGGCCTCCCCGACATTCCACGGCCATCGCTGATACAAAATCCAGAGACAAAAGCCTGAGCAAGCGCCTTAGACTCGCACTTTCTTCATATCCTGAAAAGTTCTTCTCATGGTTTGTAGATCGGGCCTGCCATACCTACGTCCCCAAACCTAAGCTGAGTTTGTGTTTTCAGACTTCTGTCCTCAAAGTCTTAGGCCACACACCCTCCCGGCTGGGCCCCTGGAGACACACATTAGGACTAGGACTACCAATCCATGGGAATTCTGCCCATTCCATGGTCCAAAATCATACAAATTAGGAGAAACCTCCAAAGTCCCTGAGGCCATCCCAATAGTATAGGTCGCCCGGAACAAACAAGGGCTGTCTGACACCAGCTGATAATCGACCTCCACTCATACCATAGATGGATGTCCCCAGAGAAGAAGATTGAACCAGAAAGGACCCTAGGCCATAATAGGATCCATTGCTTTGGGTTACAGGCATGTGTCCTCAAAAGCCTGATTCCAATACGAGCATAGGGGTTTTCCTGAGGCACCCATCAGAACTCATCTCGTCTCCACAAGGAAACCTGTGCATGGGAGCCATGTCCAAAGCTTAGGAGAGTACTTCAGGGTCCCGGTGCCACTGCCCCATTCCAAGGCCCTCATGGACACAAAAACACATTAGGACCCATCCTCAGGAAAGTCCATTTCAACTCAGCCACCCGGTTGCTCTGGCAGAGCCATCAGATCTAAACTGTCTTGTTGCTAGGAGACAATTGGAATGCGAGGCGGGCTTCCCAGGCATCCATCCGCGAATGGTGCTCTGGAGTCATTCCATAAGGGATGTCCTGGAGCTGTCCAACAGGTCTCAATTGTCCCGCAGAAGGAATCCTTGAAGGGGGCATCCCACAACTCCCAACGTGTGAAAACCTCAATGGACCCGAGATTCCGCTCCCTTCATGAAGCGGCCGTCATGCACAGAATAGCCAACCTGAGCCAACGTCTGATCCTCGCCCTGACTTCAGATGCATGAGATATTGGTTCAGATCTGCAGGGGGTACCTGCCATGCCCTCACCCTGAAACACAAGTCTAGCTTGTCTTCTCAGACTTCCGTCCTCACACTCCTAGCCCCGAAGCCCTCTAGTTTGTCAATTCCGGACCCACAATGCAGCACTCTGCCTGCCCTCTAGAAAAAAAATTATTGCCTCATGAGCTGCCCAGGCACCTTAAATGAGGATAAACCTACACAGCACTCGACGTTACCCAAATTGTATAGTCTAACCTGGGCACTAATGCACTGTCGAACACAACCTGAGCCCGGACCGCCTGACCAACACCCCGAAAGCTGACCGCACACGGAGCACATAAAACCCGCCATGGCCTTAGGTCATCATCTCTTCCCTACCTCCATTTTCAGGCTTCAGAACCGAGACCTTATTTCCAATCACTGCCCAGGGGTGAGTGTGATGCAGATATCAGAACTCCTCCTTACCCATGGCAAGAACCCTTGTGGTTGGCACGTTGTCCAACGTTCAGTGTAGGAGAAACCAGCATTCACCCTGAGGCCCCGCCCATTCTTGCGTGCGACGAGGGCATAAATACGCATTGTGACCCTCAGCATGAGTCCTGTCCTCTAGTAAGTCCTCTCAGTGGCTGGACCATTAGATGTTATAATGGGCTTGACATGTCCCTAGGCCCCAATTTTTACCCAGATTTCTGATTGTCCAGTCGCCCCTCCCCAGGGCTCTACTCTGGAATCCCTCATTTGGTGGGACACCTGAGGTTAAAAAAGAAAACAACAACAACAACAAAAAAAAAACGGACTTCTTCCAGCCCATAGATAGACCCCAAACTCTTTGGACGGGGCCAAACCACCAGAGAGTAAGACTCGTCCATTTCCCATGAAGTCACCCAGAAATTCCACGACCATGAGTGACACGATATCCAGAGACAAAAACTTGAGCAGGAGCCTCACACTCGCCCTTTTTTCAAATTCCGAAGAGTTCTCCTCATGGTCTGTAGGTCAGTCCTGCCATACCTATGACCCGAAACATAAGCCGAGTTTGTGTTTTCAGACAACTGTCCAAACAGCCCTGGCCTACACAACCTTCAGGCTCAGGCCCCTGGAGCCAAACCTGAGGACTATACTTGCCCTCTCCAAGGGAATTGTGTGTGCCCATTCCAATGGCCACAACCCTTCTAATAGGATAAACCTCCAAAGTCCCTGATCCATCTCAATAGTGGTGGCTTCCCAGGAAAAACAGGGGCAATCTGAGCCCAACTGAGCACCTACCTGCACTCACACCCATAGACAGATGTCTCCAGAGGTAAAAAGTAAAGAACATGCCCCTAGGAACTAATCAGATCCATTGCTTTGGTTTCCCGTCATCTCTCCTCAGAGGCCTGGATTTCAAAACAGCATATAGCTGTTTCTTGACTCACCCATCAGAAAACATCTCATCTACACATGGGAAACTTGCACGTTGGAGCTGTGTCAAAGCCTCTGTTTAGGAGAACCCTTTAGGGCCCCAGTGCCACCGCTTCATTCCAAGGTCTCCATAGACACAAAAGCACATTAGGACCCATCCCCAGGGGTGTCCATTTCAACTCAGCGTCGTCTGTTGCTCCCCACAGATCCAGGAGATCTAACCTTTCTTGTTGCTAGGAGACAATTGGAATGCGAGGTGGGCTACCCAGCCATCCATCCTTAGAACCCTGCTCAGAATCATTGGCCTGGACCCATACAACAGGTCTCAATTGTTCTGCAGAAGACACTCTGCAGTTTGGAGCTTCTCACAACTCCCATCGTGGGAAAACCCCCATGGCCTCGTGATGCCCCCCCATTCATGAAGAGGCCATCAGGGACAGAAACTCCAACCTGAGCGATCGTCTGATCCTCGCCCTGACTTCAGATGCACGAGATCTCGATTCAGGTCTGTAGATTGTGCCTGCCATGGCCTCACCCAGAAACCTAAGCCTAGCTTGTGTTCTCAGACTTTGGTCGTCAGACTACTGGCCCACAAGCCCTCCAGTTTGACAATCCAGATCTAAAATGCAGCACCCTTCCCGCCCTCCAGAAGAAAAAACATTGTCCTCTGGGGCTACCAGGTAACCCCAAATGAGGATCAACCTGCACCGACTTTGGCTGTACCCCAAATACATAGGCTGACAAGGGCGCTAATGCCCTTTCTGACACAGGCTGAGCCTGGACCCCTTGCCCCTCCCAGGCAGCTGGCCGCACACTGAGCACATCGAGCCACCTTGGCCTTAGGTCGTAATCTCTTCCCAACCTCGGTTTTCAGGTTTCAGAACTTAGACCTTATCTCCAATCACTGCCCAGGGTTGAAGGTGATGCAGAAATCAGAACTCCTTCCCCATGGCAAGAAACCTTGTGGTTGGCATGTTGTCCAACGTTCAGTGTAGTTGAAAGAAGTGTGGCCCATGAGGCCCCGCCAATGCTCGCCGGCCACATTGGTCACAAACGCACATTGTGACCCTCAGGCTGAGCCAGGTCCTCAAGTAAGGCCACTCAGTGGCTGGATGAAGAGATAGCATATTGGGCTTGCCATGCCCCTAGGCCCCAATTTTTAACCATAGTTCGGGTTGTCCCTTCAGTCTTCCCCCACGGCTTTACTTTGGAATTCCTCATTTGGTGGGACACCTGAGGTAACAAAACTGAAATGAGTCGTCCCATCCCACAGATTGACGAAAAGCAATTGGTAATCGGGCCAAATCCTCAGAGAGGAAGATTCGTCCATGGCCCATGAGGCCTCCCCGACATTCCACGTCCATCGCTGATACAAAATCCAGAGACAAAAGCCTGAGCAAGCGCCTCAGACTCGCACTTTCTTCATATCCTGAAGAGTTCTTCTCATGGTTTGTAGATCGGGCCTGCCATACCTACGTCCCCAAACCTAAGCTGAGTTTGTGTTTTCAGACTTCTGTCCTCAAAGTCTTAGGCCTCACATCCTCCCGGCAGGGCCCCTGAAGACACACATTAGGACTAGGACTACCAATCGATGGGAATTCTGCCCATTCCATGGTCCAAAATCATACAAATTAGGAGAAACCTCCAAAGTCCCTGAGGCCATCCCAATAGTGTAGGTCGCCCGGAACAAACAAGGGCTGTCTGACACCAGCTGATAATCGACCTCCACTCATACCATAGATGGATGTCCCCAGAGAAGAAGATTGAACCAGAAAGGACCGTAGGCCATAATAGGATCCATTGATTTGGGTTACAGGCATGTGTCCTCAAAAGCCTGATTCCAATACGAGCACAGGGGTTTTCCTGAGGCACCAATCAGAACTCATCTCGTCTCCACAAGGAAACCTGTGCATGGGAGCCATGTCCAAAGCTTAGGAGAGTACTTCAGGGTCCCGGTGCCACCGCCCCATTCCAAGGCCCTCATGGACACAAAAACACATTAGGACCCATCCTCAGAAAAGTCCATTTCAACTCAGCCACCCCGGTTGCTCCGGCAGAGCCATCAGATCTAAACTGTCTTGTTGCTAGGAGACAATTGGAATGCGAGGCGGGCTTCCCAGGCATCCATCCGCGAACGTTGCTCTGGAGTCATTCCATAAGGGATGTCCTGGAGCTGTCCAACAGGTCTCAATTGTCCCGCAGAAGGAATCCTTGAAGGGGGCATCTCACAGCTCCCAACGTGGTAAAACCTCAATGGCCCCGAGATTCCGCTCCCTTCATGAAGCGGCCGTCATGCACAGAAACTCCAACCTGAGCCAACGTCTGATCCTCGCCCTGACTTCAGATGCATGAGATATTGTTTCAGATCTGCAGGGGGTACCTGCCATGCCCTCACCCTGAAACACAAGTCTAGCTTGTCTTCTCAGACTTCCATCCTCACACACCTGGCCCCGAAGCCCTCTAGTTTGTCAATTCCGGACCCACAATGCAGCACTCTGCCTGCCCTCTAGAAAAAAAATTATTGCCTCATGAGCTGCCCAGGCACCTTAAATGAGGATAAACCTACACAGCACTCGACGTTACCCAAATTATATAGTCTAACCTGGGCACTAATGCACTGTCGAACACAACCTGAGCCCGGACCGCCTGACCAACACCCCGAAAGCTGACCGCACACGGAGCACATAAAACCCGCCATGGCCTTAGGTCATCATCTCTTCCCTACCTCCGCTTTCAGGCTTCAGAACCGAGACCTTATCTCCAATCACTGCCCAGGGGTGAGTGTGATGCAGATATCAGAACTCCGCCTTGCCCATGGCAAGAACCCTTGTGGTTGGCACGTTGTCCAACGTTCAGTGTAGGAGAAACCAGCATTCACCCTGAGGCCCCGCCCATTCTTGCCTGCGACGAGGGCATACATACGCATTGTGACCCTCAGCATGAGTCCTGTCCTCTAGTAAGTCCTCTCAGTGGCTGGACCATTAGATGTTATAATGGGCTTGACATGTCCCTAGGCCCCAATTTTTAACCAGATTTCTGATTGTCCAGTCGCCCCTCCCCGGGCTCTACTCTGGAATCCCTCATTTGGTGGGACACCTGAGGTTAAAAAAGAAAACAACAACAACAACAACAACAACAACAAAAAAACGGACTTCTTCCAGCCCATAATTGACCCCAAACTCTTTGGACAGGGCCAAACCACCAGAGAGTAAGACTCGTCCATTTCCCATGAATTCACCCAGAAATTCCACGACCATGAGTGACACGATATCCAGAGACAAAAACTTGAGCAGGAGCCTCACACTCGCCCTTTTTTCAAATCGAAGAGTTCTCCTCATGGTCTGTAGGTCAGTCCTGCCATACCTATGACCCGAAACATAAGCTGAGTTTGTGTTTTCAGACAACTGACCAAACAGCCCTGGCCTACACAACCTACAGGCTCAGGCCCCTGGAGCCAAACCTGAGGACTATACTTGCCTTCTCCAAGGGAATTGTGTGTGCCCATTCCAATGGCCACAACCCTTCTAATAGGATAAACCTCCATAGTCCCTGATCCATCTCAATAGTGTTGGCTTCCCAGGAAAAACAGGGGCAATCTGAGCCCAACTGAGCACCTACCTGCACTCAGACCCATAGACAGATGTCTCCAGAGGTAAAAAGGAAAGAACAGGCCCCTAGAAACTAATCAGATCCATTGCTTTGGTTTCCCAGCATCTCTCCTCAGAGGCCTAGATTTCAAAACAGCATATAGCTGTTTCTTGACTCACCCATCAGAAAACATCTCATCTACACATGTGAAACTTGCACGTTGGAGCTGTGTCAAAGCCTCTGTTTAGGAGAACCCTTTAGGGCCCCAGTGCCACCGCTTCATTCCAAGGTCTCCATAGACACAAAAGCACATTAGGACCCATCACCAGGGGTGTCCATTTCAACTCAGCGTCCTCTGTTGCTCCCCACAGATCCAGGAGAACTATCCTGTCTTGTTGCTAGGAGACAATTGGAATGCGAGGTGGGCTACCCAGCCATCCATCCTTAGAACCCTGCTCAGAATCATTGGCCTGGACCCATACAACAGGTCTCAATTGTGCTGCAGAAGACTCTCTGCAGTTTGGAACTTCTCACAACTCCCATCGTGGGAAAACCCCCATGGCCTCGTGATGCCCCCCCATTCATGAAGGGGCCATCAGGGACAGAAACTCCAACCTGAGCGATCGTCTGATCCTCGCCCTGACTTCAGATGCACGAGATCTCGATTCAGGTCTGTAGATTATGCCTGCCATGGCCTCACACAGAAACCTAAGCCTAGCTTGTGTTCTCAGACTTTGGTCGTCAGACTACTGGCCCACAAGCCCTCCAGTTTGACAATCCAGATCTAAAATGCAGCACCCTTCCCGCCCTCCAGAAGTATAAACATTGTCCTCTGGGGCTACCCAGTAACCCCAAATGAGGATCAACCTGCACCGACTTTGGCTGTACCCCAAATACATAGGCTGACCAGGGCGCTAATGCCCTTTCTGACACAGGCTGAGCCTGGACCCCTTGCCCCTCCCAGGCAGCTGGCCGCACACTGAGCACATTAGCCGCCGTGGCCTTAGGTCGTCATCTTTTCCCAACCTCGGTTTTCAGGTTTCAGAACTTAGACCTTATCTCCAATCACTGCCCAGGGTTGAAGGTGATGCAGAAATCAGAACTCCTTCCCCATGGCAAGAAACCTTGTGGTTGGCATGTTGTCCAACGTTCAGTCTATTTGAAACCAGTGTGGCCCATGAAGCCTCGCCCATGCTCGCCGGCCACATTGGTCACAAACGCACATTGTGACCCTCAGGCTGAGCCCAGTCCTCAAGTAAGGCCACTCAGTGGCTGGATGAAGAGATAGCATATTGGGCTTGCCATTCCCCTAGACCCAATTTTTAACCATAGTTCGGGTTGTCCCTTCAGTCTTCCCCACGGCTTTACTTTGGAATTCCTCTTTTGGTGGGACACCTGAGGTAACAAAACTGAAATGAGTCGTCCCATCCCACAGATTGACGAAAAGCAATTGGTAATCGGGCCAAATCCTCAGAGAGGAAGATTCGTCCATGGCCCATGAGGCCTCCCCGACATTCCACGGCCATCGCTGATACAAAATCCAGAGACAAAAGCCTGAGCAAGCGCCTTAGACTCGCACTTTCTTCATATCCTGAAAAGTTCTTCTCATGGTTTGTAGATCGGGCCTGCCATACCTACGTCCCCAAACCTAAGCTGAGTTTGTGTTTTCAGACTTCTGTCCTCAAAGTCTTAGGCCACACACCCTCCCGGCTGGGCCCCTGGAGACACACATTAGGACTAGGACTACCAATCCATGGGAATTCTGCCCATTCCATGGTCCAAAATCATACAAATTAGGAGAAACCTCCAAAGTCCCTGAGGCCATCCCAATAGTATAGGTCGCCCGGAACAAACAAGGGCTGTCTGACACCAGCTGATAATCGACCTCCACTCATACCATAGATGGATGTCCCCAGAGAAGAAGATTGAACCAGAAAGGACCCTAGGCCATAATAGGATCCATTGCTTTGGGTTACAGGCATGTGTCCTCAAAAGCCTGATTCCAATACGAGCATAGGGGTTTTCCTGAGGCACCCATCAGAACTCATCTCGTCTCCACAAGGAAACCTGTGCATGGGAGCCATGTCCATAGCTTAGGAGAGTACTTCAGGGTCCCGGTGCCACTGCCCCATTCCAAGGCCCTCATGGACACAAAAACACATTAGGACCCATCCTCAGGAAAGTCCATTTCAACTCAGCCACCCCGGTTGCTCCGGCAGAGCCATCAGATCTAAACTGTGTTGTTGCTAGGAGACAATTGGAATGCGAGGCGGGCTTCCCAGGCATCCATCCGCGAACGGTGCTCTGGAGTCATTCCATAAGGGATGTCCTGGAGCTGTCCAACAGGTCTCAATTGTCCCGCAGAACGAATCCTTGAAGGGGGCATCCCACAACTCCCAACGTGTGAAAACCTCAATGGCCCCGAGATTCCGCTCCCTTCATGAAGCGGCCGTCATGCACAGAATAGCCAACCTGAGCCAACGTCTGATCCTCGCCCTGAATTCAGATGCATGAGATATTTGTTCAGATCTGCAGGGGGTACCTGCCATGCCCTCACCCTGAAACACAAGTCTAACTTGTTTTCTCAGACTTCCGTCCTCACACTCCTAGCCCCGAAGCCCTCTAGTTTGTCAATTCCGGACACACAATGCAGCACTCTGCCTGCCCTCTAGAAAAAAAATTATTGCCTCATGAGCTGCCCAGGCACCTTAAATGAGGATAAACCTACACAGCACTCGACGTTACCCAAATTATATAGTCTAACCTGGGCACTAATGCACTGTCGAACACAACCTGAGCCCGGACCGCCTGACCAACACCCCGAAAGCTGACCGCACACTGAGCACATAAAACCCGCCATGGCCTTAGGTCATCATCTCTTCCCTACCTCCGTTTTCAGGCTTCAGAACCGAGACCTTATCTCCAATCACTGCCCAGGGGTGAGTGTGATGCAGATATCAGAACTCCTCCTTACCCATGGCAAGAACCCTTGTGGTTGGCACGTTGTCCAACGTTCAGTGTAGGAGAAACCAGCATTCACCCTGGGGCCCCGCCCATTCTTGCGTGCGACGAGGGCATACATACGCATTGTGACCCTCAGCATGAGTCCTGTCCTCTAGTAAGTCCTCTCAGTGGCTGGACCATTAGATGTTATAATGGGCTTGACATGTCCCTAGGCCCCAATTTTTAACCAGATTTCTGATTGTCCAGTCGCCCCTCCCCAGGGCTCTACTCTGGAATCCCTCATTTGGTGGGACACCTGAGGTTAAAAAAGAAAACAACAACAAAAAAAAAAAAAAAAAAAAAAACGGACTTCTTCCAGCTCATAGATTGACCCCAAACTCTTTGGACGGGTCAAACCACCAGAGAGTAAGACTCGTCCATTTCCCATGAATTCACCCAGAAATTCCACGACCATGAGTGACACGATATCCAGAGACAAAAACTTGAGCAGGAGCCTCACACTTGCCCATTTTTCAAATTCCGAAGAGTTCTCCTCATGGTCTGTAGGTCAGTCCTGCCATACCTATGACCCGAAACATAAGCCGAGTTTGTGTTTTCAGACAACTGACCAAACAGCCCTGGCCTACACAACCTACAGGCTCAGGCCCCTGGAGCCAAACCTGAGGACTGTACTTGCCTTCTCCAAGGGAATTGTGTGTGCCCATTCCAATGGCCACAACCCTTCAAATAGGATAAACCTCCAAAGTCCCTGATCCATCTCAATAGTGTTGGCTTCCCAGGAAAAACAGGGGAAATCTGAGCCCAACTGCGCACCTACCTGCACTCACACCCATAGACAGATGTCTCCAGAGGTAAAAAGTAAAGAACAGGCCCCTAGGAACTAATCAGATCCATTGCTTTGGTTTCCCGGCATCTCTCCTCAGAGGCCTGGATTTCAAAAGCAGCACATAGCTGTTTCTTGACTCACCCATCAGAAAACATCTCATCTACACATGGGAAACTCGCACGTTGGAGCTCTGTCACAGCCTCTGTTTAGGAGAACCCTTTAGGGCCCCAGTGCTACCGCTTCATTCCAAGGTCTCCATAGACACAAAAGCACATTAGGACCCATCCCCAGGGGTGTCCATTTCAACTCAGCGTCCTCATTTGCTCCCCATAGATCCAGGAGATCTATCCTGTCTTGTTGCTAGGATACAATTGGAATGCGAGGTGGGCTACCCAGCCATCCATCCTTAGAATCCTGCTCAGAATCATTGGCCTGGACGCAAACAACAGGTCTCAATTGTTCTGCAGAAGACTCTCTGCAGTTTGGAGCTTCTCACAACTCCCATCGTGGGAAAACCCCCATGGCCTCGTGATGCCCCCCCATTCATGAAGGGGCCATCAGGGACAGAAACTCCAACCTGAGCGATCGTCTGATCCTCGCCCTGACTTCAGATGCATGAGATCTCGATTCAGGTCTGTAGATTGTGCCTGCCATGGCCTCACCCAGAAACCTAAGCCTAGCTTGTGTTCTCAGACTTTGGTCGTCAGACTACTGGCCTACAAGCCGTCCATTTTGGCAATACAGAAATACAATGCAGCACCCTGCCCGCCCTCCAGAAGAAAAACATTGTCCTCTGGGGCTACCCAGTAACCCCAAATGAGGATCAACCTGCACCGACTTTGGCTGTACCCCAAATACATAGGCTGACCAGGGCGCTAATGCCCTTTCTGACACAGGCTGAGCCTGGACCCCTGGCCCCTCCCAGACAGCTGGGCGCACACTGAGCACATCGAGCCGCCGTGGACTTAGGTCCTCATCTCTACCCAACCTCGGTTTTCAGGTTTCAGAACCTAGAACTTATCTCCAATCACTGCCCAGGGTTGAAGGTGATGCAGAAATCAGAACTCCTTCCCCATGGCAAGAAACCTTGTGGTTGGCATGTTGTCCAACGTTCAGTGTAGGAGAAACCAGCATTCACCCTGGGGCCCCGCCCATTCTTGCGTGCGACGAGGGCATACATACGCATTGTGACCCTCAGCATGAGTCCTGTCCTCTAGTAAGTCCTCTCAGTGGCTGGACCATTAGATGTTATAATGGGCTTGACATGTCCCTAGGCCCCAATTTTTAACCAGATTTCTGATTGTCCAGTCGCCCCTCCCCAGGGCTCTACTCTGGAATCCCTCATTTGGTGGGACACCTGAGGTTAAAAAAGAAAACAACAACAAAAAAAAAAAAAAAAAAAAAAACGGACTTCTTCCAGCTCATAGATTGACCCCAAACTCTTTGGACGGGTCAAACCACCAGAGAGTAAGACTCGTCCATTTCCCATGAATTCACCCAGAAATTCCACGACCATGAGTGACACGATATCCAGAGACAAAAACTTGAGCAGGAGCCTCACACTTGCCCATTTTTCAAATTCCGAAGAGTTCTCCTCATGGTCTGTAGGTCAGTCCTGCCATACCTATGACCCGAAACATAAGCCGAGTTTGTGTTTTCAGACAACTGACCAAACAGCCCTGGCCTACACAACCTACAGGCTCAGGCCCCTGGAGCCAAACCTGAGGACTGTACTTGCCTTCTCCAAGGGAATTGTGTGTGCCCATTCCAATGGCCACAACCCTTCAAATAGGATAAACCTCCAAAGTCCCTGATCCATCTCAATAGTGTTGGCTTCCCAGGAAAAACAGGGGAAATCTGAGCCCAACTGCGCACCTACCTGCACTCACACCCATAGACAGATGTCTCCAGAGGTAAAAAGTAAAGAACAGGCCCCTAGGAACTAATCAGATCCATTGCTTTGGTTTCCCGGCATCTCTCCTCAGAGGCCTGGATTTCAAAAGCAGCACATAGCTGTTTCTTGACTCACCCATCAGAAAACATCTCATCTACACATGGGAAACTCGCACGTTGGAGCTCTGTCACAGCCTCTGTTTAGGAGAACCCTTTAGGGCCCCAGTGCTACCGCTTCATTCCAAGGTCTCCATAGACACAAAAGCACATTAGGACCCATCCCCAGGGGTGTCCATTTCAACTCAGCGTCCTCATTTGCTCCCCATAGATCCAGGAGATCTATCCTGTCTTGTTGCTAGGATACAATTGGAATGCGAGGTGGGCTACCCAGCCATCCATCCTTAGAATCCTGCTCAGAATCATTGGCCTGGACGCAAACAACAGGTCTCAATTGTTCTGCAGAAGACTCTCTGCAGTTTGGAGCTTCTCACAACTCCCATCGTGGGAAAACCCCCATGGCCTCGTGATGCCCCCCCATTCATGAAGGGGCCATCAGGGACAGAAACTCCAACCTGAGCGATCGTCTGATCCTCGCCCTGACTTCAGATGCATGAGATCTCGATTCAGGTCTGTAGATTGTGCCTGCCATGGCCTCACCCAGAAACCTAAGCCTAGCTTGTGTTCTCAGACTTTGGTCGTCAGACTACTGGCCTACAAGCCGTCCATTTTGGCAATACAGAAATACAATGCAGCACCCTGCCCGCCCTCCAGAAGAAAAACATTGTCCTCTGGGGCTACCCAGTAACCCCAAATGAGGATCAACCTGCACCGACTTTGGCTGTACCCCAAATACATAGGCTGACCAGGGCGCTAATGCCCTTTCTGACACAGGCTGAGCCTGGACCCCTGGCCCCTCCCAGACAGCTGGGCGCACACTGAGCACATCGAGCCGCCGTGGACTTAGGTCCTCATCTCTACCCAACCTCGGTTTTCAGGTTTCAGAACCTAGAACTTATCTCCAATCACTGCCCAGGGTTGAAGGTGATGCAGAAATCAGAACTCCTTCCCCATGGCAAGAAACCTTGTGGTTGGCATGTTGTCCAACGTTCAGTGTAGGAGAAACCAGCATTCACCCTGGGGCCCCGCCCATTCTTGCGTGCGACGAGGGCATACATACGCATTGTGACCCTCAGCATGAGTCCTGTCCTCTAGTAAGTCCTCTCAGTGGCTGGACCATTAGATGTTATAATGGGCTTGACATGTCCCTAGGCCCCAATTTTTAACCAGATTTCTGATTGTCCAGTCGCCCCTCCCCAGGGCTCTACTCTGGAATCCCTCATTTGGTGGGACACCTGAGGTTAAAAAAGAAAACAACAACAAAAAAAAAAAAAAAAAAAAAAAACGGACTTCTTCCAGCTCATAGATTGACCCCAAACTCTTTGGACGGGTCAAACCACCAGAGAGTAAGACTCGTCCATTTCCCATGAATTCACCCAGAAATTCCACGACCATGAGTGACACGATATCCAGAGACAAAAACTTGAGCAGGAGCCTCACACTTGCCCATTTTTCAAATTCCGAAGAGTTCTCCTCATGGTCTGTAGGTCAGTCCTGCCATACCTATGACCCGAAACATAAGCCGAGTTTGTGTTTTCAGACAACTGACCAAACAGCCCTGGCCTACACAACCTACAGGCTCAGGCCCCTGGAGCCAAACCTGAGGACTGTACTTGCCTTCTCCAAGGGAATTGTGTGTGCCCATTCCAATGGCCACAACCCTTCAAATAGGATAAACCTCCAAAGTCCCTGATCCATCTCAATAGTGTTGGCTTCCCAGGAAAAACAGGGGAAATCTGAGCCCAACTGCGCACCTACCTGCACTCACACCCATAGACAGATGTCTCCAGAGGTAAAAAGTAAAGAACAGGCCCCTAGGAACTAATCAGATCCATTGCTTTGGTTTCCCGGCATCTCTCCTCAGAGGCCTGGATTTCAAAAGCAGCACATAGCTGTTTCTTGACTCACCCATCAGAAAACATCTCATCTACACATGGGAAACTCGCACGTTGGAGCTCTGTCACAGCCTCTGTTTAGGAGAACCCTTTAGGGCCCCAGTGCTACCGCTTCATTCCAAGGTCTCCATAGACACAAAAGCACATTAGGACCCATCCCCAGGGGTGTCCATTTCAACTCAGCGTCCTCATTTGCTCCCCATAGATCCAGGAGATCTATCCTGTCTTGTTGCTAGGATACAATTGGAATGCGAGGTGGGCTACCCAGCCATCCATCCTTAGAATCCTGCTCAGAATCATTGGCCTGGACGCAAACAACAGGTCTCAATTGTTCTGCAGAAGACTCTCTGCAGTTTGGAGCTTCTCACAACTCCCATCGTGGGAAAACCCCCATGGCCTCGTGATGCCCCCCCATTCATGAAGGGGCCATCAGGGACAGAAACTCCAACCTGAGCGATCGTCTGATCCTCGCCCTGACTTCAGATGCATGAGATCTCGATTCAGGTCTGTAGATTGTGCCTGCCATGGCCTCACCCAGAAACCTAAGCCTAGCTTGTGTTCTCAGACTTTGGTCGTCAGACTACTGGCCTACAAGCCGTCCATTTTGGCAATACAGAAATACAATGCAGCACCCTGCCCGCCCTCCAGAAGAAAAACATTGTCCTCTGGGGCTACCCAGTAACCCCAAATGAGGATCAACCTGCACCGACTTTGGCTGTACCCCAAATACATAGGCTGACCAGGGCGCTAATGCCCTTTCTGACACAGGCTGAGCCTGGACCCCTGGCCCCTCCCAGACAGCTGGGCGCACACTGAGCACATCGAGCCGCCGTGGACTTAGGTCCTCATCTCTACCCAACCTCGGTTTTCAGGTTTCAGAACCTAGAACTTATCTCCAATCACTGCCCAGGGTTGAAGGTGATGCAGAAATCAGAACTCCTTCCCCATGGCAAGAAACCTTGTGGTTGGCATGTTGTCCAACGTTCAGTGTAGTTGAAACCAGTGTGGCCCATGAGGCCCCGCCCATGCTCGCCGGCCACATTGGTCACAAACGCACATTGTGACCCTCAGGCTGAGCCCAGTCCTCAAGTAAGGCCACTCAGTGGCTGGATGAAGAGATAGCATATTGGGCTTGCCTTGCCCCTAGGCCCCAAGTTTTAACCATAGTTCGGGTTGTCCCTTCAGTCTTCCCCACGGCTTTGCTTTGGAATTCCTCTTTTGGTGAAACACCTGAGGAAACAAAACTGAAATGAGTCCTCCCATCAAACAGATTGACGAGAAGCAATTGGGAATCGGGCCAAATCCTCAGAGAGGAAGATTCGTCCATGGCCCATGAGGCCTCCGCGACATTCCACGGCCATCGCTGATACAAAATCCAGAGGCAAAAGCCTGAGCAAGCGCCTCAGACTCCCACTTTCTTCATATCCTGAAGAGTTCTACACATGGTTTGTAGATCGGGCCTGCCCTACCTTCGTCCCCAAACCTAAGCTGATTTTGTGTTTTCAGACTTCTGTCCTCAAAGTCTTGGGCCACACACCCTCCAGTCTGGACCCCTGGAGACAGACATTAGGACTGGGACTACCAATCCATGGGAATTCTGCCCATTCTATGGTCCCAAATCATACAAATTAGGAGAAACCTCCAAAGTCCCTGAGGCCATCCCAATAGTGTAGTTCGCCCGGAAAAAAAAGTGCTCTCTGACACCAGCTGATAATCGACCTCCACTCATACCATAGATGGATGTCCCCAGAGAAGAAGATTGAACCAGAAAGGACCGTAGGCCATAATAGGATCCATTGATTTGGGTTACAGGCATGTGTCCTCAAAAGCCTGATTCCAATACGAGCATAGGGGTTTTCCTGAGGCACCCATCAGAACTCATCTCGTCTCCACAAGGAAACCTGTGCATGGGAGCCATGTCCAAAGCTTAGGAGAGTACTTCAGGGTCCCGGTGCCACCGCCCCATTCCAAGGCCCTCATGGACACAAAAACACATTAGGACCCATCCTCAGGAAAGTCCATTTCAACTCAGCCACCCCGGTTGCTCCAGCAGAGCCATCAGATCTAAACTGTCTTGTTGCTAGGAGACAATTGGAATGCGAGGCGGGCTTCCCAGGCATCCATCCGCGAACGGTGCTCTGGAGTCATTCCATATGGGATGTCCTGGAGCTGTCCAACAGGTCTCAATTGTCCCGCAGAAGGAATCCTTGAAGGGGGCATCCCACACCTCCCAACGTGGGAAAAGCTCAATGGCCCCGAGATCCCGCTCCCTTCATAAAACGGCCGTCAAGCACAGAATATCCAACCTGAGCCAACGTCTGATCCTCGCCCTGACTTCAGATGCATGAGATATTGGTTCAGATCTGCAGGGGGTACCTTCCGTGCCCTCACCCTGAAACCCAAGTCTAGCTTGTCTTCTCAGACTTCCGTCCTCACACTCCTGGCCCCGAAGCCCTCTAGTTTGTCAATTCCGGACCCACAATGCAGCACTCTGCCTGCCCTCTAGAAAAAAAAATTATTGCCTCATGAGCTGCCCAGGCACCTTAAATGAGGATAAACCTACACAGCACTCGACGTTACCCAAATTATATAGTCTAACCTGGGCACTAATGCACTGTCGAACACATCCTGAGCCCTGACCTCCTGACCAACACTAAGAAAGCTGACCGCACACTGAGCACATAAAACCCGCCATGGTCTTAGGTCATCATCTCTTCCCTACCTCCGTTTTCAGGCTTCAGAACCGAGACCTTATCTCCAATCACTGCCCAGGGGTGAGTATGATGCAGAAATCAGAACTCCTCCTTACCCATGGCAAGAACCCTTGTGGTTGGCACGTTGTCCAACGTTCAGTGTAGGAGAAACCAGCATTCACACTGAGGCCCCGCCCATTCTTGCGTGCGATGAGGGCATACATACGCATTGTAACCCTCAGCATGAGTCCTGTCCTCTAGTAAGTCCTCTCAGTGGCTGGACCATTAGATGTCATAATGGGCTTGACATGTCCCTAGACCCCAATTTTTAACCAGATTTCTGACTGTCCAGTCGCCCCTCCCCAGGGCTCTACACTGGAATCCCTCATTTGGTGGGACACCTGAGGTTAAAAAAGAAAACAACAACAACAACAACAACAACAAAAACGGACTTCTTCCAGCCAATAGATTGACCCCAAACTCTTTGGACGGGGCCAAACCACCAGAGAGTAAGACTCGTCCATTTCCCTTGAAGTCACCCAGAAATTCCACGACCATGAGTGACACGATATCCAGAGACAAAAACTTGAGCAGGAGCCTCACACTCGCCCTTTTTTCAAATTCCGAAGAGTTCTCCTCATGGTCTGTAGGTCAGTCCTGCCATACCTATGACCCGAAACATAAGCCGAGTTTGTGTTTTCAGACAACTGTCCAAACAGCCCTGGCCTACACAACCTACAGCTCAGGCCCCTGGAGCCAACCCTGAGGACTATACTTGCCCTCTCCAAGGGAATTTTGTGTGCCCATTCCAATGGCCACAACGCTTCTAATAGGATAAACCTCTAAAGTAATTGATCCATCTCAATAGTGGTGGCTTCCCAGGAAAAACAGGGGCAATCTGAGCCCAACTGAGCACCTACCTGCACTCAGACCCATAGACAGATGTCTCCAGAGGTAAAAAGGAAAGAACAGGCCCCTAGGCACTAATCAGATCCATTGCTTTCGTTTCCAGGCATCTCTCCTCAGAGGCTTGGATTTCAAAACAGCATATAGCTGTTTCTTGACTCACCCATCAGAAAACATCTCATCTACACATGGGAAACTTGCACGTTGGAGCTGTGTCAAAGCCTCTGTTTAGGAGAACCCTTTAGGGCCCCAGTGCCACCACTTCATTCCAAGCTCTCCATAGACACAAAAGCACATTAGGACTCATCACCAGGGGTGTCCATTTCAACTCAGCGTCCTCAGTTGCTCCCCACAGATCCAGGAGATCTATCCTGTCTTGTTGCTAGGAGACAATTGGAATGCGAGGTGGGCTTCCCAGCCATCCATCCTTAGAACCCTGATCAGAATCATTGGCCTGGACCCAAACAAAAGGTCTCAATTGTTCTGCAGAAGACTCTCTGCAGTTTGGAGCTTCTCACAACTCCCATCGTGGGAAAACCCCCATGGCCTCGTGATGCCCCCCCATTCATGAAGGGGCCATCAGGGACAGAAACTCCAACCTGAGCGATCGTCTGATCCTCGCCCTGACTTCAGATGCACGAGATCTCGATTCAGGTCTGTAGTTTGTGCCTGCCATGGCCTCACCCAGAAACCTAAGCCTAGCTTGTGTTCTCAGACTCTGGTCGTCAGACTACTGGCCCACAAGCCCTCCAGTTTGGCAATCCAGAAATACAATGCAGCACCCTGCCCGCCCTCCAGAAGAAAAACATTGTCCTCTGGGGCTACCCAGTAACCACAAATGAGGATCAACCTGCACCGACTTTGGCTGTACCCCAAATACATAGGCTGACCAAGGCGCTAATGCCCTTTCTGACACAGGCTGAGCCTGGACCCCTGGCCCCTCCCAGACAGCTGGCCACACAGTGAGCACATCGAGCCGCCGTGGACTTAGGTCCTCATCTTTACCCAACCTTGGTTTTCAGGTTTCAGAACCTAGAACTTATCTCCAATCACTGCCCAGGGTTGAAGGTGATGCAGAAATCAGAACTCCTTCCCCATGGCAAGAAACCTTGTGGTTGGCATGTTGTCCAACGTTCAGTGTAGTTGAAACCAGTGTGTCCCATGAGGCCCCGCCCATGCTCGCCGGCCACATTGGTCACAAACGCACATTGTGACCCTCAGGCTGAGCCCAGTCCTCAAGTAAGGCCACTCAGTGGCTGGATGAAGAGATAGCATATTGGGCTTGCCTTGCCCCTAGGCACCAAGTTTTAACCATAGTTCGGGTTGTCCCTTCAGTCTTCCCCACGGCTTTGCTTTGAAATTCCTCTTTTGGTGGGACACCTGAGGAAACAAAATTGAAATGAGTCATCCCATCCCACAGATTGACAAAAATCAATTGGGAATCGGGCCAAATCCTCAGAGAGGAAGATTCGTCCATGGCCCATGAGGCCTCCCCGACATTCCACGGCCATCGCTGATACAAAATCCAGAGACAAAAGCCTGAGCAAGCGCCTCAGACTCGCACTTTCTTCATTTCCTGAAGAGTTCTTCTCATGGATTGTAGATCGGGCCTGCCATACCTACGTCCCCAAACCTAAGCTGATTTTGTGTTTTCAGACTTCTGTCCTCAAAGTCTTGGGCCACACACCCTCCAGGCTGGACCCCTGGAGACACACATTAGGACTGGGACTACCATCCATGGGAATTCTGCCCATTCCATGGTCCAAAATCATACAAATTAGGAGAAACCTCCAAAGTCCCTGAGGCCATCCCAATAGTGTAGTTCGCCCGGAAAAAAAAGTGCTCTCTGACACCAGCTGATAATCGACCTCCAGTCATACCAATGGATGTCCCCATAGAAGAAGATTGAACCAGAAAGGACCGTAGGCCATAATAGGATCCATTGCTTTGGGTTACAGGCATGTGTCCTCAAAAGCCTGATTCCAATACGAGCATAGGGGTTTTCCTGAGGCACCCATCAGAACTCATCTCGTCTCCACAAGGAAACCTGTGCATGGGAGCCATGTCCAAAGCTTAGGAGAGTACTTCAGGGTCCCGGTGCCACCGCCCCATTCCAAGGCCCTCATGGACACAAAAACACATTAGGACCCATCCTCAGGAAAGTCCATTTCAACTCAGCCACCCCGGTTGCTCCGGCAGAGCCATCAGAACTAAACTGTCTTGTTGCTAGGAGACAATTGGAATGTGTGGCGGGCTTCCCAGGGTCCATCCGCGAACGGTGCTCTGGAGTCATTCCATAAGGGATGTCCTGGAGCTGTCCAACAGGTCTCAATTGTCCCGCAGAAGGAATCCTTGAAGGGGGCATCCCACAACTCCCAACGTGGGAAAACCTCAATGGCCCCGAGATTCCGCTCCCTTCATGAAGCGGCCGTCATGCACAGAATAGCCAACCTGAGCCAACGTCTGATCCTCGCCCTGACTTCAGATGCATGAGATATTGGTTCAAATCTGCAGGGAGTACCTTCCGTGCCCTCACCCTGAAACCCAAGTCTAGCTTGTCTTCTCAGACTTCCGTCCTCACACTCCTGGCCCCGAAGCCCTCTAGTTTGTCAATTCCGGACCCACAATGCAGCACTCTGCCTGCCCTCTAGAAAAAAAATTATTGCCTCATGAGCTGCCCAGGCACCTTAAATGAGGATAAACCTACACAGCACTCGACGTTACCCAAATTATATAGTCTAACCTGGGCACTAATGCACTGTCGAACACAACCTGAGCCCGGACCGCCTGACCAACACCCCGAAAGCTGACCGTACACTGAGCACATAAAACCCGCCATGGCCTTAGGTCATCATCTCTTTCCTACCTCCGTTTTCAGGCTTCAGAACCGAGACCTTATCTCCAATCACTGTCCAGGGGTGAGTGTGATGCAGAAATCAGAACTCCTCCTACCAATGGCAAGAACCCTTGTGGTTGGCACGTAGTACAACGTTCAGTGTAGGAGAAACCAGCATTCACCCTGAGGCCCCGCCCATTCTTGTGTGCGATGAGGGCATACATACGCATTGTGACCCTCAGCATGAGTCCTGTTCTCTAGTAAGTCCTCTCAGTGGCTGGACCATTAG
Source organism: Mustela nivalis (assembly GCF_964662115.1). Classification (NCBI taxonomy): domain Eukaryota; kingdom Metazoa; phylum Chordata; class Mammalia; order Carnivora; family Mustelidae; genus Mustela; species Mustela nivalis. Next base: position 1,567,487 of record NW_028136526.1, read on the forward strand.
ATGTCATAATGGGCTTGACATGTCCCTAGGCCCCAATTTTTAACCAGATTTCTGATTGTCCAGTCGCCCCTCCCCAGGGCTCTACTCTGGAATACCTCATTTGGTGGGACACCTGAGGTTAAAAAAGAAAACAAAACAAAAAAAAAAAAACGGACTTCTTCCAGCCCACAGATTGACCCTAAGCTCTTTAGACGGGGCCAAACTGCCAGAGAGTAAGACTCGTCCATTTCCCATGAAGTCACCCAGAAATTCCACGACCATGTGTGACACGATATCCAGTGACAAAAACTTGAGCAGGAGCCTCACACTCGCCCTTCTTTCAAATCCCGAAGAGTTCTCCTCATGGTCTGTAGGTCAGTCCTGCAATACCTATGACCCGAAACATAAGCCGAGTTTGTGTTGTCAGACAACTGTCCAAACAGCCCTGGCCTACACAACCTACAGGCTCAGGCCCCTGGAGCCAAACCTGAGAACTGTACTTGCCCTCTCTAAGGGAATTGTGTGTGCCCATTCCAATGGACACAACCCTTCTAATAGGATAAACCTCCAAAGTCCATGATCCATCTCAATAGTGGTGGCTTCCCAGGAAAAACAGGGGCAATCTGAGCCCAACTGAGCACCTACCTGCACTCAGACCCATAGACAGTTGTCCCCAGAGGTAAAAAGGAAAGAACAGGGCCCTAGGCACTAATCAGATCCATTGCTTTGGTTTTCAGGCATCTCTCCTGAGAGGCCTGGATTTCAAAACAGCATCTAGCTGTTTCTTGACTCACCCATCAGAAAACATCTCATCTACACGAAAAACTTGCACGTTGGAGCTGTGTCAAAGCCTCTGTTTAGAAGAATTCTTTAGGGCCCCAGTGCCACCGCTTCATTCCAAGGTCTCCATAGACACAAAAGCACATTACGACCCATCCCCAGGGGTTTCCATTTCAACTAGCCTCCTCCATTGCTTCCCAAAGATCAAGGAGATCTAACCTTTCTTGTTGCTAGGAGACAATTGGAATGCGAGTTGGGCTACCCAGCCATCCATCCTTAGAACCCTGCTCAGAATCATTGGAATGGAGCCAAACAACAGGTCTCAGTTGTCCTGCAGAAGACTCTCTGCAGTTTGGAGCTTCTCACAACTCCCATCGTGAAAAAACCCCCATGGCCTCGTGATGCCCCCCCATTCATGAGGGGCCATCAGGGACAGAAACTCCAACCTGAGCGATCGTCTGATCCTATCCCTGACTTATCCTCATGGTCTGTAGATCAGTCCTGCCATACCTATGACCCGAAACATAAGCCGAGTTTGTGTTTTCAGACAGCTGACCAAACAGCTCTGGCATACACACCCTACAGGCTCAGGGCCCTGGAGCCGAACCTGAGGACTGTACTTGCCCTCTACAAGAGAATTGTATGTGCCCATTCCAATGGCCAAAGCCCTACTAATAGTATAAACCTCCAAAGTCCCTGAGGCCATCCCAATAGTTGTGGCTTCCCAGGACAAACATGGGCAATCTGAGCCCATCGGAGCACCTACCTGCACTCAGACCCGTAGACTGATGTCCCCAGAGGTAAAAAGGAACGAACAGGACCCTAGGCACTAATCGGATCCATTGTTTTGGTTTCCAGGCATCTCTCCTCCGAGGCCTGGATTTCAATACCAGCATATGGCTGTTTCTAGACTCACCCATCAGAACAAATCTCATCTACACATGGGAAACATGCACGTTGGAGCTGTTTCAAAGCCTCTGTTTAGGATAATGCTTCAGGGCCCCAGTGCCCCCACTTCATTCCTAGGTCTCCATAGACACAAAAACATATTAGGACACATCCACAGGAGAGTCCATTTCAACTCAGCCTCCTCGGTTGCTCCCCCACATCCAGCAGATCTAACCTGTCTTGTTGCTTTGAGACAATTGGAATGCGAGGAGGTCTACCCAGCCATCCATCCTTAGAACCCTGCTTGGAATCGTTGGCCTGGAGGCAACCAACAGGTCTCAATTGTCCTGCAGAAGAATCTTTGCAGTTGGGATCTTCTCACAACTCCCATCGTGGGAAAACACTTATGGCCTCGTGATACACCCCCCCTTCAAGAAGGGACAGAAAGTCCAACAGGAGCAATCGCCTGTCTTTGCCCTGACTTCAGATGCATGAGATCTCGATTGAGGTCTGTAGATTGTGCCTGCCATATTCTCACCCATAAACATAGGCCTAGTTTGGGTTCTCAGACTTCCGTCCTCAGACTACTAGCCCACAAGCCCTCCAGTTTGGCAAACCAGAACTACAATGCTGCACTCTGCCTGCCCTTCAGAAGAAAAACATTGCCCTCTGGGGCTACCCAGAATCCCCAAATGAGGATCAACTTGCACGCCATTCGGCTGTACCCCAAATATGTAGGCTGACCTGGGCACTATTGCCCGTTCTGACCCAGACTGAGCCTGGACCTCCTGGCCCCACCCAGACAGCTGGCCGCATACTGAGCACATCAGACCCGCCATGGCCTTGTGTCGTCATCTCTTCTCATCCTCGGTCCAGGCTTCAGAACCTAGACCTGATCTCCAATCACTGCCCTGGTTTGAAAATGATGCATAAAACAGAACTCTTTTCCCATGGCAAGAAACCTTGTGGTTGGCATGTTGTCCAACGTTCAGTGTAGTTGAAACCAGTGTGGCCCATGAGGCCCCGCCCATGCTTGCGGGCCACATTGGTCACAAACACACATTGTGACCCTCAGCCTGAGCCCAGTCCTCAGGTAATGCCTCTGAGTGGCTGGATCCAGAGACGGCCATCGCTGATACAAAATCCAAAGACAAAAGCCTGAGAAAGCCCCTTAGACTCGCTCATTCTTCGTATCCTGAAGAGTTCTTCTCATGGTTTGTAGATCGGGCGTGCCATACCTAAGTTCCCAATCCTAAGCTGAGTTTGTGTTTTCAGACTTCTGTCCTTAAAGTCCTGGGCCACACTCCCTCCAGCTGGGGCCCCTGGAGCCACACATTAGGAATGCGCCCACCCAATCCTTGGGAATTCTGCCCATCCATTGTCAAAAATCGTACAAATCAGGAGAACCCTCCAAAGTCCCTGAGGCCATCCCTCTACTGTAGGTCGCCCGGGACAAAAAAAAAAAAAAAAAAACAAAAACGGTTTATACCAGCTGAGCATCTACCTCCACTCATACCAGAGATGGTTGTCCCCAGAGAAGAAGCTTGAACCAGACAGGACCTGAGGCATTATCGGATCCATTGCTTTGGTTTACAGGCATGTCTCCTCAAACCCTGGATTCCAATACCAGCAGAGGGGATTTCCTGAGGCACACATCAGAACAAAACTGGTCTCCACAAGGAAACTTGTGCATGGGAGCTATGTCCAAAGCTTAGGAGAATACTTCAGGGCCCCGGTGCCACCGCCCCATTCCAAGGCCCTCATGGACACAAACACACATTAGGACCCATCCTCAGGAATGTCCATTTCAACTCAGGCACCCCGGTTGCTCCCGCAGATCCATTAGATCTAAACTGTCTTGTTGCTAGGAGACAATTGGAATGTGAGGCAGACTTCCCAGGCATCCAACCTCAAACGGTGCTCAGGAGTCGTTCCATATGGGATGTCCTGGAGCTGTCCAATAGGTCTCAATTGTCCCGCAGAAGGAATCCTTGAAGGGGGCATCCCACATCTCCCAACGTGGAAAAACTCCATGCCCTCGAGATTAGGCCCCCTTCATGAAGGGACGTCATGCACAGAAACTCCAACCTGAGCCAACGTCTGATCCTCGCCCTCACTTCAGATGCATGAGATATTGGTTCAGATCTGCAGGGGGTACCTGCCGTGCCCTCACCCTGAATCCGAAGTCTAGCTTTTGTTCTCAGACTTCCGTCCTCACTCTCCTGGACCCCAAGCCCTCAAGTACGGCAATTCCTGACCAACAATGAAGCTCTCTGCCTGCCCTCTAGACAAATATATTGCCTAATGAGCTGCCCAGGCAGCTTAAATGAGGATCAACATACACGGCACTCGAATGTACCCAAATTATATAGTCTAACCTGGGCACGAATGCACTGTCTGACACAACCTGAGCCCGGACCTCCTGACCAACACCCAGACAGCTGACCGCACACTGAGCACCTCAGGCCCGCCATGGCCTTAGGTCATCATTTCTTCCCTACCTCAGTTTTCAGGCTTCGGGGCCGAGTCCTTATCTCCAATCCATGTTCAGGGTTGAGTGTGATGCAGAAATCAGAACTCCTCCTTACCCATGGCAAGAAACCTTGCGGTTGGCATGTTGTCCAATGTTCAGTGTAGGAGAAAACAGCATTCACCCTTAGGCCCCGCCCATTCTTGAGTGCTACGAGAGCATAAACACGCATTGTGACCTCAGCTGAGTCCTGTCCTCTAGTAAGTACTCTCAGTGGCTGGATCATTAGATATCATAATGGGCTTGACATTTCCCTAGGCCCCAATTTTTAACCAGATTTCTGGTTGTCCAGTCGCCACTCCCCAGGGCTCTACTCTGGAATCCCTCATTTGGTGGGACATCTGAGATTGAAAAACAAAACAAAACAAAACAAAACAACAACAAAACGGACTTCTTCCATCCCCAGAATGACCCCAAACTCTTTCGACGGGGCCGAAATACCAGAGAGTAAGACTCGTCCCTTTCCCATTGAGTCACCCGGAAATTTCACGACCAAGAGTGACACGATATCCAGAGACAAAAACTTGAGCAAGAGCCTCACACTCGACCTCTTTTCATATCGCGAAGGCTTCTCCTCATGGTCTGTATATCAGTCCTGCAATACCTATGACCCGAAACATAAGCCGAGTTTGTGTTTTCAGACAACTGACCAAACAGCTCTGGCCTACACACCCTACAGGCTCAGGCCCCTGGAGCCAAACCTGAGGACTGTACTTGCCCTCTACAAGAGAATTGTATGTGCCCATTCCAATGGCCAAAGCCCTACTAAAAGTATAAACCTCCAAAGTCCCTGAGGCCATCTCAATAGTTGTGGCTTCCCAGGATAAACAGGGGTAATCTGAGCCCATCTGAGCACCTACCTGCACTCAGACCCGTAGACTGATGTCCCCAGAGGTAAAAAGGAACGAACAGGCCCCTAGGCACTAATCGGATCCATTGTTTTGGTTTCCAGGCATCTCTCCTCCGAGGCCTGGATTTCAATACCAGCATATGGCTGTTTCTAGACTCACCCATCAGAACAAATCTCATCTACACATGGGAAACATGCACGTTGGAGCTGTTTCAAAGCCTCTGTTTAGGATAATGCTTCAGGGCCCCAGTGCCCCCACTTCATTCCTAGGTCTCCATAGACACAAAAACATATTAGGACACATCCACAGGAGAGTCCTTTCAACTCAGCCTCCTCGGTTGCCCCCCACATCCAGCAGATCTAACCTGTCTTGTTGCTTGGAGACCATTGGAATGCGAGGTGGGCTACCCAGCCATCCATCCTTAGAACCCTGCTCGGAATCATTGGCCTGGAGCCAACCAACAGGTCTCAATTGTCCTGCAGAAGAATCTTTGCAGCTGGTAGCTTCTCACAACTCCCATCGTGGGAAAACACCCATGGCCTCGTGATCCAACACCCCCTTCAAGAAGGGGCCATCAGGGACAGAAAGTCCAACAGGAGCGATCGTCTGACCTTTGCCCTGACTTCAGATGCACGAGGTCTCGATGAGGTCTGTAGATTGTGCCTTCCATATCCTCACCCAGAAACCTCGGCCTAGCTTGGGTTCCTAGACTTCCGTCCTCAGACTACTGGCCCACAAGCCCTCCAGTTTGGCAAAACAGAACTACAATGCTGCACTCTGCCTGCCCCCCAGAAGAAAAACCTTGCCCTCTTGGGCTACCCAGAATCCCCAAATGAGGATCAACTTGCACGCCATTCGGCTGTACCCCAAATTTGTAGGCTGACCTGGGCACTATTTCCCTTTCTGACCCAGCCTGAGCCTGGACCTCCTGGCCCCACCCAGACAGCTGGCAGCACACTGAGCACATTAAACCCATCATGGCCTTAGGTCGTCATCTCATCTCAACCTCGGTTTCCAGGCTTCAGAACCTAGACCTGATCTCCAATCACTGCCCTGGTTTGAAAATGATGCATAAATCAGAACTCTTTTCCCATGCAAGGAACCTTGTGGTTGGCATGTTGTCCAACCTTCAGTGTAGTTGAAACCAGTGTGGCCCATGAGGGCCCGCCCATGATTGCGGGCCATATTGGTCACAAACACACATTGTGACCCTCAGCCTGAGCACAGTCCTCAGGTAAGGCCTCTCAGAGGCTGGATGCAGAGACAGCATATTGGGCTTGCCATGCCCCTAGCCCCAATTTTTATCCATAGTTCGGGATGTCCCTTCACTCTTCCCCAGAGCTCTGCTTTGGAATTCCTCTTTTGGTGGGACACCTGAGTTAACAAACCTGAAAGTAGTCCTCCCATCCCACAGATTGACGAAAAGCAACTGGGATCACGCCAAATACACAGAGAGGAAGATTCGTCCACGGCCCATGAGGACTCCCCAACATTCCACGGCCATCGCTGAAACAAAATCCAGAGACAATAGCCTGAGCAAGCGCCTCAGACTCGCTCATTCTTCATTTCCTGAAGAGTTCTTCTCATGGTTTGTAGATCGGGCGTGCCATACCTAAGTCCCCACACCTAAGCTGAGTTTGTGTTTTCAGACTTCTGTCCTCAAAGTCCTGGGCCACACTCCCTCCAGCTGGGGCCCCTGGAGCCACACATTAGGACTGCGCCCACCCAATCCATGGGAATTCTGCCCATTCCATTGTCAAAAATCGTACAAATTAGGAGAACCCTCCAAAGTCCCTGAGGCCATCCCATTAGTGTAGGTCGCCCGGGACAAAAAAAAAAAAAAAAAAACGGTTGAAAACAGCTGAGCATTTACCTCCACTCATACCATAGATGGATGTCCCCAGAGATGAAGATGGAACCAGACAGGACCTGAGGCATTATCAGATCCATTGCTTTGGTTTACAGGCATGTCTCCTCAAAAGCCTGGATTCCAATACCAGCAGAGGGGATTTCCTGAGGCACCCATCAGAACAAATCTCGTCTCCACAAGGAAACTTGTGCATGGGAGCTATGTCCAAAGCTTAGGAGAATACTTCAGGGTCCCGGTGCCACTGCCCCATTCCATAGCCCACATGGACACAAACACACATTAGGACCCATCCTCAGGAAAGTCCATTTCAAATCAGCCACCCCGGTTGCTCCCGCAGATCCATTAGATCTAAACTGTCTTGTTGCTAGGAGACAATTGGAATGTGAGGGGGACTTCCCAGGCATCCATCCTCGAACGGTGCTCAAGGGTCGTTCCATATGGGATGTCCTGGAGCTGTCCAATATGTCTCAATTGTCCCGCAGAAGGAATCCTTGAAGGTGGCATCTCACATCTCCCAACGTGGAAAACCTCCATGGCCTCGAGATTCCGCTCCATTCATGAAGGGGCCGTCATGCACAGAAACTCCAACCTGAGCCAACGTCTGATCCTCGCCCTGACTTCCGATGCATGAGATATTGCTTCAGATCTGCAGGGGGTACCTGCCATGCCCTCACCCTGAATCCGAAGTCTAACTTGTGTTCTCAGACTTCCGTCCTCACTCTCCTGGCCCCCAAGCCCTCAAGTTGGCAATTCCGGACCAACAATGAAGCACTCTGCCTGCCCTCTAGCAAAAATATATTGCCTAATGAGATGCCCAGGCAGCTTAAATGAAGATCAACCTACCCGGAACGCGAATGTACCCAAATTATATAGTCTAACCTGGGCAAGAATGCACTGTCTGACACAACCGGAGCCCGGACCTCCTGACCAACACCCAGACAGCTGACCGCACACTGAGCACATCAGACCCGCCATGGCCTTAGGTCATCATCTCTTCCCTACCTCAGTTTTCAGGCTTCGGGGCATAGTCCTTATATCCAGTCCATGTCAAGAAGTGAGTGTGATGCAGAAATCAGAACTCCTCCTTACCCATGGCAAGAAACCTTGTGGTTGGCATGTTGTCCAACGTTCAGTGTAGTTGAAACCAGTGTGGCCCATGAGGCCCCGCCCATGCTAGCGGGCCACATTGGTCACAAACACACATTGTGACCCTCAGCCTGAGCCCAGTCCTCAGGTAAGGCCTCTGGATGGCTGGATGCAGAGACAGCATATTGGGCTTGCCATGCCCCTAGGCCCCAATTTTTATCCATAGTTCGGGTTGTCCCTTCACTCTGCCCCAGAGCTCTGCTTTGGAATTCCTCTTTTGGTGGGACACCTAAGGTAACAAAACTGAAAGGAGTCCTCCCATCCCACAGATTGACGAAAAGCAATTGGGATCACGCCAAATCCACAGAGAGGAAGATTCGTCCACGGCCCATGAGGACTCCCAAACATTCCACGGCCATCGCTGAAACAAAATCCAGAGACAATAGCCTGAGCAAGGGCCTCAGACTCGCTCATTCTTCATATCCTGAAGAGTTCTTCTCATGGTTTGTAGATCGGGCGTGCCATACCTAAGTCCCCACACCTAAGCTGAGTTTGTGTTTTCAGACTTCTGTCCTCAAAGTCCTGGGCCACACTCCCTCCAGCTGGGGCCCCTGGAGCCACACATTAGGACTGCGCCCACCCAATCCATGGGAATTCTGCCCATTCCATTGTCAAAAATCGTACAAATTAGGAGAACCCTCCAAAGTCCCTGAGGCCATCCCATTAGTGTAGGTCGCCCGGGACAAAAAAAAAAAAAAAAACGGTTGAAAACAGCTGAGCATTTACCTCCACTCATACCATAGATGGATGTCCCCAGAGATGAAGATGGAACCAGACAGGACCTGAGGCATTATCAGATCCATTGCTTTGGTTTACAGGCATTTCTCCTCAAAAGCCTGGATTCCAATACCAGCAGAGGTGATTTCCTGAGGCACCCATCAGAACAAATCTCGTCTCCACAAGGAAACTTGTGCATGGGAGCTATGTCCAAAGCTTAGGAGAATACTTCAGGGTCCCGGTGCCACTGCCCCATTCCATAGCCCACATGGACACAAACACACATTAGGACCCATCCTCAGGAAAGTCCATTTCAACTCAGCCACCCCGGTTGCTCCCGCAGATCCATTAGATCTAAACTGTCTTGTTGCTAGGAGACAATTGGAATGTGAGGGGGACTTCCCAGGCATCCATCCTCGAACGGTGCTCAAGGGTCGTTCCATATGGGATGTCCTGGAGCTGTCCAATATGTCTCAATTGTCCCGCAGAAGGAATCCTTGAATGTGGCATCCCACATCTCCCAACGTGGAAAACCTCCAAAGCCTCGAGATTCCGCTCCATTCATGAAGGGGCCGTCATGCACAGAAACTCCAACCTGAGCCAACGTCTGATACTCGCCCTGACTTCCGATGCATGAGATATTGCTTCAGATCTGCAGGGGGTACCTGCCGTGCCCTCACCCTGAATCCGAAGACTAACTTGTGTTCTCAGACTTCCGTCCTCACTCTCCTGGCCCTGAAGCCCTCAAGTTTGGCAATTCCGGACCGACAATGAAGCACTCTGCCTGCCCTCTAGAAAAAATATATTGCCTAATGAGCTGCCCAGGCAGCTTAAATGAGGTTAAACCTACACGGCACTCGAATGTACCCAAATTATATAGTCTAACCTGGGCACTAATGCACTGTCTGACACAACCTGAGCCCGGACCTGCTGACCAACACCAAGAGAGCTGACCGCACTCTGAGTTCATCAGACCCGCCATGGCCTTAGGTCATCATCTCTTCCCTACCTCAGTTTTCAGGCTGCAGAACCGAGACCTTATCTCCAATCACTGCCCACGGGTGACTGTGATGCAGAAATCAGAACTCTTCCTGACCCATGGCAAGAAACCTTGTGGTTCGCATGTTGTCCAACGTTCAGTGTAGGAGAAAACAGCATTCACCCTGAGGCCCCGCCCATTCTTGAGTGCGACGAGAGCATAAACACGCATTGTGACTTCAGCGTGAGTCCTGCCCTCTAGTAAGACCTCTCAGTGGCTGGACCATTAGATGTCATAATGGCCTTGACATGTCCGAAGGCCCCAATTTTTAACCAGATTTCTGGTTGTCCAGTCGCCCCTCCCCAGGGCTCTACTCTGGAATCCCTCATTTGGTGGGACATCTGAGGTTGAAAAACAAAATGAAACAAATCAACCACAACAAAAAAATGGACTTCTTCCATCCCCAGAATGACCCAAACTCTTTGGACGGGACCGAAACCCCAGAGAGTAAGACTCGTCCATTTCCCATGAAGTCACCCGGCAATTTCACGACCATGAGTGACACGATACCCAGAGACAAAAAATTTGAGCAAGAGCCTCTCACTCGCCCTTTTTTCATATCCCGAAGTGTTCTCCTCATGGTCTGTAGATCAGTCCTGCCATACCTATGACCCAAAACATAAGCCGAGTTTGTGTTTTCAGACAACTGTCCAAACAGCTCTGGCCTACACACCCTACAGGCTCAGGGCCCTGGAGCCAAACCTGAGGACTGTACTTGCCCTCTCCAAGGGAATTGTATGTGCCCATTCCAATGGCCACAACCCCACTAATAGGATAACCTCCAAAGTCCCTGAGGCCATCCCAAGAGTTGTGGCTTCCCAGGACAAAAAGGGGCAATCTGAGCCCATCTGAGAACCTACCTGCACTCAGACCCGTAGACTGATGTCCCCAGAGGTAAAAAGGAACGAACAGGCCCCTAGGCACTAATCGGATCCATTGCTTTGGTTTCCAGGCATCTCTCCTCAGAGGCCTGGATTTCAATACCAGCATATGGCTGTTTCTTGACTCACCCATCAAAACAAATCTCATCTACACATGGGAAACATGCATGTTGGAGCTGTGTAAAAGCCTCTGTTTAGGAGAACCCTTCAGGGCCCCAGGGCCACCGCTTCATTCCAAGGTCTCCATAGACACAAAAACATATTAGGACACATCCACAGGAGAGTCCATTTCAACTCAGCCTCCTCGGTTGCCCCCCACATCCAGCAGATCTAACCTGTCTTGTTGCTTGGAGACAATTGGAATGCGAGGTGGGCTACCCAGCCATCCATCCTTAGAACCCTGCTCGGAATCGTTGGCCTGGAGCCAACCAACAGGTCTCAATTGTCCTGCCGAAGAATCTTTGCAGTTTGGAGCTTCTCACAACTCCCATCGTGGGAAAACCCCCATGTCCTCGTGATCCAACCCCCTTCAAGAAAGGGCCATCAGGGCAGAAAGTCCAACCTGAGCGATCGTCTGATCCTTGCCCTGACTTCAGATGCACGAGATCTCTATTGAGGTCTGTAGATTGTACCTGCCATATCCTCACCCAGAAACCTAGGCCTAGCTTGGGTTCTCAGACTCCGTCCTCAGACTACTGGCCCACAAGCCCTCCAGTTTGGCAATCCAGAACTACAATGCCGCACTCTGCCTGCCCTACAGAAGTAAAACATTGCCCTCATGGCTACCCCGAAACCCCAAATGAGGATCCACCTGCACGCCATTCGGCTGTACCCCAAACATATAGGCTGACCTGGGCACTATTTCCCCTTCTGACCCAGCCTGAGCCTGGACCTCCTGGTCCCACCCAGACAGGTGGCCGCACACTGAGCACATCGGTCCCGCCATGGCCTTAGGTCGTCATCTCTTCCCAACTGCGGTTTTCTGGCTCCAGAACCTAGACCTTATCTCCAACCACTGCCCAGGGTTGAAAATGATGCAGAAATCAGAACTTTTTCCCCATGGCAAGAAACCTTATGGTTGGCATGTTTTCCAACGTTCAGTGTAGTTGAAACAAGCGTGGCCCATGAGGCCCAGCCCATGCTTGCGGGCCACATTGGTCACAAAGACACATTGTGACCCTCAGCCTGAGCCCAGTCCTCAGGTAAGGCCTCTCAGGGCCTATATGAAGAGACAGCATATTGGGCTTGCCATGCCCCTTAGCCCCAATTTTTAACCATAGTTCGGGGTGTCCCTTCACTCTTCCCCAGGGCTCTGCTTTGGAATTCCTCTTTTGGTGGGACACCTGAGGTAACAAACCTGAAAGGAGTCCTCCCATCCCACATATTGACGAAAAACAATTGGGATCGGGCCAAATCCACAGAGAGGAAGATTCGTACATGGCCTATGATATCACCCCAACATTCCACGGCCATCGCTGAAACGAAATCCAGAGACAAAAGCCAAAGCAAGCGCCTCAGACTCGCACTTTCTTCATATCCTGAAGAGTTCTTCTCATGGTTTGTAGATCGGGCGTGCCATACCTACGTCCCCAAACTTAAGCTGAGTTTGTGTTTTCAGTCTTCTGTCCTCAAAGTCCTGGGCCACACTCCCTCCAGGTTGGGGCACCTGGAGCCACACATAAGGACTGCCCCCACGCAATACATGGGAATTCTGCCCATTCAATTGTCAAAAATCGTACAAATTAGGAGAACCCTCCAAAGTCCCTGAGGCCATCCCAATAGTGTAGGTCGCCCGGGACAAAAAAGGGCGGTTGATACCGGCTGAGCATCTACCTCCACTCATCTACCTCCACTCATACCAAGAAGATTGAACCAGACAGGACCCGAGGCCATTATCGGATCCATTGCTTTGGTTTACAGGCATGTCTCCTCAAAAGCCTGGATTCCAATACCAGCAGAGGGGATTTCCTGAGGCACCCTTCAGATCAAATATCGTCTCCACAAGGAAACGTGTGCATGGGAGCTATGCCAAAGCTTAGGAGAAAACTTCAGGGTCCCGGTACCACCTCCCCATTCCAAGGCCCTCATGGACACAAACACACGTTAGGACCCATCCTCTGGAAAGTGCATTTCAACTCAGCCACCCCGGGTGCTCCCGCAGATCCATAAGGTCTAAACTGTCTTGTTGCTAGGAGACAATTGGAAGGCGAGGCGGACTTCCCAGGCATCCATCCTCGAACGGTGCTCTGGAGTCATTCCATATGGGATGTCCTGGAGCTGTCCAACAGGTCTCAATTGTCCCGCAGAAGGAATCCTTGAAGAGGGCATCCCACATCTCCCAACGTGGAAAACCTCCATGGCCTCGAGATTCCGCTCCCTTCATGAAGGGGCCGTCATGCACAGAAACTCCAACCTGAGCCAACGTCGGATCCTCGCCCTGACTTCAGATGCATGAGATATTGGTTCAGATCTGCAGGGGGTACCTGCCGTGCCCTCACCCTGAATCCGAAGTCTAGCTTGTGTTCTCAGACTTCCGTCCTCACTCTCCTGGCCCCGAAGCCCTCAAGTTTGGCAATTCCGGACCGACAATGAAGCACTCTGCCTACCCTCTAGAAAAAATATATTCCCTAATGAGCGCCCAGGCAGCTTAAATAAGGATAAACCTAAACGGCACTCGAAGGTACCCAAATGATATAGTCTAACAGGGCACTAATGCACTGTCTGACACAACCTGAGCCCGGACCTGCTGACGAACACCCAGACAGCTGACCGCACGCTGAGCACATCAGACCCGCCATGGCCTTAGGTCATCATCTCTTCCCTAGCTCAGTTTTCAGGCTTCAGAACCTAGACCTTATCTCCAATCACTGCCCACGGGTGACTGTGATGCAGAAATCAGAACTCTTCCTGACCCATGGCAAGAAACCTTGTGGTTGGCATGTTGTCCAACGTTCAGTGTAGGAGAAACCAGCATTCACCCTGAGGCCCCGCCCATTCTTGAGTGCGACGAGAGCATAAACACACATTGTGACCTCAGCGTGTGTCCAGTACTCTAGTAAGTCCTCTCAGTGGATGGACCATTAGATGTCATAATGGGCTTGACATGTCCCTAGTCCCCAATTTTTAACCAGATTTCTGGTTGTCCTGTCGCCCCACCCCAGGGCTCTACTCTGGAATCCCTCATTTGGTGGGACATCTGAGGTTGAAAAACAAAATGAAACAAATCGACAACAACAACAAAAAAAGGACTTCTTCCATCCCCAGAATGACCCCAAACTCTTTGGACGGGACCGAACCCCCAGAGAGTAAGACTCGTCCATTTCCCATGAAGTCACCCGGCAATTTCACGACCATGAGTGACACGATATCCAGAGACAAAAACTTGAGCAAGAGCCTCACACTCGCCCTTTTTTCATATCCCGAAGTGTTCTCCTCATGGTCTGTAGATCAGTCCTGCCATACCTATGACCCAAAACATAAGCCGAGTTTGTGTTTTCAGACAACTGTCCAAACAGCTCTGGCCTACACACCCTACATGCTCAGGGCCCTGGAGCCAAACCTGAGGACTGTACTTGCCCTCTCCAAGGGAATTGTATGTGCCCATTCCAATGGCCACAACCCCACTAATAGGATAACCTCCAAAGTCCCTGAGGCCATCCCAAGAGTTGGGGCTTCCCAGGACAAAAAGGGGCAATCTGAGCCCATCTGAGCACCTACCTGCACTCAGACCCGTAGACTGATGTCCCCAGAGGTAAAAAGGAACGAACAGGCCCCTAGGCACTAATCGGATTCATTGCTTTGGATTCCAGGCTTCTCTCCTAGAGGCCTGGATTTAAATACCAGCATATGGCTGTTTCTTGACTCACCCATCAGAACAAATCTCATCTACACATGGGAAACATGCACGTTGGAGCTGTGTCAAAGCCTCTGTTTAGGAGAACCCTTCAGGGCCCCAGGGCCACCGCTTCATTCCAAGGTCTCCATAGACACAAAAACATATTAGGACACATCCACAGGAGAGTCCATTTCAACTCAGCCTCCTCGGTTGCCCCCAACATCCAGCAGATCTTACCTGTCTTGTTGCTTGGAGACCATTGGAATGCGAGGTGGGCTACCCAGCCATCCATCCTTAGAACCCTGCTCAGAATCGTGGGCCTGGAGCCAACCAACAGGTCTCAATTGTCCTGCAGAAGAATCTTTGCAGTTTGGAGCTTCTCACAACTCCCATCGTGGGAAAACCCCCATGTCCTCGTGAAACAACCCCCTTCAAGAAAGGGCCATCAGGGCAGAAAGTCCAACCTGAGCGATCGTCTGATCCTTGCCCTGACTTCAGATGCAGGAGATCTCTATTGAGGTCTGTAGATTGTGCCTGCCATTTCCTCACCCAGAAACCTAGGCCTAGCTTGGGTTCTCAGACTCCGTCCTCAGACTACTGGCCCACAAGCCCTCCAGTTTGGCAATCCAGAACTACAATGCCGCACTCTGCCTGCCCTACAGAAGTAAAACATTGCCCTCAGGGCTACCCCGAAACCCCAAATGAGGATCAACCTGCACGCCATTCGGCTGTACCCCAAACATATAGGCTGACCTGAGCACTATTTCCCCTTCTGACCCAGCCTGAGCCTGGACCTCCTGGTCCCACCCAGACAGCTGGCCGCACACTGAGCACATCGGGCCCGCATGGCCTTAGGTCGTCATCTCTTCCCAACTGCGGTTTTCTGGCTCCAGAACCTAGACCTTATCTCCAACCACTGCCCAGGGTTGAAAATGATGCAGAAATCAGAACTCTTTCCCCATGGCAAGAAACCTTGTGGTTGGCATGTTGTCCAACGTTAAGTGTAGTTGAAACAAGCGTGGCCCATGAGGCCCAGCCCATGCTTGCGGGCCACATTGGTCACAAACACACATTGTGACCCTCAGCCTGAGCCCAGGCCTCAGGTAAGGCCTCTCAGGGCCTATATGAAGAGACAGCATATTGGGCTTGCCATGCCCCTAGGCCGCAATTTTTAACCATAGTTCGGGGTGTCCCTTCACTCTTCCCCAGGGCTCTGCTTTGGAATTCCTCTTTTGGTGGGACACCTGAGGTAACAAACCTGAAAGGAGTCCTCCCATCCCACAGATTGACGAAAAACAATTGGGATCGGGCCAAATCCACAGAGAGGAAGATTCGTCCATGGCCCATGAGACCTCCCCAACATTCCACGGCCATCGCTGAAACAAAATCCAGAGACAAAAGCCTGACCAAGCGCCTCAGACTCGCTCATTCTTCATATCCTGAAGAGTTCTTCTCATGGTTTGTAGATCGGGCGTGCCATACCTACGTCCCCAAACTTAAGCTGAGTTTGTGTTTTCAGTCTTCTGTCCTCAAAGTACTGGGCCACACTCCCTCCAGGCTGGGGCCCTTGGAGCCACACATTAGGACTGCCCCCACCCAATCCATGGGAATTCTGCCCATTCCATTGTCAAAAATCGTACAAATTAGGAGAACCCTCCAAAGTCCCTGAGGCCATCCCAATAGTGTAGGTCGATCGGGAAAAAAAAGGGCGGTTGATACCGGCTGAGCATATACCTCCACTCATCTAACTCCACTCATACCAAGAAGATTGAACCAGACAGGACCCGAGGCCATTATCGGATCCATTGCTTTGGTTTACAGGCATGTCTCCTCAAAAGCCTGGATTCCAATACCAGCAGAGGGGATTTCCTGAGGCACCCATCAGAACAAATCTCGTCTCCACAAGGAAACTTGTGCATGGGAGCTATGCCAAAGCTTAGGAGAATACTTCAGGGTCCCGGTGCCACCTCCCCATTCCAAGGCCCTCATGGACACAAACACACGTTAGGACCCATCTTCTGGAAAGTGCATTTCAACTCAGCCACCCCGGTTGCTCCCGCAGATCCATTAGATCTAAACTGTCTTGTTGCTAGGAGACAATTTGAAGGTGAGGCAGACTTCCCAGGCATCCATCCTCGAACGGTGCTCTGGAGTCATTCCATATGGGATGTCCTGGAGCTGTCCAACAGGTCTCAATTGTCCTGCAGAAGGAATCCTTGAAGGGGGCATCCCACATCTCCCAACGTGGAAAACCTCCATGGCCTCGAGATTCCGCTCCCTTCATGAAGGGGCCGTCATACACAGAAACTCCAACCTGAGCCAACGTCGGATCCTCGCCCTGACTTCAGATGCATGAGATATTGGTACAGATCTGCAGGGGGTACCTGCCGTGCCCTCACCATGAATCCGAAGTCTAGCTTGTGTTCTCAGACTTCCGTACTTACTCTCCTGGCCCCGAAGCCCTCAAGTTTGGCAATTCCGGACCGACAATGAAGCACTCTGCCTACCCTCTAGAAAAAATATATTGCCTAATGAGCAGCCCAGGCAGCTTAAATGAAGATAAACCTACACGGCACTCGAATGTACCCAAATTATATAGTCTAACCTGGGCAATAATGCACTGTCTGACACAACCTGAGCCCGGACCTGCTGATCAACACCCAGACACCTGACCGCACGCTGAGCACATCAGACCCGCCATGGCCTTAGGTCATCATCTCTTCCCTACCTCAGTTTTCAGGCTTCAGAACCTAGACCTTATCTCCAATCACTGCCCACGCGTGACTGTGATGCAGAAATCAGAACTCTTCCTGACCCATGGCAAGAAACCTTGTGGTTGGCATGTTGTCCAACGTTCAGTGTAGGAGAAACATGCATTCACCCTGAGGCCCCGCCCATTCTTGAGTGCGATGAGAGCATAAAAACGCATTGTGACCTCAGCGTGAGTCCTGTCCTCTAGTAAGTCCTCTCAGTGGCTGGACCATTAGATGTCATAATGGGCTTGACATGTCCCTAGTCCCCAATTTTTAACCAGATTTCTGGTTGTCCAGTCGCCCCACCCCAGGGCTCTACTCTGGAATCCCTCATTTGGTGGGACATCTGAGGTTGAAAAACAAAATGAAACAAATCGACAACAACAACAAAAAAACGGACTTCTTCCATCCCCAGAATGACCCCAAACTCTTTCGACGGGACCGAACCCCCAGAGAGTAAGACTCGTCCATTTCCCATGATGTCACCCGGCAATTTAACGACCATGAGTGACACGATATCCAGAGACAAAAACTTGAGCAAGAGCCTCACACTCGCCCTTTTTTCATATCCCTAAGTGTGCTCCTCATGGTCTGTAGATCAGTCCTGCCATACCTATGACCCAAAACACAAGCCGAGTTTGTGCTTTCAGACAACTGTCCAAACAGCTCTGGCCTACACACCCTACAGGCTCAGGGCCCTGGGGCCAAACCTGAGGACTGTACTTGCCCTCTCCAAAGGAATTGTATGTGCCCTTTCCAATGGCCACAACCCTACTAATAGGATAACCTCCAAAGTCCCTGAGGCCATCCCAATAATTGTGGCTTCCCAGGACAAACAGGGGCAATCTGAGCCCATCAGAGCACCTACCTGCACTCAGACCCGTAGACTGATGTCCCCAGAGGTAAAAAGGATCGAACAGGCCCCTAGGCACTAATCGGATCCATTGCTTTGGTTTCCAGGCATCTCTCCTCAGAGGCCTGGATTTCAATACCAGCATATGGCTGTTTCTTGACTCACCCATCAGAACAAATCTCATCTACACATGGGAAACATGCACGTTGGAGTTGTGTCAAAGCCTCTGTTTGGGAGAACCCTTCAGGGCCCCAGGGCCACCGCTTCATTCCAAGGTCTCCATAGACACAAAAACATATTAGGACACATCCACAGGAGAGTCCATTTAAACTCAGCCTCCTCGGTTGCCCCCCACATCCAGCAGATCTAACCTGTCTTGTTGCTTGGAGACCATTGGAATGCGAGGTGGGCTACCCAGCCATCCTACCTTAGAACCCTGCTCGGAATCGTTGGCCTGGAGCCAACCAAAAGGTCTCAATTGTCCTGCAGAAGAATCTTTGCAGTTTGGAGCTTCTCACAACTCCCATCGTGGGAAAACCCCCATGTCCTCGTAATCCAACCCCCTTCAAAAAAGGGCCATCAGGGCAGAAAGTCCAACCTGAGGGATCGTCTGATCCTTGCCCTGACTTCAGATGCACGAGATCTCGATTGAGGTCTGTAGATTGTGCCTGCCATATCCTCACCCAGAAACCTAGGCCTAGCTTGGGTTCTCAGACTCCGTCCTCAGACTACTGGCCCACAAGCCCTCCAGTTGGGCAATCCAGAACTACAATGCCGCACTCTGCCTGCCCTCTAGAAAATATATATTGTCTAATGAGCAACCCAGGCAGCTTAAATGAGGATAAACCTACACGGCACTCGAATGTACCCAACTTATATAGTCTAACCTGGGCACTAATGCACTGTCTGACACAACCTGAGCCCGGACCTGCTGACCAACACCCAGACAGCTGACCGCACGCTGAGCACATCAGACCCACCATGGCCTTAGGTCATCATCTCTTCCCTACCTCAGTTTTCAGGCTTCAGAACCTAGACCTTATCTCCAATCACTGCCCACGCGTGACTGTGATGCAGAAATCAGAACTCTTCCTGACCCATGGCAAGAAACCTTGTGGTTGGCATGTTGTCCAACGTTCAGTGTAGGAGAAACCAGCATTCACCCTGAGGCCCCGCCCATTGTTGCGTGCGACGAGAGCATAAACACGCATTGTGACCTCAACGTGAGTCCTGTCCTCTAGTAAGTCCTCTCAGTGGCTGGACCATTAGATGTCATAATGGACTTGACATGTCCCTAGTCCCCAATTTTTAACCAGATTTCTGGTTGTCCAGTCGCCCCACCCCAGGGCTCTACTCTGGAATCCCTCATTTGGTGGGACATCTGAGGTTGAAAAACAAAATGAAACAAATCGACAACAACAAAAAAACGGTCTTCTTCCATCCCCAGAATGACCCCAAACTCTTTGGACGGGACCGAACCCCCAGAGAGTAAGACTCGTCCATTTCCCATGATGTCACCCGGCAATTTCACGACCATGAGTGACACGATATCCAGAGACAAAAACTTGAGCAAGAGCCTCACACTCGCCCTTTTTTCATATCCCTAAGTGTGCTCCTCATGGTCTGTAGATCAGTCCTGCCATACCTATGACCCAAAACATAAGCCGAGTTTGTGTTTTCAGACAACTGTCCAAACAGCTCTGGCCTACACACCCTACAGGCTCAGGGCCCTGGAGCCAAACCTGAGGACTGTACTTGCCCTCTCCAAGGGAATTGTATGTGCCCATTCCAATGGCCACAACCCTACTAGTAGGATAACCTCCAAAGTCCCTGAGGCCATCCCAATAGTTGTGGCTTCCCAGGACAAACAGGGGCAATCTGAGCCCATCTGAGCACCTACCTGCACTCAGACCCGTAGACTGATGTCCCCAGAGGTAAAAAGGAACGAACAGGCCCCTAGGCACTAATCGGATCCATTGCTTTGGTTTCCAGGCATCTCTCCTCAGAGGCCTGGATTTCAATACCAACATATGGCTGTTTCTTGACTCACCCATCAGAACAAATCTCATCTATACATGGGAAACATGCACGTTGGAGCTGTGTCAAAGCCTCTGTTTAGAAGAACCCTTCAGGGCCCCAGGGCCACCGCTTCATTCCAAGGTCTCCATAGACACAAAAACATATTAGGACACATCCACAGGAGAGTCCATTTCAACTCAGCCTCCTCGGTTGCCCCCCACATCCAGCAGATCTAACCTGTCTTGTTGCTTGGAGACAATTGGAATGCGAGGTGGGCTACCCAGCCATCCATCCTTAGAACCCTGCTCGGAATCGTTGGCCTGGAGCCAACCAACAGGTCTCAATTGTCCTGCAGAAGAATCTTTGCAGTTTGGAGCTTCTCACAACTCCCATCGTGGGAAAACCCCCATGTCCTCGTGATCCAACCCCCTTCAAGAAAGGGCCATCAGGGCAGAAAGTCCAACCTGAGCGATCGTCTGATCCTTGCCCTGACTTCAGATGCACGAGATCTTGATTGAGGTCTGTAGATTGTTCCTGCCATATCCTCACCCAGAAACCTAGGCCTAGCTTGGGTTCTCAGACTCCGTCCTCAGACTACTGGCCCACAAGCCCTCCAGTTGGGCAATCCAGAACTACAATGCCGCACTCTGCCTGCCCTACAGAAGTAAAACATTGTCCTCAGGGCTACCCCGAAACCGCAAATGAGGATCAACCTGCACGCCATTCGGCTGTATCCCAAACATATAGGCTGACCTGGGCACTATTTCCCCTTCTGACCCAGCCTGAGCCTGGACCTCCTGGTCCCACCCAGACAGCTGGCCGCACACTGAGCACATCGGACCCGCCATGGCCTTAGGTCGTCATCTCTTCCCAACTGCGGTTTTCAGGCTCCAGAACCTAGACCTTATCTCCAACCACTGCCCAGGGTTGAAAATGATGCAGAAATCAGAACTCTTTCCCCATGGCAAGAAACCTTGTGCTTGGCATGTTGTCCAACGTTCAGTGTAGTTGAAACAAGCGTGGCCCATGAGGCCCAGCCAATGCTTGCGGGCCACATTGCTCACAAACACACATTGTGACCCTCAGCCTGAGCCCAGTCCTCAGGTAAGGCCTCTCAGGGCCTATATGAAGAGACAGCATATTGGGCTTGCCATGCCCCTAGGCCGCAATTTTTAACCATAGTTCGGGTTGTCCCTTCACTCTTCCCCAGGGCTCTGCTTTGGAATTCCTCTTTTGGTGGGACACCTGAGGTAACAAACCTGAAAGGAGTCCTCCCATCCCACATATTGACGAAAAACAATTGGGATCTGGCCAATCCACAGAGAGGAAGATTCGTCCATGGCCCATGAGACCTCCCCAACATTCCACGGCCATCGCTGAAACAAAATCCAGAGACAAAATCCTGAGCAAGCGCCTCAGACTCGCTCATTCTTCATATCCTGAAGAGTTCTCATGGTTTGTAGATCGGGCGTGCCATACCTACGTCCCCAAACTTAAGCTGAGTTTGTGTTTTCAGTCTTCTGTCCTCAAAGTCCTGGGCCACACTCCCTCCAGGCTGGGGCCCCTGGAGCCACACATTAGGACTGCCCCCACCCAATCCATGGGAATTCTGCCCATTCCATTGTCAAAAATCGTACAAATTAGGAGAACCCTCCAAAGTCCCTGAGGCCATCCCAATAGTGTCGGTCGCCCGGGACAAAAAAGGGCGGTTGATACCGGCTGAGCATCTACCTCCACTCATCTACCTCCACTCATACCAAGAAGATTGAACCAGACAGGACCCGAGGCCATTATCGGATCCATTGCTTTGGTTTACAGGCATGTCTCCTCAGACTCCTGGATTCCAATACCAGCAGAGGGGATTTCCTGAGGCACCCATCAGAACAAATCTCGTCTCCACAAGGAAACTTGGGCATGGGAGCTAAGCCAAAGCTTAGGAGAATACTTCAGGGTCCCGGTGCCACCTCCCCATTCCAAGGTCCTCATGGACACAAATACACGTTAGGACCCATCCTCTGGAAAGTGCATTTCAACTCAGCCACCCCTGTTGCTCCCGCAGATCCATTAGATCTAAACTGTCTTGTGCTAGGAGACAATTGGAAGGCGAGGCGGACTTCCCTGGCATTCATTCTGGAACGGTGCTCTGGAGTCATTCCATATGGGGTGTCCTGGAGCTGTCCAACAGGTCTCAATTGTCCCGCAGACGGAATCCTTGAAGGGGGCATCCCACATCTCCCAACGTGGAAAACCTCCATGGCCTCGAGATTCCACTCCCTTCATGAAGGGGCCGTCATGCACAGAAACTCCAACCTGAGCCAACGTGGGATCCTCACCCTGACTTCAGATGCATGAGATATTGGTTCAGATCTGCAGGGGGTACCTGCCGTGCCCTCACCCTGAATCCGAAGTCTAGCTTGTGTTCTCAGACTTCCGTCCTCACTCTCCTGGCCCCGAAGCCCTCAAGTTTGGCAATTCCGGACCGACAATGAAGCACTCTGCCTGCCCTCTAGAAAATATATATTGTCTAATGAGCAGCCCAGGCAGCTTAAATGAGGATAAACCTACACGGCACTCGAAAGTACCCAACTTATATAGTCTAACCTGGGCACTAATGCACTGTCTGACACAACCTGAGCCCGGACCTGCTGACCAACACCCAGACAGCTGACCGCACGCTGAGCACATCAGACCCGCCATGGCCTTAGGTCATCATCTCTTCCCTACCTCAGTTTTCTGGCTTCAGAACCTAGACCTTATCTCCAATCACTGCCCACGCGTGACTGTGATGCAGAAATCAGAACTCTTCCTGACCCATGGCAAGAAACCTTGTGGTTGGCATGTTGTCCAACGTTCAGTGTAGGAGAAACCAGCATTCACCCTGAGGCCCCGCCCATTGTTGCGTGCGACGAGAGCATAAACACGCATTGTGACCTCAACGTGAGTCCTGTCCTCTAGTAAGTCCTCTCAGTGGCTGGACCATTAGATGTCATAATGGGCTTGACATGTCCCTAGTCCCCAATTTTTAACCAGATTTCTGGTTGTCCAGTCGCCCCACCCCAGGGCTCTACTCTGGAATCCCTCATTTGGTGGGACATCTGAGGTTGAAAAACAAAATGAAACAAATCCACAACAACAAAAAAACGGTCTTCTTCCATCCCCAGAATGACCCCAAACTCTTTGGACGGGACCGAACCCCCAGAGAGTAAGACTCGTCCATTTCCCATGAAGTCACCCGGCAATTTCACGACCATGAGTGACACGATATCCAGAGACAAAAACTTGAGCAAGAGCCTCACACTCGCCCTTTTTTCATATCCCGAAGTGTTCTCCTCATGGTCTGTAGATCAGTCCTGCCATACCTATGACCCAAAACATAAGCCGAGTTTGTGTTTTCAGACAACTGTCCAAACAGCTCTGGCCTACACACCCTACAGGCTCAGGGCCCTGGAGCCAAACCTGAGGACTGTACTTGCCCTCTCCAAGGGAATTGTATGTGCCCATTCCAATGGCCACAACCCTACTAGTAGGATAACCTCCAAAGTCCCTGAGGCCATCCCAATAGTTGTGGCTTCCCAGGACAAACAGGGGCAATCTGAGCCCATCTGAGCACCTACCTGCACTCAGACCCGTAGACTGATGTCCCCAGAGGTAAAAAGGAACGAACAGGCCCCTAGGCACTAATCGGATCCATTGCTTTGGTTTCCAGGCATCTCTCCTCAGAGGCCTGGATTTCAATACCAACATATGGCTGTTTCTTGACTCACCCATCAGAACAAATCTCATCTACACATGGGAAACATGCACGTTGGAGCTGTGTCAAAGCCTCTGTTTAGGAGAACCCTTCAGGGCCCCAGGGCCACCGCTTCATTCCAAGGTCTCCATAGACACAAAAACATATTAGGACACATCCACAGGAGAGTCCATTTCAACTCAGCCTCCTCGGTTGCCCCCCACATCCAGCAGATCTAACCTGTCTTGTTGCTTGGAGACAATTGGAATGCGAGGTGGGCTACCCAGCCATCCATCCTTAGAACCCTGCTCGGAGTCGTTGGCCTGGAGCCAACCAACAGGTCTCAATTGTCCTGCAGAAGAATCTTTGCAGTTTGGAGCTTCTCACAACTCCCATCGTGGGAAAACCCCCATGTCCTCGTGATCCAACCCCCTTCAAGAAAGGGCCATCAGGGCAGAAAGTCCAACCTGAGCGATCGTCTGATCCTTGCCCTGACTTCAGATGCACGAGATCTTGATTGAGGTCTGTAGATTGTGCCTGCCATATCCTCACCCAGAACCCTGGCCTAGCTTGGGTTCTCAGACTCCGTCCTCAGACTACTGGCCCACAAGCCCTCCAGTTGGGCAATCCAGAACTACAATGCCGCACTCTGCCTGCCCTACAGAAGTAAAACATTGCCCTCAGGGCTACCCCGAAACCGCAAATGAGGATCAACCTGCACGCCATTCGGCTGTAACCCAAACATATAGGCTGACCTGGGCACTATTTCCCCTTCTGACCCAGCCTGAGCCTGGACCTCCTGGTCCCACCCAGACAGCTGGCCGCACACTGAGCACATCGGACCCGCCATGGCCTTAGGTCGTCATCTCTTCCCAACTGCGGTTTTCAGGCTCCAGAACCTAGACCTTATCTCCAACCACTGCCCAGGGTTGAAAATGATGCAGAAATCAGAACTCTTTCCCCATGGCAAGAAACCTTGTGCTTGGCATGTTGTCCAACGTTCAGTGTAGTTGAAACAAGCGTGGCCCAGGAGGCCCAGCCCATGCTTGCTGGCCACATTGCTCACAAACACACATTGTGACCCTCAGCCTGAGCCCAGTCCTCAGGTAAGGCCTCTCAGGGCCTATATGAAGAGACAGCATATTGGGCTTGCCATGCCCCTAGGCCGCAATTTTTAACCATAGTTCGGGTTGTCCCTTCACTCTTCCCCAGGGCTCTGCTTTGGAATTCCTCTTTTGGTGGGACACCTGAGGTAACAAACCTGAAAGGAGTCCTCCCATCGCACATATTGACGAAAAACAATTGGGATCTGGCCAAATCCACAGAGAGGAAGATTCGTCCATGGCCCATGAGACCTCCCCAACATTCCACGGCCATCGCTGAAACAAAATCCAGAGACAAAAGCCTGAGCAAGCGCCTCAGACTCGCTCATTCTTCATATCCTGAAGAGTTCTTCTCATGGTTTGTAGATCGGGCGTGCCATACCTACGTCCCCAAACTTAAGCTGAGTTTGTGTTTTTAGTCTTCTGTCCTAAAGTCCTGGGCCACACTCCCTCCAGGCTGGGGCCCCTGGAGCCACACATTAGGACTGCCCCCACCCAATCCATGGGAATTCTGTCCATTCCATTGTCAAAAATCGTACAAATTAGGAGAACCCTCCAAAGTCCCTGAGGCCATCCCAATAGTGTCGGTCGCCCGGGACAAAAAAGGGCGGTTGATACCGGCTGAGCATCTACCTCCACTCATCTACCTCCACTCATACCAAGAAGATTGAACCAGACAGGACCCGATCCATTATCGGATCCATTGCTTTGGTTTACAGGCATGTCTCCTCAGACTCCTGGATTCCCATAACAGCAGAGGGGATTTCCTGAGGCACCCATCAGAACAAATCTCGTCTCCACAAGGAAACTTGGGCATGGGAGCTAAGCCAAAGCTTAGGAGAATACTTCAGGGTCCCGGTGCCACCTCCCCATTCCAAGGCCCTCATGGACACAAACACACGTTAGGACCCATTCTCTGGAAAGTGCATTTCAACTCAGCCACCCCGGTTGCTCCCGCAGATCCATTATATCTAAACTGTCTTGTTGCTAGGAGACAATTGGAAGGCGAGGCGGACTTCCCAGGCATCCATCCTCGAACAGTGATCTGGAGTCATTCCATATGGGCTGTCCTGGAGCTGTCCATCAAGTCTCAATTGTCCCGCAGAAGGAATCCTTGAAGGAGGCATCCCACATCTCCCAACGTGGAAAACCTCCATGGCCTCGAGATTCCGCTCCCTTCATGAAGGGGCCGTCATGCACAGAAACTCCAACCTGAGGCAACGTCGGATCCTCGCCCTGACTTCAGATGCATGAGATATTGGTTCAGATCTGGAGGGGGTACCTGCCGTGCCCTCACCCTGAATCCGAAGTCTAGCTTGTGTTCTCAGACTTCAGTCCTCACTCTCCTGGCCCCGAAGCCCTCAAGTTTGGCAATTCCGGACCGACAATGAAGCACTCTGCCTGCCCTCTAGAAAAAATATATTGCCTAATGAGCAGCCCAGGCAGCTTAAATGAGGATAAACCTACACGGCACTCGAATATACCCAAATTATATAGTCTAACCTGGGCACTAATGCACTGTCTGACACAACCTGAGCCCGGACCTGCTGACCAACACCCAGACAGCTGACCGCACGCTGAGCACATCAGACCCGCCATGGCCTTAGGTCATCATCTCTTCCCTACCTCAGTTTTCAGGCTTCAGAACCTAGACCTTATCTCCAATCACTGCCCACGGGTGACTGTGATGCAGAAATCAGAACTCTTCCTGACCCATGGCAAGAAACCTTGTGGTTGGCATGTTGTCCAACGTTCAGTGTAGGAGAAACCAGCATTCACCCTGAGGCCCCGCCCATTATTGAGTGCGACGATAGCATAAACACGCATTGTGACCTCAGCGTGAGTCCTGTCCTCTAGTAAGTCCTCTCAGTGGCTGGACCATTAGATGTCATAATGGGCTTGATATGTCCCTAGGCCCCAATTTTTAACCAGATTCCTGGTTGTTCAGTCGCCCCACCCCAGGGCTCTACTCTGGAATCCCTCATTTGGTGGGACATCTGAGGTTGAAAAACAAAATGAAACAAATCGACAACAACAAAAAAACGGACTTCTTCCATCCCCAGAATGACCCCAAACTCTTTGGACGGGACCGAACCCCCAGAGAGTAAGACTCGTCCATTTCCCATGAAGTCACCCGGCAATTTCACGACCATGAGTGACACGATATCCAGAGACAAAAACTTGAGCAAGAGCCTCACACTCGCCCTTTTTTCATATCCCGAAGTGTTCTCCTCATGGTCTGTAGATCAGTCCTGCCATACCTATGACCCAAAACATAAGCCGAGTTTGTGTTTTCAGACAACTGTCCAAACAGCTCTGGCCTACACACCCTACAGGCTCAGGGCCCTGGAGCCAAACCTGAGGACTGTACTTGCCCTCTCCAAGGGAATTGTATGTGCCCATTCCAATGGCCACAACCCTACTAGTAGGATAACCTCCAAAGTCCCTGAGGCCATCCCAATAGTTGTGGCTTCCCAGGACAAGCAGGGGCAATCTGAGCCCATCTGAGCACCTACCTGCACTCAGACCCGTAGACTGATGTCCCCAGAGGTAAAAAGGAACGAACAGGCCCCTAGGCACTAATCGGATCCATTGCTTTGGTTTCCAGGCATCTCTCCTCAGAGGCCTGGATTTCAATACCAGCATATGGCTGTTTCTTGACTCACCCATCAGAACAAATCTCATCTACACATGGGAAACATGCACGTTGGAGCTGTGTCAAAGCCTCTGTTTAGGAGAACCCTTCAGGGCCCCAGGGCCACCGCTTCATTCCAAGGTCTCCATAGACACAAAAACATATTAGGACACATCCACAGGAGAGTCCATTTCAACTCAGCCTCCTCGGTTGCCCCCCACATCCAGCAGATGTAACCTGTCTTGTTGCTTGGAGACAATTGGAATGCGAGGTGGGCTACCCAGCCATCCATCCTTAGAACCCTGCTCGGAGTCGTTGGCCTGGAGCCAACCAACAGGTCTCAATTGTCCTGCAGAAGAATCTTTGCAGTTTGGAGCTTCTCAAAACTCCCATCGTGGGAAAACCCCCATGTCCTCGTGATCCAACCCCCTTCAAGAAAGGGCCATCAGGGCATAAAGTCCAACCTGAGGGATCGTCTGATCCTTGCCCTGACTTCAGATGCACGAGATCTTGATTGAGGTCTGTAGATTGTGCCTGCCATATCCTCACCCAGAAACCTAGGCCTAGCTTGGGTTCTCAGACTCCGTCCTCAGACTACTGGCCCACAAGCCCTCCAGTTGGGCAATCCAGAACTACAATGCCGCACTCTGCCTGCCCTACAGAAGTAAAACATTGCCCTCAGGGCTACCCCGAAACCGCAAATGAGGATCAACCTGCACGCCATTCGGCTGTACCCCAAACATATAGGCTGACCTGGGCACTATTTCCCCTTCTGACCCAGCCTGAGCCTGGACCTCCTGGTCCCACCCAGACAGCTGGCCGCACACTGAGCACATCGGACCCGCCATGGCCTTAGGTCGTCATCTCTTCCCAACTGCGGTTTTCAGGCTCCAGAACCTAGACCTTATCTCCAACCACTGCCCAGGGTTGAAAATGATGCAGAAATCAGAACTCTTTCCCCATGGCAAGAAACCTTGTGCTTGGCATGTTGTCCAACGTTCAGTGTAGTTGAAACAAGCGTGGCCCAGGAGGCCCAGCCCATGCTTGCGGGCCACATTGCTCACAAACACACATTGTGACCCTCAGCCTGAGCCCAGTCCTCAGGTAAGGCCTCTCAGGGCCTATATGAAGAGACAGCATATTGGGCTTGCCATGCCCCTAGGCCGCAATTTTTAACCATAGTTCGGGTTGTCCCTTCACTCTTCCCCAGGGCTCTGCTTTGGAATTCCTCTTTTGGTGGGACACCTGAGGTAACAAACCTGAAAGGAGTCCTCCCATCCCACATATTGACGAAAAACAATTGGGATCGGGCCAAATCCACAGAGAGGAAGATTCGTCCATGGCCCATGAGACCTCCCCAACATTCCACGGCCATCGCTGAAACAAAATCCAGAGACAAAAGCCTGAGCAAGCGCCTCAGACTCGCTCATTCTTCATATCCTGAAGAGTTCTTCTCATGGTTTGTAGATCGGGCGTGCCATACCTACGTCCCCAAACTTAAGCTGAGTTTGTGTTTTTAGTCTTCTGTCCTAAAGTCCTGGGCCACACTCCCTCCAGGCTGGGGCCCCTGGAGCCACACATTAGGACTGCCCCCACCCAATCCATGGGAATTCTGCCCATTCCATTGTCAAAAATCGTACAAATTAGGAGAACCCTCCAAAGTCCCTGAGGCCATCCCAATAGTGTCGGTCGCCCGGGACAAAAAAGGGCGGTTGATACCGGCTGAGCATCTACCTCCACTCATCTACCTCCACTCATACCAAGAAGATTGAACCAGACAGGACCCAATCCATTATCGGATCCATTGCTTTGGTTTACAGGCATGTCTCCTCAGACTCCTGGATTCCCATAACAGCAGAGGGGATTTCCTGAGGCACCCATCAGAACAAATCTCGTCTCCACAAGGAAACTTGTGCATGGGAGCTAAGCCAAAGCTTAGGAGAATACTTCAGGGTCCCGGTGCCACCTCCCCATTCCCAGGCCCTCATGGACACAAACACACGTTAGGACCCATCCTCTGGAAAGTGCATTTCAACTCAGCCACCCCGGTTGCTCCCGCAGATCCATTAAGTCTAAACTGTCTTGTTGCTAGGCGACAATTGGAAGGCGAGGCGGACTTCCCAGGCATCCATCCTCGAACGGTGCTCTGGAGTCATTCCATATGGGATGTCCTGGAGCTGTCCAACAGGTCTCAATTGTCCCGCAGAAGGAATCCTTGAAGGGGGCATCCCACATCTCCCAACGTGGAAAACCTCCATGTCCTCGAGATTCCGCTCCCTTCATGAAGGGGCCGTCATGCACAGAAACTCCAACCTGAGCCAACGTGGGATCCTCGCCCTGACTTGAGATGCATGAGATATTGGTTCAGATCTGCAGGGGGTACCTGCCGTGCCCTCACCCTGAATCCGAAGTCTAGCTTGTGTTCTCAGACTTCCGTCCTCACTCTCCTGGCCCCGAAGCCCTCAAGTTTGGCAATTCCGGACCGACAATGAAGCACTCTGCCTGCCCTCTAGAAAATATATATTGTCTAATGAGCAGCCCAGGCAGCTTAAATGAGGATAAACCTACACGGCACTCGAATGTACCCAACTTATATAGTCTAACCTGGGCACTAATGCACTGTCTGACACAACCTGAGCCCGGACCTGCTGACCAACACCCAGACAGCTGACCGCACGCTGAGCACATCAGACCCGCCATGGCCTTAGGTCATCATCTCTTCCCTACCTCAGTTTTCAGGCTTCAGAACCTAGACCTTATCTCCAATCACTGCCCACGCATGACTGTGATGCAGAAATCAGAACTCTTCCTGACCCATGGCAAGAAACCTTGAGGTTGGCATGTTGTCCAACGTTCAGTGTAGGAGAATCCAGCATTCACCCTGAGGCCCTGCCCATTGTTGCGTGCGACGAGAGCATAAACACGCATTTTGACATCAACGTGAGTCCTGTCCTCTAGTAAGTCCTCTCAGTGGCTGGACCATTAGATGTCATAATGGGCTTGACATGTCCCTAGTCCCCAATTTTTAACCAGATTTCTGGTTGTCCAGTCGCCCCACCCCAGGGCTCTACTCTGGAATCCCTCATTTGGTGGGACATCTGAGGTTGAAAAACAAAATGAAACAAATCGACAACAACAAAAAAACGGTCTTCTTCCATCCCCAGAATGACCCCAAACTCTTTGGACGGGACCGAACCCCCAGAGAGTAAGACTCGTCCATTTCCCATGAAGTCACCCGGCAATTTCACGACCATGAGTGACACGATATCCAGAGACAAAAACTTGAGCAAGAGCCTCACACTCGCCCTTTTTTCATATCCCGAAGTGTTCTCCTCATGGTCTGTAGATCAGTCCTGCCATACCTATGACCCAAAACATAAGCCGAGTTTGTGTTTTCAGACAACTGTCCAAACAGCTCTGGCCTACACACCCTACAGGCTCAGGGCCCTGGAGCCAAACCTGAGGACTGTACTTGCCCTCTCCAAGGGAATTGTATGTGCCCATTCCAATGGCCACAACCCTACTAGTAGGATAACCTCCAAAGTCCCTGAGGCCATCCCAATAGTTGTGGCTTCCCAGGACAAACAGGGGCAATCTGAGCCCATCTGAGCACCTACCTGCACTCAGACCCGTAGACTGATGTCCCCAGAGGTAAAAAGGAACGAACAGGCCCCTAGGCACTAATCGGATCCATTGCTTTGGTTTCCAGGCATCTCTCCCCAGAGGCCTGGATTTCAATACCAACATATGGCTGTTTCTTGACTCACCCATCAGAACAAATCTCATCTACACATGGGAAACATGCACGTTGGAGCTGTGTCAAAGCCTCTGTTTAGGAGAACCCTTCAGGGCCCCAGGGCCACCGCTTCATTCCAAGGTCTCCATAGACACAAAAACATATTAGGACACATCCACAGGAGAGTCCATTTCAACTCAGCCTCCTCGGTTGCCCCCCACATCCAGCAGATCTAACCTGTCTTGTTGCTTGGAGACAATTGGAATGCAAGGTGGGCTACCCAGCCATCCATCCTTAGAACCCTGCTCGGAGTCGTTGGCCTGGAGCCAAACAACAGGTCTCAATTGTCCTGCAGAAGAATCTTTGCAGTTTGGAGCTTCTCAAAACTCCCATCGTGGGAAAACCCCCATGTCCTCGTGATCCAACCCCC
This sequence comes from Mustela nivalis, assembly GCF_964662115.1. Classification (NCBI taxonomy): domain Eukaryota; kingdom Metazoa; phylum Chordata; class Mammalia; order Carnivora; family Mustelidae; genus Mustela; species Mustela nivalis. The sequence goes on from NW_028136526.1 coordinate 1,599,262, forward strand.
TTCAAGAAAGGGCCATCAGGGCAGAAAGTCCAACCTGAGGGATCGTCTGATCCTTGCCCTGACTTCAGATGCACGAGATCTTGATTGAGGTCTGTAGATTGTGCCTGCCATATCCTCACCCAGAAACCTAGGCCTAGCTTGGGTTCTCAGACTCCGTCCTCAGACTACTGGCCCACAAGCCCTCCAGTTGGGCAATCCAGAACTACAATGCCGCACTCTGCCTGCCCTACAGAAGTAAAACATTGCCCTCAGGGCTACCCCAAAACCGCAAATGAGGATCAACCTGCACGCCATTCGGCTGTAACCCAAACATATAGGCTGACCTGGGCACTAATTCCACTTCTGACCCAGCCTGAGCCTGGACCTCCTGGTCCCACCCAGACAGCTGGCCGCACACTGAGCACATCGGACCCGCCATGGCCTTAGGTCGTCATCTCTTCCCAACTGCGGTTTTCAGGCCCCAGAACCTAGACCTTATCTCCAACCACTGCCCAGGGTTGAAAATGATGCAGAAATCAGAACTCTTTCCCCATGGCAAGAAACCTTGTGGTTGGCATGTTGTCCAACGTTCAGTGTAGTTGAAACAAGCGTGGCCCAGGAGGCCCAGCCCATGCTTGCGGGCCACATTGCTCACAAACACACATTGTGACCCTCAGCCTGAGCCCAGTCCTCAGGTAAGGCCTCTCAGGGCCTATATGAAGAGACAGCATATTGGGCTTGCCATGCCCCTAGGCCGCAATTTTTAACCATAGTTCGGGTTGTCCCTTCACTCTTCCCCAGGGCTCTGCTTTGGAATTCCTCTTTTGGTGGGACACCTGAGGTAACAAACCTGAAAGGAGTCCTCCCATCCCACATATTGACGAAAAACAATTGGGATCTGGCCAAATCCACAGAGAGGAAGATTCGTCCATGGCCCATGAGACCTCCCCAACATTCCACGGCCATCGCTGAAACAAAATCCAGAGACAAAATCCTGAGCAAGCGCCTCAGACTCGCTCATTCATCATATCCTGAAGAGTTCTTCTCATGGTTTGTAGATCGGGCGTGCCATACCTACGTCCCCAAACTTAAGCTGAGTTTGTGTTTTCAGTCTTCTGTCCTCAAAGTCCTGGGCCACACTCCCTCCAGGCTGGGGCCCCTGGAGCCACACATTAGGACTGCCCCCACCCAATCCATGGGAATTCTGTCCATTCCATTGTCAAAAATCGTACAAATTAGGAGAACCCTCCAAAGTCCCTGAGGCCATCCCAATAGTGTCGGTGGCCCGGGACAAAAAAGGGCGGTTGATACCGGCTGAGCATCTACCTCCACTCATCTACCTCCACTCATACCAAGAAGATTGAACCAGACAGGACCCGAGGCCATTATCGGATCCATTGCTTTGGTTTACAGGCATGTCTCCTCAGACTCCTGGATTCCAATACCAGCAGAGGGGATTTCCTGAGGCACCCATCAGAACAAATCTCGTCTCCACAAGGAAACTTGGGCATGGGAGCTAAGCCAAAGCTAAGGAGAATACTTCAGGGTCCCGGTGCCACCTCCCCATTCCAAGGTCCTCATGGACACAAATACACGTTAGGACCCATCCTCTGGAAAGTGCATTTCAACTCAGCCACCCCTGTTGCTCCCGCAGATCCATTAGATCTAAACTGTCTTGTGCTAGGAGACAATTGGAAGGCGAGGTGGACTTCCCTGGCATTCATTCTGGAACGGTGCTCTGGAGTCATTCCATATGGGATGTCCTGGAGCTGTCCAACAGGTCTCAATTGTCCCGCAGAAGGAATCCTTGAAGGGGGCATCCCACATCTCCCAACGTGGAAAACCTCCATGGCCTCGGGATTCCACTCCCTTCATGAAGGGGCCGTCATGCACAGAAACTCCAACCTGAGCCAACGTGGGATCCTCGCCCTGACTTCAGATGCATGAGATATTGGTTCAGATCTGCAGGGGGTACCTGCCGTGCCCTCACCCTGAATCCGAAGTCTAGCTTGTGTTCTCAGACTTCCGTCCTCACTCTCCTGGCCCCGAAGCCCTCAAGTTTGGCAATTCCGGACCGACAATGAAGCACTCTGCCTGCCCTCTAGAAAATATATATTGTCTAATGAGCAGCCCAGGCAGCTTAAATGAGGATAAACCTACACGGCACTCGAATGTACCCAACTTATATAGTCTAACCTGGGCACTAATGCACTGTCTGACACAACCTGAGCCCGGACCTGCTGACCAACACCCAGACAGCTGACCGCACGCTGAGCACATCAGACCCGCCATGGCCTTAGGTCATCATCTCTTCCCTACCTCAGTTTTCTGGCTTCAGAACCTAGACCTTATCTCCAATCACTGCCCACGCGTGACTGTGATGCAGAAATCAGAACTCTTCCTGACCCATGGCAAGAAACCTTGTGGTTGACATGTTGTCCAACGTTCAGTGTAGGAGAATCCAGCATTCACCCTGAGGCCCCGCCCATTGTTGCGTGCGACGAGAGCATAAACACGCATTGTGACCTCAACGTGAGTCCTGTCCTCTAGTAAGTCCTCTCAGTGGCTGGACCATTAGATGTCATAATGGGCTTGACATGTCCCTAGTCCCCAATTTTTAACCAGATTTCTGGTTGTCCAGTCGCCCCACCCCAGGGCTCTACTCTGGAATCCCTCATTTGGTGGGACATCTGAGGTTGAAAAACAAAATGAAACAAATCCACAACAACAAAAAAACGGTCTTCTTCCATCCCCAGAATGACCCCAAACTCTTTGGACGGGACCGAACCCCCAGAGAGTAAGACTCGTCCATTTCCCATGAAGTCACCCGGCAATTTCACGACCATGAGTGACACGATATCCAGAGACAAAAACTTGAGCAAGAGCCTCACACTCGCCCTTTTTTCATATCCCGAAGTGTTCTCCTCATGGTCTGTAGATCAGTCCTGCCATACCTATGACCCAAAACATAAGCCGAGTTTGTGTTTTCAGACAACTGTCCAAACAGCTCTGGCCTACACACCCTACAGGCTCAGGGCCCTGGAGCCAAACCTGAGGACTGTACTTGCCCTCTCCAAGGGAATTGTATGTGCCCATTCCAATGGCCACAACACTACTAGTAGGATAACCTCCAAAGTCCCTGAGGCCATCCCAATAGTTGTGGCTTCCCAGGACAAACAGGGGCAATCTGAGCCCATCTGAGCACCTACCTGCACTCAGACCCGTAGACTGATGTCCCCAGAGGTAAAAAGGAACGAACAGGCCCCTAGGCACTAATCGGATCCATTGCTTTGGTTTCCAGGCATCTCTCCTCAGAGGCCTGGATTTCAATACCAACATATGGCTGTTTCTTGACTCACCCATCAGAACAAATCTCATCTACACATGGGAAACATGCACGTTGGAGCTGTGTCAAAGCCTCTGTTTAGGAGAACCCTTCAGGGCCCCAGGGCCACCGCTTCATTCCAAGGTCTCCATAGACACAAAAACATATTAGGACACATCCACAGGAGAGTCCATTTCAACTCAGCCTCCTCGGTTGCCCCCCACATCCAGCAGATCTAACCTGTCTTGTTGCTTGGAGACAATTGGAATGCGAGGTGGGCTACCCAGCCATCCATCCTTAGAACCCTGCTCGGAGTCGTTGGCCTGGAGCCAACCAACAGGTCTCAATTGTCCTGCAGAAGAATCTTTGCAGTTTGGAGCTTCTCACAACTCCCATCGTGGGAAAACCCCCATGTCCTCGTGATCCAACCCCCTTCAAGAAAGGGCCATCAGGGCAGAAAGTCCAACCTGAGCGATCGTCTGATCCTTGCCCTGACTTCAGATGCACGAGATCTCTATTGAGGTCTGTAGATTGTGCCTGCCATATGCTCACCCAGACACCTAGGCCTAGCTTGGGTTCTCAGACTCCGTCCTCAGACTACTGCCCCACAAGCCCTCCAGTTTGGCAATCGAGAACTACAATGCCGCACTCTGCCTGCCCTATAGATGTAAAATATTGCCCTCAGGGCTACCCCGAAACCCCAAATGAGGATCAACCTGCACGCCATTCGGCTGTACCCCAAACATATAGGCTGACCTGGGCACTATTTCCCCTTCTGACCCAGCCTGAGCCTGGACCTCCTGGTCCCACCCAGACAGCTGGCCGCACACTGAGCACATCGGACCCGCATGGCCTTAGGTCGTCATCTCTTCCCAACTGTGGTTTTCAGGCTCCAGAACCTAGACCTTATCTCCAACCACTGCCCAGGGTTGAAAATGATGCAGAAATCAGAACTCTTTCCCCATGGCAAAAAACCTTGTGCTTGGCATGTTGTCCAACGTTCAGTATAGTTGAAACAAGCGTGGCCCATGAGGCCCAGCCCATGCTTGCGGGCCACATTGGTCACAAACACACATTGTGACGCTCAGCCTGAGCCCAGTCCTCAGGTAAGGCCTCTCAGGGCCTATGTGAAGAGACAGCATATTGGGCTTGCTATGCTCCTAGGCCCCAAATTTTTAACCATAGTTCGGGTTATCCCTTCACTCTTCTCCAGGGCTCTGCTTTGGAATCCCTCTTTTGGTGGGACACCTGAGATAACAAACCTGAAAGGAGTCCTCCCATCCCACAGATTGACGAAAAACAATTGGGATCGGGCCAAATCCACAGAGAGGAAGATTCGTCCATGGCCCATGAGACCTCCCCAACATTCCACGGCCATCGCTGAAACAAAATCCAGAGACAAAAGCCTGAGCAAGCGCCTCAGACTCGCTCATTCTTCATATCCTGAAGAGTTCTTCTCATGGTTTGTAGATCGGGCGTACCATACCTACGTCCCCAAACTTAAGCTGAGTTTGTGTTTTCAGTCTTCTGTCTCAAAGTCCTGGGCCACACTCCCTCCAAGCTGGGGCCCCTGGAGCCACACATTAGGACTGCCCCCACCCAATCCATGGCAATTCTGCCCATTCCATTGTCAAAAATCGTACAAATTAGGAGAACCCTCCAAAGTCCCTGAGGCCATCCCAATAGTGTAGGTCGCCCGGGACAAAAAATGGGTGGTTGATACCGGCTGAGCATCTACCTCCACTCATCTACCTCCATTCATACCAAGGAGATTGAACCAGACAGGACCCGAGGCCATTATCGAATCCATTGCTTTGGTTTACAGGCATGTCTCCTCAAAAGCCTGGATTCCAATACCAGCAGAGGGGATTTCCTGAGGCACTCATCAGAACAAATCTCGTCTCCACAAGGAAACTTGTGCATGGTAGCTAAGCCAAAGCTTAGGAGAATACTTCAGGGTCCCGGTGCCACCTCCCCATTCCAAGGTCCTCATGGACACATATACACGTTAGGACCCATTTTCTGGAAAGTGCATTTCAACTCAGCCACCCAGGTTGCTCCCGCAGATCCATTAGACCTAAACTGTCTTGTGCTAGGAGACAATTGGAAGGCGAGGCGGACTTCCCTGGCATTCATTCTGGAACGGTGCTCTGGAGTCATTCCATATGGGATGTCATGGAGCTGTACAACAGGTCTCAATTGTCCCGCAGAAGGAATTCTTGAAGGGAACATCCCACATCTCCCAACGTGGAAAACCTCCATGGCCTCGAGATTCCGCTCCCTTCATGAAGGGGCCGTCATGCACAGAAACTCCAACCTGAGCCAACGTCGGATCCTCGCCCTGACTTCAGATGCATGAGATATTGGTTCAGATCTGCAGGAGGTACCTGCCGTGCCCTCACCCTGAATCCGAAGTCTAGCTTGTGTTCTCAGACTTCCGTCCTCACTCTCCTGGCCCCGAAGCCCTCAAGTTTGGCAATTCCGGACCGACAATGAAGCACTCTGCCTGCCCTCTAGAAAAAATATATTGCATAATGAGCAGCCCAGGTAGCTTAAATGAGGATAAACCTAACGGCACTCGAATGTACCCAAATTATATAGTCTAACCTGGGCACTAATGCACTGTCTGACACAACCTGAGCCCGGACCTGCTGACCAACACCCAGACAGCTGACCGCACGCTGAGCACATCAGACCCGCCATGGCCTTAGGTCATCATCTCTTCCCTACCTCAGTTTTCAGGCTTCAGAACCTAGACCTTATCTCCAATCACTGCCCACGGGTGACTGTGATGCAGAAATCAGAACTCTTCCTAACCCATGGCAAGAAACCTTGTGGTTCGCATGTTGTCCAACGTTCAGTGTAGGAGAAACCAGCATTCACCCTGAGGCCCCGCCCATTCTTGAGTGCGACGAGAGCATAAACACGCATTGTGACCTCAGCGTGAGTCCTGTCCTCTAGTAAGTCCTCTCAGTGGCTGGACCATTAGATGTCATAATGGGCTTGACATGTCCCTTGTCCCCAATTTTTAACCAGATTTCTGGTTGTCCAGTCGCCCCACCCCAAGGCTCTTCTCTGGAATCCCTCATTTGGTGGGACATCTGAGGTTGAAAAACAAAATGAAACAAATCGACAACAACAAAAAAACGGACTTCTTCCATCCCCAGAATGACCCCAAACTCTTTGGACGGGACCGAACCCCCAGAGAGTATGACTCGTCCATTTCCCATGAAGTCACCTGGCAATTTCACGACATTGAGTGACACGATATCCAGAGACAAAAACTTGAGCAAGAGCCTCACACTCGCCCTTTTTTCATATCCCGAAGTGTTCTCCTCATGGTCTGTAGATCAGTCCTGCCATACCTATGACCCAAAACATAAGCCGAGTTTGTGTTTTCAGACAACTGTCCAAACAGCTCTGGCCTACACACCCTACAGGCTCAGGGCCCTGGAGCCAAACCTGAGGACTGTACTTGCCCTCTCCAAGGGAATTGTATGTGCCCATTCCAATGGCCACAACACTACTAGTAGGATAACCTCCAAAGTCCCTGAGGCCATCCCAATAGTTGTGGCTTCCCAGGACAAACAGGGGCAATCTGAGCCCATCTGAGCACCTACCTGCACTCAGACCCGTAGACTGATGTCCCCAGAGGTAAATAGGAACGAACAGGCCCCTAGGCACTAATCGGATCCATTGCTTTGGTTTCCAGGCATCTCTCCTCAGAGGCCTGGATTTCAATACCAGCATATGGCTGTTTCTTGACTCACCCATCAGAACAAATCTCATCTACACATGGGAAACATGCACGTTGGAGCTGTGTCAAAGCCTCTGTTTGGGAGAACCCTTCAGGGCCCCAGGGCCACCGCTTCATTCCAAGGTCTCCATAGACACAAAAACATATTAGGACACATCCACAGGAGAGTCCATTTCAACTCAGCCTCCTCGGTTGCCCCCCACATCCAGCAGATCTAACCTGTCTTGTTGCTTGGAGACAATTGGAATGCGAGGTGGGATACCCAGCCATCCATCCCTAGAACCCTGCTCGGAATCGTGGGCCTGGAGCCAACCAACAGGTCTCAATTGTCCTGCAGAAGAATCTTTGCAGTTTGGAGCTTCTCACAACTCCCATCGTGGGAAAACCCCCATGTCCTCGTGATCCAACCCCCTTCAAGAAAGGGCCATCAGGGCAGAAAGTCCAACCTGAGCGATCGTCTGATCCTTGCCCTGACTTCAGATGCACGAGATCTTGATTGAGGTCTGTAGATTGTGCCTGCCATATCCTCACCCAGAAACCTAGGCCTAGCTTGGGTTCTCAGACTCCGTCCTCAGACTACTGGCCCACAAGCCCTCCAGTTGGGCAATCCAGAACTACAATGCCACACTCTGCCTGCCCTACAAAAGTAAAACATTGCGCTCAGAGCTACCCAGAAACCGCTAATGAGGATCAACCTGCACGCCATTCGGCTGTACCCAAACATATAGGCTGACCTGGGCACTATTTCCCCTTCTGACCCAGCCTGATCCTGGACCTCCTGGTCCCACCCAGACAGCTGGCCGCACACTGAGCACATCGGACCCGCCATGGCCATAGGTCGTCATCTCTTCCCAACTGCGGTTTTCAGGCTCCAGAACCTAGACCTTATCTCCAACCACTGCCCAGGGTTGAAAATGATGCAGAAATCAGAACTCTTTCCCCATGGCAAGAAACCTTGTGGTTGGCATGTTGTCCAACGTTCAGTGTAGTTGAAACAAGCGTGGCCCATGAGGCCCAGCCCATGCTTGCGGGCCACATTGCTCACAAACACACATTGTGACCCTCAGCCTGAGCCCAGTCCTCAGGTAAGGCCTCTCAGGGCCTATATGAAGAGACAGCATATTAGGCTTGCCATGCCCCTAGGCCCCAATTTTTAACGATAGTTCGGGTTGTCCCTTCACTCTTCCCCATGGCTCTGCTTGGGAATTCCTCTTTTGGTGGGACACCTGAGGTAACAAACCTGAAAGGAGTCCTCCCATCCCACAGATTGACGAAAAACAATTGGGATCGGGCCAAATCCACAGAGAGGAAGATTCGTCCATGGCCCATGAGACCTCCCCAACATTCCACGGCCATCGCTGAAACAAAATCCAGAGACAAAAGCCTGAGCAAGCGCCTCAGACTCGCTCATTCTTCATATCCTGAAGAGTTCTTCTCATGGTTTGTAGATCGGGCGTGCCATACCTACGTGCCCACACTTAAGCTGAGTTTGTGTTTTCAGTCTTCTGTCCTCAAAGTCCTGGGCCACACTCCGTCCAGGCTGGGGCCCCTGGAGCCACACATTAGGACTGCCCCCACCCAATCCATGGGAATTCTTCCCATTCCATTGTCAAAAATCGTACAAATTAGGAGAACCCTCCAAAGTCCCTGAGGCCATCCCAATAATGTAGGTCGCCCGGGACAAAAAAGGGCGGTTGATACCGGCTGGGCATCTACCTCCACTCATTTACCTCCACTCATACCAAGAAGATTGAACCAGACAGGACCCGAGGCCATTATCGGATCCATTGCTTTGGTTTACAGGCATGTCTCCTCAAATGCCTGGATTCCAATACCAGCAGAGGGGATTTCCTGAGGCACCCATCAGAACAAATCTCGTCTCCACAAGGAAACTTGTGCATGGGAGCTAAGCCAAAGCTAAGGAGAATACTTCAGGGTCCCGGAGCCACCTCCCCATTCCAAGGCCATCATGGACACAAACACACGTTAGGACCCATCCTCTGGAAAGTGCATTTCAACTCAGCCACCCCGGTTGCTCCCGCAGATCCATTAGGTCTAAACTGTCTTGTTGCTAGGCGACAATTGGAAGGCGAGGCGGACTTCCCAGGCATCCATCCTCGAACGGTGCTCTGGAGTCATTCAATATGGGATGTCCTGGAGCTGTCCAACAGGTCTCAATTGTCCCGCAGAAGGAATCCTTGAAGGGGGCATCCCACATCTCCCAACGTGGAAAACCTCCATGGCCTCGAGATTCCGCTCCCTTCATGAAAGGGCCGTCATGCACAGAAACTCCAACCTGAGCCAACGTGGGATCCTCGCCCTGACTTGAGATGCATGAGATATTGGTTCAGATCTGCAGGGGGTACCTGCCGTGCCCTCACCCTGAATCCGAAGTCTAGCTTGTGTTCTCAGACTTCCGTCCTCACTCTCCTGGCCCCGAAGCCCTCAAGTTTGGCAATTCCGGACCGACAATGAAGCTCTCTGCCTGCCCTCTACAAAATATATATTGTCTAATGAGCAGCCCAGGCAGCTTAAATGAGGATAAACCTACACGGCACTCGAATGTACCCAACTTATATAGTCTAACCTGGGCACTAATGCACTGTCTGACACAACCTGAGCCCGGACCTGCTGACCAACACCCAGACAGCTGACCGCACGCTGAGCACATCAGACCCGCCATGGCCTTATGTCATCATCTCTTCCCTACCTCAGTTTTCAGGCTTCAGAACCTAGACCTTATGTCCAATCACTGCCCACGCGTTACTGTGATGCAGAAATCAGAACTCTTCCTGACCCATGGCAAGAAACCTTGTGGTTGGCATGTTGTCCAACGTTCACTGTAGGAGAATCCAGCATTCACCCTGAGGCCCCGCCCATTGTTGCGTGTGAGGAGAGCATAAACACGCATTGTGACCTCAACGTGAGTCCTGTCCTCTAGTAAGTCCTCTCAGTGGCTGGACCATTAGATGTCATAATGGGCTTGACATGTCCCTAGTCCCCAATTTTTAACCAGATTTCTGGTTGTCCAGTCGCCCCACCCCAGGGCTCTACTCTGGAATCCCTCATTTGGTGGGACATCTGAGGTTGAAAAACAAAATGAAACAAATCGACAACAACAAAAAAACGGTCTTCTTCCATCCCCAGAATGACCCCAAACTCTTTGGACGGGACCGAACCCCCAGAGAGTAAGACTCGTCCATTTCCCCTGAAGTCACCCGGCAATTTCACGACCATGAGTGACACGATATCCAGAGACGAAAACTTGAGCAAGAGCCTCACACTCGCCCTTTTTTCATATCCCGAAGTGTTCTCCTCATGGTCTGTAGATCAGTCCTGCCATACCTATGACCCAAAACATAAGCCGAGTTTGTGTTTTCAGACAACTGTCCAAACAGCTCTGGCCTACACACCCTACAGGCTCAGGGTTCTGGAGCCAAACCTGAGGACTGTACTTGCCCTCTCCAAGGGAATTGTATGTGCCCATTCCAATGGCCACAACCCTACTAGTAGGATAACCTCCAAAGTCCCTGAGGCCATCCCAATATTTGTGGCTTCCCAGGACAAACAGGGGCAATCTGAGCCCATCTGAGCACCTACCTGCACTCAGACCCGTAGACTGATGTCCCCAGAGGTAAAAAGGAACGAACAGGCCCCTAGGCACTAATCGGATCCATTGCTTTGGTTTCCAGGCATCTCTCCTCAGAGGCCTGGATTTTAATACCAGCATATGGCTGTTTCTTGACTCACCCATCAGAACAAATCTCATCTACACATGGGCAAGATGCACGTTGGAGCTGTGTCAAAGCCTCTGTTTAGGAGAACCCTTCAGGGCCCCAGGGCCACCGCTTCATTCCAAGGTCTCCATAGACACAAAAATATATTAGGACACATCCACAGGAGAGTCCATTTCAACTCAGCCTCCACGGTTGCCCCCCACATCCAGCAGATCTAACCTCTCTTGTTGCTTGGAGACAATTGGAATGCGAGGTGGGCTACCCAGCCATCCATCCTTAGAACCCTGCTCGGAATCGTGGGTCTGGAGCCAACCAACAGGTCTCAATTGTCCTGCAGAAGAATCTTTGCAGTTTGGAGCTTCTCACAACTCCCATCGTGGGAAAACCCCCATGTCCTCGTGATCCAACCCCTTCAAGAAAGGGCCATCAGGGCAGAAAGTCCAACCTGAGCGATCGTCTGATCCTTGCCCTGACTTCAGATGCACGAGATCTTGATTGAGGTCTGTAGATTGTGCCTGCCATATCCTCACCCAGAAACCTAGGCCTAGCTAGGGTTCTCAGACTCCGTCCTCAGACTACTGGCCCACAAGCCCTCCAGTTGGGCAATCCAGAACTACAATGCCGCACTCTGCCTGCCCTACAGAAGTAAAACATTGCCCTCAGGGCTACCCCGAAACTACAAATGAGGATCAACCTGCACGCCATTCGGCTGTACCCCAAACATATAGGCTGACCTGGGCACTATTTCCCCTTCTGACCCAGCCTGAGCCTGGACCTCCTGGTCCCACCCAGACAGCTGGCCGCACACTGAGCACATTGGACCCGCCATGGCCTTAGGTCGTCATCTCTTCCCAACTGCGGTTTTCAGGCTCCAGAACCTAGACCTTATCTCCAACCACTGCCCTGGGTTGAAAATGATGGAGAAATCAGAACTCTTTCCCCATGGCAAGAAACCTTGTGGTTGGCATGTTGTCCAACGTTCAGTGTAGTTGAAACAAGCTTTGCCCATGAGGCCGAGCCATTGCTTGCGGGCCACATTGGTCACAAACACACATTGTGACCCTCAGCCTGAGCCCAGTCCTCAGGTAAGGCCTCTCAGGGCCTATGTGAAGAGACAGCATATTGGGCTTGCTATGCCCCTAGGCCCCAAATTTTTAACCATAGTTCGGGTTGTCCCTTCACTCTTCCCCAGGGCTCTGCTTTGGAATCCCTCTTTTGGTGGGACACCTGAGATAACAAACCTGAAAGGAGTCCTCCCATCCCACAGATTGACGAAAAACAATTGGGATCGGGCCAAATCCACAGAGAGGAAGATTCGTCCATGGCCCATGAGACCTCCCCAACATTCCACGGCCATCGCTGAAACAAAATCCAGAGACAAAAGCCTGAGCAAGCGCCTCAGACTCGCTCATTCTTCATATCCTGAAGAGTTCTTCTCATGGTTTGTAGATCGGGCGTGCCATACCTACGTCCCCAAACTTAAGCTGAGTTTGTGTTTTCAGTCTTCTGTCCTCAAAGTCCTGGGCCACACTCCCTCCAGGCTGGGGCCCCTGGAGCCACACATTAGGACTGCCCCCACCCAATCCATGGCAATTCTGCCCATTCCATTGTCAAAAATCGTACAAATTAGGAGAACCCTCCAAAGTCCCTGAGGCCATCCCAATAGTGTAGGTCGCCCGGAACAAAAAATGGGTGGTTGATAACGGCTGAGCATCTACCTCCACTCATCTACCTCCATTCATACCAAGGAGATTGAACCAGACAGGACCCGAGGCCATTATCGAATCCATTGCTTTGGTTTACAGGCATGTCTCCTCAAAAGCCTGGATTCCAATACCAGCAGAGGGGATTTCCTGAGGCACTCATCAGAACAAATCTCGTCTCCACAAGGAAACTTGTGCATGGTAGCTAAGCCAAAGCTTAGGAGAATACTTCAGGGTCCCGGTGCCACCTCCCCATTCCAAGGTCCTCATGGACACAAATACACGTTAGGACCCATCCTCTGGAAAGTGCATTTCAACTCAGCCACCCCGGTTGCTCCCGCAGATCCATTAGATCTAAACTGTCTTGTTGCTAGGAGACAATTGGAAGGCGAAGCGGACTTCCCTGGCATTCATCCTGGAACGGTGCTCTGGAGTCATTCCATATGGGATGTACTGGAGCTGTACAACAGGTCTCAATTGTCCCGCAGAAGGAATTCTTGAAGGGAACATCCCACATCTCCCAACGTGGAAAACCTCCATGGGGTCGAGATTCCGCTCCCTTCATGAAGGGGCCGTCATGCACAGAAACTCCAACCTGAGCCAACGTCGGATCTTCGCCCTGACTTCAGATGCATGAGATATTGGTTCAGATCTGCAGGGGGTACCTGCCGTGCCCTCACCCTGAATCCGAAGTCTAGCTTGTGTTCTCAGACTTCCGTCCTCACTCTCCTGGCCCCGAAGCCCTCAAGTTTGGCAATTCCGGACCGACAATGAAGCACTCTGCCTGCCCTCTAGAAAATATATATTGTCTAATGAGCAGCCCAGGCAGCTTAAATGAGGATAAACCTACACGGCACTCGAATGTACCCAACTTATATAGTCTAACCTGGGCACTAATGCACTGTCTGACACAACCTGAGCCCGGACCTGCTGACCAACACCCAGACAGCTGACCGCACGCTGAGCACATCAGACCCGCCATGGCCTTAGGTCATCATCTCTTCCCTACCTCAGTTTTCTGGCTTCAGAACCTAGACCTTATCTCCAATCACTGCCCACGCGTGACTGTGATGCAGAAATCAGAACTCTTCCTGACCCATGGCAAGAAACCTTGTGGTTGACATGTTGTCCAACGTTCAGTGTAGGAGAATCCAGCATTCACCCTGAGGCCCCGCCCATTGTTGCGTGCGACGAGAGCATAAACACGCATTGTGACCTCAACGTGAGTCCTGTCCTCTAGTAAGTCCTCTCAGTGGCTGGACCATTAGATGTCATAATGGGCTTGACATGTCCCTAGTCCCCAATTTTTAACCAGATTTCTGGTTGTCCAGTCGCCCCACCCCAGGGCTCTACTCTGGAATCCCTCATTTGGTGGGACATCTGAGGTTGAAAAACAAAATGAAACAAATCCACAACAACAAAAAAACGGTCTTCTTCCATCCCCAGAATGACCCCAAACTCTTTGGACGGGACCGAACCCCCAGAGAGTAAGACTCGTCCATTTCCCATGAAGTCACCCGGCAATTTCACGACCATGAGTGACACGATATCCAGAGACAAAAACTTGAGCAAGAGCCTCACACTCGCCCTTTTTTCATATCCCGAAGTGTTCTCCTCATGGTCTGTAGATCAGTCCTGCCATACCTATGACCCAAAACATAAGCCGAGTATGTGTTTTCAGACAACTGTCCAAACAGCTCTGGCCTCCACACCCTACAGGCTCAGGGCCCTGGAGCCAAACCTGAGGACTGTACTTGCCCTCTCCAAGGGAATTGTATGTGCCCATTCCAATGGCCACAACCCTACTAGTAGGATAACCTCCAAAGTCCCTGAGGCCATCCCAATAGTTGTGGCTTCCCAGGACAAACAGGGGCAATCTGAGCCCATCTGAGCACCTACCTGCACTCAGACCCGTAGACTGATGTCCCCAGAGGTAAAAAGGAACGAACAGGCCCCTAGGCACTAATCGGATCCATTGCTTTGGTTTCCAGGCATCTCTCCTCAGAGGCCTGGATTTCAATACCAACATATGGCTGTTTCTTGACTCACCCATCAGAACAAATCTCATCTACACATGGGAAACATGCACGTTGGAGCTGTGTCAAAGCCTCTGTTTAGGAGAACCCTTCAGGGCCCCAGGGCCACCGCTTCATTCCAAGGTCTCCATAGACACAAAAACATATTAGGACACATCCACAGGAGAGTCCATTTCAACTCAGCCTCCTCGGTTGCCCCCCACATCCAGCAGATCTAACCTGTCTTGTTGCTTGGAGACAATTGGAATGCGAGGTGGGCTACCCAGCCATCCATCCTTAGAACCCTGCTCGGAGTCGTTGGCCTGGAGCCAACCAACAGGTCTCAATTGTCCTGCAGAAGAATCTTTGCAGTTTGGAGCTTCTCACAACTCCCATCGTGGGAAAACCCCCATGTCCTCGTGATCCAACCCCCTTCAAGAAAGGGCCATCAGGGCAGAAAGTCCAACCTGAGCGATCGTCTGATCCTTGCCCTGACTTCAGATGCACGAGATCTCTATTGAGGTCTGTAGATTGTGCCTGCCATATGCTCACCCAGACACCTAGGCCTAGCTTGGGTTCTCAGACTCCGTCCTCAGACTACTGCCCCACAAGCCCTCCAGTTTGGCAATCGAGAACTACAATGCCGCACTCTGCCTGCCCTATAGATGTAAAATATTGCCCTCAGGGCTACCCCGAAACCCCAAATGAGGATCAACCTGCACGCCATTCGGCTGTACCCCAAACATATAGGCTGACCTGGGCACTATTTCCCCTTCTGACCCAGCCTGAGCCTGGACCTCCTGGTCCCACCCAGACAGCTGGCCGCACACTGAGCACATCGGACCCGCATGGCCTTAGGTCGTCATCTCTTCCCAACTGTGGTTTTCAGGCTCCAGAACCTAGACCTTATCTCCAACCACTGCCCAGGGTTGAAAATGATGCAGAAATCAGAACTCTTTCCCCATGGCAAAAAACCTTGTGCTTGGCATGTTGTCCAACGTTCAGTATAGTTGAAACAAGCGTGGCCCATGAGGCCCAGCCCATGCTTGCGGGCCACATTGGTCACAAACACACATTGTGACGCTCAGCCTGAGCCCAGTCCTCAGGTAAGGCCTCTCAGGGCCTATGTGAAGAGACAGCATATTGGGCTTGCTATGCTCCTAGGCCCCAAATTTTTAACCATAGTTCGGGTTATCCCTTAACTCTTCTCCAGGGCTCTGCTTTGGAATCCCTCTTTTGGTGGGACACCTGAGATAACAAACCTGAAAGGAGTCCTCCCATCCCACAGATTGACGAAAAACAATTGGGATCGGGCCAAATCCACAGAGAGGAAGATTCGTCCATGGCCCATGAGACCTCCCCAACATTCCACGGCCATCGCTGAAACAAAATCCAGAGACAAAAGCCTGAGCAAGCGCCTCAGACTCGCTCATTCTTCATATCCTGAAGAGTTCTTCTCATGGTTTGTAGATCGGGCGTACCATACCTACGTCCCCAAACTTAAGCTGAGTTTGTGTTTTCAGTCTTCTGTCTCAAAGTCCTGGGCCACACTCCCTCCAAGCTGGGGCCCCTGGAGCCACACATTAGGACTGCCCCCACCCAATCCATGGCAATTCTGCCCATTCCATTGTCAAAAATCGTACAAATTAGGAGAACCCTCCAAAGTCCCTGAGGCCATCCCAATAGTGTAGGTCGCCCGGGACAAAAAATGGGTGGTTGATACCGGCTGAGCATCTACCTCCACTCATCTACCTCCATTCATACCAAGGAGATTGAACCAGACAGGACCCGAGGCCATTATCGAATCCATTGCTTTGGTTTACAGGCATGTCTCCTCAAAAGCCTGGATTCCAATACCAGCAGAGGGGATTTCCTGAGGCACTCATCAGAACAAATCTCGTCTCCACAAGGAAACTTGTGCATGGTAGCTAAGCCAAAGCTTAGGAGAATACTTCAGGGTCCCGGTGCCACCTCCCCATTCCAAGGTCCTCATGGACACATATACACGTTAGGACCCATTTTCTGGAAAGTGCATTTCAACTCAGCCACCCAGGTTGCTCCCGCAGATCCATTAGACCTAAACTGTCTTGTGCTAGGAGACAATTGGAAGGCGAGGCGGACTTCCCTGGCATTCATTCTGGAACGGTGCTCTGGAGTCATTCCATATGGGATGTCAT
This sequence comes from Mustela nivalis, assembly GCF_964662115.1. Lineage (NCBI taxonomy): Eukaryota > Metazoa > Chordata > Mammalia > Carnivora > Mustelidae > Mustela > Mustela nivalis. The sequence goes on from NW_028136526.1 coordinate 1,615,955, forward strand.
GGAGCTGTACAACAGGTCTCAATTGTCCCGCAGAAGGAATTCTTGAAGGGAACATCCCACATCTCCCAACGTGGAAAACCTCCATGGCCTCGAGATTCCGCTCCCTTCATGAAGGGGCCGTCATGCACAGAAACTCCAACCTGAGCCAACGTCGGATCCTCGCCCTGACTTCAGATGCATGAGATATTGGTTCAGATCTGCAGGAGGTACCTGCCGTGCCCTCACCCTGAATCCGAAGTCTAGCTTGTGTTCTCAGACTTCCGTCCTCACTCTCCTGGCCCCGAAGCCCTCAAGTTTGGCAATTCCGGACCGACAATGAAGCACTCTGCCTGCCCTCTAGAAAAAATATATTGCATAATGAGCAGCCCAGGTAGCTTAAATGAGGATAAACCTAAACGGCACTCGAATGTACCCAAATTATATAGTCTAACCTGGGCACTAATGCACTGTCTGACACAACCTGAGCCCGGACCTGCTGACCAACACCCAGACAGCTGACCGCACGCTGAGCACATCAGACCCGCCATGGCCTTAGGTCATCATCTCTTCCCTACCTCAGTTTTCAGGCTTCAGAACCTAGACCTTATCTCCAATCACTGCCCACGGGTGACTGTGATGCAGAAATCAGAACTCTTCCTAACCCATGGCAAGAAACCTTGTGGTTCGCATGTTGTCCAACGTTCAGTGTAGGAGAAACCAGCATTCACCCTGAGGCCCCGCCCATTCTTGAGTGCGACGAGAGCATAAACACGCATTGTGACCTCAGCGTGAGTCCTGTCCTCTAGTAAGTCCTCTCAGTGGCTGGACCATTAGATGTCATAATGGGCTTGACATGTCCCTTGTCCCCAATTTTTAACCAGATTTCTGGTTGTCCAGTCGCCCCACCCCAAGGCTCTACTCTGGAATCCCTCATTTGGTGGGACATCTGAGGTTGAAAAACAAAATGAAACAAATCGACAACAACAAAAAAACGGACTTCTTCCATCCCCAGAATGACCCCAAACTCTTTGGACGGGACCGAACCCCCAGAGAGTATGACTCGTCCATTTCCCATGAAGTCACCTGGCAATTTCACGACATTGAGTGACACGATATCCAGAGACAAAAACTTGAGCAAGAGCCTCACACTCGCCCTTTTTTCATATCCCGAAGTGTTCTCCTCATGGTCTGTAGATCAGTCCTGCCATACCTATGACCCAAAACATAAGCCGAGTTTGTGTTTTCAGACAACTGTCCAAACAGCTCTGGCCTACACACCCTACAGGCTCAGGGCCCTGGAGCCAAACCTGAGGACTGTACTTGCCCTCTCCAAGGGAATTGTATGTGCCCATTCCAATGGCCACAACACTACTAGTAGGATAACCTCCAAAGTCCCTGAGGCCATCCCAATAGTTGTGGCTTCCCAGGACAAACAGGGGCAATCTGAGCCCATCTGAGCACCTACCTGCACTCAGACCCGTAGACTGATGTCCCCAGAGGTAAATAGGAACGAACAGGCCCCTAGGCACTAATCGGATCCATTGCTTTGGTTTCCAGGCATCTCTCCTCAGAGGCCTGGATTTCAATACCAGCATATGGCTGTTTCTTGACTCACCCATCAGAACAAATCTCATCTACACATGGGAAACATGCACGTTGGAGCTGTGTCAAAGCCTCTGTTTGGGAGAACCCTTCAGGGCCCCAGGGCCACCGCTTCATTCCAAGGTCTCCATAGACACAAAAACATATTAGGACACATCCACAGGAGAGTCCATTTCAACTCAGCCTCCTCGGTTGCCCCCCACATCCAGCAGATCTAACCTGTCTTGTTGCTTGGAGACAATTGGAATGCGAGGTGGGATACCCAGCCATCCATCCCTAGAACCCTGCTCGGAATCGTGGGCCTGGAGCCAACCAACAGGTCTCAATTGTCCTGCAGAAGAATCTTTGCAGTTTGGAGCTTCTCACAACTCCCATCGTGGGAAAACCCCCATGTCCTCGTGATCCAACCCCCTTCAAGAAAGGGCCATCAGGGCAGAAAGTCCAACCTGAGCGATCGTCTGATCCTTGCCCTGACTTCAGATGCACGAGATCTTGATTGAGGTCTGTAGATTGTGCCTGCCATATCCTCACCCAGAAACCTAGGCCTAGCTTGGGTTCTCAGACTCCGTCCTCAGACTACTGGCCCACAAGCCCTCCAGTTGGGCAATCCAGAACTACAATGCCACACTCTGCCTGCCCTACAAAAGTAAAACATTGCGCTCAGAGCTACCCAGAAACCGCTAATGAGGATCAACCTGCACGCCATTCGGCTGTACCCAAACATATAGGCTGACCTGGGCACTATTTCCCCTTCTGACCCAGCCTGAGCCTGGACCTCCTGGTCCCACCCAGACAGCTGGCCGCACACTGAGCACATCGGACCCGCCATGGCCATAGGTCGTCATCTCTTCCCAACTGCGGTTTTCAGGCTCCAGAACCTAGACCTTATCTCCAACCACTGCCCAGGGTTGAAAATGATGCAGAAATCAGAACTCTTTCCCCATGGCAAGAAACCTTGTGGTTGGCATGTTGTCCAACGTTCAGTGTAGTTGAAACAAGCGTGGCCCATGAGGCCCAGCCCATGCTTGCGGGCCACATTGCTCACAAACACACATTGTGACCCTCAGCCTGAGCCCAGTCCTCAGGTAAGGCCTCTCAGGGCCTATATGAAGAGACAGCATATTAGGCTTGCCATGCCCCTAGGCCCCAATTTTTAACGATAGTTCGGGTTGTCCCTTCACTCTTCCCCATGGCTCTGCTTGGGAATTCCTCTTTTGGTGGGACACCTGAGGTAACAAACCTGAAAGGAGTCCTCCCATCCCACAGATTGACGAAAAACAATTGGGATCGGGCCAAATCCACAGAGAGGAAGATTCGTCCATGGCCCATGAGACCTCCCCAACATTCCACGGCCATCGCTGAAACAAAATCCAGAGACAAAAGCCTGAGCAAGCGCCTCAGACTCGCTCATTCTTCATATCCTGAAGAGTTCTTCTCATGGTTTGTAGATCGGGCGTGCCATACCTACGTGCCCACACTTAAGCTGAGTTTGTGTTTTCAGTCTTCTGTCCTCAAAGTCCTGGGCCACACTCCGTCCAGGCTGGGGCCCCTGGAGCCACACATTAGGACTGCCCCCACCCAATCCATGGGAATTCTTCCCATTCCATTGTCAAAAATCGTACAAATTAGGAGAACCCTCCAAAGTCCCTGAGGCCATCCCAATAATGTAGGTCGCCCGGGACAAAAAAGGGCGGTTGATACCGGCTGGGCATCTACCTCCACTCATTTACCTCCACTCATACCAAGAAGATTGAACCAGACAGGACCCGAGGCCATTATCGGATCCATTGCTTTGGTTTACAGGCATGTCTCCTCAAATGCCTGGATTCCAATACCAGCAGAGGGGATTTCCTGAGGCACCCATCAGAACAAATCTCGTCTCCACAAGGAAACTTGTGCATGGGAGCTAAGCCAAAGCTAAGGAGAATACTTCAGGGTCCCGGAGCCACCTCCCCATTCCAAGGCCATCATGGACACAAACACACGTTAGGACCCATCCTCTGGAAAGTGCATTTCAACTCAGCCACCCCGGTTGCTCCCGCAGATCCATTAGGTCTAAACTGTCTTGTTGCTAGGCGACAATTGGAAGGCGAGGCGGACTTCCCAGGCATCCATCCTCGAACGGTGCTCTGGAGTCATTCAATATGGGATGTCCTGGAGCTGTCCAACAGGTCTCAATTGTCCCGCAGAAGGAATCCTTGAAGGGGGCATCCCACATCTCCCAACGTGGAAAACCTCCATGGCCTCGAGATTCCGCTCCCTTCATGAAAGGGCCGTCATGCACAGAAACTCCAACCTGAGCCAACGTGGGATCCTCGCCCTGACTTGAGATGCATGAGATTTTGGTTCAGATCTGCAGGGGGTACCTGCCGTGCCCTCACCCTGAATCCGAAGTCTAGCTTGTGTTCTCAGACTTCCGTCCTCACTCTCCTGGCCCCGAAGCCCTCAAGTTTGGCAATTCCGGACCGACAATGAAGCTCTCTGCCTGCCCTCTACAAAATATATATTGTCTAATGAGCAGCCCAGGCAGCTTAAATGAGGATAAACCTACACGGCACTCGAATGTACCCAACTTATATAGTCTAACCTGGGCACTAATGCACTGTCTGACACAACCTGAGCCCGGACCTGCTGACCAACACCCAGACAGCTGACCGCACGCTGAGCACATCAGACCCGCCATGGCCTTATGTCATCATCTCTTCCCTACCTCAGTTTTCAGGCTTCAGAACCTAGACCTTATGTCCAATCACTGCCCACGCGTTACTGTGATGCAGAAATCAGAACTCTTCCTGACCCATGGCAAGAAACCTTGTGGTTGGCATGTTGTCCAACGTTCAGTGTAGGAGAATCCAGCATTCACCCTGAGGCCCCGCCCATTGTTGCGTGTGAGGAGAGCATAAACACGCATTGTGACCTCAACGTGAGTCCTGTCCTCTAGTAAGTCCTCTCAGTGGCTGGACCATTAGATGTCATAATGGGCTTGACATGTCCCTAGTCCCCAATTTTTAACCAGATTTCTGGTTGTCCAGTCGCCCCACCCCAGGGCTCTACTCTGGAATCCCTCATTTGGTGGGACATCTGAGGTTGAAAAACAAAATGAAACAAATCGACAACAACAAAAAAACGGTCTTCTTCCATCCCCAGAATGACCCCAAACTCTTTGGACGGGACCGAACCCCCAGAGAGTAAGACTCGTCCATTTCCCCTGAAGTCACCCGGCAATTTCACGACCATGAGTGACACGATATCCAGAGACGAAAACTTGAGCAACAGCCTCACACTCGCCCTTTTTTCATATCCCGAAGTGTTCTCCTCATGGTCTGTAGATCAGTCCTGCCATACCTATGACCCAAAACATAAGCCGAGTTTGTGTTTTCAGACAACTGTCCAAACAGCTCTGGCCTACACACCCTACAGGCTCAGGGTTCTGGAGCCAAACCTGAGGACTGTACTTGCCCTCTCCAAGGGAATTGTATGTGCCCATTCCAATGGCCACAACCCTACTAGTAGGATAACCTCCAAAGTCCCTGAGGCCATCCCAATATTTGTGGCTTCCCAGGACAAACAGGGGCAATCTGAGCCCATCTGAGCACCTACCTGCACTCAGACCCGTAGACTGATGTCCCCAGAGGTAAAAAGGAACGAACAGGCCCCTAGGCACTAATCGGATCCATTGCTTTGGTTTCCAGGCATCTCTCCTCAGAGGCCTGGATTTTAATACCAGCATATGGCTGTTTCTTGACTCACCCATCAGAACAAATCTCATCTACACATGGGCAAGATGCACGTTGGAGCTGTGTCAAAGCCTCTGTTTAGGAGAACCCTTCAGGGCCCCAGGGCCACCGCTTCATTCCAAGGTCTCCATAGACACAAAAATATATTAGGACACATCCACAGGAGAGTCCATTTCAACTCAGCCTCCACGGTTGCCCCCCACATCCAGCAGATCTAACCTCTCTTGTTGCTTGGAGACAATTGGAATGCGAGGTGGGCTACCCAGCCATCCATCCTTAGAACCCTGCTCGGAATCGTGGGTCTGGAGCCAACCAACAGGTCTCAATTGTCCTGCAGAAGAATCTTTGCAGTTTGGAGCTTCTCACAACTCCCATCGTGGGAAAACCCCCATGTCCTCGTGATCCAACCCCTTCAAGAAAGGGCCATCAGGGCAGAAAGTCCAACCTGAGCGATCGTCTGATCCTTGCCCTGACTTCAGATGCACGAGATCTTGATTGAGGTCTGTAGATTGTGCCTGCCATATCCTCACCCAGAAACCTAGGCCTAGCTAGGGTTCTCAGACTCCGTCCTCAGACTACTGGCCCACAAGCCCTCCAGTTGGGCAATCCAGAACTACAATGCCGCACTCTGCCTGCCCTACAGAAGTAAAACATTGCCCTCAGGGCTACCCCGAAACCACAAATGAGGATCAACCTGCACGCCATTCGGCTGTACCCCAAACATATAGGCTGACCTGGGCACTATTTCCCCTTCTGACCCAGCCTGAGCCTGGACCTCCTGGTCCCACCCAGACAGCTGGCCGCACACTGAGCACATTGGACCCGCCATGGCCTTAGGTCGTCATCTCTTCCCAACTGCGGTTTTCAGGCTCCAGAACCTAGACCTTATCTCCAACCACTGCCCTGGGTTGAAAATGATGGAGAAATCAGAACTCTTTCCCCATGGCAAGAAACCTTGTGGTTGGCATGTTGTCCAACGTTCAGTGTAGTTGAAACAAGCTTTGCCCATGAGGCCGAGCCATTGCTTGCGGGCCACATTGGTCACAAACACACATTGTGACCCTCAGCCTGAGCCCAGTCCTCAGGTAAGGCCTCTCAGGGCCTATGTGAAGAGACAGCATATTGGGCTTGCTATGCCCCTAGGCCCCAAATTTTTAACCATAGTTCGGGTTGTCCCTTCACTCTTCCCCAGGGCTCTGCTTTGGAATCCCTCTTTTGGTGGGACACCTGAGATAACAAACCTGAAAGGAGTCCTCCCATCCCACAGATTGACGAAAAACAATTGGGATCGGGCCAAATCCACAGAGAGGAAGATTCGTCCATGGCCCATGAGACCTCCCCAACATTCCACGGCCATCGCTGAAACAAAATCCAGAGACAAAAGCCTGAGCAAGCGCCTCAGACTCGCTCATTCTTCATATCCTGAAGAGTTCTTCTCATGGTTTGTAGATCGGGCGTGCCATACCTACGTCCCCAAACTTAAGCTGAGTTTGTGTTTTCAGTCTTCTGTCCTCAAAGTCCTGGGCCACACTCCCTCCAGGCTGGGGCCCCTGGAGCCACACATTAGGACTGCCCCCACCCAATCCATGGCAATTCTGCCCATTCCATTGTCAAAAATCGTACAAATTAGGAGAACCCTCCAAAGTCCCTGAGGCCATCCCAATAGTGTAGGTCGCCCGGAACAAAAAATGGGTGGTTGATAACGGCTGAGCATCTACCTCCACTCATCTACCTCCATTCATACCAAGGAGATTGAACCAGACAGGACCCGAGGCCATTATCGAATCCATTGCTTTGGTTTACAGGCATGTCTCCTCAAAAGCCTGGATTCCAATACCAGCAGAGGGGATTTCCTGAGGCACTCATCAGAACAAATCTCGTCTCCACAAGGAAACTTGTGCATGGTAGCTAAGCCAAAGCTTAGGAGAATACTTCAGGGTCCCGGTGCCACCTCCCCATTCCAAGGTCCTCATGGACACAAATACACGTTAGGACCCATCCTCTGGAAAGTGCATTTCAACTCAGCCACCCCAGTTGCTCCCGCAGATCCATTAGATCTAAACTGTCTTGTTGCTAGGAGACAATTGGAAGGCGAAGCGGACTTCCCTGGCATTCATCCTGGAACGGTGCTCTGGAGTCATTCCATATGGGATGTACTGGAGCTGTACAACAGGTCTCAATTGTCCCGCAGAAGGAATTCTTGAAGGGAACATCCCACATCTCCCAACGTGGAAAACCTCCATGGGGTCGAGATTCCGCTCCCTTCATGAAGGGGCCGTCATGCACAGAAACTCCAACCTGAGCCAACGTCGGATCTTCGCCCTGACTTCAGATGCATGAGATATTGGTTCAGATCTGCAGGAGGTACCTGCCGTGCCCTCACCCTGAATCCGAAGTCTAGCTTGTGTTCTCAGACTTCCGTCCTCACTCTCCTGGCCCCGAAGCCCTCAAGTTTGGCAATTCCGGACCGACAATGAAGCACTCTGCCTGCCCTCTAGAAAAAATTGATTGCCTAATGAGCAGCCCAGGCAGCTTAAATGAGGATACACCTACACGGCACTCGAATGTACCCAAATTATATAGTCTAACCTGGGCACTAATGCACTGTCTGACACAACCTGAGCCCGGACCTGCTGACCAACACCCAGACAGCTGACCGCACGCTGAGCACATCAGACCCGCCATGGCCTTAGGTCATCATCTCTTCCCTACCTCAGTTTTCAGGCTTCAGAACCTAGACCTTATCTCCAATGACTGCCCACGGGTGACTGTGATGCAGAAATCAGAACTCTTCCTGACCCATGGCAAGAAACCTTGTGGTTCGCATGTTGTCCAACGTTCAGTGTAGGAGAAACCAGCATTCACCCTGAGGCCCCGCCCATTCTTGAGTGCGACGAGAGCATAAACACGCATTGTGACCTCAGCGTGAGTCCTGTCCTCTAGTAAGTCCTCTCAGTGGCTGGACCATTAGATGTCATAATGGGCTTGACATGTCCCTAGTCCCCAATTATTAACCAGATTTCTGGTTGTCCAGTCGCCCCACCCCAGGGCTCTACTCTGGAATCCCTCATTTGGTGGGACATCTGAGGTTGAAAACAAAATGAAACAAATCGACAACAACAAAAAAACGGACTTCTTCCATCCCCAGAATGACCCCAAACTCTTTGGACGGGACCGAACCCCCAGAGAGTATGACTCGTCCATTTCCCATGAAGTCACCCGGCAATTTCACGACCATGAGTGACACGATATCCAGAGACAAAAACTTGAGCAAGAGCCTCACACTCGCCCTTTTTTCATATCCCGAAGTGTTCTCCTCATGGTCTGTAGATCAGTCCTGCCATACCTATGACCCAAAACATAAGCCGAGTTTGTGTTTTCAGACAACTGTCCAAACAGCTCTGGCCTACACACCCTACAGGCTCAGGGCCCTGGAGCCAAACCTGAGGACTGTACTTGCCCTCTCCAAGGGAATTGTATGTGCCCATTCCAATGGCCACAACCCTACTAGTAGGATAACCTCCAAAGTCCCTGAGGCCATCCCAATAGTTGTGGCTTCCCAGGACAAACAGGGGCAATCTGAGCCCATCTGAGCACCTACCTGCACTCAGACCCGTAGACTGATGTCCCCAGAGGTAAAAAGGTACGAACAGGCCCCTAGGCACTAATAAGATCCATTGCTTTAGTTTCCAGGCATCTCTCCTCAGAGGCCTGTATTTCAATACCAGCATATGGCTGTTTCTTGACTCACCCATCAGAACAAATCTCATCTACACATGGGAAACATGCACCTTGGAGCTGTGTCAAAGCCTAGGTTTAGGAGAACCCTTCAGGGCCCCAGGGCCACCGCTTCATTCCAAGGTCTCCATAGACAAAAAAACATATTAGGACACATCCCCAGGAGAGTCCATTTCAACTCAGCCTCCACGGTTGCCCCCCAAATCCAGCAGATCTAACCTGTCTTGTTGCTTGGAGACCATTGGAATGCGAGGTCGGCTACCCAGGCATCCATCCTTAGAACCCTGCTCGGAATCGTTGGCCTGGAGCCAACCAACAGGTCTCAGTTGTCCTGCAGAAGAATCTTTGCAGTTTGGAGCTTCTCACAACTCCCATCGTGGGAAAACCCCCATGTCCTCGTGATCCAACCCCCTTCAAGAAAGGGCCATCAGGGCAGAAAGTCCAACCTGAGCGATCGTCTGATCCTTGCCCTGACTTCAGATGCACGAGATCTCGATTGAGGTCTGTAGATTGTGCCTGCCATATCCTCACCCAGAAACCTAGGCCTAGCTTGGGTTTTCAGACTCCGTCCTCAGACTACTGGCCCACAAGCCCTCCAGTTGGGCAATCCAGAACTACAATGCCGCACTCTGCCTGCCATACAGTAGTACAACCTTGCCCTCATTGCTACCCCGAAACCCCAAATGAAAATCAACCTGCACGCCATTCGGCTGTACCCCAAACATATAGGCTGACCTGGGCACTATTTCCCCTTCTGACCCAGCCTGAGCCTGGACCTTCTGGTCCCACCCAGACAGCTGGCCGCACACTGAGCACATCGGACCCGCCATGGCCTTAGGTCGTCATCTCTTCCCAACTGCGGTTTTCAGGCTCCAGAACCTAGACCTTATCTCCAACCACTGCCCAGGGTTGAAAATGATGCAGAAATCAGAACTCTTTCCCCATGGCAAGAAACCTTGTGGTTGGCATGTTGTCCAACGTTCAGTGTAGTTGAAACAAGCGTGGCCCGGGAGGCCCAGCCCATGCTTGCGGGCCACATTGGTCACAAACACACATTGTGACCCTCAGCCTGAGGCCAGTCCTCAGGTAAGGCCTCTCAGGGCCTATATGAAAAGACAGCATATTGGGCTTGCCATGCCCCAAGGCCCCAATTTTTAACCATAGTTCGGGTTGTCCCTTCACTCTTCCCCAGGGCTCTGCTTTGGAATTCCTCTTTTGGTGGGACACCTGAGGTAACAAACCTGAAAGGAGTCCTCCCATCCCACAGATTGACGAAAAACAATTGGGATCGGGCCAAATCCACAGAGAGGAAGATTCGTCCATGGCCCATGAGACCTCCCCAACATTCCACGGCCATCGCTGAAACAAAAGTCAGAGACAAAATCCAGAGCAAGCTCCTCAGACTCGCTCAATCTTCATATCCTGAAGAGTTCTTCTCATGGTTTGTAGATCGGGCATGCCATACCTACGTCCCCAAACTTAAGCTGAGTTTGTGTTTTCAGTCTTCTGTCCTCAAAGTCCTGGGCCACACTCCCTCCAGGCTGGGGCCCCTGGAGCCACACATTAGGACTGCCCCCACCCAATCCATGGGAATTCTGCCCATTCCATTGTCAAAAATCGTACAAATTAGGAGAACCCTCCAAAGTCCCTGAGGCCATCCCAATAGTGTAGGTCGCCCGGGACCAAAAATGGATGGTTGATACCGGCTGAGCATCTACCTCAACTCATCTACCTCCACTCATACCAAGGAGATTGAACCAGACAGAACCCGAGGCCATTATCGGATCCATTGCTTTGGTTTACAGGCATGTCTCCTCAAAAGCCTGGATTCCAATACCAGCAGAGGGGATTTCCTGAGGCACCCATCAGAACAAATCTCGTCTCCACAAGGAAACTTGTGCATGGGAGCTAAGCCAAAGCTTAGGAGAATACTTCAGGGTCCCGGCGCCACCTCCCCATTCCAAAACCCTCATGGACACAAACACACGTTAGGACCCATCCTCTGGAAAGTGCATTTCAACTCAGCCACCCAGGTTGCTCCCGCAGATCCATTAGATCTAAACTGTCTTGTTGCTAGGAGACAATTGGAAGGCGAGGCAGACTTCCCAGGCATCCATCCTGGTACGGTGCTCTGGAGTCATACCATATGGGATGTCCTGGAGCTGTCCAACAGGTCTCAATTGTCCCGCAGAAGGAATCCTTGAAGGGGGCATCCCACATCTCCCAACGTGGAAAACCTCCATGGCCTCGAGATTCCGCTCCCTTCATGAAGGGGCCGTCATGCACAGAAACTCCAACCTGAGCCAACGTCGGATCCTCGCCCTGACTTCAGATGCATGAGATATTGGTTCAGATCTACAGGAGGTACCTGCCGTGCCCTCACCCTGAATCCGAAGTCTAGCTTGTGTTCTCAGACTTCCGTCCTCACTCTCCTGGCCCCGAAGCCCTCAAGTTTGGCAATTCCGGACCGACAATGAAGCACTCTGCCTGCCCTCTAGAAAAAATATATTGCCTAATGAGCAGCCCAGGCAGCTTAAATGAGGATAAGCCTACACGGCACTCGAATGTACCCAAATTATATAGTCTAACCTGGGCACTAATGCACTGTCTGACACAACCTGAGCCCGGACCTGCTGACCAACACCCAGACAGCTGACCGCACGCTGAGCACATCAGACCCGCCATGGCCTTAGGTCATCATCTCTTCGCTACCTCAGTTTTCAGGCTTCAGAACCTAGACCTTATCTCCAATCACAGCCCACGGGAGACTGTGATGCAGAAATCAAAACTCTTCCTGACCCATGGCAAGAAACCTTGTGGTTGGCATGTTGTCCAACGTTCAGTGTAGGAAAAAGCAGCATTCACCCTGAGGCCCCGCCCATTCTTGAGTGCGACGAGAGCATAAACACGCCTTGTGACCTCAGCGTGAGTCCTGTCCTCTAGTAAGTCCTCTCAGTGGCTGGACCATTAGATGTCATAATGGGCTTGACATGTCCCTAGTCCCCAATTTTTAACCAGATTTCTGGTTGTCCAGTCGCCCCACCCCAGGGCTCTACTCTGGAATATCTCATTTGGTGGGACATCTAGGTTGAAAAACAAAATGAAACAAATCGACAACAACAACAAAAAAACGGACTTCTTCCATCCCCAGAATGACCCCAAACTCTTTGGACGGGACCGAACCCCCAGAGAGTAAGACTCGTCCATTTCCCATGATGTCACCCGGCAATTTCTCGACCATGAGTGACACGATATCCAGAGACAAAAACTTGAGCAAGAGCCTCACACTCGCCCTTTTTTCATATCCCGAAGTGTTCTCCTCATGGTCTGTAGATCAGTCCTGCCATACCTATGACCCAAAACATAAGCCGAGTTTGTGTTTTCAGACAACTGTCCAAACAGCTCTGGCCTACACACCCTACAGGCTCAGGGCCCTGGAGCCAAACCTGAGGACTGTACTTGCCCTCTCCAAGGGAATTGTATGTGCCCATTCCAATGGCCACAACCCTACTAGTAGGATAACCTCCAAAGTCCCTGAGGCCATCCCAATAGTTGTGGCTTCCCAGGACAAACAAGGGCAATCTGAGCCCATCTGAGCACCTACCTGCACTCAGACCCGTAGACTGATGTCCCCAGAGGTAAAAAGGAACGAACAGGCCCCTAGGCACTAATCGGATCCATTGCTTTGTTTTCCAGGCATCTCTCCTCAGAGGCCTGGATTTCAATACCAGCATATGGCTGTTTCTTGACTCACCCATCAGAACAAATCTCATCTACACATGGGCAAGATGCACGTTGGAGCTGTGTCAAAGCCTCTGTTTAGGAGAACCCTTCAGGGTCCCAGGGCCACCGCTTTATTCCAAGGTCTCCATAGACAGAAAAACATATTAGGACACATCCACAGGAGAGTCCATTTCAACTCAGCCTCCTCGGTTGCCCCCCACATCCAGCAGATCTAACTTGTCTTGTTGCTTGGAGACAATTGGAATGCGAGGTGGGCTACCCAGCCATCCATCCTTAGAACCCTGCTTGGAATCGTCGGCCTGGAGCCAACCAACAGGTCTCAATTGTCCTGCAGAAGAATCTTTGCAGTTTGGAGCTTCTCACAACTCCCATCGTGGGAAAACCCCCATGTCCTCGTGATCCAAACCCCTTCAAGAAAAGGCCATCAGGGCAGAAAGTCCAACCTGAGTGATCGTCTGATCCTTGCCCTGACTTCAGATGCACGAGATCTCGATTGAGGTCTGTAGATTGTGCCTGCCATATCCTCACCCAGAAACCTAGGCCTAGCTTGGGTTTTCAGACTCCGTCCTCAGACTACTGGCCCACAAGCCCTCCAGTTTGGCAATCCAGAACTACAATGCCGCACTCTGCCTGCCATACAGAAGTAAAACATTGCCCTCATTGCTGCCCCGAAACCCCAAATGAAAATCAACCTGCACGCCATTCGGCTGTACCCCAAACATATAGGCTGACCTGGGCACTATTTCCCCTTCTGACCCAGCCTGAGCCTGGACCTCCTGGTCCCACCCAGACAGCTGGCCGCACACTGAGCACATCGGACCCGCCATGGCCTTAGGTCGTCATCTCTTCCCAACTCCGGTTTTCAGGCTCCAGAACCTAGACCTTATCTCCAACCACTGCCCAGGTTTGAAAATGATGCAGAAATCAGAACTCTTTCCCCATGGCAAGAAACCTTGTGGTTGGCATGTTGTCCAACGTTCAGTGTAGTTGAAACAAGCGTGGCCCATGAGGCCCAGCCCATGCTTGCGGGCCACATTGGTCACAAACACACATTGTGACCCTCAGCCTGAGCCCAGTCCTCAGGTAAGGCCTCTCAGGGCCTATATGAAGAGACAGCATATTGGGCTTGCCATGCCCCAAGGCCCCAATTTTTAACCATAGTTCGGGTTGTCCCTTCACTCTTCCCCAGGGCTCTGCTTTGGAATTCCTCTTTTGGTGGGACACCTGAGGTAACAAACCTGAAAGGAGTCCTCCCATCCCACAGATTGACGAAAAACAATTGGGATCGGGCCAAATCCACAGAGAGGAAGATTCGTCCATGGCCCATGAGACCTCCCCAACATTCCACGGCCATCGCTGAAACAAAAGTCAGAGACAAAATCCTGAGCAAGCTCCTCAGACTCGCTCATTCTTCATATCCTGAAGAGTTCTTCTCATGGTTTGTAGATCGGGCATGCCATACCTACGTCCCCAAACTTAAGCTGAGTTTGTGTTTTCAGTCTTCTGTCCTCAAAGTCCTGGGCCACACTCCCTCCAGGCTGGGGCCCCTGGAGCCACACATTAGGACTGCCCCCACCCAATCCATGGGAATTCTGCCCATTCCATTGTCAAAAATCGTACAAATTAGGAGAACCCTCCAAAGTCCCTGAGGCCATCCCAATAGTGTAGGGCGCCCGGGACCAAAAATGGATGGTTGATACCGGCTGAGCATCTACCTCCACTCATCTACCTCCACTCATACCAAGGAGATTGAACCAGACAGGACCCGAGGCCATTATCGGATCCATTGCTTTGGTTTACAGGCATGTCTCCTCAAAAGCCTGGATTCCAATACCAGCAGAGGGGATTTCCTGAGGCACCCATCAGAACAAATCTCGTCTCCACAAGGAAACTTGTGCATGGGAGCTAAGCCAAAGCTTAGGAGAATACTTCAGGGTCCCGGCGCCACCTCCCCATTCCAAAACCCTCATGGACACAAACACACGTTAGGACCCATCCTCTGGAAAGTGCATTTCAACTCAGCCACCCAGGTTGCTCCCGCAGATCCATTAGATCTAAACTGTCTTGTTGCTAGGAGACAATTGGAAGGCGAGGCAGACTTCCCAGGCATCCATCCTGGTACGGTGCTCTGGAGTCATACCATATGGGATGTACTGGAGCTGTCCAACAGGTCTCAATTGTCCCGCAGAAGGAATCCTTGAAGGGGGCATCCCACATCTCCCAACGTGGAAAACCTCCATGGCCTCGAGATTCCGCTCCCTTCATGAAGGGGCCGTCATGCACAGAAACTCCAACCTGAGCCACCGTCGGATCCTCGCCCTGACTTCAGATGCATGAGATATTGGTTCAGATCTGCAGGAGGTACCTGCCGTGCCCTCACCCTGAATCCGAAGTCTAGCTTGTGTTCTCAGACTTCCGTCCTCACTCTCCTGGCCCCGAAGCCCTCAAGTTTGGCAATTCCGGACCGACAATGAAGCACTCGGCCTGCCCTCTAGAAAAAATATATTGCCTAATGAGCAGCCCAGGCAGCTTAAATGAGGATAAACCTACACGGCACTCGAATGTACCCAAATTATATAGTCTAACCTGGGCACTAATGCACTGTCTGACACAACCTGAGCCCGGACCTGCTGACCAACACCCAGACAGCTGACCGCACGCTGAGCACATCAGACCCGCCATGGCCTTAGGTCATCATCTCTTCCCTACCTCAGTTTTCAGGCTTCAGAAACTAGACCTTATCTCCAATCACTGCCCACGGGTGACTGTGATGCAGAAATCAGAACTCTTCCTGACCCATGGCAAGAAACCTTGTGGTTGGCATGTTGTCCAACGTTCAGTGTAGGAAAAAGCAGCATTCACCCTGAGGCCCCGCCCATTCTTGAGTGCGACGAGAGCATAAACACGCCTTGTGACCTCAGCGTGAGTCCTGTCCTCTAGTAAGTCCTCTCAGTGGCTGGACCATTAGATGTCATAATGGGCTTGACATGTCCCTAGTCCCCAATTTTTAACCAGATTTCTGGTTGTCCAGTCGCCCCACCCCAGGGCTCTACTCTGGAATCCCTCATTTGGTGGGACATCTAGGTTGAAAAACAAAATGAAACAAATCGACAACAACAACAAAAAAACGGACTTCTTCCATCCCCAGAATGACCCCAAACTCTTTGGACGGGACCGAACCCCCAGAGAGTAAGACTCGTCCATTTCCCATGAAGTCACCCGGCAATTTCACGACCATGAGTGACACGATATCCAGAGACAAAAACTTGAGCAAGAGCCTCACACTCGCCCTTTTTTCATATCCCGAAGTGTTCTCCTCATGGTCTGTAGATCAGTCCTGCCATACCTATGACCCAAAACATAAGCCGAGTTTGTGTTTTCAGACAACTGTCCAAACAGCTCTGGCCTACACACCCTACAGGCTCAGGGCCCTGGAGCCAAACCTGAGGACTGTACTTGCCCTCTCCAAGGGAATTGTATGTGCCCATTCCAATGGCCACAACCCTACTAGTAGGATAACCTCCAAAGTCCCTGAGGCCATCCCAATAGTTGTGGCTTCCCAGGACAAACAAGGGCAATCTGAGCCCATCTGAGCACCTACCTGCACTCAGACCCGTAGACTGATGTCCCCAGAGGTAAAAAGGAACGAACAGGCCCCTAGGCACTAATCGGATCCATTGATTTGTTTTCCAGGCATCTCTCCTCAGAGGCCTGGATTTCAATACCAGCATATGGCTGTTTCTTGACTCACCCATCAGAACAAATCTCATCTACACATGGGAAACATGCACGTTGGAGCTGTGTCAAAGCCTCTGTTTAGGAGAACCCTTCAGGGTCCCAGGGCCACCGCTTTATTCCAAGGTCTCCATAGACAGAAAAACATATTAGGACACATCCACAGGAGAGTCCATTTCAACTCAGCCTCCTCGGTTGCCCCCCACATCCAGCAGATCTAACTTGTCTTGTTGCTTGGAGACAATTGGAATGCGAGGTGGGCTACCCAGCCATCCATCCTTAGAACCCTGCTCGGAATCGTCGGCCTGGAGCCAACCAACAGGTCTCAATTGTCCTGCAGAAGAATCTTTGCAGTTTGGAGCTTCTCACAACTCCCATCGTGGGAAAACCCCCATGTCCTCGTGATCCAACCCCCTTCAAGAAAGGGCCATCAGGGCAGAAAGTCCAACCTGAGCGATCGTCTGATCCTTGCCCTGACTTCAGATGCACGAGATCTCGATTGAGGTCTGTAGATTGTGCCTGCCATATCCTCACCCAGAAACCTAGGCCTAGCTTGGGTTTTCAGACTCCGTCCTCAGACTACTGGCCCACAAGCCCTCCAGTTTGGCAATCCAGAACTACAATGCCGCACTCTGCCTGCCATACAGAAGTAAAACATTGCCCTCATTGCTACCCCGAAACCCCAAATGAAAATCAACCTGCACGCCATTCGGCTGTACCCCAAACATATAGGCTGACCTGGGCACTATTTCCCCTTCTGACCCAGCCTGAGCCTGGACCTCCTGGTCCCACCCAGACAGCTGGCCGCACACTGAGCACATCGGACCCACCATGGCCTTAGGTCGTCATCTCTTCCCAACTGCGTTTTTCAGGCTCCAGAACCTAGACCTTATCTCCAACCACTGCCCAGGGTTGAAAATGATGCAGAAATCAGAACTCTTTCCCCATGGCAAGAAACCTTGCGGTTGGCATGTTGTCCAACGTTCAGTGTAGTTGAAACAAGCGTGGCCCATGAGGCCCAGCCCATGCTTGCGGGCCACATTGGTCACAAACACACATTGTGACCCTCAGCCTGAGCCCAGTCCTCAGGTAAGGCCTCTCAGGGCCTATATGAAGAGACAGCATATTGGGCTTGCCATGCCCCAAGGCCCCAATTTTTAACCATAGTTCGGGTTGTCCCTTCACTCTTCCCAAGGGCTCTGCTTTGGAATTCCTCTTTTGGTGGGACACCTGAGGTAACAAACCTGAAAGGAGTCCTCCCATCCCACAGATTGACGAAAAACAATTGGGATCGGGCCAAATCCACAGAGAGGAAGATTCGTCCATGGCCCATGAGACCTCCCCAACATTCCACGGTCATCGCTGAAACAAAAGTCAGAGACAAAATCCTGAGCAAGCTCCTCAGACTCGCTCATTCTTCATATCCTGAAGAGTTCTTCTCATGGTTTGTAGATCGGGCGTGCCATACCTACGTCCCCAAACTTAAGCTGAGTTTGTGTTTTCAGTCTTCTGTCCTCAAAGTCCTGGGCCACACTCCCTCCAGGCTGGGGCCCCTGGAGCCACACATTAGGACTGCCCCCACCCAATCCATGGCAATTCTGCCCATTCCATTGTCAAAAATCGTACAAATTAGGAGAACCCTCCAAAGTCCCTGAGGCCATCCCAATAGTGTAGGTAGCCTGGGACAAAAAATGGGTGGTTGATACCGGCTGAGCATCTACCTACACTCATCTACCTCCATTCATACCAAGGAGATTGAACCAGACAGGACCCGAGGCCATTATCGAATCCATTGCTTTGGTTTACAGGCATGTCTCCTCAAAAGCCTGGATTCCAATACCAGCAGAGGGGATTTCCTGAGGCACTCATCAGAACAAATCTCATCTCCACAAGGAAACTTGTGCATGGTAGCTAAGCCAAAGCTTAGGAGAATACTTCAGGGTCCCTGTGCCACCTCCCCATTCCAAGGTCCTCATGGACACAAATACACGTTAGGACCCATCCTCTGGAAAGTGCATTTCAACTCAGCCACCCCTGTTGCTCCCGCAGATCCATTAGATCTAAACTGTCTTGTTGCTAGGAGACAATTGGAAGGCGAGGCGGACTTCCCTGGCATTCATCCTGGAACGGTGCTCTGGAGTCATTCCATATGGGATGTCATGGAGCTGTACAACAGGTCTCAATTGTCACGCAGAAGGAATTTTTGAAGGGAACATCCCACATCTCCCAACGTGGAAAACCTCCATGGCCTCGAGATTCCGCTCCCTTCATGAAGGGGCCGTCATGCACAGAAACTCCAACCTGAGCCAACGTGGGATCCTCGCCCTGACTTCAGATGCATGAGATATTGGTTCAGATCTGCAGGAGGTACCTGCCGTGCCCTCACCCTGAATCCGAAGTCTAGCTTGTGTTCTCAGACTTCCGTCCTCACTCTCCTGGCCCCGAAGCCCTCAAGTTTGGCAATTCCGGACCGACAATGAAGCACTCTGCCTGCCCTCTAGAAAAAATATATTGCCTAATGAGCAGCCCAGGCAGCTTAAATGAGGATAAACCTACACGGCACTCGAATGTACCCAAATTATATAGTCTAACCTGGGCACTAATGCACTGTCTGACACAACCTGAGCCCGGACCTGCTGACCAACACCCAGACAGCTGACCGCACGCTGAGCACATCAGACCCGCCATGGCCTTAGGTCATCATCTCTTCCCTACCTCAGTTTTCAGGCTTCAGAACCTAGACCTTATCTCCAATCACTGCCCACGGGTGACTGTGATGCAGAAATCAGAACTCTTCCTGACCCATGGCAAGAAACCTTGTGGTTCGCATGTTGTCCAACGTTCAGTGTAGGAGAAACCAGCATTCACCCTGAGGCCCCGCCCATTCTTGAGTGCGACGAGAGCATAAACACGCATTGTGACCTCAGCGTGAGTCCTGTCCTCTAGTAAGTCCTCTCAGTGGCTGGACCATTAGATGTCATAATGGGCTTGACATGTCCCTAGTCCCCAATTTTTAACCAGATTTCTGGTTGTCCAGTCGCCCCACCCCAGGGCTCTACTCTGGAATCCCTCATTTGGTGGGACATCTGAGGTTGAAAAACAAAATGAAACAAATCGACAACAACAAAAAAACGGACTTCTTCCATCCCCAGAATGACCCCAAACTCTTTGGACGGGACCGAACCCCCAGAGAGTATGACTCGTCCATTTCCCATGAAGTCACCCGGCAATTTCACGACCATGAGTGACACGATATCCAGAGACAAAAACTTGAGCAAGAGCCTCACACTCGCCCTTTTTTCATATCCCGAAGTGTTCTCCTCATGGTCTGTAGATCAGTCCTGTCATACCTATGACCCAAAACATAAGCCGAGTTTGTGTTTTCAGACAACTGTCCAAACAGCTCTGGCCTACACACCCTACAGGCTCAGGGCCCTGGAGCCAAACCTGAGGACTGTACTTGCCCTCTCCAAGGGAATTGTATGTGCCCATTCCAATGGCCACAACCCTACTAGTAGGATAACCTCCAAAGTCCCTGAGGCCATCCCAATAGTTGTGGCTTCCCAGGACAAACAGGGGCAATCTGAGCCCATCTGAGCACCTACCTGCACTCAGACCCGTAGACTGATGTCCCCAGAGGTAAAAAGGTACGAACAGGCCCCTAGGCACTAATCAGATCCATTGCTTTGGTTTCCAGGCATCTCTCCTCAGAGGCCTGGATTTCAATACCAGCATATGGCTGTTTCTTGACTCACCCATCAGAACAAATCTCATCTACACATGGGAAACATGCACGTTGGAGCTGTGTCAAAGCCTCTGTTTAGGAGAACCCTTCAGGGCCCCAGGGCCACCGCTTCATTCCAAGGTCTCCATAGACACAAAAACATATAGGGACACATCCCCAGGAGATTCCATTTCAACTCAGCCTCCACGGTTGCCCCCCAAATCCAGCAGATCTAACCTGTCTTGTTGCTTGGAGACCATTGGAATGCGAGGTGGGCTACCCATACATCCATCCTTAGAACCCTGCTTGGAATCGTTGGCCTGGAGCCAACCAACAGGTCTCAATTGTCCTGCAGAAGAATCTTTGCAGTTTGGAGCTTCTCACAACTCCCATCGTGGGAAAACCCCCATGTCCTCGTGATCCAACCCCCTTCAAGAAAGGGCCATCAGGGCAGAAAGTCCAACCTGAGCGATCGTCTGATCCTTGCCCTGACTTCAGATGCACGAGATCTCGATTGAGGTCTGTAGATTGTGCCTGCCATATCCTCACCCAGAAACCTAGGCCTAGCTTGGGTTTTCAGACTCCGTCCTCAGACTACTGGCCCACAAGCCCTCCAGTTGGGCAATCCAGAACTACAATGCCGCACTCTGCCTGCCATACAGAAGTAAAACATTGCCCTCATTGCTGCCCCGAAACCCCAAATGAAAATCAACCTGCACGCCATTCGGCTGTACCCCAAACATATAGGCTGACCTGGGCACTATTTCCCCTTCTGACCCAGCCTGAGCCTGGACCTCCTGGTCCCACCCAGACAGCTGGCCGCACACTGAGCACATCGGACCCGCCATGGCCTTAGGTCATCATCTCTTCCCAACTCCGGTTTTCAGGCTCCAGAACCTAGACCTTATCTCCAACCACTGCCCAGGGTTGAAAATGATGCAGAAATCAGAACTCTTTCCCCATGGCAAGAAACCTTGTGGTTGGCATGTTGTCCAACGTTCAGTGTAGTTGAAACAAGCGTGGCCCATGAGGCCCAGCCCATGCTTGCGGGCCACATTGGTCACAAACACACATTGTGACCCTCAGCCTGAGCCCAGTCCTCAGGTAAGGCCTCTCAGGGCCTATATGAAGAGACAGCATATTGGGCTTGCCATGCCCCAAGGCCCCAATTTTTAACCATAGTTCGGGTTGTCCCTTCACTCTTCCCCAGGGCTCTGCTTTGGAATTCCTCTTTTGGTGGGACACCTGAGGTAACAAACCTGAAAGGAGTCCTCCCATCCCACAGATTGACGAAAAACAATTGGGATCGGGCCAAATCCACAGAGAGGAAGATTCGTCCATGGCCCATGAGACCTCCCCAACATTCCACGGCCATCGCTGAAACAAAAGTCAGAGACAAAATCCTGAGCAAGCTCCTCAGACTCGCTCATTCTTCATATCCTGAAGAGTTCTTCTCATGGTTTGTAGATCGGGCATGCCATACCTACGTCCCCAAACTTAAGCTGAGTTTGTGTTTTCAGTCTTCTGTCCTCAAAGTCCTGGGCCACACTCCCTCCAGGCTGGGGCCCCTGGAGCCACACATTAGGACTGCCCCCACCCAATCCATGGGAATTCTGCCCATTCCATTGTCAAAAATCGTACAAATTAGGAGAACCCTCCAAAGTCCCTGAGGCCATCCCAATAGTGTAGGTCGCCCGGGACCAAAAATGGATGGTTGATACCGGCTGAGCATCTACCTCCACTCATCTACCTCCACTCATACCAAGGAGATTGAACCAGACAGGACCCGAGGCCATTATCAGATTCATTGCTTTGGTTTACAGGCATGTCTCCTCAAAAGCCTGGATTCCAATACCAGCAGAGGGGATTTCCTGAGGCACCCATCAGAACAAATCTCGTCTCCACAAGGAAACTTGTGCATGGGAGCTAAGCCAAAGCTTAGGAGAATACTTCAGGGTCCCGGCGCCACCTCCCCATTCCAAGGCCCTCATGGACACAAACACACGTTAGGACCCATCCTCTGGAAAGTGCATTTTAACTCAGCCACCCAGGTTGCTCCCGCAGATCCATTAGATCTAAACTGTCTTGTTGCTAGGAGACAATTGGAAGGCGAGGCAGACTTCCCAGGCATCCATCCTGGTACGGTGCTCTGGAGTCATACCATATGGGATGTCCTGGAGCTGTCCAACAGGTCTCAATTGTCCCGCAGAAGGAATCCTTGAAGGGGGCATCCCACATCTCCCAACGTGGAAAACCTCCATGGCCTCGAGATTCCGCTCCCTTCATGAAGGGGCCGTCATGCACAGAAACTCCAACCTGAGCCACCGTCGGATCCTCCCCCTGACTTCAGATGCATGAGATATTGGTTCAGATCTGCAGGAGGTAACTGCCGTGCCCTCACCCTGAATCCGAAGTCTAGCTTGTGTTCTCAGACTTCCGTCCTCACTCTCCTGGCCCCGAAGCCCTCAAGTTTGGCAATTCCGGACCGACAATGAAGCACTCTGCCTGCCCTCTAGAAAAAATATATTGCCTAATGAGCAGCCCAGGCAGCTTAAATGAGGATAAACCTACACGGCACTCGAATGTACCCAAATTATATAGTCTAACCTGGGCACTATTGCACTGTCTGACACAACCTGAGCCCGGACCTGCTGACCAACACCCAGACAGCTGACCGCACGCTGAGCACATCAGACCCGCCATGGCCTTAGGTCATCATCTCTTCCCTACCTCAGTTTTCAGGCTTCAGAACCTAGACCTTATCTCCAATCACTGCCCACGGGTGACTGTGATGCAGAAATCAGAACTCTTCCTGACCGATGGCAAGAAACCTTGTGGTTGGCATGTTGTCCAACGTTCAGTGTAGGAAAAAGCAGCATTCACCCTGAGGCCCCGCCCATTCTTGAGTGCGACGAGAGCATAAACAAGACTTGTGACCTCAGCGTGAGTCCTGTCCTCTAGTAAGTCCTCTCAGTGGCTGGACCATTAGATGTCATAATGGGCTTGACATGTCCCTAGTCCCCAATTTTTAACCAGATTTCTGGTTGTCCAGTCGCCCCACCCCAGGGCTCTACTCTGGAATATCTCATTTGGTGGGACATCTAGGTTGAAAAACAAAATGAAACAAATCGACAACAACAACAAAAAAACGGACTTCTTCCATCCACAGAATGACCCCAAACTCTTTGGACGGGACCGAACCCCCAGAGAGTAAGACTCGTCCATTTCCCATGAAGTCACCCGGCAATTTCATGACCATGAGTGACACGATATCCAGAGACAAAAACTTGAGCAAGAGCCTCACACTCGCCCTTTTTTCATATCCCGAAGTGTTCCTCTCATGGTCTGTAGATCAGTCCTGCCATACCTATGACCCAAAACATAAGCCGAGTTTGTGTTTTCAGACAACTGTCCAAACAGCTCTGGCCTACACACCCTACAGGCTCAGGGCCCTGGAGCCAAACCTGAGGACTGTACTTGCCCTCTCCAAGGGAATTGTATGTGCCCATTCCAATGGCCACAACCCTACTAGTAGGATAACCTCCAAAGTCCCTGAGGCCATCCCAATAGTTGTGGCTTCCCAGGACAAACAAGGGCAATCTGGGCCCATCTGAGCACCTACCTGCACTCAGACCCGTAGACTGATGTCCCCAGAGGTAAAAAGGAACGAACAGGCCCCTAGGCACTAATCGGATCCATTGCTTTGTTTTCCAGGCATCTCTCCTCAGAGGCCTGGATTTCAATACCAGCATATGGCTGTTTCTTGACTCACCCATCAGAACAAATCTCATCTACACATGGGAAACATGCACGTTGGAGCTGTGTCAAAGCCTCTGTTTAGGAGAACCCTTCAGGGTCCCAGGGCCACCGCTTTATTCCAAGGTCTCCATAGACAGAAAAACATATTAGGACACATCCACAGGAGAGTCCATTTCAACTCAGCCTCCTCGGTTGTCCCCCACATCCAGCAGATCTAACTTGTCTTGTTGCTTGGAGACAATTGGAATGCGAGGTGGGCTACCCAGCCATCCATCCTTAGAACCCTGCTTGGAATCGTCGGCCTGGAGCCAACCAACAGGTCTCAATTGTCCTGCAGAAGAATCTTTGCAGTTTGGAGCTTCTCACAACTCCCATCGTGGGAAAACCCCCATGTCCTCGTGATCCAACCCCCTTCAAGAAAGGGCCATCAGGGCAGAAAGTCCAACCTGAGCGATCGTCTGATCCTTGCCCTGACTTCAGATTCACGAGATCTCGATTGAGGTCTGTAGATTGTGCCTGCCATATCCTCACCCAGAAACCTAGGCCTAGCTTGGGTTTTCAGACTCCGTCCTCAGACTACTGGCCCACAAGCCCTCCAGTTTGGCAATCCAGAACTACAATGCCGCACTCTGCCTGCCATACAGAAGTAAAACATTGCCCTCATTGCTACCCCGAAACCCCAAATGAAAATCAACCTGCACGCCATTCGGCTGTACCCCAAACATATAGGCTGACCTGGGCACTATTTCCCCTTCTGACCCAGCCTGAGCCTGGACCTCCTGGTCCCACCCAGACAACTGGCCGCACACTGAGCACATCGGACCCGCCATGGCCTTAGGTCGTCATATCTTCCCAACTGCGGTTTTCAGGCTCCAGAACCTAGACCTTATCTCCAACCACTGCCCAGGGTTGAAAATGATGCAGAAATCAGAACTCTTTCCCCATGGCAAGAAACCTTGTGGTTGGCATGTTGTCCAACGTTCAGTGTAGTTGAAACAAGCGTGGCCCATGAGGCCCAGCCCATGCTTGCGGGCCACATTGGTCACAAACACACATTGTGACCCTCAGCCTGAGCCCAGTCCTCAGGTAAGGCCTCTCAGGGCCTATATGAAGAGACAGCATATTGGGCTTGCCATGCCCCAAGGCCCCAATTTTTAACCATAGTTCGGGTTGTCCCTTCACTCTTCCCCAGGGCTCTGCTTTGGAATTCCTCTTTTGGTGGGACACCTGAGGTAACAAACCTGAAAGGAGTCCTCCCATCCCACAGATTGACGAAAAACAATTGGGATCGGGCCAAATCCACAGAGAGGAAGATTCGTCCATGGCCCATGAGACCTCCCCAACATTCCACGGCCATCGCTGAAACAAAAGTCAGAGACAAAATCCTGAGCAAGCTCCTCAGACTCGCTCATTCTTCATATCCTGAAGAGTTCTTCTCATGGTTTGTAGATCGGGCGTGCCATACCTACGTCCCCAAACTTAAGCTGAGTTTGTGTTTTCAGTCTTCTGTCCTCAAAGTCCTGGGCCACACTCCCTCCAGGCTGGGGCCCCTGGAGCCACACATTAGGACTGCCCCCACCCAATCCATGGGAATTCTGCCCATTCCATTGTCAAAAATCGTAAAAATTAGGAGAACCCTCCAAAGTCCCTGAGGCCATCCCAATAGTGTAGGTCGCCCGGGACAAAAAATGGGTGGTGGATACCGGCTGAGCATCTACCTCCACTCATCTACCTCCATTCATACCAAGGAGATTGAACCAGACAGGACCCGAGGCCATTATCGAATCCATTGCTTTGGTTTACAGGCATGTCTCCTCAAAAGCCTGGATTCCAATACCAGCAGAGGGGATTTCCTGAGGCACTCATCAGAACAAATCTCGTCTCCACAAGGAAACTTGTGCATGGTAGCTAAGCCAAAGCTTAGGAGAATACTTCAGGGTCCCGGTGCCACCTCCCCATTCCAAGGTCCTCATGGACACAAATACACGATAGGACCCATCCTCTGGAAAGTGCATTTCAACTCAGCCACCCCTGTTGCTCCCGCAGATCCATTAGATCTAAACTGTCTTGTTGCTAGGAGACAATTGGAAGGCGAGGCGGACTTCCCTGGCATTCATCCTGGAACGGTGCTCTGGAGTCATTCCATATGGGATGTCATGGAGCTGTACAACAGGTCTCAATTGTCCCGCAGAAGGAATTCTTGAAGGGAACATCCCACATCTCCCAACGTGGAAAACCTCCATGGGGTCGAGATTCCGCTCCCTTCATGAAGGGGCCGTCATGCACAGAAACTCCAACCTGAGCCAACGTCGGATCCTCGCCCTGACTTCAGATGCATGAGATATTGGTTCAGATCTGCAGGAGGTACCTGCCGTGCCCTCACCCTGAATCCGAAGTCTAGCTTGTGTTCTCAGACTTCCGTCCTCACTCTCCTGGCCCCGAAGACCTCAAGTTTGGCAATTCCGGACCGACAATGAAGCACTCTGCCTGCCCTCTAGAAAAAATATATTGCCTAATGAGCAGCCCAGGCAGCTTAAATGAGGATAAACCTACACGGCACTCGAATGTACCCAAATTATATAGTCTAACCTGGGCACTAATGCACTGTCTGACACAACCTGAGCCCGGCCCTGCTGACCAACACCCAGACAGCTGACCGCACGCTGAGCACATCAGACCCGCCATGGCCTTAGGTCATCATCTCTTCCCTACCTCAGTTTTCAGGCTTCAGAACCTAGACCTTATCTCCAATCACTGCCCACGGGTGACTGTGATGCAGAAATCAGAACTCTTCCTGACCCATGGCAAGAAACCTTGTGGTTCGCATGTTGTCCAACGTTCAGTGTAGGAGAAACCAGCATTCAACCTGAGGCCCCGCCCATTCTTGAGTGCGACGAGAGCATAAACACTCATTGTGACCTCAGCGTGAGTCCTGTCCTCTAGTAAGTCCTCTCAGTGGCTGGACCATTAGATGTCATAATGGGCTTGACATGTCCCTAGTCCCCAATTTTTAACCAGATTTCTGGTTGTCCAGTCGCCCCACCCCAGGGCTCTACTCTGGAATCCCTCATTTGGTGGGACATCTGAGATTGAAAAACAAAATGAAACAAATCGACAACAACAAAAAAACGGACTTCTTACATCCCCAGAATGACCCCAAACTCTTTGGACGGGACCGAACCCCCAGAGAGTATGACTCGTCCATTTCCCATGAAGTCACCCGGCAATTTCACGACCATGAGTGACACGATATCCAGAGACAAAAACTTGAGCAAGAGCCTCACACTCGCCCTTTTTTCATATCCCGAATTGTTCTCCTCATGGTCTGTAGATCAGTCCTGCCATACCTATGACCCAAAACATAAGCCGAGTTTGTGTTTTAAGACAACTGTCCAAACAGCTCTGGCCGACACACCCTACAGGCTCAGAGCCCTGGAGCCAAACCTGAGGACTGTACTTGCCCTCTCCAAGGGAATTGTATGTGCCCATTCCAATGGCCACAACCCTACTAGTAGGATAACCTCCAAAGTCCCTGAGGCCATCCCAATAGTTGTGGCTTCCCAGGACAAACAGGGGCAATCTGAGCCCATCTGAGCACCTACCTGCACTCAGACCCGTAGACTGATGTCCCCAGAGGTAAAAAGGAACGAACAGGCCCCTAGGCACTAATCGGATCCATTGCTTTGGTTTCCAGGCATCTCTCCTCAGAGGCCTGGATTTCAATACCAGCATATGGCTGTTTCTTGACTCACCCATCAGAACAAATCTCATCTACACTTGGGAAACAAGCACGTTGGAGCTGTGTCAAAGCCTCTGTTTAGGAGAACCCTACAGGGCCCCAGGGCCACCGCTTCATTCCAAGGTCTCCATAGACACAAAAACATATTAGGACACATCCCCAGGAGAGTCCATTTCAACTCAGCCTCCACGGTTGCCCCCCAAATCCAGCAGATCTAACCTGTCTTGTTGCTTGGAGACCATTGGAATGCGAGGTGGGCTACCCAGGCATCCATCCTTAGAACCCTGCTCGGAATCGTTGGCCTGGAGCCAACCAACAGGTCTCAATTATCCTGCAGAAGAATCTTTGCAGTTTGGAGCTTCTCACAACTCCCATCGTGGGAAAACCCCCATGTCCTCGTGATCCAACCCCCTTCAAGAAAGGGCCATCAGGGCAGAAAGTCCAACCTGAGCGATCGTCTGATCCTTGCCCTGACTTCAGATGCACGAGATCTCGATTGAGGTCTGTAGATTGTGCCTGCCATATCCTCACCCAGAAACCTAGGCCTAGCTTGGGTTTTCAGACTCCGTCCTCAGACTACTGGCCCACAAGCCCTCCAGTTTGGCAATCCAGAAAAACAATGCCGCACTCTGCCTGCCATACAGAAGTAAAACATTGCCCTCATTGCTACCCCGAAACCCCAAATGAAAATCAACCTGCACGCCATTCGGCTGTACCCCAAATATATAGGCTGACCTGGGCACTATTTCCCCTTCTGACCCAGCCTGAGCCTGGACCTCCTGGTCCCACCCAGACAGCTGGCCGCACACTGAGCACATCGGACCCGCCATGGCCTTAGGTCGTCATCTCTTCCCAACTGCGGTTTTCAGGCTCCAGAACCTAGACCTTATCTCCAACCACTGCCCAGGGTTGAAAATGATGCAGAAATCAGAACTCTTTCCCCATGGCAAGAAACCTTGTGGTTGGCATGTTGTCCAACGTTCAGTGTAGTTGAAACAAGCGTGGCCCATGAGGCCCAGCCCATGCTTGCGGGCCACATTGGTCACAAACACACATTGTGACCCTCAGCCTGAGCCCAGTCCTCAGGTAAGGCCTCTCAGGGCCTATATGAAGAGACAGCATATTGGGCTTGCCATGCCCCAAGGCCCCAATTTTTAACCATAGTTCCGTTTGTCCCTTCACTCTTCCCCAGGGCTCTGCTTTGGAATTCCTCTTTTGGTGGGACACCTGAGGTAACAAACCTGAAAGGAGTCCTCCCATCCCACAGATTGACGAAAAACAATTGGGATCGGGCCAAATCCACAGAGAGGAAGATTCGTCCATGGCCCATGAGACCTCCCCAACATTCCACGGCCATCGCTGAAACAAAAGTCAGAGACAAAATCCTGAGCAAGCTCCTCAGACTCGCTCATTCTTCATATCCTGAAGAGTTCTTCTCATGGTTTGTAGATCGGGCGTGCCATACCTACGTCCCCAAACTTAAGCTGAGTTTGTGTTTTCAGTCTTCTGTCCTCAAAGTCCTGGGCCACACTCCCTCCAGGCTGGGGCCCCTGGAGCCACACATTAGGACTGCCCCCACCCAATCCATGGGAATTCTGCCCATTCCATTGTCAAAAATCGTACAAATTAGGAGAACCCTCCAAAGTCCTTGAGGCCATCCCAATAGTGTAGGTCGCTCGGGACCAAAAATGGATGGTTGATACCGGCTGAGCATCTACCTCCACTCATCTACCTCCA
Organism: Mustela nivalis; assembly: GCF_964662115.1. NCBI lineage: Eukaryota > Metazoa > Chordata > Mammalia > Carnivora > Mustelidae > Mustela > Mustela nivalis. The sequence continues at coordinate 1,645,449 of NW_028136526.1, forward strand.
CTCATACCAAGGAGATTGAACCAGACAGGACCCGAGGCCATTATCGGATTCATTGCTTTGGTTTACAGGCATGTCTCCTCAAAAGCCTGGATTCCAATACCAGCAGAGTGGATTTCCTGAGGCACCCATCAGAACAAATCTCGTCTCCACAAGGAAACTTGTGCATGGGAGCTAAGCCAAAGCTTAGGAGAATACTTCAGGGTCCCGGCGCCACCTCCCCATTCCAAGGCCCTCACGGACACAAACACACGTTAGGACCCATCCTCTGGAAAGTGCATTTCAACTCAGCCACCCCTGTTGCTCCCGCAGATCCATTAGATCTAAACTGTCTTGTTGCTAGGAGACAATTGGAAGGCGAGGCAGACTTCCCAGGCATCCATCCTGGAACGGTGCTCTGGAGTCATACCATATGGGATGTCCTGGAGCTGTCCAACAGGTCTCAATTGTCCCGCAGAAGGAATCCTTGAAGGGGGCATCCCACATCTCCCAACGTGGAAAACCTCCATGGCCTCGAGATTCCGCTCCCTTCATGAAGGGGCCGTCATGCACAGAAACTCCAACCTGAGCCACCGTCGGATCCTCGCCCTGACTTCAGATGCATGAGATATTGGTTCAGATCTGCAGGAGGTACCTGCCGTGCCCTCACCCTGAATCCGAAGTCTAGCTTGTGTTCTCAGACTTCCGTCCTCACTCTCCTGGCCCCGAAGCCCTCAAGTTTGGCAATTCCGGACCGACAATGAAGCACTCTGCCTGCCCTCTAGAAAAAATATATTGCCTAATGAGCAGCCCAGGCAGCTTAAATGAGGATAAACCTACACGGCACTCGAATGTACCCAAATTATATAGTCTAACCTGGGCACTAATGCACTGTCTGACACAACCTGAGCCCGGACCTGCTGACCAACACCCAGACAGCTGACCGCACGCTGAGCACATCAGACCCGCCATGGCCTTAGGTCATCATCTCTTCCCTACCTCAGTTTTCAGGCTTCAGAACCTAGACCTTATCTCCAATCACTGCCCACGGGTGACTGTGATGCAGAAATCAGAACTCTTCCTGACCCATGGCAAGAAACCTTGTGGTTGGCATGTTGTCCAACGTTCAGTGTAGGAGAAACCAGCATTCACCCTGAGGCCCCGCCCATTCTTGTGTGCGACGAGAGCATAAACACGCATTGTGACCTCAGCGTGAGTCCTGTCCTCTAGTATGTCCTCTCAGCGGCTGGACCATTAGATGTCATAATGGGCTTGACATGTCCCTAGTCCCCAATTTTTAACCAGATTTCTGGTTGTCCAGTCGCCCCACCCCAGGGCTCTACTCTGGAATCCCTCATTTGGTGGGACATCTAGGTTGAAAAACAAAATGAAACAAATCGACAACAACAACAAAAATACGGACTTCTTCCATCCCCAGAATGACCCCAAACTCTTTGGACGGGACCTAACCCCCAGAGAGTAAGACTCGTCCATTTCCCATGAAGTCACCCGGCAATTTCACGACCATGAGTGACACGATATCCAGAGACAAAAACTTGAGCAAGAGCCTCACACTTGCCCTTTTTTCATATCCCGAAGTGTTCTCCTCATGGTCTGTAGATCAGTCCTGCCATACCTATGACCCAAAACATAAGCCGAGTTTGTGTTTTCAGACAACTGTCCAAACAGCTCTGGCCTACACACCCTACAGGCTCAGGGCCCTGGAGCCAAACCTGAGGACTGTACTTGCCCTCTCCAAGGGAATTGTATGTGCCCATTCCAATGGCCACAACCCTACTAGTAGGATAACCTCCAAAGTCCCTGAGGCCATCCCAATAGTTGTGGCTTCCCAGGACAAACAGGGGCAATCTGAGCCCATCTGAGCACCTACCTGCACTCAGACCCGTAGACTGATGTCCCCAGAGGTAAAAAGGAACGAACAGGCCCCTAGGCACTAATCGGATCCATTGCTTTGTTTTCCAGGCATCTCTCCTCAGAGGCCTGGATATTAATACCAGCATATGGCTGTTTCTTGACTCACCCATCAGAACAAATCTCATCTACACATGGGAAACATGCACGTTGGAGCTGTGTCAAAGCCTCTGTTTAGGAGAACCCTTCAGGGTCCCAGGGCCACCGCTTTATTCCAAGGTCTCCATAGACACAAAAACATATTAGGACACATCCACAGGAGAGTCCATTTCAACTCAGCCTCCTCGGTTGCCCCCCACATCCAGCAGATCTAACTTGTCTTGTTGCTTGGAGACAATTGGAATGCGAGATGGGCTACCCAGCCATCCATCCTTAGAACCCTGCTTGGAATCGTTGGCCTGGAGCCAACCAACAGGTCTCAATTGTCCTGCAGAAGAATCTTTGCAGTTTGGAGCTTCTCACAACTCCCATCGTGGGAAAACCCCCATGTCCTCGTGATCCAACCCCCTTCAAGAAAGGGCCATCAGGGCAGAAAGTCCAAGCTGAGCGATTGTCTGATCCTTGCCCTGACTTCAGATGCACGAGATCTCGATTGAGGTCTGTAGATTGTGCCTGCCATATCCTCACCCAGAAACCTAGGCCTAGCTTGGGTTTTCAGACTCCGTCCTCAGACTACTGGCCCACAAGCCCTCCAGTTTGGCAATCCAGAACTACAATGCCGCACTCTGCCTGCCATACAGAAGTAAAACATTGCCCTCATTGCTACCCCGAAACCCGAAATGAAAATCAACCTGCACGCCATTCGGCTGTACCCCAAACATATAGGCTGACCTGGGCACTATTTCCCCTTCTGACCCAGCCTGAGCCTGGACCTCCTGGTCCCACCCAGACAGCTGGCCGCACACTGAGGACATCGGACCCGCCATGGCCTTAGGTCGTCATCTCTTCCCAACTGCGGTTTTCAGGCTCCAGAACCTAGACCTTATCTCCAACCACTGCCCAGGGTTGAAAATGATGCAGAAATCAGAACTCTTTCCCCATGGCAAGAAACCTTGTGGTTGGCATGTTGTCCAACGTTCAGTGTAGTTGAAACAAGCGTGGCCCATGAGGCCCAGCCCATGCTTGCGGGCCACATTGGTCACAAACACACATTGTGACCCTCAGCCTGAGCCCAGTCCTCAGGTAAGGCCTCTCAGGGCCTATATGAAGAGACAGCATATTGGGCTTGCCATGCCCCAAGGCCCCAATTTTTAACCATAGTTCCGGTTGTCCCTTCACTCTTCCCCAGGGCTCTGCTTTGGAATTCCTCTTTTGGTGGGACACCTGAGGTAACAAACCTGAAAGGAGTCCTCCCATCCCACAGATTGACGAAAAACAATTGGGATCGGGCCAAATCCACAGAGAGGAAGATTCGTCCATGGCCCATGAGACCTCCCCAACATTCCACGGCCATCGCTGAAACAAAAGTCAGAGACAAAATCCTGAGCAAGCTCCTCAGACTCGCTCATTCTTCATATCCTGAAGAGTTCTTCTCATGGTTTGTAGATCGGGCGTGCCATACCTACGTCCCCAAACTTAAGCTGAGTTTGTGTTTTCAGTCTTCTGTCCTCAAAGTCCTGGGCCACACTCCCTCCAGGCTGGGGCCCCTGGAGCCACACATTAGGACTGCCCCCACCCAATCCATGGCAATTCTGCCCATTCCATTGTCAAAAATCGTACAAATTAGGAGAACCCTCCAAAGTCCCTGAGGCCATCCCAATAGTGTGGGTCGCCCGGGACCAAAAATGGGTGGTTGATACCGGCTGAGCATCTACCTCCACTCATCTACCTCCACTCATACCAAGGAGATTGAACCAGACAGGACCCGAGGCCATTATCGGATCCATTGCTTTGGTTTACAGGCATGTCTCCTCAAAAGCCTGGATTCCAATACCAGCAGAGTGGATTTCCTGAGGCACCCATCAGAACAAACCTCGTCTCCACAAGGAAACTTGTGCATGGGAGCTAAGCCAAAGCTTAGGAGAATACTTCAGGGTCCCGGCGCCACCTCCCCATTCCAAGGCCCTCATGGACACAAACACACGTTAGGACCCATCCTCTGGAAAGTGCATTTCAACTCAGCCACCCCTGTTGCTCCCGCAGATCCATTAGATCTAAACTGTCTTGTTGCTAGGAGACAATTGGAAGGCGAGGCAGACTTCCCAGGCATCCATCCTGGAACGGTGCTCTGGAGTCATACCATATGGGATGTCCTGGAGCTGTCCAACACGTCTCAATTGTCCCGCAGAAGGAATCCTTGAAGGGGGCATCCCACATCTCCCAACGTGGAAAACCTCCATGGCCTCGAGATTCCGCTCCCTTCATGAAGGGGCCGTCATGCACAGAAACTCCAACCTGAGCCAACGTCGGATCCTCGCCCTGACTTCAGATGCATGAGATAATGGTTCAGATCTGCAGGATGTACCTGCCGTGCCCTCACGCTGAATCCGAAGTCTAGCTTGTGTTCTCAGACATCCGTCCTCACTCTCCTGGCCCCGAAGCCCTCAAGTTTGGCAATTCCGGACCGACAATGAAGCACTCTGCCTGCCCTCTAGAAAAAATATATTGCCTAATGAGCAGCCCAGGCAGCTTAAATGAGGATAAATCTACACGGCACTCGAATGTACCCAAATTATATAGTCTAACCTGGGCACTAATGCACTGTCTGACACAACCTGAGCCCGGACCTGCTGACCAACACCCAGACAGCTGACCGCACGCTGAGCACATCAGACCCGCCATGGCCTTAGGTCATCATCTCTTCCCTACCTCAGTTTTCAGGCTTCAGAACCTAGACGTTATCTCCAATCACTGCCCACGGGTGACTGTGATGCAGAAATCAGAACTCTTCCTGACCCATGGCAAGAAACCTTGTGGTTGGCATGTTGTCCAACGTTCAGTGTAGGAAAAAGCAGCATTCACCCTGAGCCCCCGCCCATTCTTGAGTGCGACGAGAGCATAAACACGCCTTGTGACCTCAGCGTGAGTCCTGTCCTCTAGTAAGTCCTCTCAGTGGCTGGACCATTAGATGTCATAATGGGCTTGACATGTCCCTAGTCCCCAATTTTTAACCAGATTTCTGGTTGTCCAGTCGCCCCACCCCAGGGCTCTACTCTGGAATCCCTCATTTGGTGGGACATCTAGGTTGAAAAACAAAATGAAACAAATCGACAACAACAACAAAAAAACGGACTTCTTCCATCCCCAGAATGACCCCAAACTCTTTGGACGGGACCGAACCCCCAGAGAGTAAGACTCGTCCATTTCCCATGATGTCACCCGGCAATTTCACGACCATGAGTGACACGATATCCAGAGACAAAAACTTGAGCAAGAGCCTCACACTCGCCCTTTTTTCATATCCCGAAGTGTTCTCCTCATGGTCTGTAGATCAGTCCTGCCATACCTATGACCCAAAACATAAGCCGAGTTTGTGTTTTCAGACAACTGTCCAAACAGCTCTGGCCTACACACCCTACAGGCTCAGGGCCCTGGAGCCAAACCTGAGGACTGTACTTGCCCTCTCCAAGGGAATTGTATGTGCCCATTCCAATGGCCACAACCGTACTAGTAGGATAACCTCCAAAGTCCCTGAGGCCATCCCAATAGTTGTGGCTTCCCAGGACAAACAGGGGCAATCTGAGCCCATCTGAGCACCTACCTGCACTCAGACCCGTAGACTGATGTCCCCAGAGGTAAAAAGGAACGAACAGGCCCCTAGGCACTAATCGGATCCATTGCTTTGTTTTCCAGGCATCTCTCCTCAGAGGCCTGGATTTCAATACCAGCATATGGCTGTTTCTTGACTCACCCATCAGAACAAATCTCATCTACACATGGGAAACATGCACGTTGGAGCTGTGTCAAAGCCTCTGTTTAGGAGAACCCTTCAGAGTCCCAGGGCCACCGCTTTATTCCAAGGTCTCCATAGACACAAAAACATATTAGGACACATCCCCAGGAGGGTCCATTTCAACTCAGCCTCCTCGGTTGCCCCCCACATCCTCTAGATCTAACTTGTCTTGTTGCTTGGAGACAATTGGAATGCGAGGTGGGCTACCCAGCCATCCATCCTTAGAACCCTGCTCGGAATCGTTGGCCTGGAGCCAACCAACAGGTCTCAATTGTCCTGCAGAAGAATCTTTGCAGTTTGGAGCTTCTCACAACTCCCATCGTGGGAAAACCCCCATGTCCTCGTGATCCAACCCCCTTCAAGAAAGGGCCATCAGGGCAGAAAGTCCAACCTGAGCGATCGTCTGATCCTTGCCCTGACTTCAGATGCACGAGATCTCTATTGAGGTCTGTAGATTGTGCCTGCCATATCATCACCCTGAAACCTAGGCTTAGCTTGGGTTCTCAGACTCCGTCCTCAGACTACTGGCCCACAGGCCCTCCAGTTTGGCAATCCAGAACTACAATGCCGCACTCTGCCTGCCCTACAGAAGTAAAATATTGCCCTCAGGGCTAACCTGAATACCCAAATGAGGATCAACCTGCACGCCATTCGGCTGTACCCCAAACATATAGGCTGACCTGGGCACTATTTCCCCTTCTGACCCAGCCTGAGCCTGGAACTCCTATTCCCACCCAGACAGCTGGCCGCACACTGAGCACATCGGACCCGCCATGGCCTTAGGTCGTCATCTCTTCCCAACTCCGGTTTTCAGGCTCCAGAACCTAGACCTTATCTCCAACCACTGCCCAGGTTTGAAAATGATGCTGAAATCCGAATTCTTTCCCCATGGCAAGAAACCATGTGGTTGGCATGTTGTCCAATGTTCAGTGTAGTTGAAACAAGCGTGGCCAATGAGGCCCAGCCCATGCTTGCGGGCCACATTGGTCACAAACACACATTGTGACCCTCAGCCTGAGCCCAGTCCTCAGGTAAGGCTTCTCAGGGCCTATATGAAGAGACAGCATATTGGGCTTGCCATGCCCCAAGGCCCCAATTTTTAACCATAGTTCGGGTTGTCCCTTCACTCTTCCCCAGGGCTCTGCTTTGGAATTCCTCTTTTGGTGGGACACCTGAGGTAACAAACCTGAAAGGAGTCCTCCCATCCCACAGATTGACGAAAAACAATTGGGATCGGGTCAAATCCACAGAGAGGAAGATTCGTCCATGGCCCGTGAGGCCTCCCGGACATTCCACGGCGATCGCTGATACAAAATCCAGAGACAAAAGCCTGAGCAAGCACCTCAGACTCGCTCATTCTTCATATCCTGAAGAGTTCTTCTCATGGTTTGTAGATCAGGCGTGCCATACCTACGTCCCCAAACTTAAGCTGAGTTTGTGTTTTCAGTCTTCTGTCCTCAAAGTCCTGGGCCACACTCCCTCCAGGCTGGGGCCCCTGGAGCCACACATTAGGACTGCCCCCACCCAATCCATGGGATTTCTGCCCATTCCATTGTCAAAAATCGTACGAATTAGGCGAACCCTCCAAAGTCCCTGAGGCCATCCCAATTGTGTAGGTCGCCCGGGACAAAAAATGGGTGGTTGATACCGGCTGAGCATCTACCTCAACTCATCTACCTCCACTCATAACAAGGAGATTGAACCAGACAGGACCCGAGGCCATTATCGAATCCATTGCTTTGGTTTACTGGCATGTCTCCTCAAAAGCCTGGATTCCAATACCAGCAGAGGGGATTTCCTGAGGCACTCATCAGAACAAATCTCGTCTCCACAAGGAAACTTGTGCATGGTAGCTAAGCCAAAGCTTAGGAGAATACTTCAGGGTCCCGGTGCCACCTCCCCATTCCAAGGCCCTCATGGACACAAATACACGTTAGGACCCATCCCCTGGAAAGTGCATTTCAACTCAGCCACCCCGGTTGCTCCCGCAGATCCATTAGATCTAAACTGTCTTGTGCTAGGAGACAATTGGAAGGCGAGGCGGACTTCCCTGGCATTCATTCTGGAACGGTGCTCTGGAGTCATTCCATATGGGATGTCCTGGAGCTGTCCAACAGGTCTCAATTGTCCCGCAGAAGGAATCCTTGAAGGGGGCATCCCACATCTCCCAACGTGGAAAACCTCCATGGCCTCGAGATTCCGCTCCCTTCATGAAGGGGCCGTCATGCACAGAAACTCCAACCTGAGCCAACGTCGGATCCTCGCCCTGACTTCAGATGCATGAGATATTGATTCAGATCTACAGGAGGTACCTGCCGTGCCCTCACCCTGAATCCGAAGTCTAGCTTGTGTTCTCAGACTTCCGTCCTCACTCTCCTGGCCCCGAAGCCCTCAAGTTTGGCAATTCCGGACCGACAATGAAGCACTCTGCCTGCCCTCTAGAAAAAATTGATTGCCTAATGAGCAGCCCAGGCAGCTTAAATGAGGATAAGCCTACACGGCACTCGAATGTACCCAAATTATATAGTCTAACCTGGGCACTAATGCACTGTCTGACACAACCTGAGCCCGGACATGCTGACCAACACCCAGACAGCTGACCGCACGCTGAGCACATTAGACCAGCCATGGCCTTAGGTCATCATCTCTTCCCTACCTCAGTTTTCAGGCTTCAGAACCTAGACCTTATCTCCAATCACTGCCCACGGGTGACTGTGATGCAGAAATCAGAACTCTTCCTGACCCATGGCAAGAAACCTTGTGGTTGGCATGCTGTCCAACGTTCAGTGTAGGAGAAACCAGCATTCACCCTGAGGCCCCGCCCATTCTTGAGTGCGACGAGAGCATAAACAGGCATTGTGACCTCAGCGTGTGTCCTGTCCTCTAGTAAGTCCTCTCAGTGGCTGGACCATTAGATGTCATAATGGGCTTGACATGTCCCTAGTCCCCAATTTTTAACCAGATTTCTGGTTGTCCAGTCGCCCCACCCCAGGGCTCTACTCTGGAATCCCTCATTTGGTGGGACATCTGAGGTTGAAAAACAAAATGAAACAAATCGACAACAACAACAAAAAAACGAACGTCTTCCATCCCCAGAATGACCCCAAACTCTTTGGACGGGACCGAACCCCCAGAGAGTAAGACTCGTCCATTTCCCATGAAGTCACCCGGCAATTTCACGACCATGAGTGACACGATATCCAGAGACAAAAACTTGAGCAAGAGCCTCACACTCGCCCTTTTTTCATATCCCGAAGTGTTCTCCTCATGGTCTGTAGATCAGTCCTGCCATACCTATGACCCAAAACATAAGCCGAGTTTGTGTTTTCAGACAACTGTCCAAACAGCTCTGGCCTACACACCCTACAGGCTCAGGGCCCTGGAGCCAAACCTGAGGACTGTACTTGCCCTCTCCAAGGGAATTGTATGTGCCCATTCCAATGGCCACAACCCTACTAGTAGGATAACCTCCAAAGTCCCTGAGGCCATCCCAATAGTTGTGGCTTCCCAGGACAAACAGGGGCAATCTGAGCCCATCTGAGCACCTACCTGCACTCAGACCCGTAGACTGATGTCCCCAGAGGTAAAAAGGAACGAACAGGCCCCTAGGCACTAATCGGATCCATTGCTTTGTTTTCCAGGCATCTCTCCTCAGAGGCCTGGATTTCAATACCAGCATATGGCTGTTTCTTGACTCACCCATCAGAACAAATCTCATCTACACATGAGAAACATGCACGTTGGAGCTGTGTCAAAGCCTCTGTTTAGGAGAACCCTTCAGGGCCCCAGGGCCACCGCTTCATTCCAAGGTCTCCATAGACACAAAAACATATTAGGACACATCCCCAGGAGAGTCCATTTCAACTCAGCCTCCTCGGTTGCCCCCCACATCCAGCAGTTCTAACTTGTCTTGTTGCTTGGAGACAATTGGAATGCGAGGTGGGCTACCCAGCCATCCATCCTTAGAACCCTGCTCGGAATCGTTGGCCTGGAGCCAACCAACAGGTCTCAATTGTCCTGCAGAAGAATCTTTGCAGTTTGGAGCTTCTCACAACTCCCATCGTGGGAAAACCCCCATGTCCTCGTGATCCAACCCCCTTCAAGAAAGGGCCATCAGGGCAGAAAGTCCAACCTGAGCGATCGTCTGATCCTTGCCCTGACTTCAGATGCACGAGATCTCTATTGAGGTCTGTAGATTGTGCCTGCCATATCCTCACCCAGAAACCTAGGCCTAGCTTGGGTTTTCAGACTCCGTCCTCAGACCACTGGCCCACAAGCCCTCCAGTTTGGCAATCCAGAACTACAATGCCGCACTCTCCTGCCCTACAGAAGTAAAACATTACCCTCAGGGCTACCCCGAAACCCCAAATGAGGATCAACCTGCACGCCATTAGGCTGTACCCCAAACATATAGGCTGACCTGGGCACTATTTCCCCTTCTGACCCAGCCTGAGCCTGGACCTCCTGGTCCCACCCAGACAGCTGGCCGCACACTGAGCACATCGGACACGCCATGGCCTTAGGTCGTCATCTCTTCCCAACTGAGGTTTTCTGGCTCCAGAACCTAGACCTTATCTCCAACCACTGCCCAGGGTTGAAAATGATGGAGAAATCAGAACTCTTTCCCCATGGCAAGAAACCTTGTGGTTGGCATGTTGTCCAACGTTCAGTGTAGTTGAAACAAGCGTGGCCCATGAGGCCCAGCCCATGCTTGCGGGCCACATTGCTCACAAACACACATTGTGACCCTCAGCCTGAGCCCAGTCCTCAGGTAAGGCCTCTCAGGGCCTATATGAAGAGACAGCATATTGGGCTTGCCATGCCCCTAGGCCGCAATTTTTAACCATAGTTCGGGTTGTCCCTTCACTCTTCCCCAGGGCTCTGCTTTGGAATTCCTCTTTTGGTGGGACACCTGAGGTAACAAACCTGGAAGGAGTCCTCCCATCCAACATATTGACGAAAAACAATTGGGATCTGGCCAAATCTACAGAGAGGAAGATTCGTCCATGGCCCATGAGACCTCCCCAACATTCCACGGCCATCGCTGAAACAAAATCCAGAGACAAAAGCCTGAGCAAGCGCCTCAGACTCGCTCATTCTTCATATCCTGAAGAGTTCTTCTCATGGTTTGTAGATCGGGCGTGCCATACCTACGTCCCCAAACTTAAGCTGAGTTTGTGTTTTTAGTCTTCTGTCCTAAAGTCCTGGGCCACACTCCCTCCAGGCTGGGGCCCCTGGAGCCACACATTAGGACTGCCCCCACCCAATCCATGGGAATTCTGCCCATTCCATTGTCAAAAATCGTACAAATTAGGAGAACCCTCCAAAGTCCCTGAGGCCATCCCAATAGTGTCGGTCGCCCGGGACAAAAAAGGGCGGTTGCTACCGGCTGAGCATCTACCTCCACTCATCTACCTCCACTCATACGAAAAGATTGAACCAGACAGGACCCGAGGCCATTATCGGATCCATTGCTTTTGTTTATAGGCATGTCTCCTCAGACTAATGGATTCCAATACCAGCAGAGGGGATTTCCTGAGGCACCCATCAGAACAAATCTCGTCTCCACAAGGAAACTTGGGCATGGGAGCTAAGCCAAAGCTTAGGAGAATACTTAAGGGTCCCGGTGCCACCTCCCCATTCCAAGGCCCTCATGGACACAAACACACGTTAGGACCCATTCTCTGGAAAGTGCATTTCAACTCAGCCACCCCGGTTGCTCCCGCAGATCCATTAGATCTAAACTGTCTTGTTGCTAGGAGACAATTGGAAGGCGAGGCGGACTTCCCAGGCATCCATCCTCGAACGGTGATCTGGAGTCATTCCATATGGGCTGTCCTGGAGCTGTCCATCAGGTCTCAATTGTCCCGCAGAAGGAATCCTTGAAGGGGGCATCCCACATCTCCCAACGTGGAAAACCTCCATGGCCTCGAGATTCCGCTCCCTTCATGAAGGGGCCGTCATGCACAGAAACTCCAACCTGAGCCAACGTGGGATCCTCGCCCTGACTTCAGATGCATGAGATATTGGTTCAGATCTGGAGGGGGTACCTGCCGTGCCCTCACCCTGAATCCGAAGTCTAGCTTGTGTTCTCAGACTTCCGTCCTCACTCTCCTGGCCCCGAAGCCCTCAAGTTTGGCAATTCCGGACCGACAATGAAGCACTCTGCCTGCCCTCTAGAAAAAATTGATTGCCTAATGAGCAGCCCAGGCAGCTTAAATGAGGATAAACCTACACGGCACTCGAATGTACCCAAATTATATAGTCTAACCTGGGCACTAATGCACTGTCTGACACAACCTGACCCGGACCTGCTGACCAACACCCAGACAGCTGACCGCACGCTGAGCACATCAGACCCGCCATGGCCTTAGGTCATCATCTCTTCCCTACCTCAGTTTTCAGGCTTCAGAACCTAGACCTTATCTCCAATCACTGCCCACGGGTGACAGTGATGCAGAAATCAGAACTCTTCCTGACCCATGGCAAGAAACCTTGTGATTGGCATGTTGTCCAACGTTCAGTGTAGGAGAAACCAGCATTCACCCTGAGGCCCCGCCCATTCTTGAGTGCGACGAGAGCATAAACACGCATTGTGACCTCAGCGTGAGTCCTGTCCTCTAGTAAGTCCTCTCAGTGGCTGGACCATTAGATGTCATAATGGGCTTGACATGTCCCTAGTCCCCAATTTTTAACCAGATTCCTGGTTGTTCAGTCACCCCACCCCAGGGCTCTACTCTGGAATCCCTCATTTGGTGGGACATCTGAGGTTGAAAAACAAAATGAAACAAATCGACAACAACAACAAAACGGACTTCTTCCATCCCCAGAATGACCCCAAACTCTTTGGACGGGACCGAACCCGCAGAGAATAAGACTCGTCCATTTCCCATGAAGTCACCCGGCAATTTCACGACCATGAGTGACACGATATCCAGAGACAAAAACTTGAGCAAGAGCCTCAACTCGCCCTTTTTTCATATCCCGATGTGTTCTCCTCATGGTCTGTAGATCAGTCCTGCCATACCTATGACCCAAAACATAAGCCGAGTTTGTGTTTTCAGACAACTGTCCAAACAGCTCTGGCCTACACACCCTACAGGCTCAGGGCCCTGGAGCCAAACCTGAGGACTGTACTTGCCCTCTCCAAGGGAATTGTATGTGCCCATTCCAATGGCCACAACCCTACTAGTAGGATAACCTCCAAAGTCCCTGAGGCCATCCCAATAGTTGTGGCTTCCCAGGACAAACAGGGGCAATCTGAGCCCATCTGAGCACCTACCTGCACTCAGACCCGTAGACTGATGTCCCCAGAGGTAAAAAGGAACGAACAGGCCCCTAGGCACTAATCGGATCCATTGCTTTGGTTTCCAGGCATCTCTCCTCAGAGGCCTGGATTTCAATACCAGCATATGGCTGTTTCTTGACTCACCCATCAGAACAAATCTCATCTACACATGGGAAACATGCACGTTGTAGCTGTGTCAAAGCCTCTGTTTAGGAGAACCCTTCAGGGCCCCAGGGCCACCGCTTCATTCCAAGGTCTCCATAGACACAAAAACATATTAGGACACATCCACAGGGGAGTCCATTTCAACTCAGCCTCCTCGGTTGCCCCCCACATCCAGCAGATCTAACCTGTCTTGTTGCTTGGAGACCATTGGAATGCGAGGTGGGCTACCCAGCCATCCATCCTTAGAACCCTGCTCGGAGTCGTTGGCCTGGAGCCAACCAACAGGTCTCAATTGTACTGCAGAAGAATCTTTGCAGTTTGGAGCTTCTCACAACTCCCATCGTGGGAAAACCCCCATGTCCTCGTGATCCAACCCCCTTCAAGAAAGGGCCATCAGGGCAGAAAGTCCAACCTGAGCGATCGTCTGATCCTTGCCCTGACTTCAGATGCACGAGATCTCTATTGAGGTCTGTAGATTGTGCCTGCCATATCCTCACCCAGAAACCTAGGCTTAGCTTGGGTTCTCAGACTCCGTCCTCAGACTACTGGCCCACAGGACCTCCATTTTGGCAATCCAGAACTACAATGCCACACTCTGCCTGCCCTACAGAAGTAAAACATTCCCCTCAGGGCTACCCCTAAACCCCAAATTAGGATCAACCTGCACGCCATTCGGCTGTACCCCAAACATATAGGTTGACCTGGGCACTATTTCCCCTTCTGACCCAGCCTGAGCCTGGAATTCCTGGTCCCATCCAGACAGCTGGCCGCACACTGAGCACATCGGACCCGCCATGGCCTTAGGTCGTCATCTCTTCCCAACTGCGGTTTTCAGGCTCCAGAACCTAGACCTTATCTCCAACCACTGCCTAGGGTTGAAAATGATGCAGAAATCAGAACTCTTTCCCCATGGCAAGACACCTTGTGGTTGGCATGTTGTCCAACGTTCAGTGTAGTTGAAACAAGGGTGGCCCATGAGGCCCAGCCCATGCTTGCGGGCCACATTGCTCACAAACACACATTGTGACCCTCAGCCTGAGCCCAGTCCTCAGGTAAGGCCTCTCAGGCCCTATATGAAGAGACAGCATATTGGGCTTGCCATGCCCCTAGGCCCCAATTTTTAACCATAGTTCGGGTTGTCCCTTCACTCTTCCCAAGGGCTCTGCTTTGGAATTCCTCTTTTGGTGGGACACCTGAGTTAACAAACCTGAAAGGAGTCCTCCCATCCCACAGATGGACGAAAAACAATTGGGATCGGGCCAAATCCACAGAGAGGAAGATTCGTCCATGGCCCATGAGACCTCCCCAACATTCCACGGCCATCGGTGAAACAAAATCCAGAGACAAAAGCCTGAGCAAGCACCTCAGACTCGCTCATTCTTCATATCCTGAAGAGTTCTTCTCAGGGTTTGTAGATCGGGCGTGCCATACCTACGTCCCCAAACTTAAGCTGAGTTTGTGTGTTTAGTCTTCTGTCCTAAAGTCCTGGGCCACACTCCCTCCAGGCTGGGGCCCCTGGAGCCACACATTAGGACTGCCCCCACCCAATCCATGGGAATTCTGCCCATTCCATTGTCAAAAATCGTACAAATTAGGAGTACCCTCCAAAGTCCCTGAGGCCATCCCAATAGTGTAGGTCGCCCGGGAAAAAAAAGGGCGGTTGATACTGGCTGAGCATCTACCTCCACTCATCTACCTCCACTCATACCAAGAAGATTGAACCAGACAGGACCCGAGGCCATTATCGGATCCATTGCTTTGGTTTACAGGCATGTCTCCTCAAAAGCCTGGATTCCAATACCAGCAGAGGGGATTTCCTGAGGCACCCATCACAACAAATCTCGTCTCCACAAGGAAACTTGTGCATGGGAGCTATGCCAAAGCTTAGGAGAATACTTCAGGGTCCCGGTGCCACCTCCCCATACAAAGGCCCTCATGGACACAAACACACGTTAGGACCCATTCTCTGGAAAGTGCATTTCAACTCAGCCACCCCGGTTGCTCCAGCAGATCCATTAGATCTAAACTGTCTTGTTGCTAGGAGACAATTGGAAGGCGAGGCGGACTTCCCAGGCATCCATCCTCGAACTGTGATCTGGAGTCATTCCATATGGGCTGTCCTGGAGCTGTCCATCAGGTCTCAATTGTCCCGCAGAAGGAATCCTTGAAGGGGGCATCCCACATCTCCCAACGTGGAAAACCTCCATGGCCTCGAGATTCCGCTCCCTTCATGAAGGGGCCGTCATGCACAGAAACTCCAACCTGAGCCAATGTCGGATCCTCGCCCTGACTTCAGATGCATGAGATATTGGTTCAGATCTGCAGGGGGTACCTGCCGTGCCCTCACCCTGAATCCGAAGTCTAGCTTGTGTTCTCAGACTTCCGTCCTCACTCTCCTGGCCCCGAAGCCCTCAAGTTTGGCAATTCCGGACCGACAATGAAGCACTCTGCCTGCCCTCTAGAAAAAATATATTGCCTAATGAGCAGCCCAGGCAGCTTAAATGAGGATAAACCTACACGGCACTCGAATGTACCCAAATTATATAGTCTAACCTGGGCACTAATGCACTGTCTGACACAACCTGAGCCCGGACCTGCTGACCAACACCCAGACAGCTGACCGCACGCTGAGCACATCAGACCCGCCATGGCCTTAGGTCATCATCTCTTCCCTACCTCAGTTTTCAGGCTTCAGAACCTAGACCTTATCTCCAATCACTGCCCACGGGTGACTGTGATGCAGAAATCAGAACTCTTCCTGATCCATGGCAAGAAACCTTGTGGTTGGCATGTTGTCCAACGTTCAGTGTAGGAGAAACCAGCATTCACCCTGAGGCCCCGCCCATTCTTGAGTGCGACGAGAGCATAAACACGCATTGTGACCTCAGCGTGAGTCCTGTCCTCTAGTAAGTCCTCTCAGTGGCTGGACCATTAGATGTCATAATGGGCTTGACATGTCCCTAGTCCCCAATTTTTAACCAGATTTCTGGTTGTCCAGTCGCCCCACCCCAGGGCTCTACTCTGGAATCCCTCATTTGGTGGGACATCTGAGGTTGAAAAACAAAATGAAACAAATCGACAACAACAACAAAACGGACTTCTTCCATCCCCAGAATGACCCCAAACTCTTTGGACGGGACCGAACCCGCAGAGAATAAGACTCGTCCATTTCCCATGAAGTCACCCGGCAATTTCACGACCATGAGTGACACGATATCCAGAGACAAAAACTTGAGCAAGAGCCTCAACTCGCCCTATTTCATATCCCGAAGTGTTCTCCTCATGGTCTGTAGATTAGTCCTGCCATACCTATGACCCAAAACATAAGCCGAGTTTGTGTTTTCAGACAACTGTCCAAACAGCTCTGGCCTACACACCCTACAGGCTCAGGGCCCTGGAGCCAAACCTGAGGACTGTACTTGCCCTCTCCAAGGGAATTGTATGTGCCCATTCCAATGGCCACAACCCTACTAGTAGGATAACCTCCAAAGTCCCTGAGGCCATCCCAATAGTTGTGGCTTCCCAGGACAAACAGGGGCAATCTGAGCCCATCTGAGCACCTACCTGCACTCAGACCCGTAGACTGATGTCCCCAGAGGTAAAAAGGAACGAACAGGCCCCTAGGCACTAATCGGATCCATTGCTTTGGTTTCCAGGCATCTCTCCTCAGAGGCCTGGATTTCAATACCAGCATATGGCTGTTTCTTGACTCACCCATCAGAACAAATCTCATCTACACATGGGAAACATGCACGTTGGAGCTGTGTCAAAGCCTCTGTTTAGGAGAACCCTTCAGGGCCCCAGGGCCACCGCTTCATTCCAAGGTCTCCATAGACACAAAAACATATAAGGACACATCCACAGGAGAGTCCATTTCAACTCAGCCTCCTCGGTTGCCCCCCACATCCAGCAGATCTAACCTGTCTTGTTGCTTGGAGACAATTGGAATGCGAGGTGGGCTACCCAGCCATCCATCCTTAGAACCCTGCTCGGAGTCGTTGGCCTGGAGCCAACCAACAGGTCTCAATTGTCCTGCAGAAGAATCTTTGCAGTTTGGAGCTTCTCACAACTCCCATCGTGGGAAAACCCCCATGTCCTCGTGATCCAACCCCCTTCAAGAAAGGGCCATCAGGGCAGAAAGTCCAACCTGAGCGATCGTCTGATCCTTGCCCTGACTTCAGATGCACGAGATCTCTATTGAGGTCTGTAGATTGTGCCTGCCATATCCTCACCCAGAAACCTAGGCTTAGCTTGGGTTCTCAGACTCCGTCCTCAGACTACTGGCCCACAGGCCCTCCATTTTGGCAATCCAGAACTACAATGCCACACTCTGCCTGCCCTACAGAAGTAAAACATTCCCCTCAGGGCTACCCCTAAACCCCAAATGAGGATCAACCTGCACGCCATTCGGCTGTACCCCAAACATATAGGTTGACCTGGGCACTATTTCCCCTTCTGACCCAGCCTGAGCCTGGACCTCCTGGTCCCACCCAGACAGCTGGCCGCACACTGAGCACATCGGACCCGCCATGGCCTTAGGTCGTCATCTCTTCCCAACTGCGGTTTTCAGGCTCCAGAACCTAGACCTTATCTCCAACCACTGCCTAGGGTTGAAAATGATGCAGAAATCAGAACTCTTTCCCCATGGCAAGACACCTTGTGGTTGGCATGATGTCCAACGTTCAGTGTAGTTGAAACAGGGGTGGCCCATGAGGCCCAGCCCATGCTTGCGGGCCACATTGGTCACAAACACACATTGTGACCCTCAGCCTGAGCCCAGTCCTCAGGTAAGGCCTCTCAGGCCCTATATGAAGAGACAGCATATTGGGCTTGCCATGCCCCTAGGCCCCAATTTTTAACCATAGTTCGGGTTGTCCCTTCACTCTTCCCAAGGGCTCTGCTTTGGAATTCCTCTTTTGGTGGGACACCTGAGTTAACAAACCTGAAAGGAGTCCTCCCATCCCACAGATTGACGAAAAACAATTGGGATCGGGCCAAATCCACAGAGAGGAAGATTCGTCCATGGCCCATGAGACCTCCCCAACATTCCACGGCCATCGGTGAAACAAAATCCAGAGACAAAAGCCTGAGCAAGCACCTCAGACTCGCTCATTCTTCATATCCTGAAGAGTTCTTCTCAGGGTTTGTAGATCGGGCGTGCCATACCTACGTTCCCAAACTTAAGCTGAGTTTGTGTTTTCATCTTCTGTCCTCAAAGTCCTGGGCCACACTCCCTCCAGGCTGGGGCCCCTGGAGCCACACATTAGGACTGCCCCCACCCAATCCATGGGAATTCTGCCCATTCCATTGTCAAAAATCGTACAAATTAGGAGTACCCTCCAAAGTCCCTGAGGCCATCCCAATAGTGTAGGTCGCCCGGGAAAAAAAAGGGCGGTTGATACTGGCTGAGCATCTACCTCCACTCATCTACCTCCACTCATACCAAGAAGATTGAACCAGACAGGACCCGAGGCCATTATCGGATCCATTGCTTTGGTTTACAGGCATGTCTCCTCAAAAGCCTGGATTCCAATACCAGCAGAGGGGATTTCCTGAGGCACCCATCACAACAAATCTCGTCTCCACAAGGAAACTTGTGCATGGGAGCTATGCCAAAGCTTAGGAGAATACTTCAGGGTCCCGGTGCCACCTCCCCATACAAAGGCCCTCATGGACACAAACACACGTTAGGACCCATCCTCTGGAAAGTGCATTTCAACTCAGCCACCCCGGTTGCTCCCGCAGATCCATTAGATCTAAACTGTCTTGTTGCTAGGAGACAATTGGAAGGCGAGGCGGAATTCCAGGCATCCATCCTGGAACGGTGCTCTGGAGTCATCCATATGGGATGTCCTGGAGCTGTCCAACAGGTCTCAATTGTCCCGCAGAAGGAATCCTTGAAGGGGGCATCCCACATCTCCCAACGTGGAAAACCTCCATGGCCTTGAGATTCCGCTCCCTTCATGAAGGGGCCGTCATGCACAGAAACTCCAACCTGAGCCAACGTCGGATCCTCGCCCTGACTTCAGATGCATGAGATATTGGTTCAGATCTGGAGGGGGTACCTGCCGTGCCCTCACCCTGAATCCGAAGTCTAGCTTGTGTTCTCAGACTTCCGTCCTCACTCTCCTGGCCCCGAAGCCCTCAAGTTTGGCAATTCCGGACCGACAATGAAGCACTCTGCCTGCCCTCTAGAAAAAATTGATTGCCTAATGAGCAGCCCAGGCAGCTTAAATGAGGATAAACCTACACGGCACTCGAATGTACCCAAATTATATAGTCTAACCTGGGCACTAATGCACTGTCTGACACAACCTGAGCCCGGACCTGCTGACCAACACCCAGACAGCTGACCGCACGCTGAGCACATCAGACCCGCCATGGCCTTAGGTCATCATCTCTTCCCTACCTCAGTTTTCAGGCTTCAGAACCTAGACCTTATCTCCAATCACTGCCCACGGGTGACTGTGATGCAGAAATCAGAACTCTTCCTGACCCATGGCAAGAAACCTTGTGGTTGGCATGTTGTCCAACGTTCAGTGTAGGAGAAACCAGCATTCACACTGAGGCCCCGCCCATTCTTGAGTGCAACGAGAGCATAAACACGCATTGTGACCTCAGCGTGAGTCCTGTCCTCTAGTAAGTCCTCTCAGTGGCTGGACCATTAGATGTCATAATGGGCTTGACATGTCCCTAGTCCCCAATTTTTAACCAGATTTCTGGTTGTCCAGTCGCCCCACCCCAGGGCTCTACTCTGGAATCCCTCATTTGGTGGGACATCTGAGGTTGAAAAACAAAATGAAACAAATCGACAACAACAACAAAAAAACGGACTTCTTCCATCCCCAGAATGACCCCAAACTCTTTGGACGGGACCGAACCCCCAGAGAGTAAGACTCGTCCATTTCCCATGATGTCACCCGGCAATTTCACGACCATGAGTGACACGATATCCAGAGACAAAAACTTGAGCAAGAGCCTCACACTCGCCCTTTTTTCATATCCCGAAGTGTTCTCCTCATGGTCTGTAGATCAGTCCTGCCATACCTATGACCCAAAACATAATCCGAGTTTGTGTTTTCAGACAACTGTCCAAACAGCTCTGGCCTACACACCCTACAGGCTCAGGGCCCTGGAGCCAAACCTGAGGACTGTACTTGCCCTCTCCAAGGGAATTGTATGTGCCCATTCCAATGGCCACAACCCTACTAGTAGTATAACCTCCAAAGTCCCTGAGGCCATCCCAATAGTTGTGGCTTCCCAGGACAAACAAGGGCAATCTGAGCCCATCTGAGCACCTACCTGCACTCAGACCCGTAGACTGATGTCCCCAGAGGTAAAAAGGAACGAACAGGCCCCTAGGCACTAATCGGATCCATTGCTTTGGTTTCCAGGCATCTCTCCTCAGAGGCCTGGATTTCAATACCAGCATATGGCTGTTTCTTGACTCACCCATCAGAACAAATCTCATCTACACATGGGAAACATGCACGTTGGAGCTGTGTCAAAGCCTCTGTTTAGGAGAACCCTTCAGGGCCCCAGGGCCACCGCTTCATTCCAAGGTCTCCATAGACACAAAAACATATTAGGACACATCCCCAGGAGAGTCCATTTCAACTCAGCCTCCTCGGTTGCCCCCCACATCCAGCAGTTCTAACCTGTCTTGTTGCTTGGAGACAATTGGAATGCGAGGTGGGCTACCCAGCCATCCATCCTTAGAACCCTGCTCGGAATGGTTGGCCTGGAACCAACCAACAGGTCTCAATTGTCCTGCAGAAGAATCTTTGCAGTTTGGAGCTTCTCACAACTCCCATCGTGGGAAAACCCCCATGTCCTCGTGATCCAACCCCCTTCAAGAAAGGGGCCATCAGGGCAGAAAGTACAACCTGAGGGATCGTCTGATCCTTGCCCTGACTTCAGATGCACGAGATCTCTATTGAGGTCTGTAGATTGTGCCTGCCATATCCTCACCCAGAAACCTAGGCTTAGCTTGGTTTCTCAGACTCCGTCCTCAGACTACAGGCCCACAAGTCCTCCAGTTTGGCAATCCAGAACTACAATGCCGCACTCTGCCTGCCCTACAGAAGTAAAACATTGCCCTCAGGGCTACCCCGAAATCCCAAATGAGGATCAACCTGCACGCCATTCCGCTGTACCCCAAACATATAGGCTAATCTGGGCACTATATCCCCTTCTGACCCAGCCTGAGCCTGGACCTCCTGGTCCCACCCAGACAGCTGGCCGCACACTGAGCACATCGGACCCGCCATGGCCTTAGGTCGTCATCTCTTCCCAACTGCGGTTTTCAGGCTCCAGAACCTAGACCTTATCTCCAACCACTGCCCAGGGTTGAAAATGATGCAGAAATCAGAACTCTTTCCCCATGGCAAGAAACCTTGTGCTTGGCATGTTGTCCAACGTTCACTGTAGTTGAAACAAGCGTGGCCCATGAGGCCCAGCCCATGCTTGCGGGCCACATTGGTCACAAACACACATTGTGACCCTCAGCCTGAGCCCAGTCCTCAGGTAAGGCCTCTCAGGGCCTATATGAAGAGACAGCATATTGGGCTTGCCATGCCCCTAGGCCCAAATTTTTAACCATAGTTCGGGTTGTCCCTTCACTCTTCCCCAGGGCTCTGCTTTGGAATTCCTCTTTTCGTGGGACACCTGCGGTAACAAACTTGAAAGGAATCCTCCCATCCCACAGATTGACGAAAAACAATTGGGATCGGGCACATCCACAGAGAGGAAGATTCGTCCATGGCCCATGAGACCTCCCCAACATTCCACGGCCATCGCTGAAACAAACTCCAGAGACAAAAGCCGAGCAAGCGCCTCAGACTCGCTCATTCTTCATATCCTGAAGATTTCTTCTCACGGTTTGTAGATCGGGCGTGCCATACCTACGTCCCCAAAATTAAGCTGAGTTTGTGTTTTTAGTCTTCAGTCCTCAAAGCCCTGGAGCCACACATTAGGACTGCCCCCACCCAATTCAGGGAATTCTGCCCATTCCATTGTCAAAAATCATACAAATTAGGGGAAGCCTCCAAAGTCCCTGAGGCCATCCCAATAGTGTCGGTCGCCCGGGACAAAAAAGGGCGGTTGATACCGGCTGAGCATCTACCTCCACTCATCTACCTCCACTCATACCAAGAAGATTGAACCAGACAGGACCCGAGGCCATTATCGGATCCATTGCTTTGGTTTACAGGCATGTCTCCTCAAAAGCCTGGATTCCAATACCAGCAGAGGGGATTTCCTGAGGCACCCATCACAACAAATCTCGTCTCCACAAGGAAACTTGTGCATGGGAGCTATGTCAAAGCTTAGGAGAATACTTCAGGGTCCCGGTGCCACCTCCCCATTCCAAGGCCCTCATGGACACAAACACACGTTAGGACCCATCCTCTGGAAAGTGTATTTCAACTCAGTTACCCCGGTTGCTTCCGCAGATCCATTAGATCTAAACTGTATTGTTGCTAGTAGACAATTGGAAGGCGAGGCGGACTTCCCAGGCATCCATCCTCGAACGGTGCTCTGGAGTCATTCCATATGGGATGTACTGGAGCTTTCCAATAGGTCACAATTGTCCCGCAGAAGGATTCCTTGAAGGGGGCATCCCACATCTCCCAACGTGGAAAACCTCCATGGCCTCGAGATTCCGCTCCCTTCATGAAGGGGCCGTCATGCACAGAAACTCCAACCTGAGCCAACGTCGGATCCTCGCCCTGACTTCAGATGCATGAGATATTGGTTCAGATCTGGAGGGGGTACCTGCCGTGCCCTCACCCTGAATCCGAAGTCTAGCTTGTGTTCTCAGACTTCCGTCCTCACTCTCCTGGCCCCGAAGCCCTCAAGTTTGGCAATTCCGGACCGACAATGAAGCACTCTGCCTGCCCTCTAGAAAAAATATATTGCCTAATGAGCAGCCCAGGCAGCTTAAATGAGGATAAACCTACACGGCACTCGAATGTACCCAAATTATATAGTCTAACCTGGGCACTAATGCACTGTCTGACACAACCTGAGCCCGGACCTGCTGACCAACACCCAGACAGCTGACCGCACGCTGAGCACATCAGACCCGCCATGGCCTTAGGTCATCATCTCTTCCCTACCTCAGTTTTCAGGCTTCAGAACCTAGACCTTATCTCCAATCACTGCCCACGGGTGACTGTGATGCAGAAATCAGAACTCTTCCTGACCCATGGCAAGAAACCTTGTGGTTGGCATGTTGTCCAACGTTCAGTGTAGGAGAAACCAGCATTCACCCTGAGGCCCCGCCAATTCTTGCGTGCGACGAGAGCATAAACACGCATTGTGACCTCAGCGTGAGTCCTGTCCTCTAGTAAGTCCTCTCAGTGGCTGGACCATTAGATGTCATAATGGGCTTGACATGTCCCTAGTCCCCAATTTTTAACCAGATTTCTGGTTGTCCAGTCGCCCCACCCCAGGGCTCTACTCTGGAATCCCTCATTTGGTGGGACATCTGAGGTTGAAAAACAAAATGAAACAAATCGACAACAACAACAAAAAAACGGACTTCTTCCATCCCCAGAATGACCGCAAAATCTTTGGAAGGGACCGAACCCCCAGAGAGTAAGACTCGTCCATTTCCCATGAAGTCACCCGGCAATTTCACGACCATGAGTGACACGATATCCAGAGACAAAAACTTGAGCAAGAGCCTCACACTCGCCTTTTTTTCATATCCCGAAGTGTTCTCCTCATGGTCTGTAGATCAGTCCTGCCATACCTATGACCCAAAACATAAGCCGAGTTTGTGTTTTCAGACAACTGTCCAAACACCTCTGGCCTACACACCCTACAGGCTCAGGGCCCTGGAGCCAAACCTGAGGACTGTACTTGCCCTCTCCAAGGGAATTGTATGTGCCCATTCCAATGGCCACAACCCTACTAGTAGGATAACCTCCAAAGTCCCTGAGGCCATCCCAATAGTTGTGGCTTCCCAGGACAAACAGGGGCAATCTGAGCCCATCTGAGCACCTACCTGCACTCAGACCCGTAGACTGATGTCCCCAGAGGTAAAAAGGAACGAACAGGCCCCTAGGCACTAATCCGATCCATTGCTTTGGTTTCCAGGCATCTCTCCTCAGAGGCCTGGATTTCAATACCAGCATATGGCTGTTTCTTGACTCACCCATCAGAACAAATCTCATCTACACATGGGAAACATGCACGTTGGAGCTGTGTCAAAGCCTCTGTTTAGGAGAACCCTTCAGGGCCCCAGGGCCACCGCTTCATTCCAAGGTCTCCATAGACACAAAAACATATTAGGACACATCCACAGGAGAGTCCATTTCAACTCAGCCTCCTCGGTTGCCCCCCACATCCAGCAGATCTAACCTGTCTTGTTGCTTGGAGACAATTGGAATGCGAGGTGGGCTACCCAGCCATCCATCCTTAGGACCCTGCTCGGAATCGTTGGCCTGGAGCCAACCAACACGTCTCAATTGTCCTGCAGAAGAATCTTTGCAGTTTGGAGCTTCTCACAACTCCCATCGTGGGAAAACCCCAATGTCCTCGTGATCCAACCACCTTCAAGAAAGGGCCATCAGCGCAGAAAGTCCAACCTGAGCCATCGTCTGATCCTTGCCCTGACTTCAGATGCACGAGATCTCGATTGAGGTCTGTAGATTGTGCCTGCTATATCCTCACCCAGAAACCTAGGCCTAGCTTGGGTTCTCAGACTCCGTCCTCAGACTACTGGCCCACAAGCCCTCCAGTTGGGCAATCCAGAACTACAATGCCGCACTCTGCCTGCCCTACCGAAGTAAATCATTGCACTCAGGGCTACCCCGAAACCGCAAATGAGGATCAACCTGCACGCCATTCGGCTGTACCCCAAACATATAGGCTGACCTGGGCACTATTTCCCCTTCTGACCCAGCCTGAGCCTGGACCTCCTGGTCCCACCCAGACAGCTGGCCGCACACTGAGCACATCGGACCCGCCATGGCCTTAGGTCGTCATCTCTTCCCAACTGCGGTTTTCAGGCTCCAGAACCTAGACCTTATCACCAACCACTGCCCAGGGTTGAAAATGATGCAGAAATCAGAACTCTTTCCCCATGGCAAGAAACCTTGTGGTTGGCATGTTGTCCAACGTTCAGTGTAGTTGAAACAAGCGTGGCCCATGAGACCCAGCCCATGTTTGCGGGCCACATTGGTCACAAACACACATTGTGACCCTCAGCCTGAGCCCAGTCCTCAGGTAAGGCCTCTCAGGGCCTATATGAAGAGACAGCATATTGGGCTTGCCATGCCCCTAGGCCCCAATTTTTAACCATAGTTCGGGTTGTCCCTTCACTCTTCCCCAGGGCTCTGCTTTGGAATTCCTCTTTTGGTGGGACACCTGAGGTAACAAACCTGAAAGGAGTCCTCCCATCCCACAGATTGACGAAAAACAATTGGGATCGGGCCAAATCCACAGAGAGGAAGATTCGTCCATGGCCCATGAGACCTCCCCAACATTCCACGGCCATCGCTGAAACAAAATCCAGAGACAAAAGCCTGAGCAAGCGCCTCAGAGTCGCTCATTCTTCATATCCTGAAGAGTTCTTCTCATGGTTTGTAGATCGGGCGTGCCATACCTACGTCCCCAAACTTAAGCTGAGTTTGTGTTTTCAGTCTTCTGTTCAAAGTCCTGGACCACACTCCCTCCAGGCTGGGGCCCCTGGAGCCACACATTAGGACTGCCCCCACCCAATCCATGGGAATTCTGCCCATTCCATTGTCAAAAATCGTACAAATTAGGAGAACCCTCCAAAGTCCCTGAGGCCATCCCAATAGTGTAGGTAGTCCGGGACAAAAAAGGGCGGTTGATACCGGCTGAGCATCTACCTCCACTCATCTACCTCCACTCATACCAAGAAGATTGAACCAGACAGGACCCGAGGCCATTATCGGATCCATTGCTTTGGTTTACAGGCATGTCTCCTCAAAAGCCTGCATTCCAATACCAGCAGAGGGGATTTCCTGAGGCACCCATCAGAACAAATCTCGTCTCCACAAGGAAACTTGTGCATGGGAGCTATGCCAAAGCTTAGGAGAATACTTCAGGGTCCCGGTGCCACCTCCCCATTCCAAGGCCCTCATGGACACAAACACACGTTAGGACCCATTCTCTGGAAAGTGCATTTCAACTCAGCCACCCCGGTTGCTCCCGCAGATCCATTAGATCTAAACTGTCTTGTTGCTAGGAGACAATTGGAAGGCGAGGCGGACTTCCCAGGCATCCATCCTGGAACGGTGCTCTGGAGTATTTCCATAAGGGATGAACTGGAGCTGTCCAACAGGTCTCAATTGTCCCGCAGAAGGAATCCTTGAAGGGGGCATCCCACATCTCCCAACGTGGAAAACCTCCATGGCCTCGAGATTCCGCTCCCTTCATGAAGGGACCGTCATGCACAGAAACTCCAACCTGAGCCAACGTCAGATCCTCGCCTTGACTTCAGATGCATGAGATATTGGTTCAGATCTGCAGGGGGTACCTGCCGTGCCCTCACCCTGAATCCGAAGTCTAGCTTGTGTTCTCAGACTTCCGTCCTCACTCTCCTGGCCCCGAAGCCCTCAAGTTTGGCAATTCCGGACCGACAATGAAGCACTCTGCCTGCCCTCTAGAAAAAATATATTGCCTAATGAGCAGCCCAGGCAGCTTAAATGAGGATAAACCTACACGGCACTCGAATGTACCCAAATTATATAGTCTAACCTGGGCACTAATTCACTGTCTGACACAACCTGAGCCCGGACCTGCTGACCAACACCCAGACAGCTGACCGCACGCTGAGCACATCAGACCCTCCATGGCCTTAGGTCATCATCTCTTCCCTACCTCAGTTTTCAGGCTTCAGAACCTAGACGTTATCTCCAATCACTGCCCACGGGTGACTGTGATGCAGAAATCAGAACTCTTCCTGACCCATGGCAAGAAACCTTGTGGTTGGCATGTTGTCCAACGTTCAGTGTAGGAGAAACCAGCATTCACCCTGAGGCCCCGCCAATTCTTGCGTGCGACGAGAGCATAAACACGCATTGTGACCTCAGCGTGAGTCCTGTCCTCTAGTAAGTCCTCTCAGTGGCTGGACCATTAGATGTCATAATGGGCTTGACATGTCCCTAGTCCCCAATTTTTAACCAGATTTCTGGTTGTCCAGTCGCCCCACCCCAGGGCTCTCCTCTGGAATCCCTCATTTGGTGGGACATCTGAGGTTGAAAAACAAAATGAAACAAATCGACAACAACAAAAAAAAAACGGACTTCTTCCATCCCCAGAATGACCGCAAAATCTTTGGAAGGGACCGAACCCCCAGAGAGTAAGACTCGTCCATTTCCCATGAAGTCACCCGGCAATTTCACGACCATGAGTGACACGATATCCAGAGACAAAAACTTGAGCAAGAGCCTCACACTCGCCCTTTTTTCATATCCCGAAGTGTTCTCCTCATGGTCTGTAGATCAGTCCTGCCATACCTATGACCCAAAACATAAGCCGAGTTTGTGTTTTCAGACAACTGTCCAAACAGCTCTGGCCTACACACCCTACAGGCTCAGGGCCCTGGAGCCAAACCTGAGGACTGTACTTGCCCTCTCCAAGGGAATTGTATGTGCCCATTCCAATGGCCACAACCCTACTAGTAGGATAACCTCCAAAGTCCCTGAGGCCATCCCAATAGTTGTGGCTTCCCAGGACAAACAGGGGCAATCTGAGCCCATCTGAGCACCTACCTACACTCAGACCCGTAGACTGATGTCCCCAGAGGTATAAAGGAACTAACAGGCCCCTAGGCACTAATCGGATCCATTGCTTTGGTTTCCAGGCATCTCTCCTCAGAGGCCTGGATTTCAATACCAGCATATGGCTGTTTCTTGACTCACCCATCAGAACAAATCTCATCTACACATGGGAAACATGCACGTTGGTGCTGTGTCAAAGCCTCTGTTTAGGAGAACCCTTCAGGGCCCCAGGGCTACCGCTTCATTCCAAGGTCTCCATAGACACAAAAACATATTAGGACACATCCACAGGAGAGTCCATTTCAACTCAGCCTCCTCGGTTGCCCCCCACATCCAGCAGATCTAACCTGTCTTGTTTCTTGGAGACAATTGGAATGCGAGGTGGGCTACCCAGCCATCCATCCTTAGAACCCTGCTCGGAATCGTTGGCCTGGAGCCAACCAACAGGTCTCAATTTTCCTGCAGAAGAACCTTTGCAGTTTGGAGCTTCTCACAACTCCCATCGTGCGAAAACCTCCATGTCCTCGTGATCCAACACCCTTCAAGAAAGGGCCATCAGGGCAGAAAGTCCAACCTGAGCGATCGTCTGATCCTTGCCCTGACTTCAGATGCACGAGATCTCGATTGAGGTCTGTAGATTGTGCCTGCCATATCCTCACCCAGAAACCTAGGCCTAGCTTGGGTTCTCAGACTCCGTCTTCCGACTACTGGCCCACAAGCCCTCCAGTTGGGCAATCCAGAATTACAATGCCGCAATCTGCCTGCCCTACAGAAGTAAAACATTGCCCTCAGGGCTACCCCGAAACCGCAAATGAGGATCAACCTGCACGCCATTCGGCTGTACCCCAAACATATAGGCTGACCTGGGCACTATTTCCCCTTCTGACCCAGCCTGAGCCTGGACCTCCTGGTCCCACCCAGACAGCTGGCCGCACACTGAGCACATCGGACCCGCCATGGCCTTAGGTCGTCATCTCTTCCCAACTGCGGTTTTCAGGCTCCAGAACCTAGACCTTATCTCCAACCACTGCCCAGGGTTGAAAATGATGCAGAAATCAGAACTCTTTCCCCATGGCAAGAAACCTTGTGGTTGGCATGTTGTCCAACGTTCAGTGTAGTTGAAACAAGCGTGGCCCATGAGACCCAGCCCATGCTTGCGGGCCACATTGGTCACAAATACAAATTGTGACCCTCAGCCTGAGCCCAGTCCTCAGGTAAGGCCTCTCTGGGCCTATATGAAGAGACAGCATATTGGGCTTGCCATGCCCCTAGGCCCCAATTTTTAACCATATTTCGGGTTGTCCCTTCACTCTTCCCCAGGGCTCTGCTTTGGAATTCCTCTTTTGGTGGGACACCTGAGGTAACAAACCTGAAAGGAGTCCTCCCATCCCACAGATTGACGAAAAACAATTGGGATCGGGTCAAATCCACATAGAGGAAGATTCGTCCATGGCCCATGAGGCCTCCCGGACATTCCACGGCGATCGCTGATACAAAATCCAGAGACAAAAGCCTGAGCAAGCACCTCAGACTCGCTCATTCTTCTTATCCTGAAGAGTTCATCTCATGTTTTGTAGATCGGGCGTGCCATACGTACGTCCCCAAACTTAAGCTGAGTTTGTGTTTTCAGTCTTCTGTCCTCAATGTCCTGGGCCACACTCCCTCATGGCTGGGGCCCCTGGAGCCACACATTAGGACTGCCCGAACCGAATCCATGGGAATTCTGCCCATTCCATTGTCAAAAATCGTACAAATTAGGAGAACCCTCCAAAGTACCTGAGGCCATCCCAATAGTGTAGGTCGCCCGGGACAAAAAAGGGCGGTTGATACCGGCTGAGCATCTACCTCCACTCATCTACCTCCACTCATACCAAGAAGATTGAACCAGATAGGACCCGAGGCCATTATCGGATCCATTGCTTTGGTTTACAGGCATGTCTCCTCAAAAGCCTGGATTCCAATACCAGCAGAGGGGATTTCCTGAGGCACCCATCAGAACAAATCTCGTCTCCACAAGGAAACTTGTGCATGGGAGCTAAGCCAAAGCTTAGGAGAATACTTCAGGGTCCCGGTGCCACCTCCCCATTCCAAGGCCCTCATGGACACAAACACACGTTAGGACCCATCCTCTGGAAAGTGCATTTCAACTCAGCCACCCCGGTTGCTCCCGCAGATCCATTAGATCTAAACTGTCTTGTTGCTAGGAGACAATTGGAAGGCGAGGCGGACTTCCCAGGCATCCATCCAGGAACGGTGCTCTGGAGTATTTCCATAAGAGATGAACTGGAGCTGTCCAACAGGTCTCAATTGTCCCGCAGAAGGAATCCTTGAAGGGGGCATCCCACATCTCCCAACGTGGAAAACCTCCATGGCCTCGAGATTCCGCTCCCTTCATGAAGGGGCCGTCATGCACAGAAACTCCAACCTGAGCCTACGTCGGATCCTCGCCCTGAATTCAGATGCATGAGATATTGGTTCAGATCTGCAGGGGGTACCTGCCGTGCCCTCACCCTGAATCCGAAGTCTAGCTTGTGTTCTCAGACTTACGTCCTCACTCTCCTGGCCCCGAAGCCCTCAAGTTTGGCAATTCCGGACCGAAAAGAAGCACTCTGCCTGCCCTCTAGAAAAAATATATTGCCTAATGAGCAGCCCAGGCTGCTTAAATGAGAATAAACCTACACGGCACTCGAATGTACCCAAATTATATAGTCTAACCTGGGCACTAATGCACTGTCTGACACAACCTGAGCCCGGACCTGCTGACCAACACCCAGACAGCTGACCGCACGCTGAGCATATCAGACCCGCCATGGCCTTAGGTCATCATCTCTTCCCTACCTCAGTTTTCAGGCTTCAGAACCTAGACCTTATCTCCAATCACTGCCCACGGGTGACTGTGATGCAGAAATCAGAACTCTTTCCTTATGGCAAGAAACCTTGTGGTTGGCATGTTGTCCAACGTTCAGTGTAGTTGAAACAAGCGTGGCCCATGAGGCCCAGCCCATGCTTGCGTGCCACATTGGTCACAAACACACATTGTGACCCTCAGCCTGAGCCCAGTCCTCAGGTAAGGCCTCTCAGGGCATATATGAAGAGACAGCATATTGGGCTTGCCATGCCCCTAGGCCCCAATTTTTAACCATAGTTCGGGTTGTCCCTTCACTCTTCCCCAGGGCTCTGCTTTGGAATTCCTCTTTTGGTGGGACACCTGAGGTAACAAACCTGAAAGGAGTCCTCCCATCCCACAGATTTACGAAAAACAATTGGGTTCGGGCCAAATCCACAGAGATGAAGATTCGTCCATGGCCCATGAGACCTCCCCAACATTCCACGGCCATCGCTGAAACAAAAGTCAGAGACAAAAGCCTGACCAAGCGCCTCAGACTCGCTCATTCTTCATATCCTGAAGAGTTCTTCTCATGGTTTGTAGATCGGGCGTGCCATACATACGTCCCCAAACTTAAGCTGAGTTTGTGTTTTCAGTCTTCTGTCCTCAAAGTCCTGGGCCACACTCCCTCCAGGCTGGGGCCCCTGGAGCCACACATTAGGACTGCCCCCACCCAATCCATGGGAATTCTGCCCATTCCATTGTCAAAAATCGTACAAATTAGGAGAACCCTCCAAAGTCCCTGAGGCCATCTCAATAGTGTAGGTCGCCCGGGACAAAAAATGGGCGGTTGATACCGGCTGAGCATCTACCTCCACTCATCTACCTCCACTCATACCAAGAAGATTGAACCAGACAGGACCCAAGGCCATTATCGGATCCATTGCTTTGGTTTACAGGCATGTCTCCTCAAAAGCCTGGATTCCAATACCAGCAGAGGGGATTTCCTGAGGCACCCATCAGAACAAACCTCGTCTCCACAAGGAAACTTGTGCATGGAAGCTAAGCCAAAGCTTAGGAGAATACTTCAGGGTCCCGGTGCCACCTCCCCATTCCAAGGCCCTCATGGACACAAACACACGTTAGGACCCATCCTCTGGAAAGTGCATTTCAACTCAGCCAGCCCGGTTGCTCCCGCAGATCCACTAGATCTAAACTGTCTTGTTGCTAGGAGACAATTGGAAGGCGAGGCGGACTTCCCAGGCATCCATCCTGGAACGGTGCTCTGGAGTCATTCAATATGGGATGTCCTGGAGCTTTCCAACAGGTCTCAATTGTCCTGCAGAAGGAATCCTTGAAGGGGGCATCCCACATCTCCCAACGTGGAAAACCTCCATGGCCTCGAGATTCTGCTCCCTTCATGAAGGGGCCGTCATGCACAGAAACTCCAACCTGAGCCAACGTCGGATCCTCGCCCTGAATTCAGATGCATGAGATATTGGTTCAGATCTGCAGGGGGTACCTGCCGTGCCCTCACCCTGAATCCGAAGTCTAGCTTGTGTTCTCAGACTTACGTCCTCACTCTCCTGGCCCCGAAGCCCTCAAGTTTGGCAATTCCGGACCGAAAAGAAGCACTCTGCCTGCCCTCTAGAAAAAATATATTGCCTAATGAGCAGCCCAGGCAGCTTAAATGAGGATAAACCTACA
This sequence comes from Mustela nivalis, assembly GCF_964662115.1. Classification (NCBI taxonomy): domain Eukaryota; kingdom Metazoa; phylum Chordata; class Mammalia; order Carnivora; family Mustelidae; genus Mustela; species Mustela nivalis. The sequence goes on from NW_028136526.1 coordinate 1,677,995, forward strand.
AGGCACTCGAATGTACCCAAATTATATAGTCTAACCTGGGCACTAATGCACTGTCTGACACAACCTGAGCCCGGACCTGCTGACCAACACCCAGACAGCTGACCGCACGTTGAGCACATCAGACCTGCCATGGCCTTTGGTCATCATCTCTTCCCTACCTCAGTTTTCAGGCTTCAGAACCTAGACCTTATCTCCAATCACTGCCCACGGGTGACTGTGATGCAGAAATCAGAACTCTTCCTGACCCATGGCAAGAAACCTTGTGGTTGGCATGTTGTCCAACGTTCAGTGTAGGAGAAACCAGCATTCACCCAGAGGCCCCGCCCATTCTTGAGTGCGAGGAGAGCATAAAACGCATTGTGACCTCAGCGTGAGTCCTGTCCTCTAGTAAGTCCTCTCAGTGGCTGGACCATTAGATGTCATAATGGGCTTGACATGTCCCTAGTCCCCAATTTTTAACCAGATTTCTGGTTGTCCAGTCGCGCCACCCCAGGGCTCTACTCTGGAATCCCTCATTTGGTGGGACATCTGAGGTTGAAAAACAAAATGAAACAAATCGACAACAACAACAAAAAACGGACTTCTTCCATCCCCAGAATGAACCCAAACTCTTTGGACGGGACCGAACCCCCAGAGAGTAAGACTCGTCCATTTCCCATGATGTCACCCGGCAAATCCAGGACCATGAGTGACACGATATGCAGAGACAAAAACTTGAGCAAGAGCCTCACACTCGCCCTTTTTTCATATCCCGAAGTGTTCTCCTCATGGTCTGTAGATCAGTCCTGCCATACCTATGACCCAAAACATAAGCCGAGTTTGTGTTTTCAGACAACTGTCCAAACAGCTCTGGCCTACACACCCTACAGGCTCAGGGCCCTGGAGCCAAACCTGAGGACTGTACTTGCCCTCTCCAAGGGAATTGTATGTGCCCATTCCAATGGCCACAACCCTACTAGTAGGACAACCTCCAAAGTCCCTGAGGCCATCCCAATAGTTGTGGCTTCCCAGGACAAACAGGGGCAATCTGAGCCCATCTGAGCACCTACCTGCACTCAGACCCGTAGACTGATGTCCCCAGAGGTAAAAAGGAACGAACAGGCCCCTAGGCACTAATCGGATCCATTGCTTTGGTTTCCAGGCATCTCTCCTCAGAGGCCTGGATTTCAATACCAGCATATGGCTGTTTCTTGACTCACCCATCAGAACAAATCTCATCTACACATGTGAGACATGCACGTTGGAGCTGTGTCAAAGCCTCTGTTTAGGAGGACCCTTCAGGGCCCCAGGGCCACCGCTTCATTCCAAGGTCTCCATAGACACAAAAACATATTAGGACACATCCACAGGAGAGTCCATTTCAACTCAGCCTCCTCGGTTGCCCCCCACATCCAGCAGATCTAACCTGTCTTGTTGCTTGGAGACCATTGGAATGCGAGGTGGGCTACCCAGCCATCCATCCTTAGAACCCTGCTCGGAATCGTTGCCCTGGAGCCAACCAACAGGTCTCAATTGTCCTGCAGAAGAATCTTTGCAGTTTGGAGCTTCTCACAACTCCCATCGTGGGAAATCCCCCATGTCCTCGTGATCCAACCCCCTTCAAGAAAGGGCCATCAGGGCAGAAAGTCCAACCTGAGCGATCGTCTGATCCTTGCCCTGACTTCAGATGCATGAGATCTCTATTGAGGTCTGTAGATTGTGCCTGCCATATCCTCACCCAGAAACCTAGGCCTAGCTTGGGTTCTCAGACTCCGTCCTCAAACTACTGGCCCACAAGCCCTCCAGTTGGGCAATCCAGAACTACAATGCCGCACTCTGCCTGCTCTACAGAAGTAAAACATTGCCCTCAGGGCTACCCCGAAACCGCAAATGAGGATCAACCTGCACGCCATTCGGCTGTACCCCAAACATATAGGCTGACCTGGGCAATATTTCCCCTTCTGACCCAGCATGAGCCTGGACCTCCTGGTCCCACCCAGACAGCTGGCCGCACACTGAGCACATCGGACCCGCCATGGCCTTAGGTCGTCATCTCTTCCCAACTGCGGTTTTCAGGCTCCAGATCCTAGACCTTATCTCCAACCAATGCCCAGGGTTGAAAATGATGCAGAAATCAGAACTCTTTCCTTATGGCAAGAAACCTTGTGGTTGGCATGTTGTCCAACGTTCAGTGTAGTTGAAATAAGCGTGGCCCATGAGGCCCAGCCCATGCTTGCGGGCCACATTGGTCACAAACACACATTGTGACCCTCAGCCTGAGCCCAGTCCTCAGGTAAGGCCTCTCAGGGCATATATGAAGAGACAGCATATTGGGCTTGCCATGCCCCTAGGCCCCAATTTTTAACCATAGTTCGGGTTGTCCCTTCACTCTTCCTCAGGGCTCTGCTTTGGAATTCCTCTTTTGGTGGGACACCTGAGGTAACAAACCTGAAAGGAGTCCTCCCATCCCACAGATTGACGAAAAACAATTGGGATCGGGCCAAATCCACAGAGAGGAAGATTCGTCCATGGCCCATGAGACCTCCCCAACATTCCACGGCCATCGCTGAAACAAAATCCAGAGAAAAAAGCCTGAGCAAGCGCCTCAGACTCGCTCATTCTTCATATCCTGAAGAGTTCTTCTCATGGTTTGTAGATCGGGCGTGTCATACCTACGTCCCCAAACTTAAGCTGAGTTTGTGTTTTCAGTCTTCTGTCCTCAAAGTCCTGGGCCACACTCCCTCCAGGCTGGGGCCCCTGGAGCCACACATTAGGACTGCCCCCACCCAATCCATGGGAATTCTGCCCATTCCATTGTCAAAAATCGTACAAATTAGGAGAACCCTCCAAAGTCCCTGAGGCCATCCCAATAGTGTAGGTCGCCCGGACAAAAAATGGGCGGTTGATACCGGCTGAGCATCTACCTCCACTCATCTACCTCCACTCATACCAAGGAGATTGAACCAGACAAGACCCGAGGCCATTATCGAATCCATTGCTTTGATTTACAGGCATGTCTCCTCAAAAGCCTGGATTCCAATACCAGCAGAGGGGATTTCCTAAGGCACCCATCAGAACAAATCTCGTCTCCACAAGGAAACTTGTGCATGGGAGCTAAGCCAAAGCTTAGGAGAATACTTCAGGGTCCCGGTGCCACCTCCCCATTCCAAGGCCCTCATGGACACAAACACACGTTAGGACCCATCCTCTGGAAAGTGCATTTCAACTCAGCCACCCCAGTTGCTCCCGCAGATCCATTAGATCTAAACTGTCTTGTTGCTAGGGGACAATTGGAAGGCGAGGCGGACTTCCCAGGCATCCATCCTTTAACGGTGCTCTGGAGTCATTCCATATGGGATATCCTGGAGCTGCCCAACAGGTCTCAATTGTCCCACAGAAGGAATCCTTGAAGGGGGCATCCCACATCTCCCAAAGTGGAAAACCTCCATGGCCTCGAGATTCCGCTCGCTTCATGAAGGGTTCGTCATGCACAGAAACTCCAACCTGAGCCAACGTCGGATCCTCGCCCTGACTTCAGATGCATGAGATATTGGTTCAGATCTGCAGGGGGTACCTGCCGTGCCCTCACCTTGAATCCGAAGTCTAGCTTGTGTTCTCAGACTTCCGTCCTCACTCTCCTGGCCCCGAAGCCCTCTAGTTTGGCAATTCCGGACCGACAATGAAGCACTCTGCCTGCCCTCTAGAAAAAATATATTGCCTAATGAGCAGCCCAGGCAGCTTAAATGAGGATAAACCTACAAGGCACTCGAATGTACCCAAATTATATAGTCTAACCTGGGCACTAATGCACTGTCTGACACAACCTGAGCCCGGAACTGCTGACCAACACCCAGACAGCTGACCGCACGCTGAGCACATCAGACCCGCCATGGCCTTAGGTCATCATCTCTTCCCTACCTCAGTTTTCAGGCTTCAGAACCTAGACCTTATCTCCAATCACTGCCCACGGGTGACTCTGATGCAGAAATCAGAACTCTTCCTGACCCATGGCAAGAAACCTTGTGGTTCGCATGTTGTCCGACGTTCAGTGTAGGAGAAACCAGCATTCACCCTGAGGCCCCGCCCATTCTTGAGTGCGAGGAGAGCATAAACACGCATTGTGACATCAGCGTGAGTCCTGTCCTCTAGTAAGTCCTCTCAGTGGCTGGACCATTAGATGTCATAATGGGCTTGACATGTCCCTAGTCCCCAATTTTTAACCAGATTTCTGGGCTCTACCCCAGGGCTCTACTCTGGAATCCCTCATTTGGTGGGACATCTGAGGTTGAAAAACAAAATGAAACAAATCGACAACAACAACAAAAAACGGACTTCTTCCATCCCCAGAATGACCCCAAACTCTTTGGACGGGACCGAACCCCCAGAGAGTAAGACTCGTCCATTTTCCATGATGTCACCTGGCAATTTCATGACCATGAGTGACACGATATCCAGAGACAAAAACTTGAGCAAGAGCCTCACACTCGCCCTTTTTTCATATCCCGAAGTGTTCTCCTCATGGTCTGTAGATCAGTCCTGCCATACCTATGACCCAAAACATAAGCCGAGTTTGTGTTTTCAGACAACTGTCCAAACAGCTCTGGCCTACACACCCTACAGGCTCAGGGCCCTGGAGCCAAACCTGAGGACTGTACTTGCCCTCTCCAAGGGAATTGTATGTGCCCATTCCAATGGCCACAACCCTACTAGTAGGACAACCTCCAAAGTCCCTGAGGCCATCCCAATAGTTGTGGCTTCCCAGGACAAACAGGGGCAATCTGAGCCCATCTGAGCACCTACCTGCACTCAGACCCGTAGACTGATGTCCCCAGAGGTAAAAAGGAACGAACAGGCCCCTAGGCACTAATCGGATCCATTGCTTTGGTTTCCAGGCATCTCTCCTCAGAGGCCTGGATTTCAATACCAGCATATGGCTGTTTCTTGACTCACCCATCAGAACAAATCTCATCTACACATGGGAAACATGCACGTTGGAGCTGTGTCAAAGCCTCTGTTTAGGAGAACCCTTCAGGGCCCCAGGGCCACCGCTTCATTCCAAGGTCTCCATAGACACAAAAACATATTAGGACACATCCACAGGAGAGTCCATTTCAACTCAGCCTCCTCGGTTGCCCCCCACATCCAGCAGATCTAACCTGTCTTGTTGCTTGGAGACAATAGGAATGCGAGGTGGGCTACCCAGCCATCCATCCTTAGAACCCTGCTCGGAATCGTTGGCCTGGAGCCAACCAACAGGTCTCAATTGTCCTGCAGAAGAATCTTTGCAGTTTGGAGCTTCTCACAACTCCCATCGTGGGAAAACCCCCATGTCCTCGTGATCCAACCCCCTTCAAGAAAGGGCCATCAGGGCAGAAAGTCCAACCTGAGCGATCGTCTGATCCTTGCCCTGACTTCAGATGCATGAGATCTCTATTGAGGTCTGTAGATTGTGCCTGCCATATCCTCACCCAGAAACCTAGGCCTAGCTTGGGTTCTCAGACTCCGTCCTCAAACTACTGGCCCACAGGCCCTCCAGTTGGGCAATCCAGAACTAAAATGCTGCACTCTGCCTGCCCTACAGAAGTAAAATATTGCCCTCAGGGCTACCCCGAAACCGCAAATGAGGATCAACCTGCACGCCATTCGGCTGTACCCCAAACATATAGGCTGACCTGGGCACTATTTCCCCTTCTGACCCAGCCTGAGCCTGGACCTCCTGGTCCCACCCAGACAGCTGGCCGCACACTGAGCACATCGGACCCGCCATGGCCTTAGGTCGTCATCTCTTCCCAACTGCGGTTTTCAGGCTCCAGAACCTAGACCTTATCTCCAACCAATGCCCAGGGTTGAAAATGATGCAGAAATCAGAACTCTTTCCTTATGGCAAGAAACCTTGTGGTTGGCATGTTGTCCAACGTTCAGTGTAGTTGAAATAAGCGTGGCCCATGAGGCCCAGCCCATGCTTGCGGGCCACATTGGTCACAAACACACATTGTGACCCTCAGCCTGAGCCCAGTCCTCAGGTAAGGCCTCTCAGGGCATATATGAAGAGACAGCATATTGGGCTTGCCATGCCCCTAGGCCCCAATTTTTAACCATAGTTCGGGTTGTCCCTTCACTCTTCCCCAGGGCTCTGCTTTGGAATTCCTCTTTTGGTGGGACACCTGAGGTAACAAACCTGAAAGGAGTCCTCCCATCCCACAGATTGACGAAAAACAATTGGGATCGGGCCAAATCCACAGAGAGGAAGATTCGTCCATGGCCCATGAGACCTCCCCAACATTCCACGGCCATCGCTGAAACAAAATCCAGAGAAAAAAGCCTGAGCAAGCGCCTCAGACTCGCACATTCTTCATATCCTGAAGAGTTCTTCTCATGGTTTGTAGATCGGGCGTGCCATACCTACGTCCCCAAACTTAAGCTGAGTTTGTGTTTTCAGTCTTCTGTCCTCAAAGTCCTGGGCCACACTCCCTCCAGGCTGGGGCCCCTGGAGCCACACATTAGGACTGCCCCCACCCAATCCATGGGAATTCTGCCCATTCCATTGTCAAAAATCGTACAAATTAGGAGAACCCTCCAAAGTCCCTGAGGCCATCCCAATAGTGTAGGTCGCCCGGACAAAAAATGGGCGGTTGATACCGGCTGAGCATCTACCTCCACTCATCTACCTCCAGTCATAACAAGGAGAGTGAACCAGACAGGACCCGAGGCCATTATCGAATCCATTGCTTTGGTTTACAGGCATGTCTCCTCAAAAGCCTGGATTCCAATACCAGCAGAGGGGATTTCCTGAGGCACCCATCACAACAAATCTCGTCTCCACAAGGAAACTTGTGCATGGGAGCTATGCCAAAGCTTAGGAGAATACTTCAGGGTCCCGGTGCCACCTCCCCATTCCAAGGCCCTCATGGACACAAACACACGTTAGGACCCATCCTCTGGAAAGTGCATTTCAACTCAGCCACCCCGGTTGCTCCCGCAGATCCATTAGATCTAAACTGTCTTGTTGCTAGGAGACAATTGGAAGGCGAGGCCGACTTCCCAGGCATCCATCCTGGAACGGTGCTCTGGAGTCATTCCATAAGGGATGAACTGGAGCTGTCCAACAGGTCTCAATTGTCCCGCAGAAGGAATCCTTGAAGGGGGCATCCCACATCTCCCAACGTGGAAAACCTCCATGGCCTCGAGATTCCGCTCCCTTCATGAAGGGGCCGTCATGCACAGAAACTCCAACCTGAGCCAACGTCGGGTCCTCGCCCTGACTTCAGATGCATGAGATATTGGTTCAGATCTGCAGGGGGTACCTGCCGTGCCCTCACCCTGAATCCGAAGTCTAGCTTGTGTTCTCAGACTTCCGTCCTCACTCTCCTGGCCCCGAAGCCCTCAAGTTTGGCAATTCCGGACCGACAATGAAGCACTCTGCCTGCCCTCTAGAAAAAATATATTGCCTAATGAGCAGCCCAGGCAGCTTAAATGAGGATATACCTACACGGCACTCGAATGTACCCAAATTATATAGTCTAACTTGGGCACTAATGCACTGTCTGACACAACCTGAGCCCGGACCTGCTGACCAACACCCAGATAGCTGACCGCACGCTGAGCACATCAGACCCGCCATGGCCTTAGGTCATCATCTCTTCCCTACCTCAGTTTTCAGTCTTCAGAACCTAGACCTTATCTCCAATCACTGCCCACGGGTGACTGTGATGCAGAAATCAGAACTCTTCCTGACCCATGGCAAGAAACCTTGTGGTTGGCATGTTGTCCAACGTTCAGTGTAGGAGAAACCAGCATTCACCCTGAGGCCCCGCCCATTCTTGCGTGCGACGAGAGCATAAACACGCATTGTGACCTCAGCGTGAGTCCTGTCCTCTAGTAAGTCCTCTCAGTGGCTGGACCATTAGATGTCATAATGGGCTTGACATGTCCCTAGTCCCCAATTTTTAACCAGATTTCTGGTTGTCCAGTCGCCGCACCCCAGGGCTCTACTCTGGAATCCCTCATTTGGTGGGACATCTGAGGTTGAAAAACAAAATGAAACAAATCGACAACAACAACAAAAAAACGGACTTCTTCCATCCCAAGAATGACCCCAAACTCTTTGTACGGGACCGAAACCCCAGAGAGTAAGACTCGTCCATTTACCATGATGTCACCCGGCAATTTCACGACCATGAGTGACACCATATCCAGAGACAAAAACTTGAGCAAGAGCCTCACACTCGCTTTTTTTTCATATCCCGAAGTGTTCTCCTCATGGTCTGTAGATCAGTCCTGCCATACCTATGACCCAAAACATAAGCCGAGTTTGTGTTTTCAGACAACTGTCCAAACAGCTCTGGCCTACACACCCTACAGGCTCAGGGCCCTGGAGCCACACCTGAGGACTGTACTTGCACTCTCCAAGGGAATTGTATGTGCCCATTCCAATGGCCACAACCCTACTAGTAGGATAACCTCCAAAGTCCCTGAGGCCATCCCAATAGTTGTGGCTTCCCAGGACAAACAGGGGCAATCTGAGCCCTCTGAGAACCTACCTGCACTCAGACCCGTAGACTGATGTCCCCTGAGGTAAAAAGGAACGAACAGGCCCCTAGGCACTAATCGGATCCATTGCTTTGGTTTCCAGGCATCTCGCCTCAGAGGCCTGGATTTCAATACCAGCATATGGCTGTTTCTTGACTCACCCATCAGAACAAATCTCATCTACACATGGGAAACATGCATGTTGGAGCTGTGTCAAAGCCTCTGTTTAGGAGAACCCTTCAGGGCCCCAGGGCCACCGCTTCATTCCAAGGTCTCCATAGACACAAAAACATATTAGGACACATCCCCAGGAGAGTCCATTTCAACTCAGCCTCCTCGGTTGCCCCCCACATCCAGCAGATCTAACCTGTCTTGTTGCTTGGAGACAATTGGAATGCGAGGTGGGCTACCCAGCCATCCATCCTTAGAACCCTGCTCGGTATCGTTGGCCTGGAGCCAACCAACAGGTCTCAATTGTCCTGCAGAAGAATCTTTGCAGTTTGGAGCTTCTCACAACTCCCATCGTGGGAAAACGCCCATGTCCTCGTGATCCAACCCCCTTCAAGAAAGGGCCATCAGGGCAGAAAGTCCAACCTGAGCGATCGTCTGATCCTTGCCCTGACTTCAGATGCACGAAATCTCTATTGAGGTCTGTAGATTGTGCTTGCCATATCCTTACCCAGAAACCTAGGCCTAGCTTGGGTTCTCAGACTCCGTCCTCAGACTACTGGCCCACAAGCCCTCCAGTTGGCCAATCCAGAACTACAATGCCGCACTCTGCCTGCCGTACAGAAGTAAATCATTGCCCTCAGGGCTACCCCGAAACCGCAAATGAGGATCAACCTGCACGCCATTCGGCTGTACCCCAAACATATAGGCTGACCTGGGCACTATTTCCCCTTCTGACCCAGCCTGAGCCTGGACCTCCTGGTCCCACACAGACAGCTGGCCGCACACTGAGCACATTGGTCCCGCCATGGCCTTAGGTCGTCATCTCTTCCCAACTGCGGTTTTCTGGCTCCAGAACCTAGACCTTATCTCCAACCACTGCCCAGGGTTGAAAATGATGCAGAAATCAGAACTCTTTCTCCATGGCAAGAAACCTTATGGTTCGCATGTTGTCCAACGTTCAGTGTAGTTGAAATAAGCGTGGCCCATGAGGCCCAGCCCATGCTTGCAGGCCACATTGGTCACAAACACACATTGTGATCCTCAGCCTGAGCCCAGTCCCCTGTAAGGCCTCTCAGGGCCTATATGAAGAGACAGCATATTGGGCTTGGATGCCCCTAGGCCCCAATTTTTAACCATAGTTCGGGTTGTCCCTTCACTCTTCCCCAGGGCTCTGCTTTGGAATTCCTCTTTTGGTGGGACACCTGAGGTAACAAACCTGAAAGGAGTCCTCCCATCCCACAGATTGACGAAAAACAATTGGGATCGGGCCAAATCCACAGAGAGGAAGATTCGTCCATGGCCCATGAGACCTCCCCAACATTCCACGGCCATCGCTGAAACAAAATCCAGAGACAAAAGCCTGAGCAAGCTCCTCAGACTCGCTCATTCTTCATATCCTGAAGAGTTCTTCTCAATATTTGTAGTTCGGGCGTGCCATACCTTCGTGCCCACACTTAAGCTGAGTTTGTGTTTTCAGTCTTCTGTCCTCAAAGTCCTGGGCCACACTCCGTCCAGGCTGGGGCCCCTGGAGCCACACATTAGGACTGCCCCCACCCAATCCATGGGAATTCTGCCCATTCCATTGTCAAAAATCGTACAAATTAGGAGAACCCTCCAAAATCCCTGAGGCCATCCCAATAGTGTAGGTCGCCCGGGACAAAAAAGGGCGGTTGATACCGGCTGAGCATCTACCTCCACTCATCTACCTCACTCATACCAAGAAGATTAAACCAGACAGGACCCGAGGCCATTATCGGATCCATTGCTTTGGTTTACAGGCATGTCTCCTCAAAAGCCTGCATTCCAATACCAGCAGAGGGGATTTCCTGAGGCACCCTTCAGAACAAATCTCGTCTCCACAAGGAAACTTGTGCATGGGAGCTATGCCAAAGCTTAGGAGAAAACTTCAGTGTCCCGGTGCCACCTCCCCATTCCAAGGCCCTCATGGACACAAACACACGTTAGGACCCATCCTCTGGAAAGTGCATTTCAACTCAGCCACCCCGGGTGCTCCCGCAGATCCATTAGATCTAAACTGTCTTGTTGCTAGGAGACAATTGGAAGGCGAGGCGGACTTCCCAGGCATCCATCCTCGAACGGTGCTCTGGAGTCATTCCATATGGGATGTCCTGGAGCTGTCCAACAGGTCTCAATTGTCCCGCAGAAGGAATCCTTGAAGGGGGCATCCCACATCTCCCAACGTGGAAAACCTCCATGGCCTCGAGATTCCGCTCCCTTCATGAAGGGGCCGTCATGCACAGAAACTCCAACCTGAGCCAACGTGGGATCCTCGCCCTGACTTCAGATGCATGAGATATTGGTTCAGATCAGCAGGGGGTACCTGCCGTGCCCTCACCCTGAATCCGAAGTCTAGCTTGTGTTCTCAGACTTCCGTCCTCACTCTCCTGGCTTTGAAGCCCTCAAGTTTGGCAATTCCGGACCGACAATGAAGCACTCTGCCTGCCCTCTAGAAAAAATATAATGCTTAAGAGCAGCCCAGGCAGCTTAAATGAGGATAAACCTACACGGCACTCGAAGGTACCCAAATTATATAGTCTAACCTGGGCACTAATGCACTGTCTGACACAACCTGAGCCCGGACCTGCTGACCAACACCCAGACAGCTGACCGCACGCTGAGCACATCAGACCTGCCATGGCCTTAGGTCATCATCTCTTCCCTACCTCAGTTATCAGGCTTCAGAACCTAGACCTTATCTCCAATCACTGCCCACGGGTGACTGTGATGCAGAAATCAGAACTCTTCCTGACCCATGGTAAGAAACCTTGTGGTTGGCATGTTGTCCAACGTTCAGTGTAGGAGAAAACAGCATTCACCCTGAGGCCCCGCCCATTCTTGCGTGCGACGAGAGCATAAACACGCATTGTGACCTCAGCGTGAGTCCTGTCCTCTAGTAAGTCCTCTCAGTGGCTGGACCATTAGATGTCATAATGGGCTTGACATGTCCCTAGTCCCCAATTTTTAACCAGATTTCTGGTTGTCCAGTCGCCCCACCCCAGGGCTCTACTCTGGAATCCCTCATTTGGTGGGACATCTGAGGTTGAAAAACAAAATGATACAAATCGACAACAACAAAAAAACGGACTTCTTCCATCCCCAGAATGACCCCAAACTCTTTGGACGGGACCGAACCCCCAGAGAGTAAGACTCGTCCATTTCCCATGAAGTCACCCGGCAATTTCACGACCATGAGTGACACGATATCCAGAGACAAAAATTTGAGCAAGAGCCTCACACTCGCCCTTTTTTCATATCCCGAAGTGTTCTCCTCATGGTCTGTAGATCAGTCCTGCCATACCTATGACCCAAAACATAAGCCGAGTTTGTGTTTTCAGACAACTGTCCAAACAGCTCTGGCCTACACACCCTACAGGCTCAGGGCCCTGGAGCCAAACCTGAGGACTGTACTTGCCCTCTCCAAGGGAATTGTATGTGCCCATTCCAATGGCCACAACCCTACTAGTAGGATAACCTCCAACGTCCCTGAGGCCATCCCAATAGTTGTGGCTTCCCAGGACAAACAGGGGCAATCTGAGCCCATCTGAGCACCTACCTGCACTCAGACCCGTAGACTGATGTCCCCAGAGGTAAAAAGGAATGAACAGGCCCCTAGGCACTAATCGGATCCATTGCTTTGGTTTCCAGGTATCTCTCCTCAGAGGCCTGGATTTCAATACCAGCATATGGGTGTTTCTTGACTCACCCATCAGAACAAATCTCATCTACACATGGGAAACATGCACGTTGGAGCTGTGTCAAAGCCTCTGTTTAGGAGAACCCTTCAGGGCCCCAGGGCCACCGCTTCGTTCCAAGGTCTCCATAGACACAAAAACATATTAGGACACATCCACAGGTGAGTCCATTTCAACTCAGCCTCCTCGGTTGCCCCCCACATCCAGCAGATCTAACCTGTCTTGTTGCTAGGAGACAATTGGAATGCGAGGTGGGCTACCCAGCCATCCATCCTTAGAACCCTGCTCGGAATCGTTGGCCTGGAGCCAACCAATAGGTCTCAATTGTCCTGCAGAAGAATGTTTGCAGTTTGGAGCTTCTCACAACTCCCATCGTGGGAAACCCCCATGTCCTCGTGATCCAACCCCCTTCAAGAAAGGGCCATCAGGGCAGAAAGTCCAACCTGAGCGATCGTCTGATCCTTGCCCTGACTTCAGATGCACGAGATCTCGATTGAGGTCTGTAGATTGTGCCTGATATCCTCACCCAGACACCTAGGCCTAGCTTGGGTTCTCAGACTCCGTCCTCAGACTACTGGCCCACAAGCCCTCCAGTTGAGCAATCCAGAACTACAATGCCGCACTCTGCCTGCCCTACAGAAGTAAAACATTGCCCTCAGGACTACCCCGAAACCGCAAATGAGGATCAACCTGCACGCCATTCGGCTGTACCCCAAACATATAGGCTGACCTGGGCACTATTTCCCCTTCTGACCCAGCCTGAGCCTGGACCTCCTGGTCCCACCCAGACAGCTGGCCGCAAACTGAGCACATCGGACCCGCCATGGCCTTAGGTCGTCATCTCTTCCCAACTGCGGTTTTCAGGCTCCAGAACCTAGACCTTATCTCCAACCACTGCCCAAGGTTGAAAATGATGCAGAAATCAGAACTCTTTCTCCATGGCAAGAAACTTTATGGTTGGCATGTTGTCCAACGTTCAGTGTAGTAGAAACAAGCATGGCCCATGAGGCCCAGCCCATGCTTGCGGGCCACATTGGTCACAAACACACATTGTGACCCTCAGCCTGAGCCCAGTCCTCCAGTAAGGCCTCTCAGGGCCTATATGAAGAGAAAGCATATTGGGCTTGGATGCCCCTAGGCCCCAATTTTTAACCATAGTTCGGGTTGTCCCTTCACTCTTCCCCAGGGCTCTGCTTTGGAATTCCTCTTTTGGTGGGACACCTGAGGTAACAAACCTGAAAGGAGTCCTCCCATCCCACAGATTGACAAAAAACAATTGGGATCGGGCCAAATCCACAGAGAGGAAGATTCGTCCATGGCCCATGAGACCTCCCCAACATTCCACGGCCATCGCTGAAACAAAATCCAGAGACAAAAGCCTGAGCAAGCGCCTCAGACTCGCACTTTCTTCATATCCTGAAGAGTACTTCTCATGGTTTGTAGATCGGGCTTGCCATACCTATGTCCCCATACATAAGCTGAGTTTGTGTTTTCAGTCTTCTGTCCTCAAAGCCCTGAACCACACTCCCTCCAGGCTGGGGCCCCTGGAGCCACACATTAGGACTACCCCCACCCAATCCATGGGAATTCTGCCCGTTCCATTGTCAAAAATCGTACAAATTAGGAGAACCCTCCAAAGTCCCTGAGGCCATCCCAATAGTGTAGGTGCCCGGGACAAAAAAGGGCGGTTGATACCGGCTGAGCATCTACCTCCACTCATCTACCTCCACTCATACCAAGAAGATTGAACCAGACAGGACCCGAGGCCATTATCGGATCCATTGCTTTGGTTTACAGGCATGTCTCCTCAAAAGCCTGGATTCCAATACCAGCAGAGGGGATTTCCTGAGGCACCCTTCACAACAAATCTCGTCTCCACAAGGAAACTTGTGCATGGGAGCTATGCCAAAGCTTAGGAGAAAACTTCAGGGTCCCGGTGCCACCTCCCCATTCCAAGGCCCTCATGGACACAAACACACGTTAGGACCCATCCTCTGGAAAGTGCATTTGAACTCAGCCACCCCGGGTGCTCCCGCAGATCCGTTAGGTCTAAACTGTCTTGTTGCTAGGAGACAATTGGAAGGCGAGGCGGACTTCCCAGGCATCCATCCTCGAACGGTGCTCTGGAGTCATTCCATATGGGATGTCCTGGAGCTGTCCAACAGGTCTCAATTGTCCCGCAGAAGGAATCCTTTAAGGGGGCATCCCACATCTCCCAACGTGGAAAACCTCCATGGCCTCGAGATTCCGCTCCCTTCATGAAGGGGCCGTCATGCACAGAAACTCCAACCTGAGCCAACGTCGGATCCTCGCCCTGACTTCAGATGCATGAGATATTGGTTCAGATCTGCAGGGGGTACCTGCCGTGCCCTCACCCTGAATCCGAAGTCTAGCTTGTGTTCTCAGACTTCCGTCCTCACTCTCCTGGCCCCGAAGCCCTCAAGTTTGGCAATTGCGGACCGACAATGAAGCACTCTGCCTGCCCTCTAGAAAAAATATATTGCCTAATGAGCAGCCCAGGCAGCTTAAATGAGGATATACCTACACGGCACTCGAAGGTACCCAAATTATATAGTCTAACCTGGGCACTAATGCACTGTCTGACACAACCTGAGCCCGGATCTGCTGACCAACACCCAGACAGCTGACCGCACGCTGAGCATATCAGACCCGCCATGGCCTTAGGTCATCATCTCTTCCCTACCTCAGTTTTCAGGCTTCAGAACCTAGACCTTATCTCCAATCACTGCCCACGGGTGACTGTGATGCAGAAATCAGAACTCTTCCTGACCCATGGCAAGAAACCTTGTGGTTGGCATGTTGTCCAACGTTCAGTGTAGGAGAAACCAGCATTCACCCTGAGGCCCCGCCCATTCTTGCGTGCGACGAGAGCATAAACACGCATTGTGACCTCAGCGTGAGTCCTGTCCTCTAGTAAGTCCTCTCAGTGGCTGGACCAGTAGATGTCATAATGGGCTTGACATGTCCCTAGTCCCCAATTTTTAACCAGATTTCTGGTTGTCCAGTCGCCCCACCCCAGGGCTCTACTCTGGAATCCCTCATTTGGTGGGACATCTGAGGTTGAAAAACAAAATGAAACAAATCGACAACAACAACAAAAAAACGGACTTCTTCCATCCCCAGAATGACCCCAAACTCTTTGGACGGGACCGAACCCCCAGAGAGTAAGACACGTCCATTTCCCATGAAGTCTCCCGGCAATTTCACGACCATGAGTGACACGATATCCAGAGACAAAAACTTGAGCAAGAGCCTCACACTCGCCCTTTTTTCATATCCCGAAGTGTTCTCCTCATGGTCTGTAGATCAGTCCTGCCATACCTATGACCCAAAACATAAGCCGAGTTTGTGTTTTCAGACAACTGTCCAAACAGCTCTGGCCTACACACCCTACAGGCTCAGGGCCCTGGAGCCAAACCTGAGGACTGTACTTGCCCTCTCCAAGGGAATTGTATGTGCCCATTCCAATGGCCAAAACCCTACTAGTAGGATAACCTCCAAAGTCCCTGAGGCCATCCCAATAGTTGTGGCTTCCCAGGACAAACAGGGGCAATCTGAGCCCATCTGAGCACCTACCTGCACTCAGACCCGTAGACTGATGTCCCCAGAGGTAAAAAGGAACGAACAGGCCCCTAGGCACTAATCGGATCCATTGCTTTGGTTTCCAGGCAACTCTCCTCAGAGGCCTGGATTTCAATACCAGCATATGGCTGTTTCTTGACTCACCCATCAGAACAAATCTCATCTACACATGGGAAACATGCACGTTGGAGCTGTGTCAAAGCCTCTGTTTAGGAGAATCCTTCAGGGCCCCAGGGCCACTGCTTCATTCCAAGGTCTCCATAGACACAAAAACATATTAGGACACATCCACAGGAGAGTCCATTTCAACTCAGCCTCCTCGGTTGCCCCCCACATCCAGCAGATCTAACCTGTCTTGTTGCTTGGAGACCATTGGAATGCGAGGTGGGCTACCCAGCCATCCATCCTTAGAACCCTGCTCGGAATCGTTGGCCTGGAGCCAACCAATAGGTCTCAATTGTCCTGCAGAAGAATCTTTGCAGTTTGGAGCTTCTCACAACTCCCATCGTGGGAAAACCCCCATGTCCTCGTGATCCAACCCCCTTCAAGAATGGGCCATCAGGGCAGAAAGTCCAACCTGAGCGATCGTCTGATCCTTGCCCTGACTTCAGATGCATGAGATCTAGATTGAGGTCTGTAGATTGTGCCTGCCATATCCTCACCCAGAAACCTAGGCCTAGCTTGGGTTCTCAGACTCCGTCCTCAGACTACTGGCCCACAAGCCCTCCAGTTGGGCAATCCAGAACTACAATGCCACACTCTGCCTGCCCTACAGAAGTAAAACATTGCCCTCAGGGCTACCCCGAAACCGCAAATGAGGATCAACCTGCACGCCATTCGGCTGTACCCCAAACATATAGGCTGACCTGGGCACTATTTCCCCTTCTGACCCAGCCTGAGCCTGGACCTCCTGGTCCCACCCAGACAGCTGGCCGCACACTGAGCACATCGGACCCGCCATGGCCTTAGGTCGTCATCTCTTCCCAACTGCGGTTTTCAGGCTCCAGAACCTAGACCTTATCTCCAACCACTGCCCAGGGTTGAAAATGATGCAGAAATCAGAACTCTTTCCCCATGGCAAGAAACCTTGTGGTTGGCATGTTGTCCAATGTTCAGTGTAGTTGAAACAAGCGTGGCGTGGCCCATGAGGCCCAGCCCATGCTTGCGGCCACATTGGTCACAAACACACATTGTGACCCTCAGCCTGAAGCCCAGTCCTCAGGTAAGGCCTCTCAGGGCCTATATGAAGAGACAGCATATTGGGCTTGCCATGCCCCTAGGCCCCAATTTTTAACCATAGTTCGGGTTGTCCCTTCACTCTTCCCCAGGGCTCTGCTTTGGAATTCCTCTTTTGGTGGGACACCTGAGGTAACAAACCTGAAAGGAGTCCTCCCATCCCACAGATTGACGAAAAACAATTGGGATCGGGCCAAATCCACAGAGAGGAAGATTCGTCCATGGCCCATGAGACCTCCCCAACATTCCACGGCCATCGCTGAAACAAAAGTCAGAGACAAAAGCCTGACCAAGCGCCTCAGACTCGCTCATTCTTCATATCCTGAAGAGTTCTTCTCATGGTTTGTAGATCGGGCGTGCCATACCTACGTCCCCAAACATAAGCTGAGTTTGTGTTTTCAGTCTTCTGTCCTCAAAGTCCTGGGCCACACTCCCTCCAGGCTGGGGCCCCTGGAGCCACACATTAGGACTGCCCCCACCCAATCCATGGGAATTCTGCCCGTTCCATTGTCAAAAATCGTACAAATTAGGAGAACCCTCCAAAGTCCCTGAGGCCATCCCAATAGTGTAGGTGCCCGGGACAAAAAAGGGCGGTTGATACCGGCTGAGCATCTACCTCCACTCATCTACCTCCACTCATACCAAGAAGATTAAACCAGACAGGACCCGAGGCCATTATAGGATCCATTGCTTTGGTTTACAGGCATGTCTCCTCAAAAGCCTGCATTCCAATACCAGCAGAGGGGATTTCCTGAGGCACCCATCAGAACAAATCTCGTCTCCACAAGGAAACTTGTGCATGGGAGCTATGCCAAAGCTTAGGAGAATACTTCAGGGTCCCGGTGCCACCTCCCCATTCCAAGGCCCTCATGGACACAAACACACGTTAGGACCCATCCTCTGGAAAGTGCATTTCAACTCAGCCACCCCGGTTGCTCCCGCAGATCCATTAGATCTAAACTGTCTTGTTGCTAGGAGACAATTGGAAGGCGAGGCCGACTTCCCAGGCATCCATCCTGGAACGGTGCTCTGGAGTCATTCCATAAGGGATGAACTGGAGCTGTCCAACAGGTCTCAATTGTCCCGCAGAAGGAATCCTTGAAGGGGGCATCCCACATCTCCCAACGTGGAAAACCTCCATGGCCTCGAGATTCCACTCCCTTCATGAAGGGGCCGTCATGCACAGAAACTCCAACCTGAGCCAACTTCGGATCCTCGTCCTGACTTCAGATGCTTGAGATATTGGTTCAGATCTGCAGGGGGTACCTGCCGTGCCCTCACCCTGAATCCGAAGTCTAGCTTGTGTTCTCAGACTCCCGTCCTCACTCTCCTGGCCCCGAATCCCTCAAGTTTGGCAATTGAGGACCGACAATGGAGCACCCTGCCTGCCCTCTAGAAAAAATATATTGCCTAATGAGCAGCCCAGGCAGCTTAAATGAGGATATACCTACACGGCACTCAATGGACCCAAATTATATAGTCTAACCTGGGCACTAATGCACTGTCTGACACAACCTGAGCCCGGACCTGCTGACCAACACCCAGACAGCTAACCGCACGCTGAGCATATCAGACCCGCCATGGCCTTAGGTCATCATCTCTTCCCTACCTCAGTTTTCAGGCTTCAGAACCTAGACCTTATCTCCAATCACTGCCCACGGGTGACTGTGATGCAGAAATCAGAACTCTTCCTGACCCATGGCAAGAAACCTTGTGGTTGGCATGTTGTCCAACGTTCAGTGTAGGAGAAACCAGCATTCACCCTGAGGCCCCGCCCATTCTTGCGTGCGACGAGAGCATAAACACGCATTGTGACCTCAGCGTGAGTCCTGTCCTCTAGTAAGTCCTCTCAGTGGCTGGACCATTAGATGTCATAATGGGCTTGACATGTCCCTAGTCCCCAATTTTTAACCAGATTTCTGGTTGTCCAGTCGCCCCACCCCAGGGCTCTACTCTGGAATCCCTCATTTGGTGGGACATCTGAGGTTCAAAAACAAAATGAAACAAATCGACAACAACAACAAAAAAACGGACTTCTTCCATCCCCAGAATGACCCCAAACTCTTTGGACGGGACCGAACCCCCAGAGAGTAAGACTCGTCCATTTCCCATGAAGTCACCCGGCAATTTCACGACCATGAGTGACACGATATCCAGAGACAAAAACTTGAGCAAGAGCCTCACACTCGCCCTTTTTTCATATCCCGAAGTGTTCTCCTCATGGTCTGTAGATCAGTCCTGCCATACCTATGACCCAAAACATAAGCCGAGTTTGTGTTTTCAGACAACTGTCCAAACAGCTCTGGCCTACACACCCTACAGGCTCAGGGCCCTGGAGCCAAACCTGAGGACTGTACTTGCCCTCTCCAAGGGAATTGTATGTGCCCATTCCAATGGCCACGACACTACTAATAGGATAACCTCCAAAGTCCCTGAGGCCATCCCAAGAGTTGTGGCTTCCCAGGACAAACAGGGGCAATCTGAGCCCATCTGAGCACCTACCTGCACTCAGACCCGTAGACAGATGTCCCCAGAAATAAAAAGGAACGAAAAGGCCCCTAGGCACTAATCGGATCCATTGCTTTGGTTTCCAGGCATCTCTCCTCAGAGGCCTGGATTTCAATACCAGCATATGGCTGTTTCTTGACTCACCCATCAGAACAAATCTCATCTACACATGGGAAACATGCACGTTGGAGCTGTGTCAAAGCCTCTGTTTAGGAGAACCCTTCAGGGCCCCAGGGCCACCGCTTCATTCCAAGGTCTCCATAGACACAAAAACATATTAGGACACATCCACAGGAGAGTCCATTTCAACTCAGCCTCCTCGGTTGCCCCCCACATCCAGCAGATCTAACCTGTCTTGTTGCTTGGAGACCATTGGAATGCGAGGTGGGCTACCCAGCCATCCATCCTTAGAACCCTGCTCGGAATCGTTGGCCTGGAGCCAAACAATAGGTCTCAATTGTCCTGCAGAAGAATCTTTGCAGTTTGGAGCTTCTCACAACTCCCATCGTGGGAAAACCCCCATGTCCTCGTGATCCAACCCCCTTCAAGAATGGGCCATCAGGGCAGAAAGTCCAACTTGAGCGATCGTCTGATTCTTGCCCTGACTTCAGATGCATGAGATCTAGATTGAGGTCTGTAGATTGTGCCTGCCATATCCTCACCCAGAAACCTAGGCCTAGCTTGGGTTCTCAGACTCCGTCCTCAGACTACTGGCCCACAAGCCCTCCAGTTGGGCAATCCAGAACTACAATGCCGCACTCTGCCTGCCCTACAGAAGTAAAACATTGCCCTCAGGGCTACCCCGAAACCGCAAATGAGGATCAACCTGCACGCCATTCGGCTGTACCCCAAACATATAGGCTGACCTGGGCACTATTTCCCCTTCTGACCCAGCCTGAGCCCGGACCTCCTGGTCCCACCCAGACAGCTGGCCGCACACTGAGCACATCGGACCCGCCATGGCCTTAGGTCGTCATCTCTTCCCAACTGCGGTTTTCAGGCTCCAGAACCTAGACCTTATCTCCAACCACTGCCCAGGGTTGAAAATGATGCAGAAATCAGAACTCTTTCCCCATGGCAAGAAACCTTGTGGTTGGCATGTTGTCCAACGTTCAGTGTAGTTGAAACAAGCGTGGCGTGGCCCATGAGGCCCAGCCCATGCTTGCGGCCACATTGGTCACAAACACATATTGTGACCCTCAGCCTGAAGCCCAGTCCTCAGGTAAGGCCTCTCAGGGCCTATATGAAGAGACAGCATATTGGGCTTGCCATGATCCTAGGCCCCAATTTTTAACCATAGTTCGGGTTGTCCCTTCACTCTTCCCCAGGGCTCTGCTTTGGAATTCCTCTTTTGGTGGGACACCTGAGGTAACAAACCTGAAAGGAGTCCTCCCATCCCACAGATTGACGAAAAACAATTGGGATCGGGCCAAATCCACAGAGAGGAAGATTCGTCCATGGCCCATGAGACCTCCCCAACATTCCACGGCCATCGCTGAAACAAAAGTCAGAGACAAAAGCCTGACCAAGCGCCTCAGACTCGCTCATTCTTCATATCCTGAAGAGTTCTTCTCATGGTTTGTAGATCGGGCGTTCCATACCTACGTCCCCAAACATAAGCTGAGTTTGTGTTTTCAGTCTTCTGTCCTCAAAGTCCTGGGCCACACTCCCTCCAGGCTGGGGCCCTTGGAGCCACACATTAGGACTTCCCCCACCCAATCCATGGGAATTCTGCCCATTCCATTGTCAAAAATCGTACAAATTATGAGAACCCTCCAAAGTCCCTGAGGCCATCCCAATAGTGTAGGTGCCCGGGACAAAAAAGGGCGGTTGATACCGGCTGAGCATCTACCTCCACTCATCTACCTCCACTCATACCAAGAAGATTAAACCAGACAGGACCCGAGGCCATTATAGGATCCATTGCTTTGGTTTACAGGCATGTCTCCTCAAAAGCCTGCATTCCAATACCAGCAGAGGGGATTTCCTGAGGCACCCATCAGAACAAATCTCGTCTCCACAAGGAAACTTGTGCATGGGAGCTATGCCAAAGCTTAGGAGAATACTTCAGGGTCCCGGTGCCACCTCCCCATTCCAAGGCCCTCATGGACACAAACACACGTTAGGACCCATCCTCTGGAAAGTGCATTTCAACTCAGCCACCCCGGTTGCTCCCGCAGATCCATTAGATCTAAACTGTCTTGTTGCTAGGAGACAATTGGAAGGCGAGGCAGACTTCCCAGGCATCCATCCTGGAACGGTGCTCTGGAGTCATTCCATAAGGGATGAACTGGAGCTGTCCAACAGGTCTCAATTGTCCCGCAGAAGGAATCCTTGAAGGGGGCATCCCACATCTCCCAACGTGGAAAACCTCCATGGCCTCGAGATTCCACTCCCTTCATGAAGGGGCCGTCATGCACAGAAACTCCAACCTGAGCCAACTTCGGATCCTCGTCCTGACTTCAGATGCTTGAGATATTGGTTCAGATCTGCAGGGGGTACCTGCCGTGCCCTCACCCTGAATCCGAAGTCTAGCTTGTGTTCTCAGACTCCCGTCCTCACTCTCCTGGCCCCGAATCCCTCAAGTTTGGCAATTGAGGACCGACAATGGAGCACCCTGCCTGCCCTCTAGAAAAAATATATTGCCTAATGAGCAGCCCAGGCAGCTTAAATGAGGATATACCTACACGGCACTCAATGGACCCAAATTATATAGTCTAACCTGGGCACTAATGCACTGTCTGACACAACCTGAGCCCGGACCTGCTGACCAACACCCAGACAGCTAACCGCACGCTGAGCATATCAGACCCGCCATGGCCTTAGGTCATCATCTCTTCCCTACCTCAGTTTTCAGGCTTCAGAACCTAGACCTTATCTCCAATCACTGCCCACGGGTGACTGTGATGCAGAAATCAGAACTCTTCCTGACCCATGGCAAGAAACCTTGTGGTTGGCATGTTGTCCAACGTTCAGTGTAGGAGAAACCAGCATTCACCCTGAGGCCCCGCCCATTCTTGCGTGCGACGAGAGCATAAACACGCATTGTGACCTCAGCGTGAGTCCTGTCCTCTAGTAAGTCCTCTCAGTGGCTGGACCATTAGATGTCATAATGGGCTTGACATGTCCCTAGTCCCCAATTTTTAACCAGATTTCTGGTTGTCCAGTCGCCCCACCCCAGGGCTCTACTCTGGAATCCCTCATTTGGTGGGACATCTGAGGTTCAAAAACAAAATGAAACAAATCGACAACAACAACAAAAAAACGGACTTCTTCCATCCCCAGAATGACCCCAAACTCTTTGGACGGGACCGAACCCCCAGAGAGTAAGACTCGTCCATTTCCCATGAAGTCACCCGGCAATTTCACGACCATGAGTGACACGATATCCAGAGACAAAAACTTGAGCAAGAGCCTCACACTCGCCCTTTTTTCATATCCCGAAGTGTTCTCCTCATGGTCTGTAGATCAGTCCTGCCATACCTATGACCCAAAACATAAGCCGAGTTTGTGTTTTCAGACAACTGTCCAAACAGCTCTGGCCTACACACCCTACAGGCTCAGGGCCCTGGAGCCAAACCTGAGGACTGTACTTGCCCTCTCCAAGGGAATTGTATGTGCCCATTCCAATGGCCACGACACTACTAATAGGATAACCTCCAAAGTCCCTGAGGCCATCCCAAGAGTTGTGGCTTCCCAGGACAAACAGGGGCAATCTGAGCCCATCTGAGCACCTACCTGCACTCAGACCCGTAGACAGATGTCCCCAGAAATAAAAAGGAACGAAAAGGCCCCTAGGCACTAATCGGATCCATTGCTTTGGTTTCCAGGCATCTCTCCTCAGAGGCCTGGATTTCAATACCAGCATATGGCTGTTTCTTGACTCACCCATCAGAACAAATCTCATCTACACATGGGAAACATGCACGTTGGAGCTGTGTCAAAGCCTCTGTTTAGGAGAACCCTTCAGGGCCCCAGGGCCACCGCTTCATTCCAAGGTCTCCATAGACACAAAAACATATTAGGACACATCCACAGGAGAGTCCATTTCAACTCAGCCTCCTCGGTTGCCCCCCACATCCAGCAGATCTAACCTGTCTTGTTGCTTGGAGACCATTGGAATGCGAGGTGGGCTACCCAGCCATCCATCCTTAGAACCCTGCTCGGAATCGTTGGCCTGGAGCCAAACAATAGGTCTCAATTGTCCTGCAGAAGAATCTTTGCAGTTTGGAGCTTCTCACAACTCCCATCGTGGGAAAACACCCATGTCCTCGTGATCCAACCCCCTTCAAGAATGGGCCATCAGGGCAGAAAGTCCAACCTGAGCGATCGTCTGATTCTTGCCCTGACTTCAGATGCATGAGATCTAGATTGAGGTCTGTAGATTGTGCCTGCCATATCCTCACCCAGAAACCTAGGCCTAGCTTGGGTTCTCAGACTCCGTCCTCAGACTACTGGCCCACAAGCCCTCCAGTTGGGCAATCCAGAACTACAATGCCGCACTCTGCCTGCCCTACAGAAGTAAAACATTGCCCTCAGGGCTACCCCGAAACCGCAAATGAGGATCAACCTGCACGCCATTCGGCTGTACCCCAAACATATAGGCTGACCTGGGCACTATTTCCCCTTCTGACCCAGCCTGAGCCCGGACCTCCTGGTCCCACCCAGACAGCTGGCCGCACACTGAGCACATCGGACCCGCCATGGCCTTAGGTCGTCATCTCTTCCCAACTGCGGTTTTCAGGCTCCAGAACCTAGACCTTATCTCCAACCACTGCCCAGGGTTGAAAATGATGCAGAAATCAGAACTCTTTCCCCATGGCAAGAAACCTTGTGGTTGGCATGTTGTCCAACGTTCAGTGTAGTTGAAACAAGCGTGGCGTGGCCCATGAGGCCCAGCCCATGCTTGCGGCCACATTGGTCACAAACACATATTGTGACCCTCAGCCTGAAGCCCAGTCCTCAGGTAAGGCCTCTCAGGGCCTATATGAAGAGACAGCATATTGGGCTTGCCATGATCCTAGGCCCCAATTTTTAACCATAGTTCGGGTTGTCCCTTCACTCTTCCCCAGGGCTCTGCTTTGGAATTCCTCTTTTGGTGGGACACCTGAGGTAACAAACCTGAAAGGAGTCCTCCCATCCCACAGATTGACGAAAAACAATTGGGATCGGGCCAAATCCACAGAGAGGAAGATTCGTCCATGGCCCATGAGACCTCCCCAACATTCCACGGCCATCGCTGAAACAAAAGTCAGAGACAAAAGCCTGACCAAGCGCCTCAGACTCGCTCATTCTTCATATCCTGAAGAGTTCTTCTCATGGTTTGTAGATCGGGCGTTCCATACCTACGTCCCCAAACATAAGCTGAGTTTGTGTTTTCAGTCTTCTGTCCTCAAAGTCCTGGGCCACACTCCCTCCAGGCTGGGGCCCTTGGAGCCACACATTAGGACTTCCCCCACCCAATCCATGGGAATTCTGCCCATTCCATTGTCAAAAATCGTACAAATTATGAGAACCCTCCAAAGTCCCTGAGGCCATCCCAATAGTGTAGGTGCCCGGGACAAAAAAGGGCGGTTGATACCGGCTGAGCATCTACCTCCACTCATCTACCTCCACTCATACCAAGAAGATTGAACCAGACAGGACCCGAGGCCATTATCGGATCCATTGCTTTGGTTTACAGGCATGTCTCCTCAAAAGCCTGCATTCCAATACCAGCAGAGGGGATTTCCTGAGGCACCCATCAGAACAAATCTCGTCTCCACAAGGAAACTTGTGCATGGGAGCTATGCCAAAGCTTAGGAGAATACTTCAGGGTCCCGGTGCCACCTCCCCATTCCAAGGCCCTCATGGACACAAACACACGTTAGGACCCATCCTCTGGAAAGTGCATTTCAACTCAGCCACCCCGGTTGCTCCCGCAGATCCATTAGATCTAAACTGTCTTGTTGCTAGGAGACAATTGGAAGGCGAGGCCGACTTCCCAGGCATCCATCCTGGAACGGTGCTCTGGAGTCATTCCATAAGGGATGAACTGGAGCTGTCCAACAGGTCTCAATTGTCCCGCAGAAGGAATCCTTGAAGGGGGCATCCCACATCTCCCAACGTGGAAAACCTCCATGGCCTCGAGATTCCATTCCCTTCATGAAGGGGCCGTCATGCACAGAAACTCCAACCTGAGCCAACGTCGGATCCTCGCCCTGACTTCAGATGCTTGAGATATTGGTTCAGATCTGCAGGGGGTACCTGCCGTGCCCTCACCCTGAATCCGAAGTCTAGCTTGTGTTCTCAGACTCCCGTCCTCACTCTCCTGGCCCCGAAGCCCTCAAGTTTGGCAATTGAGGACCGACAATGAAGCACTCTGCCTGCCCTCTAGAAAAAATATATTGCCTAATGAGCAGCCCAGGCAGCTTAAATGAGGATATACCTACACGGCACTCAATGGACCCAAATTATATAGTCTAACCTGGGCACTAATGCACTGTCTGACACAACCTGAGCCCGGACCTGCTGACCAACACCCAGACAGCTAACCGCACGCTGAGCATATCAGACCCGCCATGGCCTTAGGTCATCATCTCTTCCCTACCTCAGTTTTCAGGCTTCAGAACCTAGACCTTATCTCCAATCACTGCCCACGGGTGACTGTGATGCAGAAATCAGAACTCTTCCTGACCCATGGCAAGAAACCTTGTGGTTGGCATGTTGTCCAACGTTCAGTGTAGGAGAAACCAGCATTCACCCTGAGGCCCCGCCCATTCTTGCGTGCGACGAGAGCATAAACACGCATTGTGACCTCAGCGTGAGTCCTGTCCTCTAGTAAGTCCTCTCAGTGGCTGGACCATTAGATGTCATAATGGGCTTGACATGTCCCTAGTCCCCAATTTTTAACCAGATTTCTGGTTGTCCAGTCGCCCCACCCCAGGGCTCTACTCTGGAATCCCTCATTTGGTGGGACATCTGAGGTTCAAAAACAAAATGAAACAAATCGACAACAACAACAAAAAAACGGACTTCTTCCATCCCCAGAATGACCCCAAACTCTTTGGACGGGACCGAACCCCCAGAGAGTAAGACTCGTCCATTTCCCATGAAGTCACCCGGCAATTTCACGACCATGAGTGACACGATATCCAGAGACAAAAACTTGAGCAAGAGCCTCACACTCGCCCTTTTTTCATATCCCGAAGTGTTCTCCTCATGGTCTGTAGATCAGTCCTGCCATACCTATGACCCAAAACATAAGCCGAGTTTGTGTTTTCAGACAACTGTCCAAACAGCTCTGGCCTACACACCCTACAGGCTCAGGGCCCTGGAGCCAAACCTGAGGACTGTACTTGCCCTCTCCAAGGAATTGTATGTGCCCATTCCAATGGCCACAACCCTACTAGTAGGATAACCTCCAAAGTCCCTGAGGCCATCCCAATAGTTGTGGCTTCCCAGGACAAACAGGGGCAATCTGAGCCCATCTGAGCACCTACCTGCACTCAGACCCGTAGACTGATGTCCCCAGCGGTAAAAAGGAACGAAAAGGCCCCTAGGCACTAATCGGATCCATTGCTTTGGTTTCCAGGCATCTCTCCTCAGAGGCCTGGATTTCAATACCAGCATATGGCTGTTTCTTGACTCACCCATCAGAACAAATCTCATCTACACATGGGAAACATGCACGTTGGAGCTGTGTCAAAGCCTCTGTTTAGGAGAACCCTTCAGGGCCCCAGGGCCACCGCTTCATTCCAAGGTCTCCATAGACACAAAAACATATTAGGACACATCCACAGGAGAGTCCATTTCAACTCAGCCTCCTCGGTTGCCCCCCACATCCAGCAGATCTAACCTGTCTTGTTGCTTGGAGACCATTGGAATGCGAGGTGGGCTACCCAGCCATCCATCCTTAGAACCCTGCTCGGAATCGTTGGCCTGGAGCCAACCAATAGGTCTCAATTGTCCTGCAGAAGAATCTTTGCAGTTTGGAGCTTCTCACAACTCCCATCGTGGGAAAACCCCCATGTCCTCGTGATCCAACCCCCTTCAAGAATGGGCCATCATGGCAGAAAGTCCAACCTGAGCGATCGTCTTATCCTTGCCCTGACTTCAGATGCATGAGATCTAGATTGAGGTCTGTAGATTGTGCCTGCCATATCCTCACCCAGAAACCTAGGCCTAGCTTGGGTTCTCAGACTCCGTCCTCAGACTACTGGCCCACAAGCCCTCCAGTTGGGCAATCCAGAACTACAATGCCGAACTCTGCCTGCCCTACAGAAGTAAAACATTGCCCTCAGGGCTACCCCGAAACCGCAAATGAGGATCAACCTGCAGGCCATTCGGCTGTACCCCAAACATATAGGCTGACCTGGGCACTATTTCCCCTTCTGACCCAGGCTGAGCCTGGACCTCCTGGTCCCACCCAGACAGCTGGACGCACACTGAGCACATCGGACCCGCCATGGCCTTAGGTCGTCATCTCTTCCCAACTGCGGTTTTCAGGCTCCAGAACCTAGACCTTATCTCCAACCACTGCCCAGGGTTGAAAATGATGCAGAAATCAGAACTCTTTCCCCATGGCAAGAAACCTTGTGGTTGGCATGTTGTCCAACGTTCAGTGTAGTTGAAACAAGCGTGGCCCATGAGGCCCAGCCCATGCTTGCGGCCACATTGGTCACAAACACACATTGTGACCCTCAGCCTGATGCCCAGTCCTCAGGTAAGGCCTCTCAGGGCCTATATGAAGAGACAGCATATTGGGCTTGCCATGATCCTAGGCCCCAATTTTTAACCATAGTTCGGGTTGTCCCTTCACTTTTCCCCAGGACTCTGCTTTGGAATTCCTCTTTTGGTGGGACACCTGAGGTAACAAACCTGAAAGGAGTCCTCCCATCCCACAGATTGACGAAAAACAATTGGGATCGGGCCAAATCCACAGAGAGGAAGATTCATCCATGGCCCATGAGACCTCCCCAACATTCCACGGCCATCGCTGAAACAAAAGTCAGAGACAAAAGCCTGACCAAGCGCCTCAGACTCGCTCATTCTTCATATCCTGAAGAGTTCTTCTCATGGTTTGTAGATCGGGCGTGCCATACCTACGTCCCCAAACATAAGCTGAGTTTGTGTTTTCAGTCTTCTGTCCTCAAAGTCCTGGGCCACACTCCCTCCAGGCTGGGGCCCCTGGAGCCACACATTACGACTGCCCCCACCCAATCCATGGGAATTCTGCCCATTCCATTGTCAAAAATCGTACAAATTAGGAGAACCCTCCAAAGTCCCTGAGGCCATCCCAATAGTGTAGGTGCCCGGGACAAAAAAGGGCGTTTGATACCGCCTGAGCATCTACCTCCACTCATCTACCTCCACTCATACCAAGAAGATTGAACCAGACAGGACCCGAGGCCATTATCGGATCCATTGCTTTGGTTTACAGGCATGTCTCCTCAAAAGCCTGCATTCCAATAGCAGCAGAGGGGATTTCCTGAGGCACCCATCAGAACAAATCTCGTCTCCACAAGGAAACTTGTGCATGGGAGCTATGCCAAAGCTTAGGAGAATACTTCAGGGTCCCGGTGCCACCTCCCCATTCCAAGGCCCTCATGGACACAAACACACGTTAGGACCCATCCTCTGGAAAGTGCATTTCAACTCAGCCACCCCGGTTGCTCCCGCAGATCCATTAGATCTAAACTGTCTTGTTGCTAGGAGACAATTGGAAGGCGAGGCCGACTTCCCAGGCATCCATCCTGGAACGGTGCTCTGGAGTCATTCCATAAGGGATGAACTGGAGCTGTCCAACAGGTCTCAATTGTCCCGCAGAAGGAATCCTTGAAGGGGGCATCCCACATCTCCCAACGGGGAAAACCTCCATGGCCTCGAGATTCCGCTCCCTTCATGAAGGGGCCGTCATGCACAGAAACTCCAACCTGAGCCAACGTCGGATCCTCGCCCTGACTTCAGATGCATGAGATATTGGTTCAGATCTGCAGGGGGTACCTGCCGTGCCCTCACCCTGAATCCGAAGTCTAGCTTGTGTTCTCAGACTTCCGTCCTCACTCTCCTGGCCCCGAAGCCCTCAAGTTTGGCAATTCCGGACCGACAATGAAGCAATCTGCCTGCCCTCTAGAAAAAATATATTGCCTAATGAGCAGCCCACGCAGCTTAAATGAGGATATACCTACACGGCACTCGAATGTACCCAAATTATATAGTCTAACCTGGGCACTAATGCACTGTCTGACACAACCTGAGCCCGGACCTGCTGACCAACACCCAGACAGCTGACCGCACGCTGAGCATATCAGACCCGCCATGGCCTTAGGTCATCATCTCTTCCCTACCTCAGTTTTCAGGCTTCAGAACCTAGACCTTATCTCCAATCACTGCCCACGGGTGACTGTGATGCAGAAATCAGAACTCTTCCTGACCCATGGCAAGAAACCTTGTGGTTGGCATGTTGTCCAACGTTCAGTGTAGGAGAAACCAGCATTCACCCTGAGGCCCCGCCCATTCTTGCGTGCGACGAGAGCATAAACACGCATTGTGACCTCAGCGTGAGTCCTGTCCTCTAGTAAGTCCTCTCAGTGGCTGGACCATTAGATGTCATAATGGGCTTGACATGTCCCTAGTCCCCAATTTTTAACCAGATTTCTGGTTGTCCAGTCGCCCCACCCCAGGGCTCTACTCTGGAATCCCTCATTTGGTGGGACATCTGAGGTTCAAAAACAAAATGAAACAAATCGACAACAACAACAAAAAGCGGACTTCTTCCATCCCCAGAATGACCCCAAACTCTTTGGACGGGACCGAACCCCCAGAGAGTAAGACTCGTCCATTTCCCATGAAGTCACCCGGCAATTTCACGACCATGAGTGACACGATATCCAGAGACAAAAACGTGAGCAAGAGCCTCACACTCGCCCTTTTTTCATATCCCGAAGTGTTCTCCTCATGGTCTGTAGATCAGTCCTGCCATACCTATGACCCAAAACATAAGCCGAGTTTGTGTTTTCAGACAACTGTCCAAACAGCTCTGGCCTACACACCCTACAGGCTCAGGGCCCTGGAGCCAAACCTGAGGACTGTACTTGCCCTCTCCAAGGGAATTGTATGTGCCCATTCCAATGGCCACAACCCTACTAGTAGGATAACCTCCAAAGTCCCTGAGGCCATCCCAATAGTTGTGGCTTCCCAGGACAAACAGGGGCAATCTGAGCCCATCTGAGCACCTACCTGCACTCAGACCCGTAGACTGATGTCCCCAGAGGTAAAAAGGAACGAAAAGGCCCCTAGGCACTAATCGGATCCATTGCTTTGGTTTCCAGGCATCTCTCCTCAGAGGCCTGGATTTCAATACCAGCATATGGCTGTTTCTTGACTCACCCATCAGAACAAATCTCATCTACACATGGGAAACATGCACGTTGGAGCTGTGTCAAAGCCTCTGTTTAGGAGAACCCTTCAGGGCCCCAGGGCCACCGCTTCATTCCAAGGTCTCCATAGACACAAAAACATATTAGGACACATCCACAGGAGAGTCCATTTCAACTCAGCCTCCTCGGTTGCCCCCCACATCCAGCAGATCTAACCTGTCTTGTTGCTTGGAGACCATTGGAATGCGAGGTGGGCTACCCAGCCATCCATCCTTAGAACCCTGCTCGGAATCGTTGGCCTGGAGCCAACCAATAGGTCTCAATTGTCCTGCAGAAGAATCTTTGCAGTTTGGAGCTTCTCACAACTCCCATCGTGGGAAAACACCCATGTCCTCGTGATCCAACCCCCTTCAAGAATGGGCCATGAGGGCAGAAAGTCCAACCTGAGCGATCGTCTGATCCTTGCCCTGACTTCAGATGCATGAGATCTAGATTGAGGTCTGTAGATTGTGCCTGCCATATCCTCACCCAGAAACCTAGGCCTAGCTTGGGTTCTCAGACTCCGTCCTCAGACTACTGGCCCACAAGCCCTCCAGTTGGGCAATCCAGAACTACAATGCCGCACTCTGCCTGCCCTACAGAAGTAAAACATTGCCCTCAGGGCTACCCCGAAACCGCAAATGAGGATCAACCTGCACGCCATTCGGCTGTACCCCAAACATATAGGCTGACCTGGGCACTATTTCCCCTTCTGACCCAGGCTGAGCCTGGACCTCCTGGTCCCACCCAGACAGCTGGACGCACACTGAGCACATCGGACCCGCCATGGCCTTAGGTCGTCATCTCTTCCCAACTGCGGTTTTCAGGCTCCAGAACCTAGACCTTATCTCCAACCACTGCCCAGGGTTGAAAATGATGCAGAAATCAGAACTCTTTCCCCATGGCAAGAAACCTTGTGGTTGGCATGTTGTCCAACGTTCAGTGTAGTAGAAACAAGCGTGGCCCATGAGGCCCAGCCCATGCTTGCGGCCACATTGTTCACAAACACACATTGTGACCCTCAGCCTGAAGCCCAGTCCTCAGGTAAGGCCTCTCAGGGCCTATATGAAGAGACAGCATATTGGGCTTGCCATGATCCTAGGCCCCAATTTTTAACCATAGTTCGGGTTGTCCCTTCACTTTTCCCCAGGACTCTGCTTTGGAATTCCTCTTTTGGTGGGACACCTGAGGTAACAAACCTGAAAGGAGTCCTCCCATCCCACAGATTGACGAAAAACAATTGGGATCGGGCCAAATCCACAGAGAGGAAGATTCGTCCATGGCCCATGAGACCTCCCCAACATTCCACGGCCATCGCTGAAACAAAAGTCAGAGACAAAAGCCTGACCAAGCGCCTCAGACTCGCTCATTCTTCATATCCTGAAGAGTTGTTCTCATGGTTTGTAGATCGGGCGTGCCATACCTACGTCCCCAAACATAAGATGAGTTTGTGTTTTCAGTCTTCTGTCCTCAAAGTCCTGGGCCACACTCCCTCCAGGCTGGGGCCCCTGGAGCCACACATTACGACTGCCCCCACCCAATCCATGGGAATTCTGCCCATTCCATTGTCAAAAATCGTACAAATTAGGAGAACCCTCCAAAGTCCCTGAGGCCATCCCAATAGTGTAGGTGCCCGGGACAAAAAAGGGCGTTTGATACCGCCTGAGCATCTACCTCCACTCATCTACCTCCACTCATACCAAGAAGATTGAACCAGACAGGACCCGAGGCCATTATCGGATCCATTGCTTTGGTTTACAGGCATGTCTCCTCAAAAGCCTGCATTCCAATAGCAGCAGAGGGGATTTCCTGAGGCACCCATCAGAACAAATCTCGTCTCCACAAGGAAACTTGTGCATGGGAGCTATGCCAAAGCTTAGGAGAATACTTTAGGGTCCCGGTGCCACCTCCCCATTCCAAGGCCCTCATGGACACAAACACACGTTAGGACCCATCCTCTGGAAAGTGCATTTCAACTCAGCCACCCCGGTTGCTCCCGCAGATCCATTAGATCTAAACTGTCTTGTTGCTAGGAGACAATTGGAAGGCGAGGCCGACTTCCCAGGCATCCATCCTGGAACGGTGCTCTGGAGTCATTCCATAAGGGATGAACTGGAGCTGTCCAACAGGTCTCAATTGTCCCGCAGAAGGAATCCTTGAAGGGGGCATCCCACATCTCCCAACGGGGAAAACCTCCATGGCCTCGAGATTCCGCTCCCTTCATGAAGGGGCCGTCATGCACAGAAACTCCAACCTGAGCCAACGTCGGATCCTCGCCCTGACTTCAGATGCATGAGATATTGGTTCAGATCTGCAGGGGGTACCTGCCGTGCCCTCACCCTGAATCCGAAGTCTAGCTTGTGTTCTCAGACTTCCGTCCTCACTCTCCTGGCCCCGAAGCCCTCAAGTTTGGCAATTCCGGACCGACAATGAAGCAATCTGCCTGCCCTCTAGAAAAAATATATTGCCTAATGAGCAGCCCACGCAGCTTAAATGAGGATATACCTACACGGCACTCGAATGTACCCAAATTATATAGTCTAACCTGGGCACTAATGCACTGTCTGACACAACCTGAGCCCGGACCTGCTGACCAACACCCAGACAGCTGACCGCACGCTGAGCATATCAGACCCGCCATGGCCTTAGGTCATCATCTCTTCCCTACCTCAGTTTTCAGGCTTCAGAACCTAGACCTTATCTCCAATCACTGCCCACGGGTGACTGTGATGCAGAAATCAGAACTCTTCCTGACCCATGGCAAGAAACCTTGTGGTTGGCATGTTGTCCAACGTTCAGTGTAGGAGAAACCAGCATTCACCCTGAGGCCCCGCCCATTCTTGCGTGCGACGAGAGCATAAACACGCATTGTGACCTCAGCGTGAGTCCTGTCCTCTAGTAAGTCCTCTCAGTGGCTGGACCATTAGATGTCATAATGGGCTTGACATGTCCCTAGTCCCCAATTTTTAACCAGATTTCTGGTTGTCCAGTCGCCCCACCCCAGGGCTCTACTCTGGAATCCCTCATTTGGTGGGACATCTGAGGTTCAAAAACAAAATGAAACAAATCGACAACAACAACAAAAAGCGGACTTCTTCCATCCCCAGAATGACCCCAAACTCTTTGGACGGGACCGAACCCCCAGAGAGTAAGACTCGTCCATTTCCCATGAAGTCACCCGGCAATTTCACGACCATGAGTGACACGATATCCAGAGACAAAAACGTGAGCAAGAGCCTCACACTCGCCCTTTTTTCATATCCCGAAGTGTTCTCCTCATGGTCTGTAGATCAGTCCTGCCATACCTATGACCCAAAACATAAGCCGAGTTTGTGTTTTCAGACAACTGTCCAAACAGCTCTGGCCTACACACCCTACAGGCTCAGGGCCCTGGAGCCAAACCTGAGGACTGTACTTGCCCTCTCCAAGGGAATTGTATGTGCCCATTCCAATGGCCACAACCCTACTAGTAGGATAACCTCCAAAGTCCCTGAGGCCATCCCAATAGTTGTGGCTTCCCAGGACAAACAGGGGCAATCTGAGCCCATCTGAGCACCTACCTGCACTCAGACCCGTAGACTGATGTCCCCAGAGGTAAAAAGGAACGAAAAGGCCCCTAGGCACTAATCGGATCCATTGCTTTGGTTTCCAGGCATCTCTCCTCAGAGGCCTGGATTTCAATACCAGCATATGGCTGTTTCTTGACTCACCCATCAGAACAAATCTCATCTACACATGGGAAACATGCACGTTGGAGCTGTGTCAAAGCCTCTGTTTAGGAGAACCCTTCAGGGCCCCAGGGCCACCGCTTCATTCCAAGGTCTCCATAGACACAAAAACATATTAGGACACATCCACAGGAGAGTCCATTTCAACTCAGCCTCCTCGGTTGCCCCCCACATCCAGCAGATCTAACCTGTCTTGTTGCTTGGAGACCATTGGAATGCGAGGTGGGCTACCCAGCCATCCATCCTTAGAACCCTGCTCGGAATCGTTGGCCTGGAGCCAACCAATAGGTCTCAATTGTCCTGCAGAAGAATCTTTGCAGTTTGGAGCTTCTCACAACTCCCATCGTGGGAAAACACCCATGTCCTCGTGATCCAACCCCCTTCAAGAATGGGCCATCAGGGCAGAAAGTCCAACCTGAGCGATCGTCTGATCCTTGCCCTGACTTCAGATGCATGAGATCTAGATTGAGGTCTGTAGATTGTGCCTGCCATATCCTCACCCAGAAACCTAGGCCTAGCTTGGGTTCTCAGACTCCGTCCTCAGACTACTGGCCCACAAGCCCTCCAGTTGGGCAATCCAGAACTACAATGCCGCACTCTGCCTGCCCTACAGAAGTAAAACATTGCCCTCAGGGCTACCCCGAAACCGCAAATGAGGATCAACCTGCACGCCATTCGGCTGTACCCCAAACATATAGGCTGACCTGGGCACTATTTCCCCTTCTGACCCAGGCTGAGCCTGGACCTCCTGGTCCCACCCAGACAGCTGGACGCACACTGAGCACATCGGACCCGCCATGGCCTTAGGTCGTCATCTCTTCCCAACTGCGGTTTTCAGGCTCCAGAACCTAGACCTTATCTCCAACCACTGCCCAGGGTTGAAAATGATGCAGAAATCAGAACTCTTTCCCCATGGCAAGAAACCTTGTGGTTGGCATGTTGTCCAACGTTCAGTGTAGTAGAAACAAGCGTGGCCCATGAGGCCCAGCCCATGCTTGCGGCCACATTGTTCACAAACACACATTGTGACCCTCAGCCTGAAGCCCAGTCCTCAGGTAAGGCCTCTCAGGGCCTATATGAAGAGACAGCATATTGGGCTTGCCATGATCCTAGGCCCCAATTTTTAACCATAGTTCAGGTTGTCCCTTCACTTTTCCCCAGGACTCTGCTTTGGAATTCCTCTTTTGGTGGGACACCTGAGGTAACAAACCTGAAAGGAGTCCTCCCATCCCACAGATTGACGAAAAACAATTGGGATCGGGCCAAATCCACAGAGAGGAAGATTCGTCCATGGCCCATGAGACCTCCCCAACATTCCACGGCCATCGCTGAAACAAAAGTCAGAGACAAAAGCCTGACCAAGCGCCTCAGACTCGCTCATTCTTCATATCCTGAAGAGTTCTTCTCATGGTTTGTAGATCGGGCGTGCCATACCTACGTCCCCAAACATAAGCTGAGTTTGTGTTTTCAGTCTTCTGTCCTCAAAGTCCTGGGCCACACTCCCTCCAGGCTGGGGCCCCTGGAGCCACACATTACGACTGCCCCCACCCAATCCATGGGAATTCTGCCCATTCCATTGTCAAAAATCGTACAAAGTAGGAGAACCCTCCAAAGTCCCTGAGGCCATCCCAATAGTGTAGGTGCCCGGGACAAAAAAGGGCGGTTGATACCGGCTGAGCATCTACCTCCACTCATCTACCTCCACTCATACCAAGAAGATTGAACCAGACAGGACCCGAGGCCATTATCGGATCCATTGCTTTGGTTTACAGGCATGTCTCCTCAAAAGCCTGCATTCCAATACCAGCAGAGGGGATTTCCTGAGGCACCCATCAGAACAAATCTCGTCTCCACAAGGAAACTTGTGCATGGGAGCTATACCAAAGCTTAGGAGAATACTTCAGGGTCCCGGTGCCACCTCCCCATTCCAAGGCCCTCATGGACACAAACACACGTTAGGACCCATCCTCTGGAAAGCGCATTTCAACTCAGCCACCCCGGTTGCTCCCGCAGATCCATTAGATCTAAAATGTCTTGTTGCTAGGAGACAATTGGAAGGCGAGGCCAACTTCCCAGGCATCCATCCTGGAACGGTGCTATGGAGTCATTCCATAAGGGATGAACTGGAGCTGTCCAACAGGTCTCAATTGTCCCGCAGAAGGAATCCTTGAAGGGGGCATCCCACATCTCCCAACGGGGAAAACCTCCATGGCCTCGAGATTCCGCTCCCTTCATGAAGGGGCCGTCATGCACAGAAACTCCAACCTGAGCCAACGTCGGATCCTCGCCCTGACTTCAGATGCATGAGATATTGGTTCAGATCTGCAGGGGGTACCTGCCGTGCCCTCACCCTGAATCCGAAGTCTAGCTTGTGTTCTCAGACTTCCGTCCTCACTCTCCTGGCCCCGAAGCCCTCAAGTTTGGCAATTCCGGACCGACAATGAAGCACTCTGCCTGCCCTCTAGAAAAAATATATTGCCTAATGAGCAGCCCACGCAGCTTAAATGAGGATATACCTACACGGCACTCGAATGTACCCAAATTATATAGTCTAACCTGGGCACTAATGCACTGTCTGACACAACCTGAGCCCGGACCTGCTGACCAACACCCAGACAGCTGACCGCACGCTGAGCATATCAGACCCGCCATGGCCTTAGGTCATCATCTCTTCCCTACCTCAGTTTTCAGGCTTCAGAACCTAGACCTTATCTCCAATCACTGCCCACGGGTGACTGTGATGCAGAAATCAGAACTCTTCCTGACCCATGGCAAGAAACCTTGTGGTTGGCATGTTGTCCAACGTTCAGTGTAGGAGAAACCAGCATTCACCCTGAGGCCCCGCCCATTCTTGCGTGCGACGAGAGCATAAACACGCATTGTGACCTCAGCGTGAGTCCTGTCCTCTAATAAGTCCTCTCAGTGGCTGGACCATTAGATGTCATAATGGGCTTGACATGTCCCTAGTCCCCAATTTTTAACCAGATTTCTGGTTGTCCAGTCGCCCCACCCCAGGGCTCTACTCTGGAATCCCTCATTTGGTGGGACATCTGAGGTTCAAAAACAAAATGAAACAAATCGACAACAACAACAAAAAAACGGACTTCTTCCATCCCCAGAATGACCCCAAACTCTTTGGACGGGACCGAACCCCCAGAGAGTAAGACTCGTCCATTTCCCATGAAGTCACCCGGCAATTTCACGACCATGAGTGACACGATATCCAGAGACAAAAACGTGAGCAAGAGCCTCACACTCGCCCTTTTTTCATATCCCGAAGTGTTCTCCTCATGGTCTGTAGATCAGTCCTGCCATACCTATGACCCAAAACATAAGCCGAGTTTGTGTTTTCAGACAACTGTCCAAACAGCTCTGGCCTACACACCCTACAGGCTCAGGGCCCTGGAGCCAAACCTGAGGACTGTACTTGCCCTCTCCAAGGGAATTGTATGTGCCCATTCCAATGGCCACAACCCTACTAGTAGGATAACCTCCAAAGTCCCTGAGGCCATCCCAATAGTTGTGGCTTCCCAGGACAAACAGGGGCAATCTGAGCCCATCTGAGCACCTACCTGCACTCAGACCCGTAGACTGATGTCCCCAGAGGTAAAAAGGAACGAAAAGGCCCCTAGGCACTAATCGGATCCATTGCTTTGGTTTCCAGGCATCTCTCCTCAGAGGCCTGGATTTCAATACCAGCATATGGCTGTTTCTTGACTCACCCATCAGAACAAATCTCATCTACACATGGGAAACATGCACGTTGGAGCTGTGTCAAAGCCTCTGTTTAGGAGAACCCTTCAGGGCCCCAGGGCCACCGCTTCATTCCAAGGTCTCCATAGACACAAAAACATATTAGGACACATCCACAGGAGAGTCCATTTCAACTCAGCCTCCTCGGTTGCCCCCCACATCCAGCAGATCTAACCTGTCTTGTTGCTTGGAGACCATTGGAATGCGAGGTGGGCTACCCAGCCATCCATCCTTAGAACCCTGCTCTGAATCGTTGGCCTGGAGCCAACCAATAGGTCTCAATTGTCCTGCAGAAGAATCTTTGCAGTTTGGAGCTTCTCACAACTCCCATCGTGGGAAAACACCCATGTCCTCGTGATCCAACCCCCTTCAAGAATGGGCCATCATGGCAGAAAGTCCAACCTGAGCGATCGTCTGATCCTTGCCCTGACTTCAGATGCATGAGATCTAGATTGAGGTCTGTAGATTGTGCCTGCCATATCCTCACCCAGAAACCTAGGCCTAGCTTGGGTTCTCAGACTCCGTCCTCAGACTACTGGCCCACAAGCCCTCCAGTTGGGCAATCCAGAACTACAATGCCGCACTCTGCCTGCCCTACAGAAGTAAAACATTGCCCTCAGGGCTACCCCGAAACCGCAAATGAGGATCAACCTGCACGCCATTCGGCTGTACCCCAAACATATAGGCTGACCTGGGCACTATTTCCCCTTCTGACCCAGGCTGAGCCTGGACCTCCTGGTCCCACCCAGACAGCTGGACGCACACTGAGCACATCGGACCCGCCATGGCCTTAGGTCGTCATCTCTTCCCAACTGCGGTTTTCAGGCTCCAGAACCTAGACCTTATCTCCAACCACTGCCCAGGGTTGAAAATGATGCAGAAATCAGAACTCTTTCCCCATGGCAAGAAACCTTGTGGTTGGCATGTTGTCCAACGTTCAGTGTAGTTGAAACAAGCGTGGCCCATGAGGCCCAGCCCATGCTTGCGGCCACATTGGTCACAAACACACATTGTGACCCTCAGCCTGAAGCCCAGTCCTCAGGTAAGGCCTCTCAGGGCCTATATGAAGAGACAGTATATTGGGCTTGCCATGATCCTAGGCCCCAATTTTTAACCATAGTTCGGGTTGTCCCTTCACTTTTCCCCAGGACTCTGCTTTGGAATTCCTCTTTTGGTGGGACACCTGAGGTAACAAACCTGAAAGGAGTCCTCCCATCCCACAGATTGACGAAAAACAATTGGGATCGGGCCAAATCCACAGAGAGGAAGATTCGTCCATGGCCCATGAGACCTCCCCAACATTCCACGGCCATCGCTGAAACAAAAGTCAGAGACAAAAGCCTGACCAAGCGCCTCAGACTCGCTCATTCTTCATATCCTGAAGAGTTCTTCTCATGGTTTGTAGATCGGGCGTGCCATACCTACGTCCCCAAACATAAGATGAGTTTGTGTTTTCAGTCTTCTGTCCTCAAAGTCCTGGGCCACACTCCCTCCAGGCTGGGGCCCCTGGAGCCACACATTACGACTGCCCCCACCCAATCCATGGGAATTCTGCCCATTCCATTGTCAAAAATCGTACAAAGTAGGAGAACCCTCCAAAGTCCCTGAGGCCATCCCAATAGTGTAGGTGCCCGGGACAAAAAAGGGCGGTTGATACCGCCTGAGCATCTACCTCCACTCATCTACCTCCACTCATACCAAGAAGATTGAACCAGACAGGACCCGAGGCCATTATCGGATCCATTGCTTTGGTTTACAGGCATGTCTCCTCAAAAGCCTGCATTCCAATACCAGCAGAGGGGATTTCCTGAGGCACCCATCAGAACAAATCTCGTCTCCACAAGGAAACTTGTGCATGGGAGCTATGCCAAAGCTTAGGAGAATACTTCAGGGTCCCGGTGCCACCTCCCCATTCCAAGGCCCTCATGGACACAAACACACGTTAGGACCCATTCTCTGGAAAGTGCATTTCAACTCAGCCACCCCGGTTGCTCCCGCAGATCCATTAGATCTAAAATGTCTTGTTGCTAGGAGACAATTGGAAGGCGAGGCCGACTTCCCAGGCATCCATCCTGGAACGGTGCTCTGGAGTCATTCCATAAGGGATGAACTGGAGCTGTCCAACAGGTCTCAATTGTCCCGCAGAAGGAATCCTTGAAGGGGGCATCCCACATCTCCCAACGGGGAAAACCTCCATGGCCTCGAGATTCCGCTCCCTTCATGAAGGGGCCGTCATGCACAGAAACTCCAACCTGAGCCAACGTCGGATCCTCGCCCTGACTTCAGATGCATGAGATATTGGTTCAGATCTGCAGGGGGTACCTGCCGTGCCCTCACCCTGAATCCGAAGTCTAGCTTGTGTTCTCAGACTTCCGTCCTCACTCTCCTGGCCCCGAAGCCCTCAAGTTTGGCAATTGCGGACCGACAATGAAGCACTCTGCCTGCCCTCTAGAAAAAATATTTTGCCTAATGAGCAGCCCACGCAGCTTAAATGAGGATATACCTACACGGCACTCGAATGTACCCAAATTATATAGTCTAACCTGGGCACTAATGCACTGTCTGACACAACCTGAGCCCGGACCTGCTGACCAACACCCAGACAGCTGACCGCACGCTGAGCATATCAGACCCGCCATGGCCTTAGG
The DNA here is from genome assembly GCF_964662115.1 of Mustela nivalis. Lineage (NCBI taxonomy): Eukaryota > Metazoa > Chordata > Mammalia > Carnivora > Mustelidae > Mustela > Mustela nivalis. Next base: position 1,719,262 of record NW_028136526.1, read on the forward strand.
TCATCATCTCTTCCCTACCTCAGTTTTCAGGCTTCAGAACCTAGACCTTATCTCCAATCACTGCCCACGGGTGACTGTGATGCAGAAATCAGAACTCTTCCTGACCCATGGCAAGAAACCTTGTGGTTGGCATGTTGTCCAACGTTCAGTGTAGGAGAAACCAGCATTCACCCTGAGGCCCCGCCCATTCTTGCGTGCGACGAGAGCATAAACACGCATTGTGACCTCAGCGTGAGTCCTGTCCTCTAGTAAGTCCTCTCAGTGGCTGGACCATTAGATGTCATAATGGGCTTGACATGTCCCTAGTCCCCAATTTTTAACCAGATTTCTGGTTGTCCAGTCGCCCCACCCCAGGGCTCTACTCTGGAATCCCTCATTTGGTGGGACATCTGAGGTTCAAAAACAAAATGAAACAAATCGACAACAACAACAAAAAAACGGACTTCTTCCATCCCCAGAATGACCCCAAACTCTTTGGACGGGACCGAACCCCCAGAGAGTAAGACTCGTCCATTTCCCATGAAGTCACCCGGCAATTTCACGACCATGAGTGACACGATATCCAGAGACAAAAACTTGAGCAAGAGCCTCACACTCGCCCTTTTTTCATATCCCGAAGTGTTCTCCTCATGGTCTGTAGATCAGTCCTGCCATACCTATGACCCAAAACATAAGCCGAGTTTGTGTTTTCAGACAACTGTCCAAACAGCTCTGGCCTACACACCCTACAGGCTCAGGGCCCTGGAGCCAAACCTGAGGACTGTACTTGCCCTCTCCAAGGGAATTGTATGTGCCCATTCCAATGGCCACAACCCTACTAGTAGGATAACCTCCAAAGTCCCTGAGGCCATCCCAATAGTTGTGGCTTCCCAGGACAAACAGGGGCAATCTGAGCCCATCTGAGCACCTACCTGCACTCAGACCCGTAGACTGATGTCCCCAGAGGTAAAAAGGAACGAACAGGCCCCTAGGCACTAATCGGATCCATTGCTTTGGTTTCCAGGCATCTCTCCTCAGAGGCCTGGATTTCAATACCAGCATATGGCTGTTTCTTGACTCACCCATCAGAACAAATCTCATCTACACATGGGAAACATGCACGTTGGAGCTGTGTCAAAGCCTCTGTTTAGGAGAACCCTTCAGGGCCCCAGGGCCACCGCTTCATTCCAAGGTCTCCATAGACACAAAAACATATTAGGACACATCCACAGGAGAGTCCATTTCAACTCAGCCTCCTCGGTTGCCCCCCACATCCAGCAGATCTAACCTGTCTTGTTGCTTGGAGACCATTGGAATGCGAGGTGGGCTACCCAGCCATCCATCCTTAGAACCCTGCTCTGAATCGTTGGCCTGGAGCCAACCAATAGGTCTCAATTGTCCTGCAGAAGAATCTTTGCAGTTTGGAGCTTCTCACAACTCCCATCGTGGGAAAACACCCATGTCCTCGTGATCCAACCCCCTTCAAGAATGGGCCATCATGGCAGAAAGTCCAACCTGAGCGATCGTCTGATCCTTGCCCTGACTTCAGATGCATGAGATCTAGATTGAGGTCTGTAGATTGTGCCTGCCATATCCTCACCCAGAAACCTAGGCCTAGCTTGGGTTCTCAGACTCCGTCCTCAGACTACTGGCCCACAAGCCCTCCAGTTGGGCAATCCAGAACTACAATGCCGCACTCTGCCTGCCCTACAGAAGTAAAACATTGCCCTCAGGGCTACCCCGAAACCGCAAATGAGGATCAACCTGCACGCCATTCGGCTGTACCCCAAACATATAGGCTGACCTGGGCACTATTTCCCCTTCTGACCCAGGCTGAGCCTGGACCTCCTGGTCCCACCCAGACAGCTGGACGCACACTGAGCACATCGGACCCGCCATGGCCTTAGGTCGTCATCTCTTCCCAACTGCGGTTTTCAGGCTCCAGAACCTAGACCTTATCTCCAACCACTGCCCAGGGTTGAAAATGATGCAGAAATCAGAACTCTTTCCCCATGGCAAGAAACCTTGTGGTTGGCATGTTGTCCAACGTTCAGTGTAGTTGAAACAAGCGTGGCCCATGAGGCCCAGCCCATGCTTGCGGCCACATTGGTCACAAACACACATTGTGACCCTCAGCCTGAAGCCCAGTCCTCAGGTAAGGCCTCTCAGGGCCTATATGAAGAGACAGTATATTGGGCTTGCCATGATCCTAGGCCCCAATTTTTAACCATAGTTCGGGTTGTCCCTTCACTTTTCCCCAGGACTCTGCTTTGGAATTCCTCTTTTGGTGGGACACCTGAGGTAACAAACCTGAAAGGAGTCCTCCCATCCCACAGATTGACGAAAAACAATTGGGATCGGGCCAAATCCACAGAGAGGAAGATTCGTCCATGGCCCATGAGACCTCCCCAACATTCCACGGCCATCGCTGAAACAAAAGTCAGAGACAAAAGCCTGACCAAGCGCCTCAGACTCGCTCATTCTTCATATCCTGAAGAGTTCTTCTCATGGTTTGTAGATCGGGCGTGCCATACCTACGTCCCCAAACATAAGATGAGTTTGTGTTTTCAGTCTTCTGTCCTCAAAGTCCTGGGCCACACTCCCTCCAGGCTGGGGCCCCTGGAGCCACACATTACGACTGCCCCCACCCAATCCATGGGAATTCTGCCCATTCCATTGTCAAAAATCGTACAAAGTAGGAGAACCCTCCAAAGTCCCTGAGGCCATCCCAATAGTGTAGGTGCCCGGGACAAAAAAGGGCGGTTGATACCGCCTGAGCATCTACCTCCACTCATCTACCTCCACTCATACCAAGAAGATTGAACCAGACAGGACCCGAGGCCATTATCGGATCCATTGCTTTGGTTTACAGGCATGTCTCCTCAAAAGCCTGCATTCCAATACCAGCAGAGGGGATTTCCTGAGGCACCCATCAGAACAAATCTCGTCTCCACAAGGAAACTTGTGCATGGGAGCTATGCCAAAGCTTAGGAGAATACTTCAGGGTCCCGGTGCCACCTCCCCATTCCAAGGCCCTCATGGACACAAACACACGTTAGGACCCATCCTCTGGAAAGCGCATTTCAACTCAGCCACCCCGGTTGCTCCCGCAGATCCATTAGATCTAAACTGTCTTGTTGCTAGGAGACAATTGGAAGGTGAGGCCGACTTCCCAGGCATCCATCCTGGAAAGGTGCTCTGGAGTCATTCCATAAGGGATGAACTGGAGCTGTCCAACAGGTCTCAATTGTCCCGCAGAAGGAATCCTTGAAGGGGGCATCCCACATCTCCCAACGGGGAAAACCTCCATGGCCTCGAGATTCCGCTCCCTTCATGAAGGGGCCGTCATGCACAGAAACTCCAACCTGAGCCAACGTCGGATCCTCGCCCTGACTTCAGATGCATGAGATATTGGTTCAGATCTGCAGGGGGTACCTGCCGTGCCCTCACCCTGAATCCGAAGTCTAGCTTGTGTTCTCAGACTTCCGTCCTCACTCTCCTGGCCCCGAAGCCCTCAAGTTTGGCAATTCCGGACCGACAATGAAGCACTCTGCCTGCCCTCTAGAAAAAATATTTTGCCTAATGAGCAGCCCACGCAGCTTAAATGAGGATATACCTACACGGCACTCGAATGTACCCAAATTATATAGTCTAACCTGGGCACTAATGCACTGTCTGACACAACCTGAGCCCGGACCTGCTGACCAACACCCAGACAGCTGACCGCACGCTGAGCATATCAGACCCGCCATGGCCTTAGGTCATCATCTCTTCCCTACCTCAGTTTTCAGGCTTCAGAACCTAGACCTTATCTCCAATCACTGCCCACGGGTGACTGTGATGCAGAAATCAGAACTCTTCCTGACCCATGGCAAGAAACCTTGTGGTTGGCATGTTGTCCAACGTTCAGTGTAGGAGAAACCAGCATTCACCCTGAGGCCCCGCCCATTCTTGCGTGCGACGAGAGCATAAACACGCATTGTGACCTCAGCGTGAGTCCTGTCCTCTAGTAAGTCCTCTCAGTGGCTGGACCATTAGATGTCATAATGGGCTTGACATGTCCCTAGTCCCCAATTTTTAACCAGATTTCTGGTTGTCCAGTCGCCCCACCCCAGGGCTCTACTCTGGAATCCCTCATTTGGTGGGACATCTGAGGTTCAAAAACAAAATGAAACAAATCGACAACAACAACAAAAAAACGGACTTCTTCCATCCCCAGAATGACCCCAAACTCTTTGGACGGGACCGAACCCCCAGAGAGTAAGACTCGTCCATTTCCCATGAAGTCACCCGGCAATTTCACGACCATGAGTGACACGATATCCAGAGACAAAAACGTGAGCAAGAGCCTCACACTCGCCCTTTTTTCATATCCCGAAGTGTTCTCCTCATGGTCTGTAGATCAGTCCTGCCATACCTATGACCCAAAACATAAGCCGAGTTTGTGTTTTCAGACAACTGTCCAAACAGCTCTGGCCTACACACCCTACAGGCTCAGGGCCCTGGAGCCAAACCTGAGGACTGTACTTGCCCTCTCCAAGGGAATTGTATGTGCCCATTCCAATGGCCACAACCCTACTAGTAGGATAACCTCCAAAGTCCCTGAGGCCATCCCAATAGTTGTGGCTTCCCAGGACAAACAGGGGCAATCTGAGCCCATCTGAGCACCTACCTGCACTCAGACCCGTAGACTGATGTCCCCAGCGGTAAAAAGGAACGAAAAGGCCCCTAGGCACTAATCGGATCCATTGCTTTGGTTTCCAGGCATCTCTCCTCAGAGGCCTGGATTTCAATACCAGCATATGGCTGTTTCTTGACTCACCCATCAGAACAAATCTCATCTACACATGGGAAACATGCACGTTGGAGCTGTGTCAAAGCCTCTGTTTAGGAGAACCCTTCAGGGCCCCAGGGCCACCGCTTCATTCCAAGGTCTCCATAGACACAAAAACATATTAGGACACATCCACAGGAGAGTCCATTTCAACTCAGCCTCCTCGGTTGCCCCCCACATCCAGCAGATCTAACCTGTCTTGTTGCTTGGAGACCATTGGAATGCGAGGTGGGCTACCCAGCCATCCATCCTTAGAACCCTGCTCGGAATCGTTGGCCTGGAGCCAACCAATAGGTCTCAATTGTCCTGCAGAAGAATCTTTGCAGTTTGGAGCTTCTCACAACTCCCATCGTGGGAAAACCCCCATGTCCTCGTGATCCAACCCCCTTCAAGAATGGGCCATCATGGCAGAAAGTCCAACCTGAGCGATCGTCTGATCCTTGCCCTGACTTCAGATGCATGAGATCTAGATTGAGGTCTGTAGATTGTGCCTGCCATATCCTCACCCAGAAACCTAGGCCTAGCTTGGGTTCTCAGACTCCGTCCTCAGACTACTGGCCCACAAGCCCTCCAGTTGGGCAATCCAGAACTACAATGCCGCACTCTGCCTGCCCTACAGAAGTAAAACATTGCCCTCAGGGCTACCCCGAAACCGCAAATGAGGATCAACCTGCAGGCCATTCGGCTGTACCCCAAACATATAGGCTGACCTGGGCACTATTTCCCCTTCTGACCCAGGCTGAGCCTGGACCTCCTGGTCCCACCCAGACAGCTGGACGCACACTGAGCACATCGGACCCGCCATGGCCTTAGGTCGTCATCTCTTCCCAACTGCGGTTTTCAGGCTCCAGAACCTAGACCTTATCTCCAACCACTGCCCAGGGTTGAAAATGATGCAGAAATCAGAACTCTTTCCCCATGGCAAGAAACCTTGTGGTTGGCATGTTGTCCAACGTTCAGTGTAGTTGAAACAAGCGTGGCCCATGAGGCCCAGCCCATGCTTGCGGCCACATTGGTCACAAACACACATTGTGACCCTCAGCCTGAAGCCCAGTCCTCAGGTAAGGCCTCTCAGGGCCTATATGAAGAGACAGCATATTGGGCTTGCCATGATCCTAGGCCCCAATTTTTAACCATAGTTCGGGTTGTCCCTTCACTTTTCCCCAGGACTCTGCTTTGGAATTCCTCTTTTGGTGGGACACCTGAGGTAACAAACCTGAAAGGAGTCCTCCCATCCCACAGATTGACGAAAAACAATTGGGATCGGGCCAAATCCACAGAGAGGAAGATTCGTCCATGGCCCATGAGACCTCCCCAACATTCCACGGCCATCGCTGAAACAAAAGTCAGAGACAAAAGCCTGACCAAGCGCCTCAGACTCGCTCATTCTTCATATCCTGAAGAGTTCTTCTCATGGTTTGTAGATCGGGCGTGCCATACCTACGTCCCCAAACATAAGATGAGTTTGTGTTTTCAGTCTTCTGTCCTCAAAGTCCTGGGCCACACTCCCTCCAGGCTGGGGCCCCTGGAGCCACACATTACGACTGCCCCCACCCAATCCATGGGAATTCTGCCCATTCCATTGTCAAAAATCGTACAAATTAGGAGAACCCTCCAAAGTCCCTGAGGCCATCCCAATAGTGTAGGTGCCCGGGACAAAAAAGGGCGGTTGATACCGCCTGAGCATCTACCTCCACTCATCTACCTCCACTCATACCAAGAAGATTGAACCAGACAGGACCCGAGGCCATTATCGGATCCATTGCTTTGGTTTACAGGCATGTCTCCTCAAAAGCCTGCATTCCAATACCAGCAGAGGGGATTTCCTGAGGCACCCATCAGAACAAATCTCGTCTCCACAAGGAAACTTGTGCATGGGAGCTATGCCAAAGCTTAGGAGAATACTTCAGGGTCCCGGTGCCACCTCCCCATTCCAAGGCCCTCATGGACACAAACACACGTTAGGACCCATCCTCTGGAAAGTGCATTTCAACTCAGCCACCCCGGTTGCTCCCGCAGATCCATTAGATCTAAAATGTCTTGTTGCTAGGAGACAATTGGAAGGCGAGGCCGACTTCCCAGGCATCCATCCTGGAACGGTGCTCTGGAGTCATTCCATAAGGGATGAACTGGAGCTGTCCAACAGGTCTCAATTGTCCCGCAGAAGGAATCCTTGAAGGGGGCATCCCACATCTCCCAACGGGGAAAACCTCCATGGCCTCGAGATTCCGCTCCCTTCATGAAGGGGCCGTCATGCACAGAAACTCCAACCTGAGCCAACGTCGGATCCTCGCCCTGACTTCAGATGCATGAGATATTGGTTCAGATCTGCAGGGGGTACCTGCCGTGCCCTCACCCTGAATCCGAAGTCTAGCTTGTGTTCTCAGACTTCCGTCCTCACTCTCCTGGCCCCGAAGCCCTCAAGTTTGGCAATTCCGGACCGACAATGAAGCACTCTGCCTGCCCTCTAGAAAAAATATATTGCCTAATGAGCAGCCCAGGCAGCTTAAATGAGGATATACCTACACGGCACTCGAATGTACCCAAATTATATAGTCTAACCTGGGCACTAATGCACTGTCTGACACAACCTGAGCCCGGACCTGCTGACCAACACCCAGACAGCTGACCGCACGCTGAGCATATCAGACCCGCCATGGCCTTAGGTCATCATCTCTTCCCTACCTCAGTTTTCAGGCTTCAGAACCTAGACCTTATCTCCAATCACTGCCCACGGGTGACTGTGATGCAGAAATCAGAACTCTTCCTGACCCATGGCAAGAAACCTTGTGGTTGGCATGTTGTCCAACGTTCAGTGTAGGAGAAACCAGCATTCACCCTGAGGCCCCGCCCATTCTTGCGTGCGACGAGAGCATAAACACGCATTGTGACCTCAGCGTGAGTCCTGTCCTCTAGTAAGTCCTCTCAGTGGCTGGACCATTAGATATCATAATGGGCTTGACATGTCCCTAGTCCCCAATTTTTAACCAGATTTCTGGTTGTCCAGTCGCCCCACCCCAGGGCTCTACTCTGGAATCCCTCATTTGGTGGGACATCTGAGGTTCAAAAACAAAATGAAACAAATCGACAACAACAACAAAAAAACGGACTTCTTCCATCCCCAGAATGACCCCAAACTCTTTGGACGGGACCGAACCCCCAGAGAGTAAGACTCGTCCATTTCCCATGAAGTCACCCGGCAATTTCACGACCATGAGTGACACGATATCCAGAGACAAAAACGTGAGCAAGAGCCTCACACTCGCCCTTTTTTCATATCCCGAAGTGTTCTCCTCATGGTCTGTAGATCAGTCCTGCCATACCTATGACCCAAAACATAAGCCGAGTTTGTGTTTTCAGACAACTGTCCAAACAGCTCTGGCCTACACACCCTACAGGCTCAGGGCCCTGGAGCCAAACCTGAGGACTGTACTTGCCCTCTCCAAGGGAATTGTATGTGCCCATTCCAATGGCCACAACCCTACTAGTAGGATAACCTCCAAAGTCCCTGAGGCCATCCCAATAGTTGTGGCTTCCCAGGACAAACAGGGGCAATCTGAGCCCATCTGAGCACCTACCTGCACTCAGACCCGTAGACTGATGTCCCCAGAGGTAAAAAGGAACGAAAAGGCCCCTAGGCACTAATCGGATCCATTGCTTTGGTTTCCAGGCATCTCTCCTCAGAGGCCTGGATTTCAATACCAGCATATGGCTGTTTCTTGACTCACCCATCAGAACAAATCTCATCTACACATGGGAAACATGCACGTTGGAGCTGTGTCAAAGCCTCTGTTTAGGAGAACCCTTCAGGGCCCCAGGGCCACCGCTTCATTCCAAGGTCTCCATAGACACAAAAACATATTAGGACACATCCACAGGAGAGTCCATTTCAACTCAGCCTCCTCGGTTGCCCCCCACATCCAGCAGATCTAACCTGTCTTGTTGCTTGGAGACCATTGGAATGCGAGGTGGGCTACCCAGCCATCCATCCTTAGAACCCTGCTCGGAATCGTTGGCCTGGAGCCAAACAATAGGTCTCAATTGTCCTGCAGAAGAATCTTTGCAGTTTGGAGCTTCTCACAACTCCCATCGTGGGAAAACCCCCATGTCCTCGTGATCCAACCCCCTTCAAGAATGGGCCATCAGGGCAGAAAGTCCAACCTGAGCGATCGTCTGATCCTTGCCCTGACTTCAGATGCATGAGATCTAGATTGAGGTCTGTAGATTGTGCCTGCCATATCCTCACCCAGAAACCTAGGCCTAGCTTGGGTTCTCAGACTCCGTCCTCAGACTACTGGCCCACAAGCCCTCCAGTTGGGCAATCCAGAACTACAATGCCGCACTCTGCCTGCCCTACAGAAGTAAACCATTGCCCTCAGGGCTACCCCGAAACCCCAAATGAGGATCAACATGCACGCCATTCGGCTGTACCCCAAACATATAGGCTGACCTGGGCACTATTTCCCCTTCTGACCCAGCCTGAGCCTGGACCTCCTGGTCCCACCCAGACAGCTGGCCGCACACTGAGCACATCGGACCCGCCATGGCCTTAGGTCGTCATCTCTTCCCAACTGCGGTTTTCAGGCTCCAGAACCTATACCTTATCTCTAACCACTGCCCAGGGTTGAAAATGATGCAGAAATCAGAACTCTTTCCCCATTGCAAGAAACCTTGTCGTTGGCATGTTGTCCAACGTTCAGTGTAGTTGAAACAAGCGTGGCCCATGACGCCCAGCCCATGCTTGCGGCCACATTGGTCACAAACACACATTGTGACCCTCAGCCTGAAGCCCAGTCCTCAGGTAAGGCCTCTCAGGGCCTATATGAAGAGACAGCATATTGGGCTTGCCATGATCCTAGGCCCCAATTTTTAACCATAGTTCGGGTTGTCCCTTCACTCTTCCCCAGGGCTCTGCTTTGGAATTCCTCTTTTGGTGGGACACCTGAGGTAACAAACCTGAAAGGAGTCCTCCCATCCCACAGATTGACGAAAAACAATTGGGATCGGGCCAAATCCACAGAGAGGAAGATTCGTCCATGGCCCATGAGACCTCCCCAACATTCCACGGCCATCGCTGAAACAAAAGTCAGAGACAAAAGCCTGACCAAGCGCCTCAGACTCGCTCATTCTTCATATCCTGAAGAGTTCTTCTCATGGTTTGTAGATCGGGCGTGCCATACCTACGTCCCCAAACATAAGCTGAGTTTGTGTTTTCAGTCTTCTGTCCTCAAAGTCCTGGGCCACACTCCCTCCAGACTGGGGCCCCTGGAGACACACATTAGGACTGCCCCCACCCAATCCATGGGAATTCTGCCCATTCCATTGTCAAAAATCGTACAAATTATGAGAACCCTCCAAAGTCCCTGAGGCCATCCCAATAGTGTAGGTGCCCGGGACAAAAAAGGGCGGTTGATACCGCCTGAGCATCTACCTCCACTCATCTACCTCCACTCATACCAAGAAGATTGATCCAGACAGGACCCGAGGCCATTATCGGATCCATTGCTTTGGGTACAGGCATGTCTCCTCAAAAGCCTGCATTCCAATACCAGCAGAGGGGATTTCCTGAGGCACCCATCAGAACAAATCTCGTCTCCACAAGGAAACTTGTGCATGGGAGCTATGCCAAAGCTTAGGAGAATACTTCAGGGTCCCGGTGCCACCTCCCCATTCCAAGGCCCTCATGGACACAAACACACGTTAGGACCCATCCTCTGGAAAGCGCATTTCAACTCAGCCACCCCGGTTGCTCCCGCAGATCCATTAGATCTAAACTGTCTTGTTGCTAGGAGACAATTGGAAGGTGAGGCCTACTTCCCAGGCATCCATCCTGGAAAGGTGCTCTGGAGTCATTCCATAAGGGATGAACTGGAGCTGTCCAACAGGTCTCAATTGTCCCGCAGAAGGAATCCTTGAAGGGGGCATCCCACATCTCCCAACGTGGAAAACCTCCATGGCCTCGAGATTCCGCTCCCTTCATGAAGGGGCCGTCATGCACAGAAACTCCAACCTGAGCCAACGTCGGATCCTCGCCCTGACTTCAGATGCATGAGATATTGGTTCAGATCTGCAGGGGGTACCTGCCGTGCCCTCACCCTGAATCCGAAGTCTAGCTTGTGTTCTCAGACTTCCGTCCTCACTCTCCTGGCCCCGAAGCCCTCACGTTTGGCAATTCCGGACCGACAATGAAGCACTCTGCCTGCCCTCTAGAAAAAATATATTGCCTAATGAGCAGCCCAGGCAGCTTAAATGAGGATATACCTACACGGCACTCGAATGTACCCAAATTATATAGTCTAACCTGGGCACTAATGCACTGTCTGACACAACCTGAGCCCGGACCTGCTGACCAACACCCAGACAGCTGACCGCACGCTGAGCATATCAGACCCGCCATGGCCTTAGGTCATCATCTCTTCCCTACCTCAGTTTTCAGGCTTCAGAACCTAGACCTTATCTCCAATCACTGCCCACGGGTGACTGTGATGCAGAAATCAGAACTCTTCCTGACCCATGGCAAGAAACCTTGTGGTTGGCATGTTGTCCAACGTTCAGTGTAGGAGAAACCAGCATTCACCCTGAGGCCCCGCCCATTCTTGCGTGCGACGAGAGCATAAACACGCATTGTGACCTCAGCGTGAGTCCTGTCCTCTAGTAAGTCCTCTCAGTGGCTGGACCATTAGATGTCATAATGGGCTTGACATGTCCCTAGTCCCCAATTTTTAACCAGATTTCTGGTTGTCCAGTCGCCCCACCCCAGGGCTCTACTCTGGAATCCCTCATTTGGTGGGACATCTGAGGTTCAAAAACAAAATGAAACAAATCGACAACAACAACAAAAAAACGGACTTCTTCCATCCCCAGAATGACCCCAAACTCTTTGGACGGGACCGAACCCCCAGATAGTAAGACTCGTCCATTTCCCATGAAGTCACCCGGCAATTTCACGACCATGAGTGACATGATATCCAGAGACAAAAACTTGAGCAAGAGCCTCACACTCGCCCTTTTTTCATATCCCGAAGTGTTCTCCTCATGGTCTGTAGATCAGTCCTGCCATACCTATGACCCAAAACATAAGCCGAGTTTGTGTTTTCAGACAACTGTCCAAACAGCTCTGGCCTACACACCCTACAGGCTCAGGGCCCTGGAGCCAAACCTGAGGACTGTACTTGCCCTCTCCAAGGGAATTGTATGTGCCCATTCCAATGGCCACAACCCTACTAGTAGGATAACCTCCAAAGTCCCTGAGGCCATCCCAATAGTTGTGGCTTCCCAGGACAAACAGGGGCAATCTGAGCCCATCTGAGCACCTACCTGCACTCAGACCCGTAGACTGATGTCCCCAGAGGTAAAAAGGAACGAACAGGCCCCTAGGCACTAATCGGATCCATTGCTTTGGTTTCCAGGCATCTCTCCTCAGAGGCCTGGATTTCAATACCAGCATATGGCTGTTTCTTGACTCACCCATCAGAACAAATCTCATCTACACTTGGGAAACATGCACGTTGGAGCTGTGTCAAAGCCTCTGTTTAGGAGAACCCTTCAGGGCCCCAGGGCCACCGCTTCATTCCAAGGTCTCCATAGACACAAAAACATATTAGGACACATCCACAGGAGAGTCCATTTCAACTCAGCCTCCTCGGTTGCCCCCCACATCCAGCAGATCTAACCTGTCTTGTTGCTTGGAGACCATTGGAATGCGAGGTGGGCTCTCCAGCCATCCATCCTTAGAACCCTGCTCGGAATCGTTGGCCTGGAGCCAACCAACAGGTCTCAATTGTCCTGCAGAAGAATCTTTGCAGTTTGGAGCTTCTCACAACTCCCATCGTGGGAAAACCCCCATGTCCTCGTGATCCAACCCCCTTCAAGAATGGGCCATCAGGGCAGAAAGTCCAACCTGAGCGATCGTCTGATCCTTGCCCTGACTTCAGATGCATGAGATCTAGATTGAGGTCTGTAGATTGTGCCTGCCATATCCTCACCCAGAAACCTAGGCCTAGCTTGGGTTCTCAGACTCCGTCCTCAGACTACTGGCCCACAAGCCCTCCAGTTGGGCAATCCAGAACTACAATGCCGCACTCTGCTTGCCCTACAGACGTAAAACATTGCCCTCAGGGCAACCCCGAAACCGCAAATGAGGATCAACCTGCAGGCCATTCGGCTGTACCCCAAACATATAGGCTGACCTGGGCACTATTTCCCCTTCTGACCCAGCCTGAGCCTTGGACCTCCTGGTCCCACCCAGACAGCTGGCCGCACACTGAGCACATCGGGCCCGCCATGGACTTAGGTCGTCATCTCTTCCCAACTGCGGTTTTCAGGCTCCAGAACCTAGACCTTATCTCCAACCACTGCCCAGGGTTGAAAATGATGCAGAAATCAGAACTCTTTCCCCATGGCAAGACACCTTGTGGTTGGCATGTTGTCCAACGTTCAGTGTAGTTGAAACAAGCGTGGCCCATGAGGCCCAGCCCATGCTTTCGGCCACATTGGTCAAAAACACACATTGTGACCCTCAGCCTGAAGCCCAGTCCTCAGGTAAGGCCTCTCAGGGCCTATATGAAGAGACAGCATATTGGGCTTGCCATGCCCCTAGGCCCCAATTTTTAACCATAGTTCGGGTTGTCCCTTCACTCTTCCCCAGGGCTCTGCTTTGGAATTCCTCTTTTGGTGGGACACCTGAGGTAACAAACCTGAAAGGAGTCCTCCCATCCCACAGATTGACGAAAAACAATTGGGATCGGGCCAAATCCACAGAGAGGAAGATTCGTCCATGGCCCATGAGACCTCCCCAACATTCCACGGCCATCGCTGAAACAAAAGTCAGAGACAAAGCCTGACCAAGCGCCTCAGACTCGCTCATTCTTCATATCCTGAAGAGTTCTTCTCATGGTTTGTAGATCGGGCGTGCCATACCTACGTCCCCAAACATAAGCTGAGTTTGTGTTTTCAGTCTTCTGTCCTCAAAGTCCTGGGCCACACTCCCTCCAGACTGCGGCCCCTGGAGACACACATTAGGACTGCCCCCACCCAATCCATGGGAATTCTGCCCATTCCATTGTCAAAAATCGTACAAATTATGAGAACCCTCCAAAGACCCTGAGGCCATCCCAATAGTGTAGGTGCCCGGGACAAAAAAGGGCGGTTGATACCGCCTGAGCATCTACCTCCACTCATCTACCTCCACTCATACCAAGAAGATTGAACCAGACAGGACCCGAGGCCATTATCGGATCCATTGCTTTGGTTTACAGGCATGTCTCCTCAAAAGCCTGCATTCCAATACCAGCAGAGGGGATTTCCTGAGGCACCCATCAGAACAAATCTCGTCTCCACAAGGAAACTTGTGCATGGGAGCTATGCCAAAGCTTAGGAGAATACTTCAGTGTCCCGGTGCCACCTCCCCATTCCAAGGCCCTCATGGACACAAACACACGTTAGGACCCATCCTCTGGAAAGCGCATTTCAACTCAGCCACACCGGTTGCTCCCGCAGATCCATTAGATCTAAACTGTCTTGTTGCTAGGAGACAATTGGAAGGTGAGGCCTACTTCCCAGGCATCCATCCTGGAAAGGTGCTCTGGAGTCATTCCATAAGGGATGAACTGGAGCTGTCCAACAGGTCTCAATTGTCCCGCAGAAGGAATCCTTGAAGGGGGCATCCCACATCTCCCAACGTGGAAAACCTCCATGGCCTCGAGATTCCGCTCCCTTCATGAAGGGGCCGTCATGCACAGAAACTCCAACCTGAGCCAACGTCGGATCCTCGCCCTGACTTCAGATGCATGAGATATTGGTTCAGATCTGCAGGGGGTACCTGCCGTGCCCTCACCCTGAATCCGAAGTCTAGCTTGTGTTCTCAGACTTCCGTCCTCACTCTCCTGGCCCCGAAGCCCTCACGTTTGGCAATTCCGGACCGACAATGAAGCACTCTGCCTGCCCTCTAGAAAAAATATATTGCCTAATGAGCAGCCCAGGCAGCTTAAATGAGGATATACCTACACGGCACTCGAATGTACCCAAATTATATAGTCTAACCTGGGCACTAATGCACTGTCTGACACAACCTGAGCCCGGACCTGTTGACCAACACCCAGACAGCTGACCGCACGCTGAGCATATCAGACCCGCCATGGCCTTAGGTCATCATCTCTTCCCTACCTCAGTTTTCAGGCTTCAGAACCTAGACCTTATCTCCAATCACTGCCCACGGGTGACTGTGATGCAGAAATCAGAACTCTTCCTGACCCATGGCAAGAAACCTTGTGGTTGGCATGTTGTCCAACGTTCAGTGTAGGAGAAACCAGCATTCACCCTGAGGCCCCGCCCATTCTTGCGTGCGACGAGAGCATAAACACGCATTGTGACCTCAGCGTGAGTCCTGTCCTCTAGTAAGTCCTCTCAGTGGCTGGACCACTAGATGTCATAATGGGCTTGACATGTCCCTAGTCCCCAATTTTTAACCAGATTTCTGGTTGTCCAGTCGCCCCACCCCAGGGCTCTACTCTGGAATCCCTCATTTGGTGGGACATCTGAGGTTGAAAAACAAAATGAAACAAATCGACAACAACAACAAAAAAACGGACTTCTTCCATCCCCAGAATGACCCCAAACTCTTTGGACGGGACCGAACCCCCAGATAGTAAGACTCGTCCATTTCCCATGAAGTCACCCGGCAATTTCACGACCATGAGTGACATGATATCCAGAGACAAAAACTTGAGCAAGAGCCTCACACTCGCCCTTTTTTCATATCCCGAAGTGTTCTCCTCATGGTCTGTAGATCAGTCCTGCCATACCTATGACCCAAAACATAAGCCGAGTTTGTGTTTTCAGACAACTGTCCAAACAGCTCTGGCCTACACACCCTACAGGCTCAGGGCCCTGGAGCCAAACCTGAGGACTGTACTTGCCCTCTCCAAGGGAATTGTATGTGCCCATTCCAATGGCCACAACCCTACTAGTAGGATAACCTCCAAAGTCCCTGAGGCCATCCCAATAGTTGTGGCTTCCCAGGACAAACAGGGGCAATCTGAGCCCATCTGAGCACCTACCTGCACTCAGACCCGTAGACTGATGTCCCCAGAGGTAAAAAGGAACGAACAGGCCCCTAGGCACTAATCGGATCCATTGCTTTGGTTTCCAGGCATCTCTCCTCAGAGGCCTGGATTTCAATACCAGCATATGGCTGTTTCTTGACTCACCCATCAGAACAAATCTCATCTACACTTGGGAAACATGCACGTTGGAGCTGTGTCAAAGCCTCTGTTTAGGAGAACCCTTCAGGGCCCCAGGGCCACCGCTTCATTCCAAGGTCTCCATAGACACAAAAACATATTAGGACACATCCACAGGAGAGTCCATTTCAACTCAGCCTCCTCGGTTGCCCCCCACATCCAGCAGATCTAACCTGTCTTGTTGCTTGGAGACCATTGGAATGCGAGGTGGGCTCTCCAGCCATCCATCCTTAGAACCCTGCTCGGAATCGTTGGCCTGGAGCCAACCAACAGGTCTCAATTGTCCTGCAGAAGAATCTTTGCAGTTTGGAGCTTCTCACAACTCCCATCGTGGGAAAACCCCCATGTCCTCGTGATCCAACCCCCTTCAAGAATGGGCCATCAGGGCAGAAAGTCCAACCTGAGCGATCGTCTGATCCTTGCCCTGACTTCAGATGCATGAGATCTAGATTGAGGTCTGTAGATTGTGCCTGCCATATCCTCACCCAGAAACCTAGGCCTAGCTTGGGTTCTCAGACTCCGTCCTCAGACTACTGGCCCACAAGCCCTCCAGTTGGGCAATCCAGAACTACAATGCCGCACTCTGCCTGCCCTACAGACGTAAAACATTGCCCTCAGGGCAACCCCGAAACCGCAAATGAGGATCAACCTGCAGGCCATTCGGCTGTACCCCAAACATATAGGCTGACCTGGGCACTAATTCCCCTTCTGACCCAGCCTGAGCCTTGGACCTCCTGGTCCCACCCAGACAGCTGGCCGCACACTGAGCACATCGGACCCGCCATGGACTTAGGTCGTCATCTCTTCCCAACTGCGGTTTTCAGGCTCCAGAACCTAGACCTTATCTCCAACCACTGCCCAGGGTTGAAAATGATGCAGAAATCAGAACTCTTTCCCCATGGCAAGACACCTTGTGGTTGGCATGTTGTCCAACGTTCAGTGTAGTTGAAACAAGCGTGGCCCATGAGGCCCAGCCCATGCTTTCGGCCACATTGGTCAAAAACACACATTGTGACCCTCAGCCTGAAGCCCAGTCCTCAGGTAAGGCCTCTCAGGGCCTATATGAAGAGACAGCATATTGGGCTTGCCATGCCCCTAGGCCCCAATTTTTAACCATAGTTCGGGTTGTCCCTTCACTCTTCCCCAGGGCTCTGCTTTGGAATTCCTCTTTTGGTGGGACACCTGAGGTAACAAACCTGAAAGGAGTCCTCCCATCCCACAGATTGACGAAAAACAATTGGGATCGGGCCAAATCCACAGAGAGGAAGATTCGTCCATGGCCCATGAGACCTCCCCAACATTCCACGGCCATCGCTGAAACAAAAGTCAGAGACAAAAGCCTGACCAAGCGCCTCAGACTCGCTCATTCTTCATATCCTGAAGAGTTCTTCTCATGGTTTGTAGATCGGGCGTGCCATACCTACGTCCCCAAACATAAGCTGAGTTTGTGTTTTCAGTCTTCTGTCCTCAAAGTCCTGGGCCACACTCCCTCCAGGCTGGGGCCCCTGGAGCCACACATTAGGACTGCCCCCACCCAATCCATGGGAATTCTGCCCATTCCATTGTCAAAAATCGTACAAATTAGGAGAACCCTCCAAAGTCCCTGAGGCCATCCCAATAGTGTAGGTGCCCGGGACAAAAAAGGGCGGTTGATACCGGCTGAGCATCTACCTCCACTCATCTACCTCAACTCATACCAAGAAGATTGAACCAGACAGGACCCGAGGCCATTATCGGATCCATTGCTTTGGTTTACAGGCATGTCTCCTCAAAAGCCTGGATTCCAATACCAGCAGAGGGGATTTCCTGAGGCACCCATCAGAACAAATCTCGTCTCCACAAGGAAACTTGTGCATGGGAGCTATGCCAAAGCTTAGGAGAATACTTCAGGGTCCCGGTGCCACCTCCCCATTCCAAGGCCCTCATGGACACAAACACACGTTAGGACCCATCCTCTGGAAAGTGCATTTCAACTCAGCCACCCCGGTTGCTCCCGCAGATCCATTAGATCTAAACTGTCTTGTTGCTAGGAGACAATTGGAAGGCGAGGCCGACTTCCCAGGAATCCATCCTGGAACGGTGCTCTGGAGTCATTCCATAAGGGATGAACTGGAGCTGTCCAACAGGTCTCAATTGTCCCGCAGAAGGAATCCTTGAAGGGGGCATCCCACATCTCCCAACGTGGAAAACCTCCATGGCCTCGAGATTCCGCTCCCTTCATGAAGGGGCCGTCATGCACAGAAACTCCAACCTGAGCCAACGTCGGATCCTCGCCCTGACTTCAGATGCATGAGATATTGGTTCAGATCTGCAGGGGGTACCTGCCGTGCCCTCACCTTGAATCCGAAGTCTAGCTTGTGTTCTCAGACTTCCGTCCTCACTCTCCTGGCCCCGAAGCCCTCAAGTTTGGCAATTGCGGACCGACAATGAAGCACTCTGCCTGCCCTCTAGAAAAAATATATTGCCTAATGAGCAGCCCAGGCAGCTTAAATGAGGATATACCTACACGGCACTCGAATGTACCCAAATTATATAGTCTAACCTGGGCACTAATGCACTGTCTGACACAACCTGAGCCCGGACCTGCTGACCAACACCCAGACAGCTGACCGCACGCTGAGCATATCAGACCCGCCATGGCCTTAGGTCATCATCTCTTCCCTACCTCAGTTTTCAGGCTTCAGAACCTAGACCTTATCTCCAATCACTGCCCACGGGTGACTGTGATGCAGAAATCAGAACTCTTCCTGACCCATGGCAAGAAACCTTGTGGTTGGCATGTTGTCCAACGTTCAGTGTAGGAGAAACCAGCATTCACCCTGAGGCCCCGCCCATTCTTGCGTGCGACGAGAGCATAAACACGCATTGTGACCTCAGCGTGAGTCCTGTCCTCTAGTAAGTCCTCTCAGTGGCTGGACCATTAGATGTCATAATGGGCTTGACATGTCCCTAGTCCCCAATTTTTAACCAGATTTCTGGTTGTCCAGTCGCCCCACCCCAGGGCTCTACTCTGGAATCCCTCATTTGGTGGGACATCTGAGGTTGAAAAACAAAATGAAACAAATCGACAACAACAACAAAAAAACGGACTTCTTCCATCCCCAGAATGACCCCAAACTCTTTGGACGGGACCGAACCCCCAGAGAGTAAGACTCGTCCATTTCCCATGAAGTCACCCGGCAATTTCACGACCATGAGTGACACGATATCCAGAGACAAAAACGTGAGCAAGAGCCTCACACTCGCCCTTTTTTCATATCCCGAAGTGTTCTCCTCATGGTCTGTAGATCAGTCCTGCCATACCTATGACCCAACACATAAGCCGAGTTTGTGTTTTCAGACAACTGTCCAAACAGCTCTGGCCTACACACCCTACAGGCTCAGGGCCCTGGAGCCAAACCTGAGGACTGTACTTGCCCTCTCCAAGGGAATTGTATGTGCCCATTCCAATGGCCACAACCCTACTAGTAGGACAACCTCCAAAGTCCCTGAGGCCATCCCAATAGTTGTGGCTTCCCAGGACAAACAGGGGCAATCTGAGCCCATCTGAGCACCTACCTGCACTCAGACCCGTAGACTGATGTCCCCAGAGGTAAAAAGGAACGAACAGGCCCCTAGGCACTAATCGGATCCATTGCTTTGGTTTCCAGGCATCTCTCCTCAGAGGCCTGGATTTCAATACCAGCATATGGCTGTTTCTTGACTCACCCATCAGAACAAATCTCATCTACACATGGGAAACATGCACGTTGGAGCTGTGTCAAAGCCTCTGTTTAGGAGAACCCTTCAGGGCCCCAGGGCCACCGCTTCATTCCAAGGTCTCCATAGACACAAAAACATATTAGGACACATCCACAGGAGAGTCCATTTCAACTCAGCCTCCTCGGTTGCCCCCCACATCCAGCAGATCTAACCTGTCTTGTTGCTTGGAGACCATTGAAATGCGAGGTGGGCTACCCAGCCATCCATCCTTAGAACCCTGCTCGGAATCGTTGGCCTGGAGCCAACCAACAGGTCTCAATTGTCCTGCAGAAGAATCTTTGCAGTTTGGAGCTTCTCACAACTCCCATCGTGGGAAAACCCCCATGTCCTCGTGATCCAACCCCCTTCAAGAATGGGCCATCAGGGCAGAAAGTCCAACCTGAGCGATCGTCTGATCCTTGCCCTGACTTCAGATTCATGAGATCTAGATTGAGGTCTGTAGATTGTGCCTGCCATATCCTCACCCAGAAACCTAGGCCTAGCTTGGGTTCTCAGACTCCGTCCTCAGACTACTGGCCCACAAGCCCTCCAGTTGGGCAATCCAGAACTACAATGCCGCACTCTGCCTGCCCTACAGAAGTAAAACATTGCCCTCAGGGCTACCCCGAAACCGCAAATGAGGATCAACCTGCAGGCCATTCGGCTGTACCCCAAACATATAGGCTGACCTGGGCACTATTTCCCCTTCTGACCCAGCCTGAGCCTGGACCTCCTGGTCCCACCCAGACAGCTGGCCGCACACTGAGCACATCGGACCCGCCATGGCCTTAGGTCATCATCTCTTCCCAACTGCGGTTTTCAGGCTCCAGAACCTAGACCTTATCTCCAACCACTGCCCAGGGTTGAAAATGATGCAGAAATCAGAACTCTTTCCCCATGGCAAGAAACCTTGTGGTTGGCATGTTGTCCAACGTTCAGTGTAGTTGAAACAAGCGTGGCCCATGAGGCCCAGCCCATGCTTGCGGCCACATTGGTCACAAACACACATTGTGACCCTCAGCCTGAAGCCCAGTCCTCAGGTAAGGCCTCTCAGAGCCTATATGAAGAGACAGCATATTGGGCTTGCCATGCCCCTAGGCCCCAATTTTTAACCATAGTTCGGGTTGTCCCTTCACTCTTCCCCAGGGCTCTTCTTTGGAATTCCTCTTTTGGTGGGACACCTGAGGTAACAAACCTGAAAGGAGTCCTCCCATCCCACAGATTGACGAAAAACAATTGGGATCGGGCCAAATCCACAGAGAGGAAGATTCGTCCATGGCCCATGAGACCTCCCCAACATTCCACGGCCATCGCTGAAACAAAAGTCAGAGACAAAAGCCTGACCAAGCGCCTCAGACTCGCTCATTCTTCATTTCCTGAAGAGTTCTTCTCATGGTTTGTAGATCGGGCGTGCCATACCTACGTCCCCAAACATAAGCTGAGTTTGTGTTTTCAGTCTTCTGTCCTCAAAGTCCTGGGCCACACTCCCTCCAGGCTGGGGCCCCTGGAGCCACACATTAGGACTGCCCCCACCCAATCCATGGGAATTCTGCCCATTCCATTGTCAAAAATCGTACAAATTAGGAGAACCCTCCAAAGTCCCTGAGGCCATCCCAATAGTGTAGGTGCCCGGGACAAAAAAGGGCGGTTGATACCGGCTGAGCATCTACCTCCACTCATCTACCTCCACTCATACCAAGAAGATTGAACCAGACAGGACCCGAGGCCATTATCGGATCCATTGCTTTGGTTTACAGGCATGTCTCCTCAAAAGCCTGGATTCCAATACCAGCAGAGGGGATTTCCTGAGGCACCCATCAGAACAAATCTCGTCTCCACAAGGAAACTTGTGCATGGGAGCTATGCCAAAGCTTAGGAGAATACTTCAGGGTCCCGGTGCCACCTCCCCATTCCAAGGCCCTCATGGACACAAACACACGTTAGGACCCATCCTCTGGAAAGTGCATTTCAACTCAGCCAGCCCGGTTGCTCCCGCAGATCCATTAGATCTAAACTGTCTAGTTGCTAGGAGACAATTGGAAGGCGAGGCCGACTTCCCAGGCATCCATCCTGGAACGGTGCTCTGGAGTCATTCCATAAGGGATGAACTGGAGCTGTCCAACAGGTCTCAATTGTCCCGCAGAAGGAATCCTTGAAGGGGGCATCCCACATCTCCCAACGTGGAAAACCTCCATGGCCTCGAGATTCCGCTCCCTTCATGAAGGGGCCGTCATGCACAGAAACTCCAACCTGAGCCAACGTCGGATCCTCGCCCTGACTTCAGATGCATGAGATATTGGTTCAGATCTGCAGGGGGTACCTGCCGTGCCCTCACCCTGAATCCGAAGTCTAGCTTGTGTTCTCAGACTTCCGTCCTCACTCTCCTGGCCCCGAAGCCCTCAAGTTTGGCAATTGCGGACCGACAATGAAGCACTCTGCCTGCCCTCTAGAAAAAATATATTGCCTAATGAGCAGCCCAGGCAGCTTAAATGAGGATATACCTACACGGCACTCGAATGTACCCAAATTATATAGTCTAACCTGGGCACTAATGCACTGTCTGACACAACCTGAGCCCGGACCTGCTGACCAACACCCAGACAGCTGACCGCACGCTGAGCATATCAGACCAGCCATGGCCTTAGGTCATCATCTCTTCCCTACCTCAGTTTTCAGGCTTCAGAACCTAGACCTTATCTCCAATCACTGCCCACGGGTGACTGTGATGCAGAAATCAGAACTCTTCCTGACCCATGGCAAGAAACCTTGTGGTTGGCATGTTGTCCAACGTTCAGTGTAGGAGAAACCAGCATTCTCCCTGAGGCCGCGCCCATTCTTGAGTGCGAGGAGAGCATAAAGACGCATTGTGACCTCAGCGTGAGTCCTGTCCTCTAGTAAGTCCTCTCAGTGGCTGGACCATTAGAAGTCATAATGGGCTTGACATGTCCCTAGTCCCCAATTTTTAACCAGATTTCTGGTTGTCCAGTCGCCCCACCCCAGGGCTCTACTCTGGAATCCCTCATTTGGTGGGACATCTGAGGTTCAAAAACAAAATGAAACAAATCGACAACAACAACAAAAAAACGGACTTCTTCCATCCCCAGAATGACCACAAACTCTTTGGACGGGACCGAACCCCCAGAGAGTAAGACTCGTCCATTTCCCATGAAGTCACCCGGCAATTTCACGACCATGAGTGACACGATATCCAGAGACAAAAACGTGAGCAAGAGCCTCACACTCGCCCTTTTTTCATATCCCGAAGTGTTCTCCTCATGGTCTGTAGATCAGTCCTGCCATACCTATGACCCAAAACATAAGCCGAGTTTGTGTTTTCAGACAACTGTCCAAACAGCTCTGGCCTACACACCCTACAGGCTCAGGGCCCTGGAGCCAAACCTGAAGACTGTACTTGCCCTCTCCAAGGGAATTTTATGTGCCCATTCCAATGGCCAAAACCCTACTAGTAGGATAACCTCCAAAGTCCCTGAGGCCATCCCAATAGTTGTGGCTTCCCAGGACAAACAGGGGCAATCTGAGCCCATCTGAGCACCTACCTGCACTCAGACCCGTAGACTGATGTCCCCAGCGGTAAAAAGGAACGAACAGGCCCCTAGGCACTAATCGGATCCATTGCTTTGGTTTCCAGGCATCTCTCCTCAGAGGCCTGGATTTCAATACCAGCATATGGCTGTTTCTTGACTCACCCATCAGAACAAATCTCATCTACACATGGGAAACATGCACGTTGGAGCTGTGTCAAAGCCTCTGTTTAGGAGAACCCTTCAGGGCCCCAGGGCCACCGCTTCATTCCAAGGTCTCCATAGACACAAAAACATATTAGGACACATCCACAGGAGAGTCCATTTCAACTCAGCCTCCTCGGTTGCCCCCCACATCCAGCAGATCTAACCTGTCTTGTTGCTTGGAGACCATTGGAATGCGAGGTGGGCTACCCAGCCATCCATCCTTAGAACCCTGCTCGGAATCGTTGGCCTGGAGCCAACCAACAGGTCTCAATTGTCCTGCAGAAGAATCTTTGCAGTTTGGAGCTTCTCACAACTCCCATCGTGGGAAAACGCCCATGTCCTCGTGATCCAACCCCCTTCAAGAATGGGCCATCAGGGCAGAAAGTCCAACCTGAGCGATCGTCTGATCCTTGCCCTGACTTCAGATGCATGAGATCTAGATTGAGGTCTGTAGATTGTGCCTGCCATATCCTCACCCAGAAACCTAGGCCTAGCTTGGGTTCTCAGACTCCGTCCTCAGACTACTGGCCCACAAGCCCTCCAGTTGGGCAATCCAGAACTACAATGCCGCACTCTGCCTGCCCTACAGACGTAAAACATTGCCCTCAGGGCTACCCCGAAACCGCAAATGAGGATCAACCTGCACGCCATTCGGCTGTACCCCAAACATATAGGCTGACCTGGGCACTATTTCCCCTTCTGACCCAGCCTGAGCCTGGTCCTCCTGGTCCCACCCAGACAGCTGGCCGCACACTGAGCACATCGGACCCGCCATGGCCTTAGGTCGTCATCTCTTCCCAACTGCGGTTTTCAGGCTCCAGAACCTAGACCTTATCTCCAACCACTGCCCAGGGTTGAAAATGATGCAGAAATCAGAACTCTTTCCCCATGGCAAGAAACCTTGTGGTTGGCATGTTGTCCAACGTTCAGTGTAGTTGAAACAAGCGTGGCCCATGAGGCCCAGCCCATGCTTGCGGCCACATTGGTCACAAACACACATTGTGACCCTCAGCCTGAAGCCCAGTCCTCAGGTAAGGCCTCTCAGGGCCTATATGAAGAGACAGCATATTGGGCTTGCCATGCCCCTAGGCCCCAATTTTTAACCATAGTTCGGGTTGTCCCTTCACTCTTCCCCAGGGCTCTGCTTTGGAATTCCTCTTTTGGTGGGACACCTGAGGTAACAAACCTGAAAGGAGTCCTCCCATCCCACAGATTGACGAAAAACAATTGGGATCGGGCCAAATCCACAGAGAGGAAGATTCGTCCATGGCCCATGAGACCTCCCCAACATTCCACGGCCATCGCTGAAACAAAAGTCAGAGACAAAAGCCTGACCAAGCGCCTCAGACTCGCTCATTCTTCATATCCTGAAGAGTTCTTCTCATGGTTTGTAGATCGGGCGTGCCATACCTACGTCCCCAAACATAAGCTGAGTTTGTGTTTTCAGTCTTCTGTCCTCAAAGTCCTGGGCCACACTCCCTCCAGGCTGGGGCCCCTGGAGCCACACATTAGGACTGCCCCCACCCAATCCATGGGAATTCTGCCCATTCCATTGTCAAAAATCGTACAAATTAGGAGAACCCTCCAAAGTCCCTGAGGCCATCCCAATAGTGTAGGTGCCCGGGACAAAAAAGGGCGGTTGATACCGGCTGAGCATCTACCTCCACTCATCTACCTCCACTCATACCAAGAAGATTGAACCAGACAGGACCCGAGGCCATTATCGGATCCATTGCTTTGGTTTACAGGCATGTCTCCTCAAAAGCCTGGATTCCAATACCAGCAGAGGGGATTTCCTGAGGCACCCATCAGAACAAATCTCGTCTCCACAAGGAAACTTGTGCATGGGAGCTATGCCAAAGCTTAGGAGAATACTTCAGGGTCCCGGTGCCACCTCCCCATTCCAAGGCCCTCATGGACACAAACACACGTTAGGACCCATCCTCTGGAAAGTGCATTTCAACTCAGCCACCCCGGTTGCTCCCGCAGATCCATTAGATCTAAACTGTCTTGTTGCTAGGAGACAATTGGAAGGCGAGGCCGACTTCCCAGGCATCCATCCTGGAACGGTGCTCTGGAGTCATTCCATAAGGGATGAACTGGAGCTGTCCAACAGGTCTCAATTGTCCCGCAGAAGGAATCCTTGAAGGGGGCATCCCACATCTCCCAACGTGGAAAACCTCCATGGCCTCGAGATTCCGCTCCCTTCATCAAGGGGCCGTCATGCACAGAAACTCCAACCTGAGCCAACGTCGGATCCTCGCCCTGACTTCAGATGCATGAGATATTGGTTGAGATCTGCAGGGGGTACCTGCCGTGCCCTCACCCTGAATCCGAAGTCTAGCTTGTGTTCTCAGACTTCCGTCCTCACTCTCCTGGCCCCGAAGCCCTCAAGTTTGGCAATTCCGGACCGACAATGAAGCACTCTGCCTGCCCTCTAGAAAAAATATATTGCCTAATGAGCAGCCCAGGCAGCTTAAATGAGGATATACCTACACGGCACTCGAATGTACCCAAATTATATAGTCTAACCTGGGCACTAATGCACTGTCTGACACAACCTGAGCCCGGACCTGCTGACCAACACCCAGACAGCTGACCGCACGCTGAGCATATCAGACCCGCCATGGCCTTAGGTCATCATCTCTTCCCTACCTCAGTTTTCAGGCTTCAGAACCTAGACCTTATCTCCAATCACTGCCCACGGGTGACTGTGATGCAGAAATCAGAACTCTTCCTGACCCATGGCAAGAAACCTTGTGGTTGGCATGTTGTCCAACGTTCAGTGTAGGAGAAACCAGCATTCACCCTGAGGCCCCGCCCATTCTTGCGTGCGACGAGAGCATAAACACGCATTGTGACCTCAGCGTGAGTCCTGTCCTCTAGTAAGTCCTCTCAGTGGCTGGACCATTAGATGTCATAATGGGCTTGACATGTCCCTAGTCCCCAATTTTTAACCAGATTTCTGGTTGTCCAGTCGCCCCACCCCAGGGCTCTACTCTGGAATCCCTCATTTGGTGGGACATCTGAGGTTCAAAAACAAAATGAAACAAATCGACAACAACAACAAAAAAAACGGACTTCTTCCATCCCCAGAATGACCCCAAACTCTTTGGACGGGACCGAACCCCCAGAGAGTAAGACTCGTCCATTTCCCATGAAGTCACCCGGCAATTTCACGACCATGAGTGACACGATATCCAGAGACAAAAACGTGAGCAAGAGCCTCACACTCGCCCTTTTTTCATATCCCGAAGTGTTCTCCTCATGGTCTGTAGATCAGTCCTGGCATACCTATGACCCAACACATAAGCCGAGTTTGTGTTTTCAGACAACTGTCCAAACAGCTCTGGCCTACACACCCTACAGGCTCAGGGCCCTGGAGCCAAACCTGAGGACTGTACTTGCCCTCTCCAAGGGAATTGTATGTGCCCATTCCAATGGCCACAACCCTACTAGTAGGACAACCTCCAAAGTCCCTGAGGCCATCCCAATAGTTGTGGCTTCCCAGGACAAACAGGGGCAATCTGAGCCCATCTGAGCACCTACCTGCACTCAGACCCGTAGACTGATGTCCCCAGAGGTAAAAAGGAACGAACAGGCCCCTAGGCACTAATCGAATCCATTGCTTTGGTTTCCAGGCATCTCTCCTCAGAGGCCTGGATTTCAATACCAGCATATGGCTGTTTCATGACTCACCCATCAGAACAAATCTCATCTACACATGGGAAACATGCACGTTGGAGCTGTGTCAAAGCCTCTGTTTAGGAGAACCCTTCAGGGCCCCAGGGCCACCGCTTCATTCCAAGGTCTCCATAGACACAAAAACATATTAGGACACATCCACAGGCGAGTCCATTTCAACTCAGCCTCCTCGGTTGCCCCCCACATCCAGCAGATCTAACCTGTCTTGTTGCTTGGAGACCATTGGAATGCGAGGTGGGCTCTCCAGCCATCCATCCTTAGAACTCTGCTCGGAATCGTTGGCCTGGAGCCAACCAACAGGTCTCAATTGTCCTGCAGAAGAATCTTTGCAGTTTGGAGCTTCTCACAACTCCCATCGTGGGAAAACCCCCATGTCCTCGTGATCCAACCCCCTTCAAGAATGGGCCATCAGGGCAGAAAGTCCAACCTGAGCGATCGTCTGATCCTTGCCCTGACTTCAGATGCATGAGATCTAGATTGAGGTCTGTAGATTGTGCCTGCCATATCCTCACCCAGAAACCTAGGCCTAGCTTGGGTTCTCAGACTCCGTCCTCAGACTACTGGCCCACAAGCCCTCCAGTTGGGCAATCCAGAACTACAATGCCGCACTCTGCCTGCCCTACAGACGTAAAACATTGCCCTCAGGGCTACCCCGAAACCGCAAATGAGGATCAACCTGCACGCCATTCGGCTGTACCCCAAACATATAGGCTGACCTGGGCACTATTTCCCCTTCTGACCCAGCCTGAGCCTGGACCTCCTGGTCCCACCCAGACAGCTGGCCGCACACTGAGCACATCGGACCCGCCATGGCCTTAGGTCGTCATCTCTTCCCAACTGCGGTTTTCAGGCTCCAGAACCTAGACCTTATCTCCAACCACTGCCCAGGGTTGAAAATGATGCAGAAATCAGAACTCTTTCCCCATGGCAAGAAACCTTGTGGTTGGCATGTTGTCCAACGTTCAGTGTAGTTGAAACAAGCGTGGCCCATGAGGCCCAGCCCATGCTTGCGGCCACATTGGTCACAAACACACATTGTGACCCTCAGCCTGAAGCCCAGTCCTCAGGTAAGGCCTCTCAGGGCCTATATGAAGAGACAGCATATTGGGCTTGCCATGCCCCTAGGCCCCAATTTTTAACCATAGTTCGGGTTGTCCCTTCACTCTTCCCCAGGGCTCTGCTTTGGAATTCCTCTTTTGGTGGGACACCTGAGGTAACAAACCTGAAAGGAGTCCTCCCATCCCACAGATTGATGAAAAACAATTGGGATCGGGCCAAATCCACAGAGAGGAAGATTCGTCCATGGCCCATGAGACCTCCCCAACATTCCACGGCCATCGCTGAAACAAAAGTCAGAGACAAAAGCCTGACCAAGCGCCTCAGACTCGCTCATTCTTCATATCCTGAAGAGTTCTTCTCATGGTTTGTAGATCGGGCGTGCCATACCTACGTCCCCAAACATAAGCTGAGTTTGTGTTTTCAGTCTTCTGTCCTCAAAGTCCTGGGCCACACTCCCTCCAGGCTGTGGCCCCTGGAGCCACACATTAGGACTGCCCCCACCCAATCCATGGGAATTCTGCCCATTCCATTGTCAAAAATCGTACAAATTAGGAGAACCCTCCAAAGTCCCTGAGGCCATCCCAATAGTGTAGGTGCCCGGGACAAAAAAGGGCGGTTGAAACCGGCTGAGCATCTACCTCCACTCATCTACCTCCACTCATACCAAGAAGATTGAACCAGACAGGACCCGAGGCCATTATCGGATCCATTGCTTTGGTTTACAGGCATGTCTCCTCAAAAGCCTGGATTCCAATACCAGCAGAGGGGATTTCCTGAGGCACCCATCAGAACAAATCTCGTCTCCACAAGGAAACTTGTGCATGGGAGCTATGCCAAAGCTTAGGAGAATACTTCAGGGTCCCGGTGCCACCTCCCCATTCCAAGGCCCTCATGGACACAAACACACGTTAGGACCCATCCTCTGGAAAGTGCATTTCAACTCAGCCACCCCGGTTGCTCCCGCAGATCCATTAGATCTAAAATGTCTTGTTGCTAGGAGACAATTGGAAGGCGAGGCCGACTTCCCAGGCATCCATCCTGGAACGGTGCTCTGGAGTCATTCCATAAGAGATGAACTGGAGCTGTCCAACAGGTCTCAATTGTCCCGCAGAAGGAATCCTTGAAGGGGGCATCCCACATCTCCCAACGTGGAAAACCTCCATGGCCTCGAGATTCCGCTCCCTTCATGAAGGGGCCGTCATGCACAGAAACTCCAACCTGAGCCAACGTCGGATCCTCGCCCTGACTTCAGATGCATAAGATATTGGTTCAGATCTGCAGGGGGTACCTGCCGTGCCCTCACCCTGAATCCGAAGTCTAGCTTGTGTTCTCAGACTTCCGTCCTCACTCTCCTGGCCCCGAAGCCCTCAAGTTTGGCAATTGCGGACCGACAATGAAGCACTCTGCCTGCCCTCTAGAAAAAATATATTGCCTAATGAGCAGCCCAGGCAGCTTAAATGAGGATATACCTACACGGCACTTGAATGTACCCAAATTATATAGTCTAACCTGGGCACTAATGCACTGTCTGACACAACCTGAGCCCGGACCTGCTGACCAACACCCAGACAGCTGACCGCACGCTGAGCATATCAGACCCGCCATGGCCTTAGGTCATCATCTCTTCCCTACCTCAGTTTTCAGGCTTCAGAACCTAGACCTTATCTCCAATCACTGCCCACGGGTGACTGTGATGCAGAAATCAGAACTC
Organism: Mustela nivalis; assembly: GCF_964662115.1. Classification (NCBI taxonomy): domain Eukaryota; kingdom Metazoa; phylum Chordata; class Mammalia; order Carnivora; family Mustelidae; genus Mustela; species Mustela nivalis. The sequence goes on from NW_028136526.1 coordinate 1,749,280, forward strand.
TTCCTGACCCATGGCAAGAAACCTTGTGGTTGGCATGTTGTCCAACGTTCAGTGTAGGAGAAACCAGCATTCACCCTGAGGCCCCGCCCATTCTTGCGTGCGACGAGAGCATAAACACGCATTGTGACCTCAGCGTGAGTCCTGTCCTCTAGTAAGTCCTCTCAGTGGCTGGACCACTAGATGTCATAATGGGCTTGACATGTCCCTAGTTCCCAATTTTTAACCAGATTTCTGGTTGTCCAGTCGCCCCACCCCAGGGCTCTACTCTGGAATCCCTCATTTGGTGGGACATCTGAGGTTGAAAAACAAAATGAAACAAATCGACAACAACAACAAAAAAACGGACTTCTTCCATCCCAAGAATGACCCCAAACTCTTTGGAAGGGACCGAACCCCCAGAGAAAAGACTCGTCCATTTCCCATGAAGTCACCCGGCAATTTCACGACCATGAGTGACACGATATCCAGAGACAAAAACGTGAGCAAGAGCCTCACACTCGCCCTTTTTTCATATCCCGAAGTGTTCTCCTCATGGTCTGTAGATCAGTCCTGCCATACCTATGACCCAAAACATAAGCCGAGTTTGTGTTTTCAGACAACTGTCCAAACAGCTCTGGCCTACACACCCTACAGGCTCAGGGCCCTGGAGCCAAACCTGAGGACTGTACTTGCCCTCTCCAAGGGAATTGTATGTGCCCATTCCAATGGCCACAACCCTACTAGTAGGACAACCTCCAAAGTCCCTGAGGCCATCCCAATAGTTGTGGCTTCCCAGGACAAACAGGGGCAATCTGAGCCCATCTGAGCACCTACCTGCACTCAGACCCGTAGACTGATGTCCCCAGAGGTAAAAAGGAACGAACAGGCCCCTAGGCACTAATCGGATCCATTGCTTTGGTTTCCAGGCATCTCTCCTCAGAGGCCTGGATTTCAATACCAGCATATGGCTGTTTCTTGACTCACCCATCAGAACAAATCTCATCTACACATGGGAAACATGCACGTTGGAGCTGTGTCAAAGCCTCTGTTTAGGAGAACCCTTCAGGGCCCCAGGGCCACCGCTTCATTCCAAGGTCTCCATAGACACAAAAACATATTAGGACACATCCACAGGCGAGTCCATTTCAACTCAGCCTCCTCGGTTGCCCCCCACATCCAGCAGATCTAACCTGTCTTGTTGCTTGGAGACCATTGGAATGCGAGGTGGGCTACCCAGCCATCCATCCTTAGAACCCTGCTCGGAATCGTTGGCCTGGAGCCAACCAACAGGTCTCAATTGTCCTGCAGAAGAATCTTTGCAGTTTGGAGCTTCTCACAACTCCCATCGTGGGAAAACCCCCATGTCCTCGTGATCCAACCCCCTTCAAGAATGGGCCATCAGGGCAGAAAGTCCAACCTGAGCGATCGTCTGATCCTTGCCCTGACTTCAGATGCATGAGATCTAGATTGAGGTCTGTAGATTGTGCCTGCCATATCCTCACCCAGAAACCTAGGCCTAGCTTGGGTTCTCAGACTCCGTCCTCAGACTACTGGCCCACAAGCCCTCCAGTTGGGCAATCCAGAACTACAATGCCGCACTCTGCCTGCCCTACAGACGTAAAACATTGCCCTCAGGGCTACCCCGAAACCGCAAATGAGGATCAACCTGCACGCCATTCGGCTGTACCCCAAACATATAGGCTGACCTGGGCACTATTTCCCCTTCTGACCCAGCCTGAGCCTGGACCTCCTGGTCCCACCCAGACAGCTGGCCGCACACTGAGCACATCGGACCCGCCATGGCCTTAGGTCGTCATCTCTTCCCAACTGCGGTTTTCAGGCTCCAGAACCTAGACCTTATCTCCAACCACTGCCCAGGGTTGAAAATGATGCAGAAATCAGAACTCTTTCCCCATGGCAAGAAACCTTGTGGTTGGCATGTTGTCCAACGTTCAGTGTAGTTGAAACAAGCGTGGCCCATGAGGCCCAGCCCATGCTTGCGGCCACATTGGTCACAAACACACATTGTGACCCTCAGCCTGAAGCCCAGTCCTCAGGTAAGGCCTCTCAGGGCCTATATGAAGAGACAGCATATTGGGCTTGCCATGCCCCTAGGCCCCAATTTTTAACCATAGTTCGGGTTGTCCCTTCACTCTTCCCCAGGGCTCTGCTTTGGAATTCCTCTTTTGGTGGGACACCTGAGGTAACAAACCTGAAAGGAGTCCTCCCATCCCACAGATTGACGAAAAACAATTGGGATCGGGCCAAATCCACAGAGAGGAAGATTCGTCCATGGCCCATGAGACCTCCCCAACATTCCACGGCCATCGCTGAAACAAAAGTCAGAGACAAAAGCCTGACCAAGCGCCTCAGACTCGCTCATTCTTCATATCCTGAAGAGTTCTTCTCATGGTTTGTAGATCGGGCGTGCCATACCTACGTCCCCAAACATAAGCTGAGTTTGTGTTTTCAGTCTTCTGTCCTCAAAGTCCTGGGCCACACTCCCTCCAGACTGGGGCCCCTGGAGCCACACATTAGGACTGCCCCCACCCAATCCATGGGAATTCTGCCCATTCCATTGTCAAAAATCGTACAAATTAGGAGAACCCTCCAAAGTCCCTGAGGCCATCCCAATAGTGTAGGTGCCCGGGACAAAAAAGGGCGGTTGATACCGGCTGAGCATCTACCTCCACTCATCTACCTCCACTCATACCAAGAAGATTGAACCAGACAGGACCCGAGGCCATTATCGGATCCATTGCTTTGGTTTACAGGCATGTCTCCTCAAAAGCCTGGATTCCAATACCAGCAGAGGGGATTTCCTGAGGCACCCATCAGAACAAATCTCGTCTCCACAAGGAAACTTGTGCATGGGAGCTATGCCAAAGCTTAGGAGAATACTTCAGGGTCCCGGTTCCACCTCCCCATTCCAAGGCCCTCATGGACACAAACACACGTTAGGACCCATCCTCTGGAAAGTGCATTTCAACTCAGCCACCCCGGTTGCTCCCGCAGATCCATTAGATCTAAACTGTCTTATTGCTAGGAGACAATTGGAAGGCGAGGCCGACTTCCCAGGCATCCATCCTGGAACGGTGCTCTGGAGTCATTCCATAAGGGATGAACTGGAGCTATCCAACAGGTCTCAATTGTCCCGCAGAAGGAATCCTTGAAGGGGGCATCCCACATCTCCCAACGTGGAAAACCTCCATGGCCTCGAGATTCCGCTCCCTTCATGAAGGGGCCGTCATGCACAGAAACTCCAACCTGAGCCAACGTCGGATCCTCGCCCTGACTTCAGATGCATGAGATATTGGTTCAGATCTGCAGGGGGTACCTGCCGTGCCCTCACCCTGAATCCGAAGTCTAGCTTGTGTTCTTAGACTTCCTTCCTCACTCTCCTGGCCCCGAAGCCCTCAAGTTTGGCAATTGCGGACCAACAATGAAGCACTCTGCCTGCCCTCTAGAAAAAATATATTGCCTAATGAGCAGCCCAGGCAGCTTAAATGAGGATATACCTACACGGCACTCGAATGTACCCAAATTATATAGTCTAACCTGGGCACTAATGCACTGTCTGACACAACCTGAGCCCGGACCTGCTGACCAACACCCAGACAGTTGACCGCACGCTGAGCATATCAGACCCGCCATGGCCTTAGGTCATCATCTCTTCCCTACCTCAGTTTTCAGGCTTCAGAACCTAGACCTTATCTCCAATCACTGCCCACGGGTGACTGTGATGCAGAAATCAGAACTCTTCCTGACCCATGGCAAGAAACCTTGTGGTTGGCATGTTGTCCAACGTTCAGTGTAGGAGAAACCAGCATTCACCCTGAGGCCCCGCCCATTCTTGCGTGCGACGAGAGCATAAACACGCATTGTGACCTCAGCGTGAGTCCTGTCCTCTAGTAAGTCCTCTCAGTGGCTGGACCATTAGATGTCATAATGGGCTTGACATGTCCCTAGTCCCCAATTTTTAACCAGATTTCTGGTTGTCCAGTCGCCCCACCCCAGGGCTCTACTCTGGAATCCCTCATTTGGTGGGACATCTGAGGTTCAAAAACAAAATGAAACAAATCGACAACAACAACAAAAAAACGGACTTCTTCCATCCCCAGAATGACCCCAAACTCTTTGGACGGGACCGAACCCCCAGAGAGTAAGACTCGTCCATTTCCCATGAAGTCACCCGGCAATTTCACGACCATGAGTGACACGATATCCAGAGACAAAAACGTGAGCAAGAGCCTCACACTCGCCCTTTTTTCATATCCCGAAGTGTTCTCCTCATGGTCTGTAGATCAGTCCTGCCATACCTATGACCCAAAACATAAGCCGAGTTTGTGTTTTCAGACAACTGTCCAAACAGCTCTGGCCTACACACCCTACAGGCTCAGGGCCCTGGAGCCAAACCTGAGGACTGTACTTGCCCTCTCCAAGGGAATTGTATGTGCCCATTCCAATGGCCACAACCCTACTAGTAGGATAACCTCCAAAGTCCCTGAGGCCATCCCAATAGTTGTGGCTTCCCAGGACAAACAGGGGCAATCTGAGCCCATCTGAGCACCTACCTGCACTCAGACCCGTAGACTGATGTCCCCAGCGGTAAAAAGGAACGAACAGGCCCCTAGGCACTAATCGGATCCATTGCTTTGGTTTCCAGGCATCTCTCCTCAGAGGCCTGGTTTTCAATACCAGCATATGGCTGTTTCTTGACTCACCCATCAGAACAAATCTCATCTACACATGGGAAACATGCACGTTGGAGCTGTGTCAAAGCCTCTGTTTAGGAGAACCCTTCAGGGCCCCAGGGCCACCGCTTCATTCCAAGGTCTCCATAGACACAAAAACATATTAGGACACATCCACAGGAGAGTCCATTTCAACTCAGCCTCCTCGGTTGCCCCCCACATCCAGCAGATCTAACCTGTCTTGTTGCTTGGAGACCATTGGAATGCGAGGTGGGCTACCCAGCCATCCATCCTTAGAACCCTGCTCGGAATCGTTGGCCTGGAGCCAACCAACAGGTCTCAATTGTCCTGCAGAAGAATCTTTGCAGTTTGGAGCTTCTCACAACTCCCATCGTGGGAAAACCCCCATGTCCTCGTGATCCAACCCCCTTCAAGAATGGGCCATCAGGGCAGAAAGTCCAACCTGAGCGATCGTCTGATCCTTGCCCTGACTTCAGATGCATGACATCTAGATTGAGGTCTGTAGATTGTGCCTGCCATATCCTCACCCAGAAACCTAGGCCTAGCTTGGGTTCTCAGACTCCGTCCTCAGACTACTGGCCCACAAGCCATCCAGTTGGGCAATCCAGAACTACAATGCCGCACTCTGCCTGCCCTACAGACGTAAAACATTGCCCTCAGTGCTACCCCGAATCCGCAAATGAGGATCAACCTGCACGCCATTCGGCTGTACCCCAAACATATAGGCTGACCTGGGCACTATTTCCCCTTCTGACCCAGCCTGAGCCTGGACCTCCTGGTCCCACCCAGACAGCTGGCCGCACACTGAGCACATCGGACCCGCCATGGCCTTAGGTCGTCATCTCTTCCCAACTGCGGTTTTCAGGCTCCAGAACCTAGACCTTATCTCCAACCACTGCCCAGGGTTGAAAATGATGCAGAAATCAGAACTCTTTCCCCATGGCAAGAAACCTTGTGGTTGGCATGTTGTCCAACGTTCAGTGTAGTTGAAACAAGCGTGGCCCATGAGGCCCAGCCCATGCTTGCGGCCACATTGGTCACAAACACACATTGTGACCCTCAGCCTGAAGCCCAGTCCTCAGGTAAGGCCTCTCAGGGCCTATATGAAGAGACAGCATATTGGGCTTGCCATGCCCCTAGGCCCCAATTTTTAACCATAGTTCGGGTTGTCCCTTCACTCTTCCCCAGGGCTCTGCTTTGGAATTCCTCTTTTGGTGGGACACCTGAGGTAACAAACCTGAAAGGAGTCCTCCCATCCCACAGATTGACGAAAAACAATTGGGATCGGGCCAAATCCACAGAGAGGAAGATTCGTCCATGGCCCATGAGACCTCCCCAACATTCCACGGCCATCGCTGAAACAAAAGTCAGAGACAAAAGCCTGACCAAGCGCCTCAGACTCGCTCATTCTTCATATCCTGAAGAGTTCTTCTCATGGTTTGTAGATCGGGCGTGCCATACCTACGTCCCCAAACATAAGCTGAGTTTGTGTTTTCAGTCTTCTGTCCTCAAAGTCCTGGGCCACACTCCCTCCAGGCTGGGGCCCCTGGAGCCACACATTAGGACTGCCCCCACCCAATCCATGGGAATTCTGCCCATTCCATTGTCAAAAATCGTACAAATTAGGAGAACCCTCCAAAGTCCCTGAGGCCATCCCAATAGTGTAGGTGCCCGGGACAAAAAAGGGCGGTTGAAACCGGCTGAGCATCTACCTCCACTCATCTACCTCCACTCATACCAAGAAGATTGAACCAGACAGGACCCGAGGCCATTATCGGATCCATTGCTTTGGTTTACAGGCATGTCTCCTCAAAAGCCTGGATTCCAATACCAGCAGAGGGGATTTCCTGAGGCACCCATCAGAACAAATCTCGTCTCCACAAGGAAACTTGTGCATGGGAGCTATGCCAAAGCTTAGGAGAATACTTCAGGGTCCCGGTGCCACCTCCCCATTCCAAGGCCCTCATGGACACAAACACACGTTAGGACCCATCCTCTGGAAAGTGCATTTCAACTCAGCCACCCCGGTTGCTCCCGCAGATCCATTAGATCTAAACTGTCTTGTTGCTAGGAGACAATTGGAAGGCGAGGCCGACTTCCCAGGCATCCATCCTGGAACGGTGCTCTGGAGTCATTCCATAAGGGATGAACTGGAGCTGTCCAACAGGTCTCAATTGTCCCGCAGAAGGAATCCTTGAAGGGGGCATCCCACATCTCCCAACGTGGAAAACCTCCATGGCCTCGAGATTCCGCTCTTTTCATGAAGGGGCCGTCATGCACAGAAACTCCAACCTGAGCCAACGTCGGATCCTCGCCCTGACTTCAGATGCATGAGATATTGGTTCAGATCTGCAGGGGGTACCTGCCGTGCCCTCACCCTGAATCCGAAGTCTAGCTTGTGTTCTCAGACTTCCGTCCTCACTCTCCTGGCCCCGAAGCCCTCAAGTTTGGCAATTGCGGACCGACAATGAAGCACTCTGCCTGCCCTCTAGAAAAAATATATTGCCTAATGAGCAGCCCAGGCAGCTTAAATGAGGATATACCTACACGGCACTCGAATGTACCCAAATTATATAGTCTAACCTGGGCACTAATGCACTGTCTGACACAACCTGAGCCCGGACCTGCTGACCAACACCCAGACAGCTGACCGCACGCTGAGCATATCAGACCCGCCATGGCCTTAGGTCATCATCTCTTCCCTACCTCAGTTTTCAGGCTTCAGAACCTAGACCTTATCTCCAATCACTGCCCACGGGTGACTGTGATGCAGAAATCAGAACTCTTCCTGACCCATGGCAAGAAACCTTGTGGTTGGCATGTTGTCCAACGTTCAGTGTAGGAGAAACCAGCATTCACCCTGAGGCCCCGCCCATTCTTGCGTGCGACGAGAGCATAAACACGCATTGTGACCTCAGCGTGAGTCCTGTCCTCTAGTAAGTCCTCTCAGTGGCTGGACCATTAGATGTCATAATGGGCTTGACATGTCCCTAGTCCCAAATTTTTAACCAGATTTCTGATTGTCCAGTCGCGCCACCCCAGGGCTCTACTCTGGAATCCCTCATTTGGTGGGACATCTGAGGTTGAAAAACAAAATGAAACAAATCGAAAACAACAACAAAAAAAGTGAATTCTTCCATCCCCAGAATGACCCCAAACTCTTTGGACGGGACCGAACCCCCAGAGAGTAAGACTCGTCCATTTCCCATGAAGTCACCCGGCAATTTCACGACCATGAGTGACACGATATCCAGAGACAAAAACTTGAGCAAGAGCCTCACACTCGCCCTTTTTTCATATCCCGAAGTGTTCTCCTCATGGTCTGTAGATCAGTCCTGCCATACCTATGACCCAAAACATAAGCCGAGTTTGTGTTTTCAGACAACTGTCCAAACAGCTCTGGCCTACACACCCTACAGGCTCAGGGCCCTGGAGCCAAACCTGAGGACTGTACTTGCCCTCTCCAAGGGAATTGTATGTGCCCATTCCAATGGCCACAACCCTACTAGTAGGATAACCTCCAAAGTCCCTGAGGCCATCCCAATAGTTGTGGCTTCCCAGGACAAACAGGGGCAATCTGAGCCCATCTGAGCACCTACCTGCACTCAGACCCGTAGACTGATGTCCCCAGCGGTAAAAAGGAACGAAAAGGCCCCTAGGCACTAATCGGATCCATTGCTTTGGTTTCCAGGCATCTCTCCTCAGAGGCCTGGATTTCAATACCAGCATATGGCTGTTTCTTGACTCACCCATCAGAACAAATCTCATCTACACATGGGAAACATGCACGTTGGAGCTGTGTCAAAGCCTCTGTTTAGGAGAACCCTTCAGGGCCCCAGGGCCACCGCTTCATTCCAAGGTCTCCATAGACACAAAAACATATTAGGACACATCCACAGGAGAGTCCATTTCAACTCAGCCTCCTCGGTTGCCCCCCACATCCAGCAGATCTAACCTGTCTTGTTGCTTGGAGACCATTGGAATGCGAGGTGGGCTACCCAGCCATCCATCCTTAGAACCCTGCTCGGAATCGTTGGCCTGGAGCCAAACAATAGGTCTCAATTGTCCTGCAGAAGAATCTTTGCAGTTTGGAGCTTCTCACAACTCCCATCGTGGGAAAACCCCCATGTCCTCGTGATCCAACCCCCTTCAAGAATGGGCCATCAGGGCAGAAAGTCCAACCTGAGCGATCGTCTGATTCTTGCCCTGACTTCAGATGCATGAGATCTAGATTGAGGTCTGTAGATTGTGCCTGCCATATCCTCACCCAGAAACCTAGGCCTAGCTTGGGTTCTCAGACTCCGTCCTCAGACTACTGGCCCACAAGCCCTCCAGTTGGGCAATCCAGAACTACAATGCCGCACTCTGCCTGCCCTACAGAAGTAAAACATTGCCCTCAGGGCTACCCCGAAACCGCAAATGAGGATCAACCTGCACGCCATTCGGCTGTACCCCAAACATATAGGCTGACCTGGGCACTATTTCCCCTTCTGACCCAGCCTGAGCCCGGACCTCCTGGTCCCACCCAGACAGCTGGCCGCACACTGAGCACATCGGACCCGCCATGGCCTTAGGTCGTCATCTCTTCCCAACTGCGGTTTTCAGGCTCCAGAACCTAGACCTTATCTCCAACCACTGCCCAGGGTTGAAAATGATGCAGAAATCAGAACTCTTTCCCCATGGCAAGAAACCTTGTGGTTGGCATGTTGTCCAACGTTCAGTGTAGTTGAAACAAGCGTGGCGTGGCCCATGAGGCCCAGCCCATGCTTGCGGCCACATTGGTCACAAACACATATTGTGACCCTCAGCCTGAAGCCCAGTCCTCAGGTAAGGCCTCTCAGGGCCTATATGAAGAGACAGCATATTGGGCTTGCCATGATCCTAGGCCCCAATTTTTAACCATAGTTCGGGTTGTCCCTTCACTCTTCCCCAGGGCTCTGCTTTGGAATTCCTCTTTTGGTGGGACACCTGAGGTAACAAACCTGAAAGGAGTCCTCCCATCCCACAGATTGACGAAAAACAATTGGGATCGGGCCAAATCCACAGAGAGGAAGATTCGTCCATGGCCCATGAGACCTCCCCAACATTCCACGGCCATCGCTGAAACAAAAGTCAGAGACAAAAGCCTGACCAAGCGCCTCAGACTCGCTCATTCTTCATATCCTGAAGAGTTCTTCTCATGGTTTGTAGATCGGGCGTTCCATACCTACGTCCCCAAACATAAGCTGAGTTTGTGTTTTCAGTCTTCTGTCCTCAAAGTCCTGGGCCACACTCCCTCCAGGCTGGGGCCCTTGGAGCCACACATTAGGACTTCCCCCACCCAATCCATGGGAATTCTGCCCATTCCATTGTCAAAAATCGTACAAATTATGAGAACCCTCCAAAGTCCCTGAGGCCATCCCAATAGTGTAGGTGCCCGGGACAAAAAAGGGCGGTTGATACCGGCTGAGCATCTACCTCCACTCATCTACCTCCACTCATACCAAGAAGATTAAACCAGACAGGACCCGAGGCCATTATAGGATCCATTGCTTTGGTTTACAGGCATGTCTCCTCAAAAGCCTGCATTCCAATACCAGCAGAGGGGATTTCCTGAGGCACCCATCAGAACAAATCTCGTCTCCACAAGGAAACTTGTGCATGGGAGCTATGCCAAAGCTTAGGAGAATACTTCAGGGTCCCGGTGCCACCTCCCCATTCCAAGGCCCTCATGGACACAAACACACGTTAGGACCCATCCTCTGGAAAGTGCATTTCAACTCAGCCACCCCGGTTGCTCCCGCAGATCCATTAGATCTAAACTGTCTTGTTGCTAGGAGACAATTGGAAGGCGAGGCCGACTTCCCAGGCATCCATCCTGGAACGGTGCTCTGGAGTCATTCCATAAGGGATGAACTGGAGCTGTCCAACAGGTCTCAATTGTCCCGCAGAAGGAATCCTTGAAGGGGGCATCCCACATCTCCCAACGTGGAAAACCTCCATGGCCTCGAGATTCCACTCCCTTCATGAAGGGGCCGTCATGCACAGAAACTCCAACCTGAGCCAACTTCGGATCCTCGTCCTGACTTCAGATGCTTGAGATATTGGTTCAGATCTGCAGGGGGTACCTGCCGTGCCCTCACCCTGAATCCGAAGTCTAGCTTGTGTTCTCAGACTCCCGTCCTCACTCTCCTGGCCCCGAATCCCTCAAGTTTGGCAATTGAGGACCGACAATGGAGCACCCTGCCTGCCCTCTAGAAAAAATATATTGCCTAATGAGCAGCCCAGGCAGCTTAAATGAGGATATACCTACACGGCACTCAATGGACCCAAATTATATAGTCTAACCTGGGCACTAATGCACTGTCTGACACAACCTGAGCCCGGACCTGCTGACCAACACCCAGACAGCTAACCGCACGCTGAGCATATCAGACCCGCCATGGCCTTAGGTCATCATCTCTTCCCTACCTCAGTTTTCAGGCTTCAGAACCTAGACCTTATCTCCAATCACTGCCCACGGGTGACTGTGATGCAGAAATCAGAACTCTTCCTGACCCATGGCAAGAAACCTTGTGGTTGGCATGTTGTCCAACGTTCAGTGTAGGAGAAACCAGCATTCACCCTGAGGCCCCGCCCATTCTTGCGTGCGACGAGAGCATAAACACGCATTGTGACCTCAGCGTGAGTCCTGTCCTCTAGTAAGTCCTCTCAGTGGCTGGACCATTAGATGTCATAATGGGCTTGACATGTCCCTAGTCCCCAATTTTTAACCAGATTTCTGGTTGTCCAGTCGCCCCACCCCAGGGCTCTACTCTGGAATCCCTCATTTGGTGGGACATCTGAGGTTCAAAAACAAAATGAAACAAATCGACAACAACAACAAAAAAACGGACTTCTTCCATCCCCAGAATGACCCCAAACTCTTTGGACGGGACCGAACCCCCAGAGAGTAAGACTCGTCCATTTCCCATGAAGTCACCCGGCAATTTCACGACCATGAGTGACACGATATCCAGAGACAAAAACTTGAGCAAGAGCCTCACACTCGCCCTTTTTTCATATCCCGAAGTGTTCTCCTCATGGTCTGTAGATCAGTCCTGCCATACCTATGACCCAAAACATAAGCCGAGTTTGTGTTTTCAGACAACTGTCCAAACAGCTCTGGCCTACACACCCTACAGGCTCAGGGCCCTGGAGCCAAACCTGAGGACTGTACTTGCCCTCTCCAAGGGAATTGTATGTGCCCATTCCAATGGCCACGACACTACTAATAGGATAACCTCCAAAGTCCCTGAGGCCATCCCAAGAGTTGTGGCTTCCCAGGACAAACAGGGGCAATCTGAGCCCATCTGAGCACCTACCTGCACTCAGACCCGTAGACAGATGTCCCCAGAAATAAAAAGGAACGAAAAGGCCCCTAGGCACTAATCGGATCCATTGCTTTGGTTTCCAGGCATCTCTCCTCAGAGGCCTGGATTTCAATACCAGCATATGGCTGTTTCTTGACTCACCCATCAGAACAAATCTCATCTACACATGGGAAACATGCACGTTGGAGCTGTGTCAAAGCCTCTGTTTAGGAGAACCCTTCAGGGCCCCAGGGCCACCGCTTCATTCCAAGGTCTCCATAGACACAAAAACATATTAGGACACATCCACAGGAGAGTCCATTTCAACTCAGCCTCCTCGGTTGCCCCCCACATCCAGCAGATCTAACCTGTCTTGTTGCTTGGAGACCATTGGAATGCGAGGTGGGCTACCCAGCCATCCATCCTTAGAACCCTGCTCGGAATCGTTGGCCTGGAGCCAAACAATAGGTCTCAATTGTCCTGCAGAAGAATCTTTGCAGTTTGGAGCTTCTCACAACTCCCATCGTGGGAAAACCCCCATGTCCTCGTGATCCAACCCCCTTCAAGAATGGGCCATCAGGGCAGAAAGTCCAACCTGAGCGATCGTCTGATTCTTGCCCTGACTTCAGATGCATGAGATCTAGATTGAGGTCTGTAGATTGTGCCTGCCATATCCTCACCCAGAAACCTAGGCCTAGCTTGGGTTCTCAGACTCCGTCCTCAGACTACTGGCCCACAAGCCCTCCAGTTGGGCAATCCAGAACTACAATGCCGCACTCTGCCTGCCCTACAGAAGTAAAACATTGCCCTCAGGGCTACCCCGAAACCGCAAATGAGGATCAACCTGCACGCCATTCGGCTGTACCCCAAACATATAGGCTGACCTGGGCACTATTTCCCCTTCTGACCCAGCCTGAGCCCGGACCTCCTGGTCCCACCCAGACAGCTGGCCGCACACTGAGCACATCGGACCCGCCATGGCCTTAGGTCGTCATCTCTTCCCAACTGCGGTTTTCAGGCTCCAGAACCTAGACCTTATCTCCAACCACTGCCCAGGGTTGAAAATGATGCAGAAATCAGAACTCTTTCCCCATGGCAAGAAACCTTGTGGTTGGCATGTTGTCCAACGTTCAGTGTAGTTGAAACAAGCGTGGCGTGGCCCATGAGGCCCAGCCCATGCTTGCGGCCACATTGGTCACAAACACATATTGTGACCCTCAGCCTGAAGCCCAGTCCTCAGGTAAGGCCTCTCAGGGCCTATATGAAGAGACAGCATATTGGGCTTGCCATGATCCTAGGCCCCAATTTTTAACCATAGTTCGGGTTGTCCCTTCACTCTTCCCCAGGGCTCTGCTTTGGAATTCCTCTTTTGGTGGGACACCTGAGGTAACAAACCTGAAAGGAGTCCTCCCATCCCACAGATTGACGAAAAACAATTGGGATCGGGCCAAATCCACAGAGAGGAAGATTCGTCCATGGCCCATGAGACCTCCCCAACATTCCACGGCCATCGCTGAAACAAAAGTCAGAGACAAAAGCCTGACCAAGCGCCTCAGACTCGCTCATTCTTCATATCCTGAAGAGTTCTTCTCATGGTTTGTAGATCGGGCGTTCCATACCTACGTCCCCAAACATAAGCTGAGTTTGTGTTTTCAGTCTTCTGTCCTCAAAGTCCTGGGCCACACTCCCTCCAGGCTGGGGCCCTTGGAGCCACACATTAGGACTTCCCCCACCCAATCCATGGGAATTCTGCCCATTCCATTGTCAAAAATCGTACAAATTATGAGAACCCTCCAAAGTCCCTGAGGCCATCCCAATAGTGTAGGTGCCCGGGACAAAAAAGGGCGGTTGATACCGGCTGAGCATCTACCTCCACTCATCTACCTCCACTCATACCAAGAAGATTGAACCAGACAGGACCCGAGGCCATTATCGGATCCATTGCTTTGGTTTACAGGCATGTCTCCTCAAAAGCCTGCATTCCAATACCAGCAGAGGGGATTTCCTGAGGCACCCATCAGAACAAATCTCGTCTCCACAAGGAAACTTGTGCATGGGAGCTATGCCAAAGCTTAGGAGAATACTTCAGGGTCCCGGTGCCACCTCCCCATTCCAAGGCCCTCATGGACACAAACACACGTTAGGACCCATCCTCTGGAAAGTGCATTTCAACTCAGCCACCCCGGTTGCTCCCGCAGATCCATTAGATCTAAACTGTCTTGTTGCTAGGAGACAATTGGAAGGCGAGGCCGACTTCCCAGGCATCCATCCTGGAACGGTGCTCTGGAGTCATTCCATAAGGGATGAACTGGAGCTGTCCAACAGGTCTCAATTGTCCCGCAGAAGGAATCCTTGAAGGGGGCATCCCACATCTCCCAACGTGGAAAACCTCCATGGCCTCGAGATTCCGCTCCCTTCATGAAGGGGCCGTCATGCACAGAAACTCCAACCTGAGCCAACTTCGGATCCTCGCCCTGACTTCAGATGCTTGAGATATTGGTTCAGATCTGCAGGGGGTACCTGCCGTGCCCTCACCCTGAATCCGAAGTCTAGCTTGTGTTCTCAGACTCCCGTCCTCACTCTCCTGGCCCCGAATCCCTCAAGTTTGGCAATTGAGGACCGACAATGGAGCACCCTGCCTGCCCTCTAGAAAAAATATATTGCCTAATGAGCAGCCCAGGCAGCTTAAATGAGGATATACCTACACGGCACTCAATGGACCCAAATTATATAGTCTAACCTGGGCACTAATGCACTGTCTGACACAACCTGAGCCCGGACCTGCTGACCAACACCCAGACAGCTAACCGCACGCTGAGCATATCAGACCCGCCATGGCCTTAGGTCATCATCTCTTCCCTACCTCAGTTTTCAGGCTTCAGAACCTAGACCTTATCTCCAATCACTGCCCACGGGTGACTGTGATGCAGAAATCAGAACTCTTCCTGACCCATGGCAAGAAACCTTGTGGTTGGCATGTTGTCCAACGTTCAGTGTAGGAGAAACCAGCATTCACCCTGAGGCCCCGCCCATTCTTGCGTGCGACGAGAGCATAAACACGCATTGTGACCTCAGCGTGAGTCCTGTCCTCTAGTAAGTCCTCTCAGTGGCTGGACCATTAGATGTCATAATGGGCTTGACATGTCCCTAGTCCCCAATTTTTAACCAGATTTCTGGTTGTCCAGTCGCCCCACCCCAGGGCTCTACTCTGGAATCCCTCATTTGGTGGGACATCTGAGGTTCAAAAACAAAATGAAACAAATCGACAACAACAACAAAAAAACGGACTTCTTCCATCCCCAGAATGACCCCAAACTCTTTGGACGGGACCGAACCCCCAGAGAGTAAGACTCGTCCATTTCCCATGAAGTCACCCGGCAATTTCACGACCATGAGTGACACGATATCCAGAGACAAAAACTTGAGCAAGAGCCTCACACTCGCCCTTTTTTCATATCCCGAAGTGTTCTCCTCATGGTCTGTAGATCAGTCCTGCCATACCTATGACCCAAAACATAAGCCGAGTTTGTGTTTTCAGACAACTGTCCAAACAGCTCTGGCCTACACACCCTACAGGCTCAGGGCCCTGGAGCCAAACCTGAGGACTGTACTTGCCCTCTCCAAGGGAATTGTATGTGCCCATTCCAATGGCCACAACCCTACTAGTAGGATAACCTCCAAAGTCCCTGAGGCCATCCCAATAGTTGTGGCTTCCCAGGACAAACAGGGGCAATCTGAGCCCATCTGAGCACCTACCTGCACTCAGACCCGTAGACTGATGTCCCCAGCGGTAAAAAGGAACGAAAAGGCCCCTAGGCACTAATCGGATCCATTGCTTTGGTTTCCAGGCATCTCTCCTCAGAGGCCTGGATTTCAATACCAGCATATGGCTGTTTCTTGACTCACCCATCAGAACAAATCTCATCTACACATGGGAAACATGCACGTTGGAGCTGTGTCAAAGCCTCTGTTTAGGAGAACCCTTCAGGGCCCCAGGGCCACCGCTTCATTCCAAGGTCTCCATAGACACAAAAACATATTAGGACACATCCACAGGAGAGTCCATTTCAACTCAGCCTCCTCGGTTGCCCCCCACATCCAGCAGATCTAACCTGTCTTGTTGCTTGGAGACCATTGGAATGCGAGGTGGGCTACCCAGCCATCCATCCTTAGAACCCTGCTCGGAATCGTTGGCCTGGAGCCAACCAATAGGTCTCAATTGTCCTGCAGAAGAATCTTTGCAGTTTGGAGCTTCTCACAACTCCCATCGTGGGAAAACCCCCATGTCCTCGTGATCCAACCCCCTTCAAGAATGGGCCATCATGGCAGAAAGTCCAACCTGAGCGATCGTCTTATCCTTGCCCTGACTTCAGATGCATGAGATCTAGATTGAGGTCTGTAGATTGTGCCTGCCATATCCTCACCCAGAAACCTAGGCCTAGCTTGGGTTCTCAGACTCCGTCCTCAGACTACTGGCCCACAAGCCCTCCAGTTGGGCAATCCAGAACTACAATGCCGAACTCTGCCTGCCCTACAGAAGTAAAACATTGCCCTCAGGGCTACCCCGAAACCGCAAATGAGGATCAACCTGCAGGCCATTCGGCTGTACCCCAAACATATAGGCTGACCTGGGCACTATTTCCCCTTCTGACCCAGGCTGAGCCTGGACCTCCTGGTCCCACCCAGACAGCTGGACGCACACTGAGCACATCGGACCCGCCATGGCCTTAGGTCGTCATCTCTTCCCAACTGCGGTTTTCAGGCTCCAGAACCTAGACCTTATCTCCAACCACTGCCCAGGGTTGAAAATGATGCAGAAATCAGAACTCTTTCCCCATGGCAAGAAACCTTGTGGTTGGCATGTTGTCCAACGTTCAGTGTAGTTGAAACAAGCGTGGCCCATGAGGCCCAGCCCATGCTTGCGGCCACATTGGTCACAAACACACATTGTGACCCTCAGCCTGATGCCCAGTCCTCAGGTAAGGCCTCTCAGGGCCTATATGAAGAGACAGCATATTGGGCTTGCCATGATCCTAGGCCCCAATTTTTAACCATAGTTCGGGTTGTCCCTTCACTTTTCCCCAGGACTCTGCTTTGGAATTCCTCTTTTGGTGGGACACCTGAGGTAACAAACCTGAAAGGAGTCCTCCCATCCCACAGATTGACGAAAAACAATTGGGATCGGGCCAAATCCACAGAGAGGAAGATTCGTCCATGGCCCATGAGACCTCCCCAACATTCCACGGCCATCGCTGAAACAAAAGTCAGAGACAAAAGCCTGACCAAGCGCCTCAGACTCGCTCATTCTTCATATCCTGAAGAGTTCTTCTCATGGTTTGTAGATCGGGCGTGCCATACCTACGTCCCCAAACATAAGCTGAGTTTGTGTTTTCAGTCTTCTGTCCTCAAAGTCCTGGGCCACACTCCCTCCAGGCTGGGGCCCCTGGAGCCACACATTACGACTGCCCCCACCCAATCCATGGGAATTCTGCCCATTCCATTGTCAAAAATCGTACAAATTAGGAGAACCCTCCAAAGTCCCTGAGGCCATCCCAATAGTGTAGGTGCCCGGGACAAAAAAGGGCGTTTGATACCGCCTGAGCATCTACCTCCACTCATCTACCTCCACTCATACCAAGAAGATTGAACCAGACAGGACCCGAGGCCATTATCGGATCCATTGCTTTGGTTTACAGGCATGTCTCCTCAAAAGCCTGCATTCCAATAGCAGCAGAGGGGATTTCCTGAGGCACCCATCAGAACAAATCTCGTCTCCACAAGGAAACTTGTGCATGGGAGCTATGCCAAAGCTTAGGAGAATACTTCAGGGTCCCGGTGCCACCTCCCCATTCCAAGGCCCTCATGGACACAAACACACGTTAGGACCCATCCTCTGGAAAGTGCATTTCAACTCAGCCACCCCGGTTGCTCCCGCAGATCCATTAGATCTAAACTGTCTTGTTGCTAGGAGACAATTGGAAGGCGAGGCCGACTTCCCAGGCATCCATCCTGGAACGGTGCTCTGGAGTCATTCCATAAGGGATGAACTGGAGCTGTCCAACAGGTCTCAATTGTCCCGCAGAAGGAATCCTTGAAGGGGGCATCCCACATCTCCCAACGGGGAAAACCTCCATGGCCTCGAGATTCCGCTCCCTTCATGAAGGGGCCGTCATGCACAGAAACTCCAACCTGAGCCAACGTCGGATCCTCGCCCTGACTTCAGATGCATGAGATATTGGTTCAGATCTGCAGGGGGTACCTGCCGTGCCCTCACCCTGAATCCGAAGTCTAGCTTGTGTTCTCAGACTTCCGTCCTCACTCTCCTGGCCCCGAAGCCCTCAAGTTTGGCAATTCCGGACCGACAATGAAGCAATCTGCCTGCCCTCTAGAAAAAATATATTGCCTAATGAGCAGCCCACGCAGCTTAAATGAGGATATACCTACACGGCACTCGAATGTACCCAAATTATATAGTCTAACCTGGGCACTAATGCACTGTCTGACACAACCTGAGCCCGGACCTGCTGACCAACACCCAGACAGCTGACCGCACGCTGAGCATATCAGACCCGCCATGGCCTTAGGTCATCATCTCTTCCCTACCTCAGTTTTCAGGCTTCAGAACCTAGACCTTATCTCCAATCACTGCCCACGGGTGACTGTGATGCAGAAATCAGAACTCTTCCTGACCCATGGCAAGAAACCTTGTGGTTGGCATGTTGTCCAACGTTCAGTGTAGGAGAAACCAGCATTCACCCTGAGGCCCCGCCCATTCTTGCGTGCGACGAGAGCATAAACACGCATTGTGACCTCAGCGTGAGTCCTGTCCTCTAGTAAGTCCTCTCAGTGGCTGGACCATTAGATGTCATAATGGGCTTGACATGTCCCTAGTCCCCAATTTTTAACCAGATTTCTGGTTGTCCAGTCGCCCCACCCCAGGGCTCTACTCTGGAATCCCTCATTTGGTGGGACATCTGAGGTTCAAAAACAAAATGAAACAAATCGACAACAACAACAAAAAGCGGACTTCTTCCATCCCCAGAATGACCCCAAACTCTTTGGACGGGACCGAACCCCCAGAGAGTAAGACTCGTCCATTTCCCATGAAGTCACCCGGCAATTTCACGACCATGAGTGACACGATATCCAGAGACAAAAACGTGAGCAAGAGCCTCACACTCGCCCTTTTTTCATATCCCGAAGTGTTCTCCTCATGGTCTGTAGATCAGTCCTGCCATACCTATGACCCAAAACATAAGCCGAGTTTGTGTTTTCAGACAACTGTCCAAACAGCTCTGGCCTACACACCCTACAGGCTCAGGGCCCTGGAGCCAAACCTGAGGACTGTACTTGCCCTCTCCAAGGGAATTGTATGTGCCCATTCCAATGGCCACAACCCTACTAGTAGGATAACCTCCAAAGTCCCTGAGGCCATCCCAATAGTTGTGGCTTCCCAGGACAAACAGGGGCAATCTGAGCCCATCTGAGCACCTACCTGCACTCAGACCCGTAGACTGATGTCCCCAGAGGTAAAAAGGAACGAAAAGGCCCCTAGGCACTAATCGGATCCATTGCTTTGGTTTCCAGGCATCTCTCCTCAGAGGCCTGGATTTCAATACCAGCATATGGCTGTTTCTTGACTCACCCATCAGAACAAATCTCATCTACACATGGGAAACATGCACGTTGGAGCTGTGTCAAAGCCTCTGTTTAGGAGAACCCTTCAGGGCCCCAGGGCCACCGCTTCATTCCAAGGTCTCCATAGACACAAAAACATATTAGGACACATCCACAGGAGAGTCCATTTCAACTCAGCCTCCTCGGTTGCCCCCCACATCCAGCAGATCTAACCTGTCTTGTTGCTTGGAGACCATTGGAATGCGAGGTGGGCTACCCAGCCATCCATCCTTAGAACCCTGCTCGGAATCGTTGGCCTGGAGCCAACCAATAGGTCTCAATTGTCCTGCAGAAGAATCTTTGCAGTTTGGAGCTTCTCACAACTCCCATCGTGGGAAAACACCCATGTCCTCGTGATCCAACCCCCTTCAAGAATGGGCCATCAGGGCAGAAAGTCCAACCTGAGCGATCGTCTGATCCTTGCCCTGACTTCAGATGCATGAGATCTAGATTGAGGTCTGTAGATTGTGCCTGCCATATCCTCACCCAGAAACCTAGGCCTAGCTTGGGTTCTCAGACTCCGTCCTCAGACTACTGGCCCACAAGCCCTCCAGTTGGGCAATCCAGAACTACAATGCCGCACTCTGCCTGCCCTACAGAAGTAAAACATTGCCCTCAGGGCTACCCCGAAACCGCAAATGAGGATCAACCTGCACGCCATTCGGCTGTACCCCAAACATATAGGCTGACCTGGGCACTATTTCCCCTTCTGACCCAGGCTGAGCCTGGACCTCCTGGTCCCACCCAGACAGCTGGACGCACACTGAGCACATCGGACCCGCCATGGCCTTAGGTCGTCATCTCTTCCCAACTGCGGTTTTCAGGCTCCAGAACCTAGACCTTATCTCCAACCACTGCCCAGGGTTGAAAATGATGCAGAAATCAGAACTCTTTCCCCATGGCAAGAAACCTTGTGGTTGGCATGTTGTCCAACGTTCAGTGTAGTAGAAACAAGCGTGGCCCATGAGGCCCAGCCCATGCTTGCGGCCACATTGTTCACAAACACACATTGTGACCCTCAGCCTGAAGCCCAGTCCTCAGGTAAGGCCTCTCAGGGCCTATATGAAGAGACAGCATATTGGGCTTGCCATGATCCTAGGCCCCAATTTTTAACCATAGTTCGGGTTGTCCCTTCACTTTTCCCCAGGACTCTGCTTTGGAATTCCTCTTTTGGTGGGACACCTGAGGTAACAAACCTGAAAGGAGTCCTCCCATCCCACAGATTGACGAAAAACAATTGGGATCGGGCCAAATCCACAGAGAGGAAGATTCGTCCATGGCCCATGAGACCTCCCCAACATTCCACGGCCATCGCTGAAACAAAAGTCAGAGACAAAAGCCTGACCAAGCGCCTCAGACTCGCTCATTCTTCATATCCTGAAGAGTTCTTCTCATGGTTTGTAGATCGGGCGTGCCATACCTACGTCCCCAAACATAAGATGAGTTTGTGTTTTCAGTCTTCTGTCCTCAAAGTCCTGGGCCACACTCCCTCCAGGCTGGGGCCCCTGGAGCCACACATTACGACTGCCCCCACCCAATCCATGGGAATTCTGCCCATTCCATTGTCAAAAATCGTACAAATTAGGAGAACCCTCCAAAGTCCCTGAGGCCATCCCAATAGTGTAGGTGCCCGGGACAAAAAAGGGCGTTTGATACCGCCTGAGCATCTACCTCCACTCATCTACCTCCACTCATACCAAGAAGATTGAACCAGACAGGACCCGAGGCCATTATCGGATCCATTGCTTTGGTTTACAGGCATGTCTCCTCAAAAGCCTGCATTCCAATAGCAGCAGAGGGGATTTCCTGAGGCACCCATCAGAACAAATCTCGTCTCCACAAGGAAACTTGTGCATGGGAGCTATGCCAAAGCTTAGGAGAATACTTCAGGGTCCCGGTGCCACCTCCCCATTCCAAGGCCCTCATGGACACAAACACACGTTAGGACCCATCCTCTGGAAAGTGCATTTCAACTCAGCCACCCCGGTTGCTCCCGCAGATCCATTAGATCTAAACTGTCTTGTTGCTAGGAGACAATTGGAAGGCGAGGCCGACTTCCCAGGCATCCATCCTGGAACGGTGCTCTGGAGTCATTCCATAAGGGATGAACTGGAGCTGTCCAACAGGTCTCAATTGTCCCGCAGAAGGAATCCTTGAAGGGGGCATCCCACATCTCCCAACGGGGAAAACCTCCATGGCCTCGAGATTCCGCTCCCTTCATGAAGGGGCCGTCATGCACAGAAACTCCAACCTGAGCCAACGTCGGATCCTCGCCCTGACTTCAGATGCATGAGATATTGGTTCAGATCTGCAGGGGGTACCTGCCGTGCCCTCACCCTGAATCCGAAGTCTAGCTTGTGTTCTCAGACTTCCGTCCTCACTCTCCTGGCCCCGAAGCCCTCAAGTTTGGCAATTCCGGACCGACAATGAAGCAATCTGCCTGCCCTCTAGAAAAAATATATTGCCTAATGAGCAGCCCACGCAGCTTAAATGAGGATATACCTACACGGCACTCGAATGTACCCAAATTATATAGTCTAACCTGGGCACTAATGCACTGTCTGACACAACCTGAGCCCGGACCTGCTGACCAACACCCAGACAGCTGACCGCACGCTGAGCATATCAGACCCGCCATGGCCTTAGGTCATCATCTCTTCCCTACCTCAGTTTTCAGGCTTCAGAACCTAGACCTTATCTCCAATCACTGCCCACGGGTGACTGTGATGCAGAAATCAGAACTCTTCCTGACCCATGGCAAGAAACCTTGTGGTTGGCATGTTGTCCAACGTTCAGTGTAGGAGAAACCAGCATTCACCCTGAGGCCCCGCCCATTCTTGCGTGCGACGAGAGCATAAACACGCATTGTGACCTCAGCGTGAGTCCTGTCCTCTAGTAAGTCCTCTCAGTGGCTGGACCATTAGATGTCATAATGGGCTTGACATGTCCCTAGTCCCCAATTTTTAACCAGATTTCTGGTTGTCCAGTCGCCCCACCCCAGGGCTCTACTCTGGAATCCCTCATTTGGTGGGACATCTGAGGTTCAAAAACAAAATGAAACAAATCGACAACAACAACAAAAAGCGGACTTCTTCCATCCCCAGAATGACCCCAAACTCTTTGGACGGGACCGAACCCCCAGAGAGTAAGACTCGTCCATTTCCCATGAAGTCACCCGGCAATTTCACGACCATGAGTGACACGATATCCAGAGACAAAAACGTGAGCAAGAGCCTCACACTCGCCCTTTTTTCATATCCCGAAGTGTTCTCCTCATGGTCTGTAGATCAGTCCTGCCATACCTATGACCCAAAACATAAGCCGAGTTTGTGTTTTCAGACAACTGTCCAAACAGCTCTGGCCTACACACCCTACAGGCTCAGGGCCCTGGAGCCAAACCTGAGGACTGTACTTGCCCTCTCCAAGGGAATTGTATGTGCCCATTCCAATGGCCACAACCCTACTAGTAGGATAACCTCCAAAGTCCCTGAGGCCATCCCAATAGTTGTGGCTTCCCAGGACAAACAGGGGCAATCTGAGCCCATCTGAGCACCTACCTGCACTCAGACCCGTAGACTGATGTCCCCAGAGGTAAAAAGGAACGAAAAGGCCCCTAGGCACTAATCGGATCCATTGCTTTGGTTTCCAGGCATCTCTCCTCAGAGGCCTGGATTTCAATACCAGCATATGGCTGTTTCTTGACTCACCCATCAGAACAAATCTCATCTACACATGGGAAACATGCACGTTGGAGCTGTGTCAAAGCCTCTGTTTAGGAGAACCCTTCAGGGCCCCAGGGCCACCGCTTCATTCCAAGGTCTCCATAGACACAAAAACATATTAGGACACATCCACAGGAGAGTCCATTTCAACTCAGCCTCCTCGGTTGCCCCCCACATCCAGCAGATCTAACCTGTCTTGTTGCTTGGAGACCATTGGAATGCGAGGTGGGCTACCCAGCCATCCATCCTTAGAACCCTGCTCGGAATCGTTGGCCTGGAGCCAACCAATAGGTCTCAATTGTCCTGCAGAAGAATCTTTGCAGTTTGGAGCTTCTCACAACTCCCATCGTGGGAAAACACCCATGTCCTCGTGATCCAACCCCCTTCAAGAATGGGCCATCAGGGCAGAAAGTCCAACCTGAGCGATCGTCTGATCCTTGCCCTGACTTCAGATGCATGAGATCTAGATTGAGGTCTGTAGATTGTGCCTGCCATATCCTCACCCAGAAACCTAGGCCTAGCTTGGGTTCTCAGACTCCGTCCTCAGACTACTGGCCCACAAGCCCTCCAGTTGGGCAATCCAGAACTACAATGCCGCACTCTGCCTGCCCTACAGAAGTAAAACATTGCCCTCAGGGCTACCCCGAAACCGCAAATGAGGATCAACCTGCACGCCATTCGGCTGTACCCCAATCATATAGGCTGACCTGGGCACTATTTCCCCTTCTGACCCAGGCTGAGCCTGGACCTCCTGGTCCCACCCAGACAGCTGGACGCACACTGAGCACATCGGACCCGCCATGGCCTTAGGTCGTCATCTCTTCCCAACTGCGGTTTTCAGGCTCCAGAACCTAGACCTTATCTCCAACCACTGCCCAGGGTTGAAAATGATGCAGAAATCAGAACTCTTTCCCCATGGCAAGAAACCTTGTGGTTGGCATGTTGTCCAACGTTCAGTGTAGTAGAAACAAGCGTGGCCCATGAGGCCCAGCCCATGCTTGCGGCCACATTGTTCACAAACACACATTGTGACCCTCAGCCTGAAGCCCAGTCCTCAGGTAAGGCCTCTCAGGGCCTATATGAAGAGACAGCATATTGGGCTTGCCATGATCCTAGGCCCCAATTTTTAACCATAGTTCAGGTTGTCCCTTCACTTTTCCCCAGGACTCTGCTTTGGAATTCCTCTTTTGGTGGGACACCTGAGGTAACAAACCTGAAAGGAGTCCTCCCATCCCACAGATTGACGAAAAACAATTGGGATCGGGCCAAATCCACAGAGAGGAAGATTCGTCCATGGCCCATGAGACCTCCCCAACATTCCACGGCCATCGCTGAAACAAAAGTCAGAGACAAAAGCCTGACCAAGCGCCTCAGACTCGCTCATTCTTCATATCCTGAAGAGTTCTTCTCATGGTTTGTAGATCGGGCGTGCCATACCTACGTCCCCAAACATAAGCTGAGTTTGTGTTTTCAGTCTTCTGTCCTCAAAGTCCTGGGCCACACTCCCTCCAGGCTGGGGCCCCTGGAGCCACACATTACGACTGCCCCCACCCAATCCATGGGAATTCTGCCCATTCCATTGTCAAAAATCGTACAAAGTAGGAGAACCCTCCAAAGTCCCTGAGGCCATCCCAATAGTGTAGGTGCCCGGGACAAAAAAGGGCGGTTGATACCGGCTGAGCATCTACCTCCACTCATCTACCTCCACTCATACCAAGAAGATTGAACCAGACAGGACCCGAGGCCATTATCGGATCCATTGCTTTGGTTTACAGGCATGTCTCCTCAAAAGCCTGCATTCCAATACCAGCAGAGGGGATTTCCTGAGGCACCCATCAGAACAAATCTCGTCTCCACAAGGAAACTTGTGCATGGGAGCTATACCAAAGCTTAGGAGAATACTTCAGGGTCCCGGTGCCACCTCCCCATTCCAAGGCCCTCATGGACACAAACACACGTTAGGACCCATCCTCTGGAAAGCGCATTTCAACTCAGCCACCCCGGTTGCTCCCGCAGATCCATTAGATCTAAAATGTCTTGTTGCTAGGAGACAATTGGAAGGCGAGGCCAACTTCCCA
Source organism: Mustela nivalis (assembly GCF_964662115.1). Lineage (NCBI taxonomy): Eukaryota > Metazoa > Chordata > Mammalia > Carnivora > Mustelidae > Mustela > Mustela nivalis. Next base: position 1,774,782 of record NW_028136526.1, read on the forward strand.
GGCATCCATCCTGGAACGGTGCTATGGAGTCATTCCATAAGGGATGAACTGGAGCTGTCCAACAGGTCTCAATTGTCCCGCAGAAGGAATCCTTGAAGGGGGCATCCCACATCTCCCAACGGGGAAAACCTCCATGGCCTCGAGATTCCGCTCCCTTCATGAAGGGGCCGTCATGCACAGAAACTCCAACCTGAGCCAACGTCGGATCCTCGCCCTGACTTCAGATGCATGAGATATTGGTTCAGATCTGCAGGGGGTACCTGCCGTGCCCTCACCCTGAATCCGAAGTCTAGCTTGTGTTCTCAGACTTCCGTCCTCACTCTCCTGGCCCCGAAGCCCTCAAGTTTGGCAATTCCGGACCGACAATGAAGCACTCTGCCTGCCCTCTAGAAAAAATATATTGCCTAATGAGCAGCCCACGCAGCTTAAATGAGGATATACCTACACGGCACTCGAATGTACCCAAATTATATAGTCTAACCTGGGCACTAATGCACTGTCTGACACAACCTGAGCCCGGACCTGCTGACCAACACCCAGACAGCTGACCGCACGCTGAGCATATCAGACCCGCCATGGCCTTAGGTCATCATCTCTTCCCTACCTCAGTTTTCAGGCTTCAGAACCTAGACCTTATCTCCAATCACTGCCCACGGGTGACTGTGATGCAGAAATCAGAACTCTTCCTGACCCATGGCAAGAAACCTTGTGGTTGGCATGTTGTCCAACGTTCAGTGTAGGAGAAACCAGCATTCACCCTGAGGCCCCGCCCATTCTTGCGTGCGACGAGAGCATAAACACGCATTGTGACCTCAGCGTGAGTCCTGTCCTCTAGTAAGTCCTCTCAGTGGCTGGACCATTAGATGTCATAATGGGCTTGACATGTCCCTAGTCCCCAATTTTTAACCAGATTTCTGGTTGTCCAGTCGCCCCACCCCAGGGCTCTACTCTGGAATCCCTCATTTGGTGGGACATCTGAGGTTCAAAAACAAAATGAAACAAATCGACAACAACAACAAAAAAACGGACTTCTTCCATCCCCAGAATGACCCCAAACTCTTTGGACGGGACCGAACCCCCAGAGAGTAAGACTCGTCCATTTCCCATGAAGTCACCCGGCAATTTCACGACCATGAGTGACACGATATCCAGAGACAAAAACGTGAGCAAGAGCCTCACACTCGCCCTTTTTTCATATCCCGAAGTGTTCTCCTCATGGTCTGTAGATCAGTCCTGCCATACCTATGACCCAAAACATAAGCCGAGTTTGTGTTTTCAGACAACTGTCCAAACAGCTCTGGCCTACACACCCTACAGGCTCAGGGCCCTGGAGCCAAACCTGAGGACTGTACTTGCCCTCTCCAAGGGAATTGTATGTGCCCATTCCAATGGCCACAACCCTACTAGTAGGATAACCTCCAAAGTCCCTGAGGCCATCCCAATAGTTGTGGCTTCCCAGGACAAACAGGGGCAATCTGAGCCCATCTGAGCACCTACCTGCACTCAGACCCGTAGACTGATGTCCCCAGAGGTAAAAAGGAACGAAAAGGCCCCTAGGCACTAATCGGATCCATTGCTTTGGTTTCCAGGCATCTCTCCTCAGAGGCCTGGATTTCAATACCAGCATATGGCTGTTTCTTGACTCACCCATCAGAACAAATCTCATCTACACATGGGAAACATGCACGTTGGAGCTGTGTCAAAGCCTCTGTTTAGGAGAACCCTTCAGGGCCCCAGGGCCACCGCTTCATTCCAAGGTCTCCATAGACACAAAAACATATTAGGACACATCCACAGGAGAGTCCATTTCAACTCAGCCTCCTCGGTTGCCCCCCACATCCAGCAGATCTAACCTGTCTTGTTGCTTGGAGACCATTGGAATGCGAGGTGGGCTACCCAGCCATCCATCCTTAGAACCCTGCTCTGAATCGTTGGCCTGGAGCCAACCAATAGGTCTCAATTGTCCTGCAGAAGAATCTTTGCAGTTTGGAGCTTCTCACAACTCCCATCGTGGGAAAACACCCATGTCCTCGTGATCCAACCCCCTTCAAGAATGGGCCATCATGGCAGAAAGTCCAACCTGAGCGATCGTCTGATCCTTGCCCTGACTTCAGATGCATGAGATCTAGATTGAGGTCTGTAGATTGTGCCTGCCATATCCTCACCCAGAAACCTAGGCCTAGCTTGGGTTCTCAGACTCCGTCCTCAGACTACTGGCCCACAAGCCCTCCAGTTGGGCAATCCAGAACTACAATGCCGCACTCTGCCTGCCCTACAGAAGTAAAACATTGCCCTCAGGGCTACCCCGAAACCGCAAATGAGGATCAACCTGCACGCCATTCGGCTGTACCCCAAACATATAGGCTGACCTGGGCACTATTTCCCCTTCTGACCCAGGCTGAGCCTGGACCTCCTGGTCCCACCCAGACAGCTGGACGCACACTGAGCACATCGGACCCGCCATGGCCTTAGGTCGTCATCTCTTCCCAACTGCGGTTTTCAGGCTCCAGAACCTAGACCTTATCTCCAACCACTGCCCAGGGTTGAAAATGATGCAGAAATCAGAACTCTTTCCCCATGGCAAGAAACCTTGTGGTTGGCATGTTGTCCAACGTTCAGTGTAGTTGAAACAAGCGTGGCCCATGAGGCCCAGCCCATGCTTGCGGCCACATTGGTCACAAACACACATTGTGACCCTCAGCCTGAAGCCCAGTCCTCAGGTAAGGCCTCTCAGGGCCTATATGAAGAGACAGTATATTGGGCTTGCCATGATCCTAGGCCCCAATTTTTAACCATAGTTCGGGTTGTCCCTTCACTTTTCCCCAGGACTCTGCTTTGGAATTCCTCTTTTGGTGGGACACCTGAGGTAACAAACCTGAAAGGAGTCCTCCCATCCCACAGATTGACGAAAAACAATTGGGATCGGGCCAAATCCACAGAGAGGAAGATTCGTCCATGGCCCATGAGACCTCCCCAACATTCCACGGCCATCGCTGAAACAAAAGTCAGAGACAAAAGCCTGACCAAGCGCCTCAGACTCGCTCATTCTTCATATCCTGAAGAGTTCTTCTCATGGTTTGTAGATCGGGCGTGCCATACCTACGTCCCCAAACATAAGATGAGTTTGTGTTTTCAGTCTTCTGTCCTCAAAGTCCTGGGCCACACTCCCTCCAGGCTGGGGCCCCTGGAGCCACACATTACGACTGCCCCCACCCAATCCATGGGAATTCTGCCCATTCCATTGTCAAAAATCGTACAAAGTAGGAGAACCCTCCAAAGTCCCTGAGGCCATCCCAATAGTGTAGGTGCCCGGGACAAAAAAGGGCGGTTGATACCGCCTGAGCATCTACCTCCACTCATCTACCTCCACTCATACCAAGAAGATTGAACCAGACAGGACCCGAGGCCATTATCGGATCCATTGCTTTGGTTTACAGGCATGTCTCCTCAAAAGCCTGCATTCCAATACCAGCAGAGGGGATTTCCTGAGGCACCCATCAGAACAAATCTCGTCTCCACAAGGAAACTTGTGCATGGGAGCTATGCCAAAGCTTAGGAGAATACTTCAGGGTCCCGGTGCCACCTCCCCATTCCAAGGCCCTCATGGACACAAACACACGTTAGGACCCATTCTCTGGAAAGTGCATTTCAACTCAGCCACCCCGGTTGCTCCCGCAGATCCATTAGATCTAAAATGTCTTGTTGCTAGGAGACAATTGGAAGGCGAGGCCGACTTCCCAGGCATCCATCCTGGAACGGTGCTCTGGAGTCATTCCATAAGGGATGAACTGGAGCTGTCCAACAGGTCTCAATTGTCCCGCAGAAGGAATCCTTGAAGGGGGCATCCCACATCTCCCAACGGGGAAAACCTCCATGGCCTCGAGATTCCGCTCCCTTCATGAAGGGGCCGTCATGCACAGAAACTCCAACCTGAGCCAACGTCGGATCCTCGCCCTGACTTCAGATGCATGAGATATTGGTTCAGATCTGCAGGGGGTACCTGCCGTGCCCTCACCCTGAATCCGAAGTCTAGCTTGTGTTCTCAGACTTCCGTCCTCACTCTCCTGGCCCCGAAGCCCTCAAGTTTGGCAATTGCGGACCGACAATGAAGCACTCTGCCTGCCCTCTAGAAAAAATATTTTGCCTAATGAGCAGCCCACGCAGCTTAAATGAGGATATACCTACACGGCACTCGAATGTACCCAAATTATATAGTCTAACCTGGGCACTAATGCACTGTCTGACACAACCTGAGCCCGGACCTGCTGACCAACACCCAGACAGCTGACCGCACGCTGAGCATATCAGACCCGCCATGGCCTTAGGTCATCATCTCTTCCCTACCTCAGTTTTCAGGCTTCAGAACCTAGACCTTATCTCCAATCACTGCCCACGGGTGACTGTGATGCAGAAATCAGAACTCTTCCTGACCCATGGCAAGAAACCTTGTGGTTGGCATGTTGTCCAACGTTCAGTGTAGGAGAAACCAGCATTCACCCTGAGGCCCCGCCCATTCTTGCGTGCGACGAGAGCATAAACACGCATTGTGACCTCAGCGTGAGTCCTGTCCTCTAGTAAGTCCTCTCAGTGGCTGGACCATTAGATGTCATAATGGGCTTGACATGTCCCTAGTCCCCAATTTTTAACCAGATTTCTGGTTGTCCAGTCGCCCCACCCCAGGGCTCTACTCTGGAATCCCTCATTTGGTGGGACATCTGAGGTTCAAAAACAAAATGAAACAAATCGACAACAACAACAAAAAAACGGACTTCTTCCATCCCCAGAATGACCCCAAACTCTTTGGACGGGACCGAACCCCCAGAGAGTAAGACTCGTCCATTTCCCATGAAGTCACCCGGCAATTTCACGACCATGAGTGACACGATATCCAGAGACAAAAACTTGAGCAAGAGCCTCACACTCGCCCTTTTTTCATATCCCGAAGTGTTCTCCTCATGGTCTGTAGATCAGTCCTGCCATACCTATGACCCAAAACATAAGCCGAGTTTGTGTTTTCAGACAACTGTCCAAACAGCTCTGGCCTACACACCCTACAGGCTCAGGGCCCTGGAGCCAAACCTGAGGACTGTACTTGCCCTCTCCAAGGGAATTGTATGTGCCCATTCCAATGGCCACAACCCTACTAGTAGGATAACCTCCAAAGTCCCTGAGGCCATCCCAATAGTTGTGGCTTCCCAGGACAAACAGGGGCAATCTGAGCCCATCTGAGCACCTACCTGCACTCAGACCCGTAGACTGATGTCCCCAGAGGTAAAAAGGAACGAACAGGCCCCTAGGCACTAATCGGATCCATTGCTTTGGTTTCCAGGCATCTCTCCTCAGAGGCCTGGATTTCAATACCAGCATATGGCTGTTTCTTGACTCACCCATCAGAACAAATCTCATCTACACATGGGAAACATGCACGTTGGAGCTGTGTCAAAGCCTCTGTTTAGGAGAACCCTTCAGGGCCCCAGGGCCACCGCTTCATTCCAAGGTCTCCATAGACACAAAAACATATTAGGACACATCCACAGGAGAGTCCATTTCAATTCAGCCTCCTCGGTTGCCCCCCACATCCAGCAGATCTAACCTGTCTTGTTGCTTGGAGACCATTGGAATGCGAGGTGGGCTACCCAGCCATCCATCCTTAGAACCCTGCTCTGAATCGTTGGCCTGGAGCCAACCAATAGGTCTCAATTGTCCTGCAGAAGAATCTTTGCAGTTTGGAGCTTCTCACAACTCCCATCGTGGGAAAACACCCATGTCCTCGTGATCCAACCCCCTTCAAGAATGGGCCATCATGGCAGAAAGTCCAACCTGAGCGATCGTCTGATCCTTGCCCTGACTTCAGATGCATGAGATCTAGATTGAGGTCTGTAGATTGTGCCTGCCATATCCTCACCCAGAAACCTAGGCCTAGCTTGGGTTCTCAGACTCCGTCCTCAGACTACTGGCCCACAAGCCCTCCAGTTGGGCAATCCAGAACTACAATGCCGCACTCTGCCTGCCCTACAGAAGTAAAACATTGCCCTCAGGGCTACCCCGAAACCGCAAATGAGGATCAACCTGCACGCCATTCGGCTGTACCCCAAACATATAGGCTGACCTGGGCACTATTTCCCCTTCTGACCCAGGCTGAGCCTGGACCTCCTGGTCCCACCCAGACAGCTGGACGCACACTGAGCACATCGGACCCGCCATGGCCTTAGGTCGTCATCTCTTCCCAACTGCGGTTTTCAGGCTCCAGAACCTAGACCTTATCTCCAACCACTGCCCAGGGTTGAAAATGATGCAGAAATCAGAACTCTTTCCCCATGGCAAGAAACCTTGTGGTTGGCATGTTGTCCAACGTTCAGTGTAGTTGAAACAAGCGTGGCCCATGAGGCCCAGCCCATGCTTGCGGCCACATTGGTCACAAACACACATTGTGACCCTCAGCCTGAAGCCCAGTCCTCAGGTAAGGCCTCTCAGGGCCTATATGAAGAGACAGTATATTGGGCTTGCCATGATCCTAGGCCCCAATTTTTAACCATAGTTCGGGTTGTCCCTTCACTTTTCCCCAGGACTCTGCTTTGGAATTCCTCTTTTGGTGGGACACCTGAGGTAACAAACCTGAAAGGAGTCCTCCCATCCCACAGATTGACGAAAAACAATTGGGATCGGGCCAAATCCACAGAGAGGAAGATTCGTCCATGGCCCATGAGACCTCCCCAACATTCCACGGCCATCGCTGAAACAAAAGTCAGAGACAAAAGCCTGACCAAGCGCCTCAGACTCGCTCATTCTTCATATCCTGAAGAGTTCTTCTCATGGTTTGTAGATCGGGCGTGCCATACCTACGTCCCCAAACATAAGATGAGTTTGTGTTTTCAGTCTTCTGTCCTCAAAGTCCTGGGCCACACTCCCTCCAGGCTGGGGCCCCTGGAGCCACACATTACGACTGCCCCCACCCAATCCATGGGAATTCTGCCCATTCCATTGTCAAAAATCGTACAAAGTAGGAGAACCCTCCAAAGTCCCTGAGGCCATCCCAATAGTGTAGGTGCCCGGGACAAAAAAGGGCGGTTGATACCGCCTGAGCATCTACCTCCACTCATCTACCTCCACTCATACCAAGAAGATTGAACCAGACAGGACCCGAGGCCATTATCGGATCCATTGCTTTGGTTTACAGGCATGTCTCCTCAAAAGCCTGCATTCCAATACCAGCAGAGGGGATTTCCTGAGGCACCCATCAGAACAAATCTCGTCTCCACAAGGAAACTTGTGCATGGGAGCTATGCCAAAGCTTAGGAGAATACTTCAGGGTCCCGGTGCCACCTCCCCATTCCAAGGCCCTCATGGACACAAACACACGTTAGGACCCATCCTCTGGAAAGCGCATTTCAACTCAGCCACCCCGGTTGCTCCCGCAGATCCATTAGATCTAAACTGTCTTGTTGCTAGGAGACAATTGGAAGGTGAGGCCGACTTCCCAGGCATCCATCCTGGAAAGGTGCTCTGGAGTCATTCCATAAGGGATGAACTGGAGCTGTCCAACAGGTCTCAATTGTCCCGCAGAAGGAATCCTTGAAGGGGGCATCCCACATCTCCCAACGGGGAAAACCTCCATGGCCTCGAGATTCCGCTCCCTTCATGAAGGGGCCGTCATGCACAGAAACTCCAACCTGAGCCAACGTCGGATCCTCGCCCTGACTTCAGATGCATGAGATATTGGTTCGGATCTGCAGGGGGTACCTGCCGTGCCCTCACCCTGAATCCGAAGTCTAGCTTGTGTTCTCAGACTTCCGTCCTCACTCTCCTGGCCCCGAAGCCCTCAAGTTTGGCAATTCCGGACCGACAATGAAGCACTCTGCCTGCCCTCTAGAAAAAATATTTTGCCTAATGAGCAGCCCACGCAGCTTAAATGAGGATATACCTACACGGCACTCGAATGTACCCAAATTATATAGTCTAACCTGGGCACTAATGCACTGTCTGACACAACCTGAGCCCGGACCTGCTGACCAACACCCAGACAGCTGACCGCACGCTGAGCATATCAGACCCGCCATGGCCTTAGGTCATCATCTCTTCCCTACCTCAGTTTTCAGGCTTCAGAACCTAGACCTTATCTCCAATCACTGCCCACGGGTGACTGTGATGCAGAAATCAGAACTCTTCCTGACCCATGGCAAGAAACCTTGTGGTTGGCATGTTGTCCAACGTTCAGTGTAGGAGAAACCAGCATCCACCCTGAGGCCCCGCCCATTCTTGCGTGCGACGAGAGCATAAACACGCATTGTGACCTCAGCGTGAGTCCTGTCCTCTAGTAAGTCCTCTCAGTGGCTGGACCATTAGATGTCATAATGGGCTTGACATGTCCCTAGTCCCCAATTTTTAACCAGATTTCTGGTTGTCCAGTCGCCCCACCCCAGGGCTCTACTCTGGAATCCCTCATTTGGTGGGACATCTGAGGTTGAAAAACAAAATGAAACAAATCGACAACAACAACAAAAAAACGGACTTCTTCCATCCCCAGAATGACCCCAAACTCTTTGGACGGGACCGAACCCCCAGAGAGTAAGACTCGTCCATTTCCCATGAAGTCACCCGGCAATTTCACGACCATGAGTGACACGATATCCAGAGACAAAAACGTGAGCAAGAGCCTCACACTCGCCCTTTTTTCATATCCCGAAGTGTTCTCCTCATGGTCTGTAGATCAGTCCTGCCATACCTATGACCCAAAACATAAGCCGAGTTTGTGTTTTCAGACAACTGTCCAAACAGCTCTGGCCTACACACCCTACAGGCTCAGGGCCCTGGAGCCAAACCTGAGGACTGTACTTGCCCTCTCCAAGGGAATTGTATGTGCCCATTCCAATGGCCACAACCCTACTAGTAGGATAACCTCCAAAGTCCCTGAGGCCATCCCAATAGTTGTGGCTTCCCAGGACAAACAGGGGCAATCTGAGCCCATCTGAGCACCTACCTGCACTCAGACCCGTAGACTGATGTCCCCAGCGGTAAAAAGGAACGAAAAGGCCCCTAGGCACTAATCGGATCCATTGCTTTGGTTTCCAGGCATCTCTCCTCAGAGGCCTGGATTTCAATACCAGCATATGGCTGTTTCTTGACTCACCCATCAGAACAAATCTCATCTACACATGGGAAACATGCACGTTGGAGCTGTGTCAAAGCCTCTGTTTAGGAGAACCCTTCAGGGCCCCAGGGCCACCGCTTCATTCCAAGGTCTCCATAGACACAAAAACATATTAGGACACATCCACAGGAGAGTCCATTTCAACTCAGCCTCCTCGGTTGCCCCCCACATCCAGCAGATCTAACCTGTCTTGTTGCTTGGAGACCATTGGAATGCGAGGTGGGCTACCCAGCCATCCATCCTTAGAACCCTGCTCGGAATCGTTGGCCTGGAGCCAACCAATAGGTCTCAATTGTCCTGCAGAAGAATCTTTGCAGTTTGGAGCTTCTCACAACTCCCATCGTGGGAAAACCCCCATGTCCTCGTGATCCAACCCCCTTCAAGAATGGGCCATCATGGCAGAAAGTCCAACCTGAGCGATCGTCTGATCCTTGCCCTGACTTCAGATGCATGAGATCTAGATTGAGGTCTGTAGATTGTGCCTGCCATATCCTCACCCAGAAACCTAGGCCTAGCTTGGGTTCTCAGACTCCGTCCTCAGACTACTGGCCCACAAGCCCTCCAGTTGGGCAATCCAGAACTACAATGCCGCACTCTGCCTGCCCTACAGAAGTAAAACATTGCCCTCAGGGCTACCCCGAAACCGCAAATGAGGATCAACCTGCAGGCCATTCGGCTGTACCCCAAACATATAGGCTGACCTGGGCACTATTTCCCCTTCTGACCCAGGCTGAGCCTGGACCTCCTGGTCCCACCCAGACAGCTGGACGCACACTGAGCACATCGGACCCGCCATGGCCTTAGGTCGTCATCTCTTCCCAACTGCGGTTTTCAGGCTCCAGAACCTAGACCTTATCTCCAACCACTGCCCAGGGTTGAAAATGATGCAGAAATCAGAACTCTTTCCCCATGGCAAGAAACCTTGTGGTTGGCATGTTGTCCAACGTTCAGTGTAGTTGAAACAAGCGTGGCCCATGAGGCCCAGCCCATGCTTGCGGCCACATTGGTCACAAACACACATTGTGACCCTCAGCCTGAAGCCCAGTCCTCAGGTAAGGCCTCTCAGGGCCTATATGAAGAGACAGCATATTGGGCTTGCCATGATCCTAGGCCCCAATTTTTAACCATAGTTCGGGTTGTCCCTTCACTTTTCCCCAGGACTCTGCTTTGGAATTCCTCTTTTGGTGGGACACCTGAGGTAACAAACCTGAAAGGAGTCCTCCCATCCCACAGATTGACGAAAAACAATTGGGATCGGGCCAAATCCACAGAGAGGAAGATTCGTCCATGGCCCATGAGACCTCCCCAACATTCCACGGCCATCGCTGAAACAAAAGTCAGAGACAAAAGCCTGACCAAGCGCCTCAGACTCGCTCATTCTTCATATCCTGAAGAGTTCTTCTCATGGTTTGTAGATCGGGCGTGCCATACCTACGTCCCCAAACATAAGCTGAGTTTGTGTTTTCAGTCTTCTGTCCTCAAAGTCCTGGGCCACACTCCCTCCAGGCTGGGGCCCCTGGAGCCACACATTACGACTGCCCCCACCCAATCCATGGGAATTCTGCCCATTCCATTGTCAAAAATCGTACAAATTAGGAGAACCCTCCAAAGTCCCTGAGGCCATCCCAATAGTGTAGGTGCCCGGGACAAAAAAGGGCGGTTGATACCGCCTGAGCATCTACCTCCACTCATCTACCTCCACTCATACCAAGAAGATTGAACCAGACAGGACCCGAGGCCATTATCGGATCCATTGCTTTGGTTTACAGGCATGTCTCCTCAAAAGCCTGCATTCCAATACCAGCAGAGGGGATTTCCTGAGGCACCCATCAGAACAAATCTCGTCTCCACAAGGAAACTTGTGCATGGGAGCTATGCCAAAGCTTAGGAGAATACTTCAGGGTCCCGGTGCCACCTCCCCATTCCAAGGCCCTCATGGACACAAACACACGTTAGGACCCATCCTCTGGAAAGTGCATTTCAACTCAGCCACCCCGGTTGCTCCCGCAGATCCATTAGATCTAAAATGTCTTGTTGCTAGGAGACAATTGGAAGGCGAGGCCGACTTCCCAGGCATCCATCCTGGAACGGTGCTCTGGAGTCATTCCATAAGGGATGAACTGGAGCTGTCCAACAGGTCTCAATTGTCCCGCAGAAGGAATCCTTGAAGGGGGCATCCCACATCTCCCAACGGGGAAAACCTCCATGGCCTCGAGATTCCGCTCCCTTCATGAAGGGGCCGTCATGCACAGAAACTCCAACCTGAGCCAACGTCGGATCCTCGCCCTGACTTCAGATGCATGAGATATTGGTTCAGATCTGCAGGGGGTACCTGCCGTGCCCTCACCCTGAATCCGAAGTCTAGCTTGTGTTCTCAGACTTCCGTCCTCACTCTCCTGGCCCCGAAGCCCTCAAGTTTGGCAATTCCGGACCGACAATGAAGCACTCTGCCTGCCCTCTAGAAAAAATATATTGCCTAATGAGCAGCCCAGGCAGCTTAAATGAGGATATACCTACACGGCACTCGAATGTACCCAAATTATATAGTCTAACCTGGGCACTAATGCACTGTCTGACACAACCTGAGCCCGGACCTGCTGACCAACACCCAGACAGCTGACCGCACGCTGAGCATATCAGACCCGCCATGGCCTTAGGTCATCATCTCTTCCCTACCTCAGTTTTCAGGCTTCAGAACCTAGACCTTATCTCCAATCACTGCCCACGGGTGACTGTGATGCAGAAATCAGAACTCTTCCTGACCCATGGCAAGAAACCTTGTGGTTGGCATGTTGTCCAACGTTCAGTGTAGGAGAAACCAGCATTCACCCTGAGGCCCCGCCCATTCTTGCGTGCGACGAGAGCATAAACACGCATTGTGACCTCAGCGTGAGTCCTGTCCTCTAGTAAGTCCTCTCAGTGGCTGGACCATTAGATATCATAATGGGCTTGACATGTCCCTAGTCCCCAATTTTTAACCAGATTTCTGGTTGTCCAGTCGCCCCACCCCAGGGCTCTACTCTGGAATCCCTCATTTGGTGGGACATCTGAGGTTCAAAAACAAAATGAAACAAATCGACAACAACAACAAAAAAACGGACTTCTTCCATCCCCAGAATGACCCCAAACTCTTTGGACGGGACCGAACCCCCAGAGAGTAAGACTCGTCCATTTCCCATGAAGTCACCCGGCAATTTCACGACCATGAGTGACACGATATCCAGAGACAAAAACGTGAGCAAGAGCCTCACACTCGCCCTTTTTTCATATCCCGAAGTGTTCTCCTCATGGTCTGTAGATCAGTCCTGCCATACCTATGACCCAAAACATAAGCCGAGTTTGTGTTTTCAGACAACTGTCCAAACAGCTCTGGCCTACACACCCTACAGGCTCAGGGCCCTGGAGCCAAACCTGAGGACTGTACTTGCCCTCTCCAAGGGAATTGTATGTGCCCATTCCAATGGCCACAACCCTACTAGTAGGATAACCTCCAAAGTCCCTGAGGCCATCCCAATAGTTGTGGCTTCCCAGGACAAACAGGGGCAATCTGAGCCCATCTGAGCACCTACCTGCACTCAGACCCGTAGACTGATGTCCCCAGAGGTAAAAAGGAACGAAAAGGCCCCTAGGCACTAATCGGATCCATTGCTTTGGTTTCCAGGCATCTCTCCTCAGAGGCCTGGATTTCAATACCAGCATATGGCTGTTTCTTGACTCACCCATCAGAACAAATCTCATCTACACATGGGAAACATGCACGTTGGAGCTGTGTCAAAGCCTCTGTTTAGGAGAACCCTTCAGGGCCCCAGGGCCACCGCTTCATTCCAAGGTCTCCATAGACACAAAAACATATTAGGACACATCCACAGGAGAGTCCATTTCAACTCAGCCTCCTCGGTTGCCCCCCACATCCAGCAGATCTAACCTGTCTTGTTGCTTGGAGACCATTGGAATGCGAGGTGGGCTACCCAGCCATCCATCCTTAGAACCCTGCTCGGAATCGTTGGCCTGGAGCCAAACAATAGGTCTCAATTGTCCTGCAGAAGAATCTTTGCAGTTTGGAGCTTCTCACAACTCCCATCGTGGGAAAACCCCCATGTCCTCGTGATCCAACCCCCTTCAAGAATGGGCCATCAGGGCAGAAAGTCCAACCTGAGCGATCGTCTGATCCTTGCCCTGACTTCAGATGCATGAGATCTAGATTGAGGTCTGTAGATTGTGCCTGCCATATCCTCACCCAGAAACCTAGGCCTAGCTTGGGTTCTCAGACTCCGTCCTCAGACTACTGGCCCACAAGCCCTCCAGTTGGGCAATCCAGAACTACAATGCCGCACTCTGCCTGCCCTACAGAAGTAAACCATTGCCCTCAGGGCTACCCCGAAACCCCAAATGAGGATCAACATGCACGCCATTCGGCTGTACCCCAAACATATAGGCTGACCTGGGCACTATTTCCCCTTCTGACCCAGCCTGAGCCTGGACCTCCTGGTCCCACCCAGACAGCTGGCCGCACACTGAGCACATCGGACCCGCCATGGCCTTAGGTCGTCATCTCTTCCCAACTGCGGTTTTCAGGCTCCAGAACCTATACCTTATCTCTAACCACTGCCCAGGGTTGAAAATGATGCAGAAATCAGAACTCTTTCCCCATTGCAAGAAACCTTGTCGTTGGCATGTTGTCCAACGTTCAGTGTAGTTGAAACAAGCGTGGCCCATGACGCCCAGCCCATGCTTGCGGCCACATTGGTCACAAACACACATTGTGACCCTCAGCCTGAAGCCCAGTCCTCAGGTAAGGCCTCTCAGGGCCTATATGAAGAGACAGCATATTGGGCTTGCCATGATCCTAGGCCCCAATTTTTAACCATAGTTCGGGTTGTCCCTTCACTCTTCCCCAGGGCTCTGCTTTGGAATTCCTCTTTTGGTGGGACACCTGAGGTAACAAACCTGAAAGGAGTCCTCCCATCCCACAGATTGACGAAAAACAATTGGGATCGGGCCAAATCCACAGAGAGGAAGATTCGTCCATGGCCCATGAGACCTCCACAACATTCCACGGCCATCGCTGAAACAAAAGTCAGAGACAAAAGCCTGACCAAGCGCCTCAGACTCGCTCATTCTTCATATCCTGAAGAGTTCTTCTCATGGTTTGTAGATCGGGCGTGCCATACCTACGTCCCCAAACATAAGCTGAGTTTGTGTTTTCAGTCTTCTGTCCTCAAAGTCCTGGGCCACACTCCCTCCAGACTGGGGCCCCTGGAGACACACATTAGGACTGCCCCCACCCAATCCATGGGAATTCTGCCCATTCCATTGTCAAAAATCGTACAAATTATGAGAACCCTCCAAAGTCCCTGAGGCCATCCCAATAGTGTAGGTGCCCGGGACAAAAAAGGGCGGTTGATACCGCCTGAGCATCTACCTCCACTCATCTACCTCCACTCATACCAAGAAGATTGATCCAGACAGGACCCGAGGCCATTATCGGATCCATTGCTTTGGGTACAGGCATGTCTCCTCAAAAGCCTGCATTCCAATACCAGCAGAGGGGATTTCCTGAGGCACCCATCAGAACAAATCTCGTCTCCACAAGGAAACTTGTGCATGGGAGCTATGCCAAAGCTTAGGAGAATACTTCAGGGTCCCGGTGCCACCTCCCCCTTCCAAGGCCCTCATGGACACAAACACACGTTAGGACCCATCCTCTGGAAAGCGCATTTCAACTCAGCCACCCCGGTTGCTCCCGCAGATCCATTAGATCTAAACTGTCTTGTTGCTAGGAGACAATTGGAAGGTGAGGCCTACTTCCCAGGCATCCATCCTGGAAAGGTGCTCTGGAGTCATTCCATAAGGGATGAACTGGAGCTGTCCAACAGGTCTCAATTGTCCCGCAGAAGGAATCCTTGAAGGGGGCATCCCACATCTCCCAACGTGGAAAACCTCCATGGCCTCGAGATTCCGCTCCCTTCATGAAGGGGCCGTCATGCACAGAAACTCCAACCTGAGCCAACGTCGGATCCTCGCCCTGACTTCAGATGCATGAGATATTGGTTCAGATCTGCAGGGGGTACCTGCCGTGCCCTCACCCTGAATCCGAAGTCTAGCTTGTGTTCTCAGACTTCCGTCCTCACTCTCCTGGCCCCGAAGCCCTCACGTTTGGCAATTCCGGACCGACAATGAAGCACTCTGCCTGCCCTCTAGAAAAAATATATTGCCTAATGAGCAGCCCAGGCAGCTTAAATGAGGATATACCTACACGGCACTCGAATGTACCCAAATTATATAGTCTAACCTGGGCACTAATGCACTGTCTGACACAACCTGAGCCCGGACCTGCTGACCAACACCCAGACAGCTGACCGCACGCTGAGCATATCAGACCCGCCATGGCCTTAGGTCATCATCTCTTCCCTACCTCAGTTTTCAGGCTTCAGAACCTAGACCTTATCTCCAATCACTGCCCACGGGTGACTGTGATGCAGAAATCAGAACTCTTCCTGACCCATGGCAAGAAACCTTGTGGTTGGCATGTTGTCCAACGTTCAGTGTAGGAGAAACCAGCATTCACCCTGAGGCCCCGCCCATTCTTGCGTGCGACGAGAGCATAAACACGCATTGTGACCTCAGCGTGAGTCCTGTCCTCTAGTAAGTCCTCTCAGTGGCTGGACCATTAGATGTCATAATGGGCTTGACATGTCCCTAGTCCCCAATTTTTAACCAGATTTCTGGTTGTCCAGTCGCCCCACCCCAGGGCTCTACTCTGGAATCCCTCATTTGGTGGGACATCTGAGGTTCAAAAACAAAATGAAACAAATCGACAACAACAACAAAAAAACGGACTTCTTCCATCCCCAGAATGACCCCAAACTCTTTGGACGGGACCGAACCCCCAGATAGTAAGACTCGTCCATTTCCCATGAAGTCACCCGGCAATTTCACGACCATGAGTGACATGATATCCAGAGACAAAAACTTGAGCAAGAGCCTCACACTCGCCCTTTTTTCATATCCCGAAGTGTTCTCCTCATGGTCTGTAGATCAGTCCTGCCATACCTATGACCCAAAACATAAGCCGAGTTTGTGTTTTCAGACAACTGTCCAAACAGCTCTGGCCTACACACCCTACAGGCTCAGGGCCCTGGAGCCAAACCTGAGGACTGTACTTGCCCTCTCCAAGGGAATTGTATGTGCCCATTCCAATGGCCACAACCCTACTAGTAGGATAACCTCCAAAGTCCCTGAGGCCATCCCAATAGTTGTGGCTTCCCAGGACAAACAGGGGCAATCTGAGCCCATCTGAGCACCTACCTGCACTCAGACCCGTAGACTGATGTCCCCAGAGGTAAAAAGGAACGAACAGGCCCCTAGGCACTAATCGGATCCATTGCTTTGGTTTCCAGGCATCTCTCCTCAGAGGCCTGGATTTCAATACCAGCATATGGCTGTTTCTTGACTCACCCATCAGAACAAATCTCATCTACACTTGGGAAACATGCACGTTGGAGCTGTGTCAAAGCCTCTGTTTAGGAGAACCCTTCAGGGCCCCAGGGCCACCGCTTCATTCCAAGGTCTCCATAGACACAAAAACATATTAGGACACATCCACAGGAGAGTCCATTTCAACTCAGCCTCCTCGGTTGCCCCCCACATCCAGCAGATCTAACCTGTCTTGTTGCTTGGAGACCATTGGAATGCGAGGTGGGCTCTCCAGCCATCCATCCTTAGAACCCTGCTCGGAATCGTTGGCCTGGAGCCAACCAACAGGTCTCAATTGTCCTGCAGAAGAATCTTTGCAGTTTGGAGCTTCTCACAACTCCCATCGTGGGAAAACCCCCATGTCCTCGTGATCCAACCCCCTTCAAGAATGGGCCATCAGGGCAGAAAGTCCAACCTGAGCGATCGTCTGATCCTTGCCCTGACTTCAGATGCATGAGATCTAGATTGAGGTCTGTAGATTGTGCCTGCCATATCCTCACCCAGAAACCTAGGCCTAGCTTGGGTTCTCAGACTCCGTCCTCAGACTACTGGCCCACAAGCCCTCCAGTTGGGCAATCCAGAACTACAATGCCGCACTCTGCCTGCCCTACAGACGTAAAACATTGCCCTCAGGGCAACCCCGAAACCGCAAATGAGGATCAACCTGCAGGCCATTCGGCTGTACCCCAAACATATAGGCTGACCTGGGCACTATTTCCCCTTCTGACCCAGCCTGAGCCTTGGACCTCCTGGTCCCACCCAGACAGCTGGCCGCACACTGAGCACATCGGGCCCGCCATGGACTTAGGTCGTCATCTCTTCCCAACTGCGGTTTTCAGGCTCCAGAACCTAGACCTTATCTCCAACCACTGCCCAGGGTTGAAAATGATGCAGAAATCAGAACTCTTTCCCCATGGCAAGACACCTTGTGGTTGGCATGTTGTCCAACGTTCAGTGTAGTTGAAACAAGCGTGGCCCATGAGGCCCAGCCCATGCTTTCGGCCACATTGGTCAAAAACACACATTGTGACCCTCAGCCTGAAGCCCAGTCCTCAGGTAAGGCCTCTCAGGGCCTATATGAAGAGACAGCATATTGGGCTTGCCATGCCCCTAGGCCCCAATTTTTAACCATAGTTCGGGTTGTCCCTTCACTCTTCCCCAGGGCTCTGCTTTGGAATTCCTCTTTTGGTGGGACACCTGAGGTAACAAACCTGAAAGGAGTCCTCCCATCCCACAGATTGACGAAAAACAATTGGGATCGGGCCAAATCCACAGAGAGGAAGATTCGTCCATGGCCCATGAGACCTCCCCAACATTCCACGGCCATCGCTGAAACAAAAGTCAGAGACAAAGCCTGACCAAGCGCCTCAGACTCGCTCATTCTTCATATCCTGAAGAGTTCTTCTCATGGTTTGTAGATCGGGCGTGCCATACCTACGTCCCCAAACATAAGCTGAGTTTGTGTTTTCAGTCTTCTGTCCTCAAAGTCCTGGGCCACACTCCCTCCAGACTGCGGCCCCTGGAGACACACATTAGGACTGCCCCCACCCAATCCATGGGAATTCTGCCCATTCCATTGTCAAAAATCGTACAAATTATGAGAACCCTCCAAAGACCCTGAGGCCATCCCAATAGTGTAGGTGCCCGGGACAAAAAAGGGCGGTTGATACCGCCTGAGCATCTACCTCCACTCATCTACCTCCACTCATACCAAGAAGATTGAACCAGACAGGACCCGAGGCCATTATCGGATCCATTGCTTTGGTTTACAGGCATGTCTCCTCAAAAGCCTGCATTCCAATACCAGCAGAGGGGATTTCCTGAGGCACCCATCAGAACAAATCTCGTCTCCACAAGGAAACTTGTGCATGGGAGCTATGCCAAAGCTTAGGAGAATACTTCAGGGTCCCGGTGCCACCTCCCCATTCCAAGGCCCTCATGGACACAAACACACGTTAGGACCCATCCTCTGGAAAGCGCATTTCAACTCAGCCACACCGGTTGCTCCCGCAGATCCATTAGATCTAAACTGTCTTGTTGCTAGGAGACAATTGGAAGGTGAGGCCTACTTCCCAGGCATCCATCCTGGAAAGGTGCTCTGGAGTCATTCCATAAGGGATGAACTGGAGCTGTCCAACAGGTCTCAATTGTCCCGCAGAAGGAATCCTTGAAGGGGGCATCCCACATCTCCCAACGTGGAAAACCTCCATGGCCTCGAGATTCCGCTCCCTTCATGAAGGGGCCGTCATGCACAGAAACTCCAACCTGAGCCAACGTCGGATCCTCGCCCTGACTTCAGATGCATGAGATATTGGTTCAGATCTGCAGGGGGTACCTGCCGTGCCCTCACCCTGAATCCGAAGTCTAGCTTGTGTTCTCAGACTTCCGTCCTCACTCTCCTGGCCCCGAAGCCCTCACGTTTGGCAATTCCGGACCGACAATGAAGCACTCTGCCTGCCCTCTAGAAAAAATATATTGCCTAATGAGCAGCCCAGGCAGCTTAAATGAGGATATACCTACACGGCACTCGAATGTACCCAAATTATATAGTCTAACCTGGGCACTAATGCACTGTCTGACACAACCTGAGCCCGGACCTGTTGACCAACACCCAGACAGCTGACCGCACGCTGAGCATATCAGACCCGCCATGGCCTTAGGTCATCATCTCTTCCCTACCTCAGTTTTCAGGCTTCAGAACCTAGACCTTATCTCCAATCACTGCCCACGGGTGACTGTGATGCAGAAATCAGAACTCTTCCTGACCCATGGCAAGAAACCTTGTGGTTGGCATGTTGTCCAACGTTCAGTGTAGGAGAAACCAGCATTCACCCTGAGGCCCCGCCCATTCTTGCGTGCGACGAGAGCATAAACACGCATTGTGACCTCAGCGTGAGTCCTGTCCTCTAGTAAGTCCTCTCAGTGGCTGGACCACTAGATGTCATAATGGGCTTGACATGTCCCTAGTCCCCAATTTTTAACCAGATTTCTGGTTGTCCAGTCGCCCCACCCCAGGGCTCTACTCTGGAATCCCTCATTTGGTGGGACATCTGAGGTTGAAAAACAAAATGAAACAAATCGACAACAACAACAAAAAAACGGACTTCTTCCATCCCCAGAATGACCCCAAACTCTTTGGACGGGACCGAACCCCCAGATAGTAAGACTCGTCCATTTCCCATGAAGTCACCCGGCAATTTCACGACCATGAGTGACATGATATCCAGAGACAAAAACTTGAGCAAGAGCCTCACACTCGCCCTTTTTTCATATCCCGAAGTGTTCTCCTCATGGTCTGTAGATCAGTCCTGCCATACCTATGACCCAAAACATAAGCCGAGTTTGTGTTTTCAGACAACTGTCCAAACAGCTCTGGCCTACACACCCTACAGGCTCAGGGCCCTGGAGCCAAACCTGAGGACTGTACTTGCCCTCTCCAAGGGAATTGTATGTGCCCATTCCAATGGCCACAACCCTACTAGTAGGATAACCTCCAAAGTCCCTGAGGCCATCCCAATAGTTGTGGCTTCCCAGGACAAACAGGGGCAATCTGAGCCCATCTGAGCACCTACCTGCACTCAGACCCGTAGACTGATGTCCCCAGAGGTAAAAAGGAACGAACAGGCCCCTAGGCACTAATCGGATCCATTGCTTTGGTTTCCAGGCATCTCTCCTCAGAGGCCTGGATTTCAATACCAGCATATGGCTGTTTCTTGACTCACCCATCAGAACAAATCTCATCTACACTTGGGAAACATGCACGTTGGAGCTGTGTCAAAGCCTCTGTTTAGGAGAACCCTTCAGGGCCCCAGGGCCACCGCTTCATTCCAAGGTCTCCATAGACACAAAAACATATTAGGACACATCCACAGGAGAGTCCATTTCAACTCAGCCTCCTCGGTTGCCCCCCACATCCAGCAGATCTAACCTGTCTTGTTGCTTGGAGACCATTGGAATGCGAGGTGGGCTCTCCAGCCATCCATCCTTAGAACCCTGCTCGGAATCGTTGGCCTGGAGCCAACCAACAGGTCTCAATTGTCCTGCAGAAGAATCTTTGCAGTTTGGAGCTTCTCACAACTCCCATCGTGGGAAAACCCCCATGTCCTCGTGATCCAACCCCCTTCAAGAATGGGCCATCAGGGCAGAAAGTCCAACCTGAGCGATCGTCTGATCCTTGCCCTGACTTCAGATGCATGAGATCTAGATTGAGGTCTGTAGATTGTGCCTGCCATATCCTCACCCAGAAACCTAGGCCTAGCTTGGGTTCTCAGACTCCGTCCTCAGACTACTGGCCCACAAGCCCTCCAGTTGGGCAATCCAGAACTACAATGCCGCACTCTGCCTGCCCTACAGACGTAAAACATTGCCCTCAGGGCAACCCCGAAACCGCAAATGAGGATCAACCTGCAGGCCATTCGGCTGTACCCCAAACATATAGGCTGACCTGGGCACTAATTCCCCTTCTGACCCAGCCTGAGCCTTGGACCTCCTGGTCCCACCCAGACAGCTGGCCGCACACTGAGCACATCGGACCCGCCATGGACTTAGGTCGTCATCTCTTCCCAACTGCGGTTTTCAGGCTCCAGAACCTAGACCTTATCTCCAACCACTGCCCAGGGTTGAAAATGATGCAGAAATCAGAACTCTTTCCCCATGGCAAGACACCTTGTGGTTGGCATGTTGTCCAACGTTCAGTGTAGTTGAAACAAGCGTGGCCCATGAGGCCCAGCCCATGCTTTCGGCCACATTGGTCAAAAACACACATTGTGACCCTCAGCCTGAAGCCCAGTCCTCAGGTAAGGCCTCTCAGGGCCTATATGAAGAGACAGCATATTGGGCTTGCCATGCCCCTAGGCCCCAATTTTTAACCATAGTTCGGGTTGTCCCTTCACTCTTCCCCAGGGCTCTGCTTTGGAATTCCTCTTTTGGTGGGACACCTGAGGTAACAAACCTGAAAGGAGTCCTCCCATCCCACAGATTGACGAAAAACAATTGGGATCGGGCCAAATCCACAGAGAGGAAGATTCGTCCATGGCCCATGAGACCTCCCCAACATTCCACGGCCATCGCTGAAACAAAAGTCAGAGACAAAAGCCTGACCAAGCGCCTCAGACTCGCTCATTCTTCATATCCTGAAGAGTTCTTCTCATGGTTTGTAGATCGGGCGTGCCATACCTACGTCCCCAAACATAAGCTGAGTTTGTGTTTTCAGTCTTCTGTCCTCAAAGTCCTGGGCCACACTCCCTCCAGGCTGGGGCCCCTGGAGCCACACATTAGGACTGCCCCCACCCAATCCATGGGAATTCTGCCCATTCCATTGTCAAAAATCGTACAAATTAGGAGAACCCTCCAAAGTCCCTGAGGCCATCCCAATAGTGTAGGTGCCCGGGACAAAAAAGGGCGGTTGATACCGGCTGAGCATCTACCTCCACTCATCTACCTCAACTCATACCAAGAAGATTGAACCAGACAGGACCCGAGGCCATTATCGGATCCATTGCTTTGGTTTACAGGCATGTCTCCTCAAAAGCCTGGATTCCAATACCAGCAGAGGGGATTTCCTGAGGCACCCATCAGAACAAATCTCGTCTCCACAAGGAAACTTGTGCATGGGAGCTATGCCAAAGCTTAGGAGAATACTTCAGGGTCCCGGTGCCACCTCCCCATTCCAAGGCCCTCATGGACACAAACACACGTTAGGACCCATCCTCTGGAAAGTGCATTTCAACTCAGCCACCCCGGTTGCTCCCGCAGATCCATTAGATCTAAACTGTCTTGTTGCTAGGAGACAATTGGAAGGCGAGGCCGACTTCCCAGGAATCCATCCTGGAACGGTGCTCTGGAGTCATTCCATAAGGGATGAACTGGAGCTGTCCAACAGGTCTCAATTGTCCCGCAGAAGGAATCCTTGAAGGGGGCATCCCACATCTCCCAACGTGGAAAACCTCCATGGCCTCGAGATTCCGCTCCCTTCATGAAGGGGCCGTCATGCACAGAAACTCCAACCTGAGCCAACGTCGGATCCTCGCCCTGACTTCAGATGCATGAGATATTGGTTCAGATCTGCAGGGGGTACCTGCCGTGCCCTCACCTTGAATCCGAAGTCTAGCTTGTGTTCTCAGACTTCCGTCCTCACTCTCCTGGCCCCGAAGCCCTCAAGTTTGGCAATTGCGGACCGACAATGAAGCACTCTGCCTGCCCTCTAGAAAAAATATATTGCCTAATGAGCAGCCCAGGCAGCTTAAATGAGGATATACCTACACGGCACTCGAATGTACCCAAATTATATAGTCTAACCTGGGCACTAATGCACTGTCTGACACAACCTGAGCCCGGACCTGCTGACCAACACCCAGACAGCTGACCGCACGCTGAGCATATCAGACCCGCCATGGCCTTAGGTCATCATCTCTTCCCTACCTCAGTTTTCAGGCTTCAGAACCTAGACCTTATCTCCAATCACTGCCCACGGGTGACTGTGATGCAGAAATCAGAACTCTTCCTGACCCATGGCAAGAAACCTTGTGGTTGGCATGTTGTCCAACGTTCAGTGTAGGAGAAACCAGCATTCACCCTGAGGCCCCGCCCATTCTTGCGTGCGACGAGAGCATAAACACGCATTGTGACCTCAGCGTGAGTCCTGTCCTCTAGTAAGTCCTCTCAGTGGCTGGACCATTAGATGTCATAATGGGCTTGACATGTCCCTAGTCCCCAATTTTTAACCAGATTTCTGGTTGTCCAGTCGCCCCACCCCAGGGCTCTACTCTGGAATCCCTCATTTGGTGGGACATCTGAGGTTGAAAAACAAAATGAAACAAATCGACAACAACAACAAAAAAACGGACTTCTTCCATCCCCAGAATGACCCCAAACTCTTTGAACGGGACCGAACCCCCAGAGAGTAAGACTCGTCCATTTCCCATGAAGTCACCCGGCAATTTCACGACCATGAGTGACACGATATCCAGAGACAAAAACGTGAGCAAGAGCCTCACACTCGCCCTTTTTTCATATCCCGAAGTGTTCTCCTCATGGTCTGTAGATCAGTCCTGCCATACCTATGACCCAACACATAAGCCGAGTTTGTGTTTTCAGACAACTGTCCAAACAGCTCTGGCCTACACACCCTACAGGCTCAGGGCCCTGGAGCCAAACCTGAGGACTGTACTTGCCCTCTCCAAGGGAATTGTATGTGCCCATTCCAATGGCCACAACCCTACTAGTAGGACAACCTCCAAAGTCCCTGAGGCCATCCCAATAGTTGTGGCTTCCCAGGACAAACAGGGGCAATCTGAGCCCATCTGAGCACCTACCTGCACTCAGACCCGTAGACTGATGTCCCCAGAGGTAAAAAGGAACGAACAGGCCCCTAGGCACTAATCGGATCCATTGCTTTGGTTTCCAGGCATCTCTCCTCAGAGGCCTGGATTTCAATACCAGCATATGGCTGTTTCTTGACTCACCCATCAGAACAAATCTCATCTACACATGGGAAACATGCACGTTGGAGCTGTGTCAAAGCCTCTGTTTAGGAGAACCCTTCAGGGCCCCAGGGCCACCGCTTCATTCCAAGGTCTCCATAGACACAAAAACATATTAGGACACATCCACAGGAGAGTCCATTTCAACTCAGCCTCCTCGGTTGCCCCCCACATCCAGCAGATCTAACCTGTCTTGTTGCTTGGAGACCATTGAAATGCGAGGTGGGCTACCCAGCCATCCATCCTTAGAACCCTGCTCGGAATCGTTGGCCTGGAGCCAACCAACAGGTCTCAATTGTCCTGCAGAAGAATCTTTGCAGTTTGGAGCTTCTCACAACTCCCATCGTGGGAAAACCCCCATGTCCTCGTGATCCAACCCCCTTCAAGAATGGGCCATCAGGGCAGAAAGTCCAACCTGAGCGATCGTCTGATCCTTGCCCTGACTTCAGATTCATGAGATCTAGATTGAGGTCTGTAGATTGTGCCTGCCATATCCTCACCCAGAAACCTAGGCCTAGCTTGGGTTCTCAGACTCCGTCCTCAGACTACTGGCCCACAAGCCCTCCAGTTGGGCAATCCAGAACTACAATGCCGCACTCTGCCTGCCCTACAGAAGTAAAACATTGCCCTCAGGGCTACCCCGAAACCGCAAATGAGGATCAACCTGCAGGCCATTCGGCTGTACCCCAAACATATAGGCTGACCTGGGCACTATTTCCCCTTCTGACCCAGCCTGAGCCTGGACCTCCTGGTCCCACCCAGACAGCTGGCCGCACACTGAGCACATCGGACCCGCCATGGCCTTAGGTCATCATCTCTTCCCAACTGCGGTTTTCAGGCTCCAGAACCTAGACCTTATCTCCAACCACTGCCCAGGGTTGAAAATGATGCAGAAATCAGAACTCTTTCCCCATGGCAAGAAACCTTGTGGTTGGCATGTTGTCCAACGTTCAGTGTAGTTGAAACAAGCGTGGCCCATGAGGCCCAGCCCATGCTTGCGGCCACATTGGTCACAAACACACATTGTGACCCTCAGCCTGAAGCCCAGTCCTCAGGTAAGGCCTCTCAGAGCCTATATGAAGAGACAGCATATTGGGCTTGCCATGCCCCTAGG